>NC_139689.1:10895913-11528853 GCF_964106915.1 Podarcis gaigeae | reverse complement strand
GCAGTGATTCCAGTTCGTGTTGCCATTGTGAAAAGTGAATGACGGGAAGGCTTTTTCTGAAGTCGGCTCGTTGGTCTAGGGGTATGATTCTCGCTTCGGGTGCGAGAGGTCCCGGGTTCAAATCCCGGACGAGCCCTCTTTTTTTAATTCTTTTTTAAAAAATCTCTATTTTTCAGTTGCTGTAAGAAAACAGATAAAGGGTATGGGAAAGCTGAGACCAGACGAGATTAAAATGCAATGAGAGACTGATGAGAAAATATTCCAGAAATTAACTAGGTGTTCGTGGTGGTGGTGTTTTTTTTTAAAGGGTATTTAGCTAAACCATTTGTGAAATTTTGAAACGCAACAGAGCTTACCGGAGCATATAAAAGAAGAGATGCAATCCTAACACCAGATGCATACATAGAAGAGGGGCCGGGACACAAATCTGAATTAGTGTCATTCTACTGATCATTGCTATTGTGCGATGTTTAAAGTTTTTATTTATTTACTCAACATCGATCAAAATGTTCCTGAAATCGTGGACGACTGATCAATGGTAGAGGGCATGTGCGGAGGTCTCTGTGGCGCAATCGGTTAGCGCGTTCGGCTGTTAACCGAAAGGTTGGTGGTTCGAGCCCACCCAGGGACGGTACAGTTTTTTATTATCACGATCTAAAATTACAGAGGTTAGTAATTTATATGGCCTCTTAACTTAGTTCAAACACCGATGTTCTGCCTAAGGCATTTTACTTAATACTGAGACAACATTTACCCTTTACCAACAGCTTAGGCACATGTGTGAACTGCTGTTTATAATCATTATAGATGCTGTTGTTTACTGTACCATGAGTGGGCATGGCTTTTTACAAAGTACAAGACACTCAAGGGGCTTACAACCCAAAATTCAACACAGGAGAAATAACAAAGGGGTGGCTGTGAAGGCAGGAAAGCAATAAGTGATTAATGCAGTCACAAGGGCTCTAGCATTATGCCAACAATAATAATTGCATGAAGAAGGGCTTCTCCAAATTGGTATCCTCTGGATGTTTTGGACTACCTTCTATGTTGGCTTGAGCTGATTGAGGAAATTATCCAAAGAGCACCAGGTTACAGAAGGCTGCAGAAGAAGGGTCTGTTGTGCTTCTCTGTGTTTATATTGCTATAGACTTCACATTTCAGTGTCCACTCTTTGACACCCACACCCCTAAACTCCCACACTTTTGTACGCCTTTGTATACGTAGATATATGTGTGCGAATATAACATTCAGGCTGAGCATAATCCTTCATGCATATTCTCTAGGGATCTTTAGTCTACAAAACCGTAGGCCTTAATAAGTATCTCAGGCTGCAATCCTGCCTCGGTTTAGCTGGGAGTAAGTCCCACTGAACGCAGCAAAACTTACTTCTGTGTAGGCATGTGTAGGGTTGCCATATGTCCTCTTTTTCATGAGTAGAAGTCGCCAAAATGTGTCTTCTTTTTTGCTCTTCAAAATATGGCAACCCTAACCATGGTCCAACAAAGGTCCGTATAGTTAAAGCCATGGTTTTCCCAGTAGTGATGTATGGAAGTGAGAGATGGACCATAAAGAAGGCTGATCGCCAAAGAATTGATGCTTTTGAATTATGGTGCTGGAGGAGACTCTTGAGAGTCCCATGGACTGCAAGAAGATTAAATGCATCCATTCTTAAGGAAATTAGCCCTGAGTGCTCACTGGAAGGACAGATTGTGAAGCTGAGGCTCCAATACTTTGGCCACCTCATGAGAAGAGAAGACTCCCTGGAAAAGACCCTGATGTTTGGAAAGATGGAGGGCACAAGGAGAAGGACAGAGGACGAGATGGTTGGATAGTGTTCTCGAAGCTACAAACATGAGTCTGACCAAACTGCGGGAGGCAGTGGAAGACAGGAGTGCCTGGCGTGCTCTGGTCCATGGGGTCACGAAGAGTCGGACACGACTAAACAACTAAACAACAACAATCATGGTCCAGTGTTATTATGGATGGCCACAGGTTCAACAAACAACTCCTGCATACTACAGCAAGAAATCAGCCATTTTCAGCCTGGCTGTAAATTGCTCTGCTGTATCTGATTAAGGAAACACAGATTAGGTTACATTGCAATTTAACAACCTCCTGTATATTAAATTCTCAAGAGGGAGGGAGAAAGTCCATTTGAAAAGAGTCAGTGGATAAGTCTCAGATATTAATCATTTTATGGTTCCCTGTTACATGACTATATTCTTGGGCATCATTGTGGTTGTGAAATATGAGGGCTGTCTTCTACAATGGCTTTAAAAGAGAATTAGACAAAATAATAAAGGGGAGACAGTCAATGGCCACTAGCCACAATGGCTGCCTGGAGGAGGTAAAAGGTAAAGTAAAGGTAAAGGACCCCTGGACCGTTAAGTCCAGTCAAAGGCGACTATGGCATTGCGGCACTCATCTTGGTTTCAGGCCAAGGGAGCCAGCATTTGTCCACAGGCAGCTTTCCGAGTCATGTGGGCAGCATGACTAAACCACTTCTGGCGCAATGGGACATCGTGATGGGAACCAGAGCACACGGAAATGCCATTTACCTTCCTGCCGCAGCTATACCTATTTATCTACTTGCACTGGTATACTTTTGAACTGCTAGGTTGGCTGAAGGAAGCAATACTTCTGAACACCAGTTGCTCAAAACTGCATGAAGAGACCTAAGCTCTTGTGCTTTGGTTCTGCTTTCGGGTTTCCCACAGGCATCTGATTGGCTGCTGGGAGAACAGGATGCTGAGGTAGATGGGCTATGGACCTGCTCCAGCAGGGATCTTCTTGAGTATCTATTTTAACCATTCGAAATGGTTAAACTCTGCCCTAAACTGCTTTATCTTGCAACATCAGCATGCATATCTCTTGATTTAATTCTTTTGTATGCAGCTTTCCTTATCTGCTTTGTGTACATGCTTTGATATCACACCTGTTATACCAAGCTGAACACATGCTGAAAGCCTTTTTTTAAAATGGCTTGGCTATTTATTCCTATTTTAAATGGGTTCCACTTAATTTTACATGGGTGGGTGTATTAGGCTACTGCAGCTTTATCATAATTTACAGAGATTTAATGCTTTCATAACATGGTCCAAGAAGCAGGTTTTCTTCCTATATTCATGTGGGGAATTTGGAATCTGGAGTACTAGCAAATTCCAACATTCCTAGTCAGCGTAATCAAATAGGAACAACCTTGCAGATATTAAGAAGCATAAAGCACATACTTTAATTTCCCCCCTCTGAACAGTAGAGGAAACAGGGAAGAACGTTTGCAAAAATTGTTTTCTACTTTCTACACATGTAGGAAGAAGTTTGGTTTTGAACATGTGTTTCCATTTCTTAGTGTGTATAGGAGGAGGCCGGGAAAAAGCAAGTGGAACCTCACACACTATCATAAAGAATTAAGAAAAACCATTGCCGAAACCCGGGATCGAACCAGGGACCTTTAGATCTTCAGTCTAACGCTCTCCCAACTGAGCTATTTCGGCACGTGTGTTACAATACCTGAGCCCCTCCATCAGACATAAAACTTGCTGACCTACAACACACTACGTATCTCTTTCTTTAAGGACAGCAGGGGAGATGGTTGCTACATTGTACTATTGCTGTATTTACACATTGATGTGCTACATTGTTACGCTATCGGTCTGTATTATATTGTTACCCTATTCTAGTCACACTTGTATCCAGAGAACTCCGGAGGACTGAAGAGTATTGTACCGTATATTGCCAACTAAGAGCCCAGAAACTTAAGCCAAGAGGGAAACTCGGGAGACAGCAATGTCAAGTTATCTGGGAGTAAGCCTAGTAGAAAACAGAGGCTGGCTTCCAGGTGAAAAGTGCGCGAAGGGCTTCACAGCAAGCCAGACTTACACAAACTTCACATTTGCGGAAAGTTAAGATACTTAAATGATACTCTGCCGGATAAGCCTCATGTTAGATCCATGCTGTGCTTGCCGTTTTACCCCGGAAGAAACAGTACACACTGACACTGAAATAAGGCGGGAGAAAGTGTTTTACGCTCTGGCGATACCAGATAGTTGCAGGAACTGGCGCAAAGCATAAGACCCCTAAGTTACGTCTCTGCTAACTAGCACTGGTAATACAAATTCCATATTACGAATTCATTTTGTCAGAAAACATACATGTAATCAAATCAGCTCTTTTCTGGATATTGTGGGTGGCTCTTAAGAGCCTTTGTTGTCTGTTTTGAAATGTCTCCGATGTCTCCTAAAAATCCGAGAAGAATTTACTTGGCCTTCGCTTTATGGCTCTCGGTTTTCTTGGGAAGAAGCACAGCCTGGATGTTAGGCAACACTCCTCCTTGAGCAATGGTGACTTTGCCCAGGAGCTTGTTCAGCTCCTCGTCGTTGCGGATGGCGAGCTGCAAGTGGCGAGGGATGATCCTGGTCTTCTTGTTGTCCCGAGCAGCGTTGCCGGCCAACTCCAGGATCTCAGCAGTCAGGTACTCCAACACAGCAGCCAAGTAGACGGGCGCTCCGGCTCCGACGCGCTCTGCGTAGTTCCCTTTGCGCAGAAGACGGTGCACACGACCCACGGGGAACTGCAGCCCGGCACGAGAAGAGCGAGTCTTGGCCTTGGCCCGAGCTTTGCCTCCTTGCTTGCCGCGTCCAGACATGATACCAACTTCTAAAGTAGAACAACAACTCGAGATGAGAAACCGGAAAAGTAAGTCGCAACATGGCGATTCTGGCCCTTTTATACCCTCCCTGAGACTCAGCCTCGGCAATTTCGATTGGCTGAACGCTGAAAGCCACCACAGCGTCCAATGAAAGCGCGGCTTCTCATTGTGCCCAATGAAAACGCCGAGGTCTCACGTCACCCATTGTGATGATTGGTTGGTTTCCAGAAAACCTTTTGTGCGCGTTGCGCTTGCTTAATCAGGGCGCCGAAAGGAGCCAATAGGAAAGCGGGAGGATTGTGCGCCGAACCGCGGGGGGACGGTGAATAAATAGGCGTGCTGCGAAGACTTTGCTAGCATTTGTTTTTTCACCCATATTCTCAGTTGGTCGCAGTTTCAGCTTAGCAGGATGCCTGAGCCAGCCAAATCCGTGCCTGTTCCGAAGAAGGGCTCCAAGAAGGCCATCACCAAGACGCAGAAGAAGGGCGACAAGAAGCGCAAGAAGAGCCGCAAGGAGAGCTACTCCATCTACGTCTACAAGGTGCTGAAGCAGGTCCACCCGGACACGGGCATCTCGTCCAAGGCCATGAGCATCATGAACTCCTTCGTCAACGACATCTTCGAGCGCATCGCGGCCGAGGCTTCCCGCCTGGCGCACTACAACAAGCGCTCCACCATCACCTCCCGGGAGATCCAGACCGCCGTCCGACTCCTGCTGCCCGGAGAGCTGGCCAAGCACGCCGTCTCCGAGGGCACCAAGGCCGTCACCAAGTACACCAGCTCCAAGTAATTCCTTATTCTTGGCACAGCAGCTTTTTTAAACAAACCAACGGCTCTTTTAAGAGCCACCCACTTTCTCTGCAAAAGAGCTAAATTTGCTAGAAAAACTGCGCGTGAGCTTTATGTAAGAGGCTTTACTTGTGTGTTAATTGTCTCGTGGAAATAAATGCAAGTTACTTTACATTGTGTTATGAGATGCTCCTAAAGCTTTGCTTTTGAGTCTTGGCCTGCAAATGAGGGGAGAAGCTCTGTTTCGGTAGGGAGAGGACTTATATTGCTCCGATGGGACACATTCAACTTAGCTAAGATGCAGTAACTTAATTCCATTAATTGTTATTACCTTTAAGTCGTGGTACAGATCTTATCACTTGTGAATTAAAAGAGCACCAGACTTTTGGAAGATATAATCACATAAATATATATATCCCTTCTCCACCTAATGTTTTAATGGCCTGAAGCTCCCATCTGAAAATTTTACACTCCTGGACAGATGAATTTTTAGAATCCATCTGGCAAGTTATTTCTTTCTTTCTCTACTTCTCTTACCCATCTCAATGCATTTTTCTTCTATTCATTTCCTCCCTCCCTCCCTCCCCATTTTATACAAGCCCTTTTCAGTCTCCACTAGGTTTCCCAACTTGGCCTGTTTCTCCTATGTCTCTTAAAGTCAAAAAGCCCATACTGTTTTGAGTGCTCCAGAACTTAACTCCCAGCTGCCTTCAAATCTTCATTTATTGAAATCACCAACTTGTTTCCATTTCCCCTTCATTCCCACCATCTTCCAAAGTCTGCTACACAGCAATGTGTTTAGTGGTATGTTTGGCTAATAAGGCAGATGTTTCACAGAAACATCTATTGCTGTAGGGAGGCAGTTCCCAACCCACCTTCTGATTAGGGTTACAGCTGTTCTTATTTCAAAGTCAGTATGCCAATTCCTTTTCAACCAGTAATGTTTTGTGTAAAGTTGCATTTGTTTGGGGAGCCAAGTTCTGGTGTGCACCTAGGTCTCAAAATATTCTGAAAGGGGACATCAGGGCTGCATGTTAAATTTGCAGACTTTTCTGGGAATACTAGCAATCAGCAATAACTGATTGGAACACCCGAAGTCTGATTAGATTCCGGTCCTTGCTGGTAACCCATCAATTCAATAATCATGTGCAGTAGTACATACTCTTGTGGGATAACATCCAGCTTCCTTTATTCACAGTCTTTTAACTTGGGTCACTAAAAGAAAACTCCTGCATACTGTCTGTGAAGTGGGGATCCCACATGTTGTACCACATTGGTTGCAGAAAGGTATATGAAAGATTCACAGTTAACTATTCTAGGTGAGTTGGCAAAGTTGAAATAAACTGAGTTCTAATCGCAGCTCAGCTAACCAAGGTGACCTCGGACCAGCCACTGTCAACTTTACCTACCTCACAGGGTTATTGTGAAGATAAAAATGGGGAGGGGAAGAACCACATTGAGCTCCTGGTTGGAAAGGTGGGATATAAACACAATATAAGAGTATGCGTAACAGTGCTTTAATGAAAAGCATTTCGCAGAAGCAACTTCACAACTTCTTTGCCACCTCTTAAAGCAGGGGTCAACAACCTTTTCCAGCCATGGGCCGGTCCACCGTCCCTCAGACCATGTGGCGGGCCAGACTATATTTTTTGGGGGGAAATGAACGAATTCCTATGCTTCACAAATAACCCAGAGATGCATTTTAAATAAAAGGACACATTCTACTCAAGTAAAACCACTCTGATTCCCATACTGTCTGCAGGCTGGATTTAGAAGGCGATTGGGCCAGATCTGGTCCCCGGGCCTTAGGTTGCCTACCCCTGTCTTAATGTAACATAGGTTTGCTAAACAACTGTAGATTGTACACTGGTTATCCATGTTGCTGTATTCACAGGAGCAAAGGCAGGCGAGCAGCATGAGGAGCTTCAACTCGTGCTAAGGTGCACCATCCTATAGGATCATGGTAAGAGCTTGTTGGGTCAGGCCAATCTAGCACAGCATCCTGTTATCACAGTGGCCAACCAGATGCCTGTGAGAAACCAGCAAGCAGAAGCTGAGCATGAGCACTCTCCTCTCCTGCAGTTTCCAACAACTTGTATTTAGAAGCATTTGTATATATATAAGAATCTGTTTCAAACACTGCATATTTATGGTCCCCCAGTACTTTTTTTCTTAGGATCCTTCAGGATCTCTGAATCTACAAAATACCTTGGTCCAGCCCCTTTTGACACAATCTGTGGTAAAGTGCCTGGGTATTATCTGAATCTTTACTGGAGGCCCCCACATAACCAACCTCTTTTGTGTTAAAGAGATTGTTAAGCTGGCAACACTTTGTTGAATTGACGTCACACTACCTGAAGATATCAAGCTGCAAGATATCTCAGCAGTTGGGTGCAGTTTTGCAGCACCGGTGATGCCCTGCTGTCCGTCAAAATAGCTGACCTCAAGTGAATATACCAAAGATGTATCATGAAAGTGTTTTGTCCACAGCTCCACTCATTAGGACTTTTGCAACACATCTTCATTAAACTCTGATTAAGTGTTGAGGATCACAAAAGTTACCTGAGATCTCTAGGTTTAAGTGGTCTCCTGCTGTGTATAATGAAAAGGCTACAGCATCGGTGCTGCTGTTGGCTAGGTGAATAAACAGCTACAGGAAGCCTGCTAGAAAATAAAAATGGGCAAATCCATGGATGTAGCATTTGCACACACACAAAAACTTTTTGTGCATCTGTCAAGATCTTTCCGGTTCACCCTCCCGTTACGAATATGGAATGTATTCTCCCCCACCCCTTTTGTATGGGCACAGTAGACCGCACGCAGTCTTCACTTTCTATGAAAAACATCAATAAGTTGGGAAGCATGATGGAGGAAGGAAACTAACAATAAATGTTAGTGTCTTGGAATCGTAGCCACTGTTCTTTCCTGGACATAGCACAGTACTGGTACATAGCTAGGAAGGCTGGCTATGTTCATCCTTACTTTTTAAGCATCTCAGTTGGAAAGGTTTTTGGAACCCCCAAATTCCAGAACAATTTGGGGTACAATTGTATATACACACTTGGGAGTAAGCCCTGTTGTACTCAGTGGAATTTACTTCTGAGTGGACAGTGCTTATAGTTGCACTATTGATTTTTCATAGCTGTGTATCTTGTGATATATACATAATTAGGTTGGGCTTCATTTTATAATTGCTTATTATTTGTTCCTGGTTGAATTCTGCGTATACACATACTGCCACCAGCCGCTTTCAGCTATTCTGTCATAGCAGCACTGAAATATATATATAACGCGAATGATATCTTGCCGCCACGAAAACGCTAAAGCGAGAAGACTGTGAAGGCGCCAACAACAATTTCAAATTGAAAGGACAACGAGGGCGCCGATTGGCTTATTTGAAACTACCCAACCCTCTTCTCATTGGATAGAACCAAAGTTGCCCGCCAAGGTTTTTTTTCCTGGGAATTGAGCGGGAGGCTCCGCCTCTTGGTTTTCATTCTGGTCGGAAAGCATTGTATATAAACCGGCTTGGACAGCGGCAGAATCACATTTGGTTGGTGCTGCTGTATTTGTGAGGATGTCAGGACGTGGAAAGGGAGGCAAGGGGTTGGGGAAAGGAGGCGCCAAGAGGCACCGCAAAGTGCTCCGCGACAACATCCAGGGCATCACCAAGCCCGCCATCCGCCGCCTCGCTCGCCGCGGAGGAGTCAAGCGCATCTCCGGGCTCATTTACGAGGAGACCCGCGGCGTCCTCAAGGTCTTCCTCGAGAACGTCATCCGCGACGCCGTCACCTACACCGAGCACGCCAAGAGGAAGACGGTCACCGCCATGGACGTGGTGTACGCTCTCAAGCGCCAGGGCCGCACTCTGTACGGCTTCGGCGGTTAACGGCTCCTCCGTTTCCATAGACCAAAACATCAACAAAAGGTCCTTCTCAGGGCCACCCACCTTTTCTGGAAAAGAGCCAATCGCTGTCTTTGTTCTAATACAAGTTCAATAAATCGAGCACTATCAAAAATAAAAGTGGAGGGGAGGAAACTCTTAGAACATGCTGGCCAGGGAAGTTTTATTTGCCACCTAGAAGCCTTCTAATAAGATAACCGGCCACCATTCATATAAAAATAATTCGCCTCCATTCCTGCGTAGTGTCTTATTCCCTTTAAATGCTTTGCATTAGGAGCTATCTTTTCGTCTCCTTGGGTCAAAGCAGCTGTTCTGGAATGCCAAGTGACTACTTTAAACTTGGTCACAGAATGCAGTACGCTCTTGTTTGCAGAACTGATGGCTTCGCTTAAAAAAAAAAAGACTACATTCTTCATATACTGACAATAAACGCCATACTGCGTGCAGCAGAGTGGCGCAGCGGAAGCGTGCTGGGCCCATAACCCAGAGGTCGATGGATCGAAACCATCCTCTGCTAATTTTTTTTTTTTAAATCTTTTATTTTACAATCAGGTTTTTTTTTTTTTAAGTGCATAAAGCAATGTATTGGGGTTCCTTCCTAAAATGCTTTCCTGGGAGTCAGTCCTTCTGTACTCCAGCGAGACTTCTGAGTAGATTTGCATAAGAACAAAAAAAACGCTGCTATAAGTCAACGAGGCAAGAAATTAACGACGGGGTTTATTTTCTTCCTGATTTCCGGCGAAGTTCCACCGAGGCAGCCTCCACCCTCGGCTCCCCGTAACTTTATTTCAGCGCCTATTTTATTTTAAATAAAAATAGGGAGCGGCATTAGAGGTAGGAGAAAACGTGTTTTTATAAATAAATAGAAATAAGCTAGCAGAGGATGGTTTCGATCCATCGACCTCTGGGTTATGGGCCCAGCACGCTTCCGCTGCGCCACTCTGCTGCACGTGGAATGGTCTGTATTGTCTCTATATAAAGGATCAAGTCTCTCCCCAAGCTCTCCAAAACCGCAACGAAGTAACCATAGGACCTTACTTTCGGGAGAGGAATTCCTGCATGAAATATGGCAGATTAAAATCGTAAAGCCTATACCCTGATGCTCCCTACTTTACAATCCTACCTTTGTGTGATTCAATGGGTTTTTTTTTCCAAAAAAGAATTTCTATCTATATAAAGACACAGGGGGATACGTACCTGCCCGGGAGCAAGTCCCGTTCAAGTCAGTATGACTTTTGCATCTGAGATAGACATGCAGGATCGCGCCATCAGTCTCAGGCCCTGGCGACTCAGCTAATTCAGTGTTAATTTTAATCAAAGGGTAGGGGGAGGAAAATGATATCATCCTTTATGAAAATGTGAGGTGTAGTAAAAAAAACCACACAAAAATGCTGGTTATTTTCTCTTGCCTTGGCGTGTGTAAAATATAAGGGATGCATTTTGTAAATAAATTTGTTATCTGTCTTGTTACGTTATCTTCCAAGGTGCCTCCTTAGGGGCAAATACTTTTCATGGTCCGCACGCACGTCTGATTTTACTTTTTATTTTTATTTTTGTTTCTAATAAGCAGGATGGCTTATTTCTAGCATCTGGGGAGCTGCAACATTTGACCCCACTATGAGTCAGTCACTTCCAAGGTTGTTGTTTCCGTTTTTAAAAAGAAGATCTGTACACGATTACCTTGTAGCAAGTAGATGGATGGCTTGTGTTTCATGAAAGCTTTGCTACGGAACACCTATTTCCTGTATGTGGGGCTGGAGAATGATTTGGGATGGGAGAGGATTGCAGTCGCACTAGAAATTTATAAAGAAATTGCCACTCTTTATGAATACACCGAGTCGGTCACGACTGGACTGGTCAGGGGTCCCTTTACCTTTACCTATGAATACACAAACGACTGAAAACTGAACTGCTCTCCAGCCCTGCCCTGCCTCAAATATCCAGGGATAGGTGTGTTAGTCTACTTACTAGATAGACAGCAGGTGTGGGGGACTTTTAGCCCATCACATCTTGCTGAACTATAACTCCCATCGGCTGCAGCAAACCTGGCCAATAGCCAGGGGTGGTGGGAGTTGTAGTTTAGCAGCATCAGGAGGTCCAAAAATGCCTCCCTCCTGCTCTATAGCTTTCCCCAACCTACTGGCCTCCAGTGCTTGGGGCTACAACTCCCACCAGTTGAGTCAGAATGCAGGAGTGCTAGTCCAAAATATCTAGAGGGCACCAGGTTGAAAATGGTGGGTCCGCTACACTAAAAACAAAAAAGCAAGAGTTTTAAGGCACCTTCAGTCCCAATGTTGTTATGCGAAAAGATTCTTGTTGACCACAATTGGGTTTATTTCATTGCATACAGGTGAAACTCGGAAAATTAGAATATTGTGGAAAAGTTCATTTATTTCAGTAATTCAACTTAAAAGGTGAAACTAATATATGGGATAGACTCATGACATAGAAAGCGAGATATGTCAAGCCTTTATTTGTTACAATTGTGAGGTTTATGGCGTGCAGCTTATGAAAACCCCAAATTAACAAGCTCAGAAAATTAGAATATTAAATGAAATCAGCAAAACAAGGACTGCAAATAGAGCAATATTGGACCTCTGAGAAGTAGAAGCATGCATATGTACTCAGTACTTGGTTTGGGCCCCTTTTGCATCAATTACTGCCTCAATGCGGCGTGGCATGGATGCTATCAGCCTGTGGCACTGCTGAGGTGTTATGGAATATCAGGAAGCTTCAAAAGCAGCCTTCAGCTCTTCTGTTTTTGTTTGCTGATTTCATTTAATATTCTAATTTTCTGAGACTTGGGGTTTTCATCAGCTGTACGCTTTGCATGTCATGAGTCTATCTCATATATTAGTTTCACCTTTTAAGTTGAATTACTGAAATAAATGAACTTTTCCACAATATTCTAATTTTCCGAGTTTCACCTGTACATCGGGTCTGGGGTACTTTTGATTCCCAAGATGCTGCTGAGATACAACTCTCATAATGCCTAGTCCTTAGCCAGGCTTGCTAGGGCTGATCAGAGTGGCAGTTTGGCTACATCAGCTACATCTACTCTTCCTAATGGTGATTCCCAGCATGTGGTGTTCAAAGGTATATTGTCTCCAGCAGCAAAGGTGGATCATAGCACTCGTGGCTGGTAGTGGTATTCTCCATGGTAGTCTTATTGTGCCGATCATTAATCCCTATGATGGACATGACATCATGCCAAACAACCATCTAGTCCAGGCCAGCAGTGTTCTTATAGTGGCCCACCAGCTGAGGGATGCCTAGATGAAGCCTGGGAGAGACATGATAGTTGTCTTTAAATATCTGAAGGAGCGTCTCTACCCCCATCATTCTACCCAGACACTGAGGTCCAGTGCTGAGGGCCTTCTGGCGATTCCCTCACTGCAAGAAGTGAGGTTACAGGGAACCAGGCAGAGGTCTTCTTGGTAGTGGCGCCTGCCCTGTGGAACGCCCTCCCACCAGATGTCAAAGAGAACAACAACTACCAGACTTTTAGAAGACATCTGAAGGCAGCCCTTTTTAGGGAAGCTTTTAATGTTTGATGCACTACTGTATTTTAATATTTTGTTGGAAGCTGCCCAGAGTGGCTGGGGAAGCCCAGCCAGATGGGCAGGGTATAAATAATAATTTTTTATTTTTATTTTTATTGTTTGACAGGCTGTCACACAGACTATGAGGAAGCTTGTGCCCTACACGGGGCAGGCTGGCCTAGATAACCAACTTCACATAGCCAACATAGGTAAAGGTAAAGGTACCCCTGCCCATATGGGCCAGTCTTGACAGACTCTAGGGTTGTGCGCCCATCTCACTCAAGAGGCCAGGGGCCAGCACTGTCCGCAGACACCTCTGGGTCACGTGGCCAGCGTGACGAAGCTGCATCTGGCGAGCCAGCGCAGCACACGGAAACGCCGTTTACCTTCCCGCCAGTAAGCGGTCCCTATTTATCTACTTGCACCCGGAGGTGCTTTCGAACTGCTAGCCAACATACCTAAGTATAATTAATGCACATGAAGGTTAAAACCATAGAGTAAGGCTTAGCTCACCTTGGGAGACACTAGGTAATCAAGCCTTTTCCCCCTCGTTTACCTGATGAACTCAGCATGTGAGGAGTTCTCAGCTGGTTGTGCCAGCTTAGCTGTATAGCTCTAACAAGCCCCTCCTAAGTTCCTATACCAATAATTTAGAAACTTTCACCACTTTGCAACTAAGCCCAGTTTTACTACTTGTACAACTTTTCTGACTAATGTATGGAAAAAAACATGAACTTGACCTTTGAAGAGTTTGTAGGTAAACCGATTTTTAACTTGCCAAACCTGTGGTCTTTTCCTATGGTGGGTGAAGAGGGGTTTTGGAACTCTCTTTAAAGGGCACATTTTAAGGTTCTATCTTTCTTACTTGGCTGCATGCTTTGGGATTTTATCTCTCTGCTGCGGTTCTCTCACCAGAGCACTTGCTCCAAAGTAGGATCTTGGCATCCAGGAATTCTCCTTTTACCGTATTGGCCTGAATATAAGCCTCACTTTTTCCCCAAATTCCAAGTGTGAATTAAAGTGTGGCTTATATTTACAACCTTATGGTACACAGCTAGGAGCATGGGGCAAACAGCGCCAGGAGTGCAGCAAAGCAGCTCCCGCCCTCTGCATAGTCCCCTGTCCTCTCCCCCGAGGCTGGGAAGGGAGAGAGCGAGGAAGGGGAAAGGCCACTGACCAAAACAGCTTGGCTCCCCCCCCCCCCAAGTATGCAGCCAGAAGCAGCGAGGAATGAAGCAGGTTATATTCAGGTATTATTATTTTTCTCCCCACCCCCTCCAATTTTAAAAGTGCTAATTATATTCCGGTGCGGCTTATATTCAGGTCAATATGGTATATAGATGTCCTTGCAACTAACAGAACTGACAGGTGGAAACTCCCTAGAAGCAGATTTTGGCTGTCCGTCAGGGAAGGCAAAACTTCTTTTGACTTGCCTTGAGAGATGATGGGCTCTCTTTCAGATATAACTTTTAAAGCGGAGGTTTAAGCACCATCTCTCATGAAGGAGTCATAGCCTGCACTGTAGGATTCCTGCACTGAACAGAAAACTGGTAAGTTCCATCTCTGACTTTAAAACTCTATGAAAACCAACCCTCAGAAATAGTGCTATTATCCATGCACCTACATGCCATGTAAGAGCTAGTGTGGTGTAGTGGTTAGAGTGCTGGACCTAGGAGCTGGGAGACCAGGGTTCAAATCTGTGCTCATCCTCGAAGCTCACTGACCTTGGGCCAGTCACTGTCTCTTAGCCTAAGCTACTTCACAAGGTTTTTTATGAGGATAAAATGCAGAAGAGGGAAAGCCATGGATGCCACGATGAGTTCCTTGAAGGAAAGGTGGGATGTAAATAAAACAGACAAAGGAGAGAAAGCTCTGGATAAATTCCAGAGTTATTAAGACCCTTACTCAGAGTATATGCCTGCCTGCTTCGAAGCCTCCACCTTTGCTCTCCTGGTTCATTCTCAGCTGGGTCCCTGTGCTTTTCATGTGGCAGAAACTCACCTGGTGAAACATTCCTGGGTTGAAGATGCCGTGATGAGTGGGAGAAACTTCACCTGTTGCATTGCATTTTTAACCCAGACACAGAAGCCCTGCCTGAAAGAAGGGGGTCCCTTCCCAGTGAACGGCTATTAGCATCTCAACATTTCTTCTCCACCATCCCTCTGTAGGTAATGTAAGGGGTCAGAATCCAACACATCTGCCATGAAATTGCCAAGAACCTGCGGCTGTTGCAAAGAATAAGGTTCTTTGCAGGTGGTTGTAGTTAGACAAAAGCAGAAAGCATGAGTGAATTACTGGGTTACTGCAACATGCTCTAAGAGGATCAAACTTGATCTGAAAGCAGTTAGTGCAGAATGCTGCAGCACAATTGCTAACAAGGGTGAAGCCTTGTCTGCACAGAACTCCTGCGTTCAGAGATCTGCACTGGTTGCCATTTGCTTCCGGGTCAAGTTCAGGGTGTTAATATTAGATTATAAAGCCCTTAACAACTTGGGACCAGTTTACCTACAAGACCACAGGTTTTCTTTCTGCACCTGCTGAAAACATTCTACAAGCCTACACAGGTGCTTTGGAATTTGAAGTCATTTTAATCTGTTTTAGCAGTTTAACCTTTTTAAGTTTTGAAGTAGGGTTGGTGATTTCTTCTCCACCACCCATTTTTCATTCCAGCTGATAAAAGGAACTTTGTGATTAATGACCCCTTTCCTTTTGTGTCCTGAATTGTAAACTTTGGGGCAAGGACTGTCTTATTGAGCTCTTCGAGCTGCTCCGGAAGAATATTCTTGGCCAAATAAAGAGGTAATAGGTAAAGGTAAAGGGACCCCTGACCATTAGGTCCAGTCGTGACCGACTCTGGGGTTGCGGCACTCATCTCTCTTTATTGGCCGAGGGAGCTGGCGTACAGCTTCCGGGTCATGTGGCCAGCATGACTAAGCCGCTTCTGGCGAACCAGAGCAGCGCACGGAAACGCTGTTTACCTTCCCACCGGAGCGGTACCTATTTATCTACTTGCACTTTGACGTGCTTTCAAATGGCTAGGTTGGCAGGAGCAGGGACCGAGCAATGGGAGCTCACCTCGTCGCGGGGATTCGAACTGCCAACCTTCTGATCGGCAAGCCCTAGTCTCTGTGATTTTAACCCACAGAAAGAGGTAATACTGCCCCCATAAATAAATGTGGGGCAAGATGTAGCAAAAGCCATGTGGGCTCGGACAAACCATACAATTTGAGTGTCTAGCGTTCTTCAGTAGCCTGGCAGACGCCTCTTAGGAAGCATACAAAAGCAGGGCATGATAGCAACAGCCCTCCCAAACTGCTGCTCCAGTTATGCCACTGGTACTTGGGAGATAGACTGCTTCCGAACATGGAGGTTTCATTGGGCAATGGTGGCTAACAGCCACCACTGACTCTCCTCTGCCACACAATTCGTCACATCTTCTTTTAGACTTCTCTAACCAAGTGAGGACATCGCCTCCTCTTGTGGCAGGGGATCCTATGCATTTCTTTTGCATATCAAAACTGGGCTCCTAGCACAGCTGCGACTGAAGGGGCAAGAGGGATAAAAATGAAACACACAAGTCCTTCGTCTGCTCGAAGGAAAGTTTTTATTTGGGTAGCTTGTTTCGTTTTGAGCTTATTTCATGTTAGCGACTCAGTTAGGATGTTAAAAATAAGCGTTTCGAAACACCCAGTTAAAATGAGTCTAAAACTTCTGAAAATGGCAAATACTTGTTTTCTTCAAAGTCCACCCCCCACCCCCCATGTTAGCACCATTTCTAAAGACAGAATCAACACACAGCATCATTGTTAAAAGGGGATTTCTACAACTACGGGCCGCACAGTCCGGCTTCATTCACAAAACCGGCTACACCAGGGGTTGTCAATCTGGTCCCTACCGCCCACTAGTGGGCGTTTCAGGATTCTAGGTGGGCAGTAGGGGCTTCTATGGCACAAGCTGAACCCTCCTTCCATCGAGCACTGGTGGGCAGTATGGAAATTTTACCATCAAGAAAGATGCGTTACTGGGTGGTAGGTATAAAAAGGTTGACTACTCCTTAGCTACACGATGGAGGGCTGCTCAAAGCTTTGCAGCTGTGCTTGACAACCTCTTTGCTCCTGCAGTCTGATGTAACAGACTGGAGGTTTGCCACGGACCTGCTGGGCCAATCATAGCGCCTGGCGGGTTGCATTCGCCTCGGTGGGCCACACAAGGCAAGATCCTGCTCTAATGCACAGCAAGTCTTTCATCTTCAAACGGGTTCAGCGGGGGAGTCCCGCCTGCAGAGGAAGCGGCTCCGTCGTCCAATACTTCTCACGACAACAACACCAACAACAATCAAAGTCCTTAACTTTAAAACAAAACAGACAAAATTCACAACAGGTTTGGACTAATTCCTACCCTCCCTCGTTTTCTGCGAGGCAACTACGCCCACGACAGTTGTCCCCTTTCTGAGAATGGTTCAGCACGTAGCCGTGCTTCTCACTGCTTTTCCTCCAGTTCCTCATCCGCCGTCAAAAGGTCTTCCTCGTCTTCCAGATCCAAGTCCTCCCTCGACCCCATGGTGCCTTGCGAGGAGGGCAGGTCTCCCAGAGAGAGCCTCCAGTCTTGCGGGACGAGATGGCGATTCTTTCGGATGAAGGTCAGCATCTTCACATTGGCAGGGGAGAGGTCCTTGGGGTGCCCCCTGTCCGCCAACGAACTGGTGCCGCCGGAGACGTCTTCGGAGGGCACCGACGTGGGCGGGCACCCAAAATGGAACAGGGCCACCTTGAAGAGGGCCGGCCAGACCCCCATCTTCCCCTGCCAGTACAGCATGGGGTCGGCGTTCTCCCCAACGTGGTCCACGTTGTCATGGAGATACTCCTCAATCTCCCGCAGGGCCGCCGCTGCCCCTCCCTCGGACGCCAGGCCCATGGCGGGGTCGCTCTTGGTAATCGCCCGCCAGCGCTTCATGGTGAACTGCCAGGCCGCCGAGCCGGGGGGTCCGCTGGAGCCGCTGGGCTGCTGCGGGGACGAGCGCCCCACTGGGGAGAAGTCGGCGTCGGGCCCCGGAGGCACATAGGACCTGGTGGCCAAGTCGAGGATGTGCTCCCTCAGCATGGCTGCGTCGCCCGTGTCAGCCCCGCCAAGCTTCATGGTGGTGATGTCCCTGAAGCGGGGGTCGAGGAAGGCGGCCACTCGGCAGATGAGGGTGCCCTTCATCTCGCTCAGCTGGTTTTGGGCTTCCAGGCAGTCCAGGGCCTGTGTAGTGAGGTGGGCCGCCGTGTTGTTGTTCTCCTGGTAGTACCTGGTCCTCAAGGCCCGCAGCTGCTCCTCCAGGAACCACAGCAGAGGGAGAGCCTGGCAGAGAGTGGCGTCTGGGCGGGTGACCAGCGTGGCAGCGTCCTCAAAGGGCTTGAGGATCTCCACCAAACACTTCACCACCTTCCAGTCCGGCGGCGTCAGGTGCAGCAAGGCGGCCTCTTCGTCTTGCTCAAAGATGGCGCTGACGGCTTGCCGCTCCCGGTAGAGGCTCTCCAGCATCCGCAGCGTGGAGTTGGATCTCCGGGGAGGTTCGTGCCCCGCCGGCTGCCGGTGCGAGCCCAGGATGGCCTGTGCCTCCAGGAGGCGGCGCCGGACCGCCGTTGAGCGCTTGTAGCGGGTGCAGATCCTCCGGGACGTCTTCAGCAGCCGGTCGACGTGGGCATCGGCCGCCAAGAAGGCCTTCACCACCAGCTTCAGGCAGCGTGCCAGGCAAGGGACGTACTTGAGGCGCAGCTCGCGCACGGCCTTCGCCGTGTTGGCCCCGTCGTCCAGGACCACGCCCCCGGTCTTCAGGTCGTAGAGCCAGTCTTGCAGCACCTCCCTCAGCTTGTGGCAGATGTCCTCGGCCGAGCAGGGCCCCTCGAAGGCACACACCGACAAGGTGGCGTGATGCCGCGAGAGGACGCCCGCCGACTCGGCCACCCAGTGCCCTGTCACCGACATGTAGGAGGCCGTCTGCTGGGCAGACCAGGTGTCTATGGCGATGTGGATCGTACGGCCCACGCTACCCACCACTGCTTGGCGGACGGCTCGGGACACCACCTTGGACAGCTCGGGCACAGCCTTTGTGGCGAAGAACGCACGTCCGGGGATTTTCCAGCGCGGCTGGGCGGTGGCCATCAGCCGGCGGAACCCATCGCTTTCCACGTACGAGGGGGGCTGCATGTCCACTGCGAGCATCCAGGCCGTTTCAGAAGCCAGCTGGATGGCTGCCGAGTGCGTCGGCGGGTAGTACGGCTGGTTCCTCTCCTGGCGCGCGGGCTGGAAGGCAGGGACAGGTGGCTCAGTCACCACGATGGTCGGGCCGTGTGGCCTCTCCTTCAGGGGCATCAGGGGCGAAGGAGGGACCACCGCGACACCCGGCAAGTGCAGCCCATGGTGCACCTTCAGGTGTTTGTGGAGCGCCGTGGTGCCAGGGCGGGTGCCCCCGTCCTTGCCCCTGCGCACTCGCTTCTGGCAAGTGCTGCAGACAGCTACGCACGGCTCCCTGGGATCCAGGGTGAAATAATCCCACACGGCCGAGGTGGTTTTCTTGGGGGCGTGCGTGGGGATGCCGTCCACCACCAGCACTTCCCGCTCGCGCCCGCGCTTGTGATGGTGGTGGTGGGAAGAGGCCGAGACGTGCGTCATGGGGGTGAAGAAATGAACCATCTCGATGCCCGCCCTGCCCATGGTGCCGGCAGGCATGTAGGTCCCCGGAGGCGCAGACTGTGGGTGGAGGACGTGAGGCGGGGAGAACGACACTCTCTCAATGACCTCCTCTCCATCGTCCTCCTCCTCCTTCTTGAGGTACGAGAGCATCTCTTGAGCCTCGGGGTGGCCGTGCTCCTTCGCCCCCAGCTGGTTGGACGCCGCTGGAGAGAAAGCGCCCAGCTCTGCCGCATCCTCGTCCTCCTCGTCTTCTTTCTCCTTCAGGTAGGAGAAGAGGTCGTGCACGGTTGTCGTTGACGGGCCGGGCTCCTCCTCCTCCTTCATCGCCGGCTGCAAAGAAACCGCTGGGGCAGCCATGACGGGGAACGGTTCCCGGGAAACGCCGGCTTCCGGCGCACATGAGAAGTGAGGCTCCTGGAGGTGGATGGCCACGCCTCTCCGGGAAAAAGTTGCCAGCTGGGCTCTTCTGCCCCGGCCACGCCTTGGCATCATGGCAGAGGAGCCCTGGGAAGGGGAGGAAAAGGAACACAGGTGTTTCACTCCAGGCAGGTTCCCTCTGATCACTCAGAAGCCCAGCAGCTTCTTTTAAAAGCAGACACTCAAATGCAGGAAACAAAGGGCAATGTGCTGTCCCACCTTCATCTCCCCTACCCACAACTTTTCACACCGCAAGGGTGGGACATCTCTGTCAGCTCAAGGTTCTCATTACCATCTGGGCAATCTTTCATTGAACGTAATATCTGATGGCCTATTAAATGTGTTCCAAAATTGTTACTGCTTTGCTACTGTTTTTAACATAGAATTGTAGAGCTGTGTGGGACCCTGAGGGTCATCTATGGCAACCCCCTGCAATGCAGGAATCTTGCCCACAGCTGTCCCATGGGAGGCTCAACCTTCTGGTTAACAGGCAGATGCATCAACCCATTGTGCCATTATGTATTTTCTGCGTTGTTTTTTCTCGTGAACTGCCCTTAGATCTACCGATGAAAAGCAGTAGGGTTAGGGTTAGGGTTAGGGTTCTCAATATTCTCTGGTTGGCCTGTTGTTTTCTCCTACCAATAGGTAACCTACGTAAGGACTCTATATCGGCTCTTGGATACCCCATAAGGGGAAAAGGGCAGATTTGTTTACAACACCACTGAGTGGGAGCAATGGCCAGAGAATCCTACTGATTCTTGGGAGCAGGAAAATGGTAAATAAATGGGGTTGGGTGGGTATAGAGGGGGGCATAGAGTGGGGCTGAAATCCTCCATCATAGCTCTTCACACACTATTTTGTTGCTACAGTAGTTACATGTAGGTAGCCGTGTTGGTCTGCCGTAGTCGAAACAAAAACAAAAAATTCCTAAGTTTGTTATTGGTATGAGTCTTCGTGTGCTTAGTTGTTCTCTAAGGTGCTACTGGAAGGAATTTTTTTATTTTATTTTGTTGCTGACTCCATTTGCCCCAGTTATTTTCTTATGGTGCTACTTCATGCTCATGGCATTTTGCAAAGAGAGATAGGTCAGATCTGCCTCCAAGAGGCTTACAATTCAGTGGTACCTTGGTTCTCAAATGTCTTGGTACTCAAACAACTTGGAACCCAAACACTGCAAACCCATGTTGTAAACAAAAATTGCCCTTTTCCCTGATGGGGTATCCAAGAGCCCATATAGAGTCCTTACATAGGTTCCCCATTGGTAGGAGAAAATAACAGAGGCCAACCAGAGACTATTGAGAAACAAAGCAGCTAGTAAGCTTGATCTTTATTGATCTGTTGCAACAGGGTGCTCCCCTCACCCCCAGGAAAGGAGGAGGTACCCAGAACAATGGCGCACAAGGCCTTATATAGACTTTTGAAATTGCTACCCTGTAGATCAAGACCACCCCCAGAAACATCATACATCACAGAAGGGGTGTAGCTCAATGCCACCACCCCATATACATCATACCTACATCACAGAAGAGGTGGTCTAAAACAGAAATTTGAATGTTGTTTTTCTCCTGTTGTTGTTTATCTCCTGTCTGGCAGGTTACTTGATTGGATTGCCTGGGGAACCTGGCCAGTCTTTTGTAATGATAAATACTTAGTTCCTGGGCCAGGTCACAAGCTCACACCCTATTCATATCTTAAATGTGCCCTTAAGACAGGGTTTGTGAAGGAAAAGACAATGGGGAGGTTTCCCACTTTGACCTTGCAGAGAAATCATTTGCTCAGTTTGGGAATCAAAATGGTTTCAGGTTGGTCTTCCTGTGTTGATCTATGTACGTGCTTGGTTGGTACACTTATGAACATTTATCATATACATAAGACCTCAACATTCCTATCACACCCAGAAGTAAGTGTTCCTGTTTGCCAACTTTTTTCAGAAGCCGAATATGCACCGTTTTGAGTGTTACGCTTCCGATTTGAGTGACACACTTCCGTTTTGCATGTTACGCTGAGATCTGTCTGCTTTTACTATTTATTTTGCATTTTTGTTTTTGAGGCTCTTTTTAGTTGACTGTGTGGAACCCAGTTCAGCCACTGATTGATTGATTGTGTGACTGCAGTACATTGTTTATTGCTTTCATTTTATGGCTCAATGGTCTTGTTAGATAGTAAAATTCATGTTAAATTGTTATTGTAGTGGACTTTTAAAAGTCTGGAACGAATTAATACGTTTTGCATCACTTTCTATGGGAAAGCGCACCTTGGTTTTGGAACGCGTTGGTTTTGGAATGGACTTCTGGAACAGATTAAGTTTGAAAACCAAGGTACCACTGTATAGAAGTCCTCTATTTTCATCAGATAAATGTTGGAGGGGGTGTTAGTATCGTCTACTGCCAGCAGCTCTCCGGGGTTTTCGGCCAGGCAGGCGACATCCCCAGCCCTAAGTCCCTATGCACCTTCTACATGCATAGCATATGCTTCACTGCTTAGCTACAGCCCTTGGTAGTAGAGGTGCCGCTACTCTAGAAGTAACTCCCTCTCATGAGAAGTTCACCCAGCATAGCCTTTTGCAGACCTCCTGCAGGAGCAGGAAGAAAACATTCTCCAAAGGTGTTTAAAGCTGGTTGGCAAATCCCACCACCGATTTCCTTTCCTAGCACCTTGACCAGAAGTTCTTGGATAGCAGGAACAATGAAGTATGCACCTTGTTGGGCTCCAAACTGCCCCCCCCCAGCCCCAGCCAGCATGCCCAATGGTCAGGGAGGATGGGAGCTGGAGTGCAGCAGCATGTGGAGAAACAGAGGGAAACCCCCCCCCCACACACACTTTTGTTCATATCTATCTATTCTGATTGTCTATCGACATATTGTTTTGAATTGTTTTTCAATATTGCTTTTTTTTAAATGCTGTAACCCGCCCTGTGCACTTAGGGTTAAAGGCAGGTAATTAATAAACAAAGGAACAATACTGTTTCATTTAACCAGTTAAAAGTCTTTCAACATGAAGGGAAGCAAGATTGAGAAGTTCCCCTAACATGGGAAATGTAGAGAGACTAGCTCTAGCCTACCTTACAGGGTTGTTGTAATTTACTTTTTTTTAGATGCTAGAGAAATATGCGTGAAATCGAAAACGTTACTGCTGAAGAGAACAACAGATAAATAAATACATATTTTTTTAAAGGGGGTGGGGGGAATAACCATTGCTACGCCTTTCCCCTCCCTCCTCCCCGCAGGCGTATTCTTTAACTGAACTCTCAGTGGCTTAAAAGGAGATGCAACGCCTTTCTCTGATACCGAAGCACGAGAGACAAAAGCGATCTTCGCCCTTAAAAGCGGGACACACTCACCAATCCAAGATGGAAGCTGCGCCGACTATCAGGAACAACCCAATCCCTCAGTTATTATTATTTTTTGCAGAGATGGCTTGCAAGTAAGCGATACGCCTTATTGCAAAAAAGACGCGGACGCGCAAAACGACGCCCGATTTTAAAAATACGGATTATCATTTATTTATTTATTTAAAATGTCGCAGGCTATCTATTCCAAAACGATATATAAAAACGTAAAAAAAGGAACAAAAAGCACCCGGAAGAAAACCCTAACACCCGGATGTTAAAAAAAAACCTTACAGGAAACCTCACTTCCCATATTTCTTTTTTTTTCCTTCCGCAAAATTCATTGCACGACCCACACTTTCGTAGGTTTGCTTGGCGAGGGATTGGGAGTGAGGTGTCGATTCTTGTGCATAGCTCCTCGGAAGCAAGCCCCACTGAGATTTACTCCTAGCGAGTGCATTCGCAATCCTACATGTTTACTCACTGAATTTTTCTGGGGCATTGGTACCAGGTGGGTGGTGAAAGGAACTGAATCCAGCCCTTAGCGTAAATTCTCTTTTGCAGTTATGCATCTTCGACACATACTGCATGCTTAAAAAAGAGAGAAAAATGCAACGATTGCTTTGATCCTCCCTGCATGTGTTTCCCGTCCCCTGCTCCAATTAAATCAACCCATCAGCCGGTATTTCTCTTGTACGTAAAATAAATTCACGTTTCCTGCTTTTTAAAAATTTCACGGGATAATGCATTACAGCCCTTAATTATTTTCCTTATGGGAGCTTTGCAACCTAGCAACAGGCAAAAGTAGAGGAAAAGCCTGGATCTATCAATCTGATCTATCTTGGTCTGTTTGCTTGCTTTTCTAGCTAATATTTGAGTATATAATCAGGCTGGCTTTTTAATTCGAGGCAGCAGCTGAAATGTTTAGTTCACAGGCCTCCCGGGCCGACCAATAGCACTCCAGCATTCGAATCCTGGTCATTTACATCCTTGGAACGCTGGAGAGTGACGCATGCTCGTCGCCGTCCAATAGCGACGTCGCACTTTGGAGCCCTCATTTCCATAAGCGTCCTATAAATACGGGAGCTCGTCAAGAGCACCACCACTCTTGTTTGAGGCTGCAGTTGAGCGAGAAGACTGAAGATGCCTGAACCGGCCAAGTCCGCTCCCGCGGCCAAGAAGGGCTCCAAGAAGGCCATCACCAAGACGCAGAAGAAGGGCGACAAGAAGCGCAAGAAGAGCCGCAAGGAGAGCTACTCCATCTACGTCTACAAGGTGCTCAAGCAGGTCCACCCGGACACGGGCATCTCGTCCAAGGCCATGAGCATCATGAACTCCTTCGTCAACGACATCTTCGAGCGCATCGCGGCCGAGGCTTCCCGCCTGGCGCACTACAACAAGCGCTCCACCATCACCTCCCGGGAGATCCAGACCGCCGTCCGACTCCTGCTGCCCGGAGAGCTCGCCAAGCATGCCGTCTCCGAGGGCACCAAGGCCGTCACCAAGTACACCAGCTCCAAGTGAGCTGAGAGCCCTTTTTTCGGTTGCCTGGGAAAGTGCTACAGAAACCCAAAGGCTCTTTTAAGAGCCACCCACTTTCTCATTTGAAAAGAGCTGTTCCGCCTTGTATTAATGTGTTAATTCCCAACTATTCCCTTTCCGGGTGGGGATTCCTTTGGTGTCCTGCTGTCGGGGTTTGGTGGGGAATAATGCCAATAGACGAGGGAGGAGACAGAAAGAGATCGGCTGTATCTAACGTTATTCTTAAATCTGGGTCGACCAATTAATAGGTCTAATAACAGTGGTAATTATTATTACGGTCAAAGGCCAGTTCATGATAGGTCTGTATTAGTCTGATTCCTTTATTTCAATGGGCCTGTTTTAGTGGGGCTTAGTGTTATCAGTGAAATCGTGTGTATGCCTAAAATAAAAGGTATGGTGAGACTGGTTGTTCTTAACCTGAAAGAACTTATAGGTTCAAAGCGCTGCTTTGCTCTTTGGTCGGGAGAGACTTTTTAGTTTCCCCGCGTTCTTGCTACCCTGATCCCTTTAGGGGGGTTCTGAATGATTTTTCCCCCCTCGCCATTAAATCCACGTTAGGACGACAAAGCCGTTTCCCCTCATTCTTTTTCTAAAGGCGCATGAGTAGGTCTCATTGAACTGAATGGGGTTTGCTTCTGAAGTAGCCTGGATTGCGCTAGAAATACAGGCCCTAACCCGGCACAACGGCCAGGTGGGAGTGATGCCCGAAGCTATTAAGCTACTGAGTTTATGTACTGCGATCTGCTTGTTTTAAATTAAATGAAATCTTCGGCAGCAAGACAGCCAGCGACTGATAAACTGTGTTTGAGAACGCATTTACCAGCAGCCCGGCTAGCTCAGTCGGTAGAGCATGAGACTCTTAATCTCAGGGTCGTGGGTTCGAGCCCCACGTTGGGCGCGAGATTTTTCTTTACATTCTTTGGCAAAATATGTGCCGGTATATCAGAGAACTATGCACGGTGGGTGAACTATGCACGGTGCAAGCTCACGCTCTTTCCACGCGTTTCCTGTATTGAAATAGTAATAAGTGCCAAAGACAGAATTTTATGGACAGATGATGAACTGTGTCACATGGCATAACTTTTAAAAAGGGCCTATATTGCATCTTGTATCCACGTCTTTTTAAAATACACTCTTCATCAACACTTACGTATATGACCTAATCCCCATTTCCCATTTTTTATTAAAGAAGAGTCCAGTGCCACAAGTGGTTTCTGTTTGTGTTTTTTTTTCTTTCCTAAATTGCTTCACCGTGCAAAAAGAAAACATTGCAAACACCTTCTTTGCAAATTAATTTCTGGAGACTGTGTCTGCTATGAAACACAGGAGCTGAAAGTAATCAAGAAGCCAGAAAACGATCAGCTGTGTTAACAAAAGCCCAGTTTATTTTACATTTTTTAAGGCTTATGAGGTAGCTTTTTGTTTTAAGGAAAATTGTAGAGGCCCCTGGATGACCCCAAACCACAGCCTTCCAGTTAAGAGCCAACGCCACTACTCGATTACGCTGGTTGAAAATCAATGATAGTTTAAAATAAGGTTACCAGATTTTTTCCAAAGAATCCGAGGAAACTTTTTTTTAAAAAAGTTATTTTTTTTAAAGTTATTTTTAAAAATTAAGAATTAATATCTTCTGTGGTCTCCTCTGTGATAGGAATTTTATGGTTTTAGATATATGGCAACGTTCATAACCACACGTACATAGATCAGCACAGGAAAGCCAACCTGGAACCATTTTGATTCCTAAACTGAGCAAATGTTCCTCTGCATGGTCAAAATGGAAAAGCCTCCCCATTGTCTCTTCCTTCACAAATCCTGTCTTAATCTGTGTTTGAATAAGGGTGTGAGCCTTATCATTACAAAAGACTGCCCAGGTTCCCCAAGAAATCCAATCAAGTAACCTGCCAGACAGGAAATAAACAAAGCGACAGGAGAAAACAACATGCAAATGTTCTGTTTTAGACCGCCTTATCTGAGGGGTGGTCTTAGGTTACACCCCTTCTGTGATGAATGCATAATGTTTCTGGGGGTGGTCTTGATCTAGAAGATGGGAATTTCAAAAGTCTTTATAAGCCCTTGCACAGCAATTTTGGGGGTCCTCTTCCTCTCCTGCGTGTGAGGGGAGCACCCTGTTGCAACCGATCAATAAAGATCAAGCTTACTAGCTGCTTTGCTTCTCAATAGTCTCTGGTTGGCCTCTGTTATTTTCTGCTACCAATAGGGAACCTATGTAAGGACTCTATATGGGCTCTTGGATACCCCATCAGGGAAAAGGGCATATTTTTATTTACAACACCTCTGTCACTCGGCCTTCCTCTGGGCCCCGGCCTGCTCTCCTGGAGCACTAGCCGCCGTGGAGTAGACTCAGGTCGGGCCTGGGCTCGGCCTCGTGTCCTTGCCCTCCCAGTGCTCTCCTATCTCTCCTCCTGAGCGGCGGCAGCAGCGCGGCAAGGTCAGGGCTCCCCTCTTTTTTCTCCTCCTTCTTTCTCTCTCTTCCATCTCCTTCTCCTCTCCTCGTTTTCCCTGTCTTGTCTCCGGGGTTTCCCTGGCCCCGGAGCACTGCTGGGCAGTTGGCCGCTCACACCCGGCTCAATTTGGGTCAAGGGGGGCAGGGGGTCAGCGGTTACCCCAGTTGATGCACCGGGCATCCCCGGTTTGCCCTCTGCAGTGGCAGTGGCAGCCCATAGCCAGCCTGGTAGTGCAATTGGTTCTGGCTGGCTTCAGGAGCTGCTTGCTGCCACGGCACCCACCTTTTTGCCTCGCCGGAAATCCCCCATATGATGTGTCTTGTGCCGTTGAACCAATCACACGGCATTCATTCCCTACTAATAAATCTACAACACTTAAAATATAAATCTGGGGACATTAAATGAAATCCGGGGATGGATTTGTAAATCTGGGGACTGTCCCCGGGAAACGGGGACGCCTGGTAACCATAGTTTAAAAGATGAAAAAGTAATTTTCTTTATTGACAAAACTTACCATACCATAACTACCCTTCTGAATCAAACCTCTATTTAGTCAAATATTCTGTACTAACTAGTCGGCATCCTGATGCTTTTGAAAAAGTCCACCAGGAGAGCATGAAGACAACAGACCCGGCTCCTGCGCTCTCCCTCTCAACAACTGGTATTCACAGGTACACTGCACTTCAGAATGGAGGTTCCATCACTGATCTAACACCCATTCCTTTGCCGACCCTGCTTGTAAAACCACCTAGTCTTGTGACCATATCTGCCAGCAATACATATCATGAATTATGCGTGGTGTAAAGGGTTTTCCTATGTTGGTCCTCACACCAGTGGTGCACATAAATTTCGCGGGATAGACCTCAGTCCTTTCTGTTGAGGTCTAGTGCAGACTCCCTTTCCTATGTGTGTTGTTTTTTATGAAGACTATGCAGCACCTTTATAGTAAAAATAGGAAAGATGTGTCTTTTTATTTAACTTGTGTATTTGACCATGGTCGTTGATGGATGGACTTTAGCTTAGAAACCGTATAAAACTGGTTAAGAAAACAATCGTTTCTCCCCGTCGGGGAATCGAACCCCGGTCTCCCGCGTGACAGGCGGGGATACTCACCACTATACTAACGAGGAAGCCACAGTTAAGCCTTAGACAAAGCACCCTGCATTCCTGAGTTGCCACCTGGAAAAGGTCATTAAGGAACTAACCAATCCCTTTATAGCGCGCGAGTTTAAAATGTTGAAATTGTCCCGTTATTTTATACTTTCAAGCAGCGTCGTTTTGCCCTTACATAATTAAGATTTTCTACTCACGCTTTCTCCACTCCTTCTAAAATACGTTGATATTTCGTATCTATAAGCAAACTGGACACTGTGATTATTAACTTATTTAACTTGCATACATAAAACAAGCTCTAAAAGCTTTTAAAGGAAAGTTTTTATTCTTTTCCTCCGCCCATCGCAAACACACTCGCTAACTACAACTTGAAGCGCTGAATCTTATGAAAAAGTCGACATTTCCCGCAGCACTTCTCATCCAAAGGCTGCTCTCCATACTGCGCAGCAGGGCACCCTACAACTCCATACAATTAGACTATGATGTAACTGATGTTAAAGCCACTGCGGCTTATGTATTTTATACACAAAGGCGTGATCAGATCTTTTACTAAGAAAGTGGGTGGCTCTTAAAAGAGCCTTTGGGTTTCTGTAGCACTTTCTCAGGCAACCGAAAAAAGGGCTCTCAGCTCACTTGGAGCTGGTGTACTTGGTGACGGCCTTGGTGCCCTCGGAGACGGCGTGCTTGGCGAGCTCTCCGGGCAGCAGGAGTCGGACGGCGGTCTGGATCTCCCGGGAGGTGATGGTGGAGCGCTTGTTGTAGTGCGCCAGGCGGGAAGCCTCGGCCGCGATGCGCTCGAAGATGTCGTTGACGAAGGAGTTCATGATGCTCATGGCCTTGGACGAGATGCCCGTGTCCGGGTGGACCTGCTTCAGCACCTTGTAGACGTAGATGGAGTAGCTCTCCTTGCGGCTCTTCTTGCGCTTCTTGTCGCCCTTCTTCTGCGTCTTGGTGATGGCCTTCTTGGAGCCCTTCTTGGCCGCGGGAGCGGATTTCGCCGGCTCAGGCATCTTCAACAATCAGATCACCACTACCGTAGGAGCACAAGCAGTAAAAGAATGATGATGCGCGATTCGCCGTCCCTTTATTTATAGGCTGGATAATGCAAATGAATTTTCCAAAGCTCTTAGTTAGCATTGGACGAGAAGTACGCTACCCTTACGCTATTGGAAGAGAGCCTATGCATTTCAAATCTCGCGCTGCAATTGGGTGTTTTAAAGAAACTTTTCTTATTGGCCTTTTTTAACAACAGTTAATTCTCATTGGCTGGAGGCGGCACCATTTTGATAGCAGGCCAATCCCTTTTCCCGCTTCTTTGGTACAGTGGCACTTCTTCCTTCCTGGGGAGAATTAGACCCCGATCTCTTCTCATTCTCTAGGGAACTTTCTGCCCTGTTGTATGTTGTATACGGGTCCCGCGACAAAACTGTAAATTGGCAAAGTGCTGTTAAAAGTTGACTAATCGAAGTGTACGTTTCATACCCTTGTAAGAGCTTGCACTACATCTACACGACCCCCAGGAAGAATACTTGAGATTAAAATGAGAAAAAAGGCTCAGATGTTCTGAGGTTAAGCTCCAATATACAGCCGAAATAGCTCAGTTGGGAGAGCGTTAGACTGAAGATCTAAAGGTCCCTGGTTCGATCCCGGGTTTCGGCAGCTATTTTTTGGCCTTTGGTTCAGTTTGCTGAACTTTCAATTTCCTAGTACTGTATTTTATGAAGTTTTTGCTGTTAGCTTGAGTGTTCTTAAATTTTATGTGTTAATGTGTACTTCTGCTAAAAAAATACACCCAGAAATTGCACATTTAAACGCAGACCAACGGTTGGAAATGCCTGAAGATGTGTGTTTTAAGCACAGAATATTTTAGTTGTTTTCCTTTGCAACTGTTGTATGCTGAAACTACAGAATTCATAGATTTACAATCTAATGTACGTCTTCAATCTTGAGTGCAGTAAATTTACGTGCAAACATATTTTCCTGCCTTACAATATGCTTAAAATCGTGCTGCAAACCTTGTATTTTTTAATATAATGTAGAATTATTTTAAAATCACTTAACAGTGGCAGTTGCATAAGTATTGTGAACCTACCCAATACCCTGATCCACAATGCAGTTGAAAGCAAGTTACGTTGGAGACGCCCACTTGGCCCCAACTCATAATTAATGTGTTAGTGCAAAACGAAAATCCAAGCATTTGTAATCGCTTCTGAAAACAAAAGTATTATCGGCTTTTTAGGAAAATGTGGGCAACGCACCGCTACAGAAGGCAATGAGAATTCAGAAATATTTAAAAGGAAAATACACACAAGGAAATTGAACTTATCACTATCGGAACGGAACAAAATAACCAAAGCTCTTTATACCATAAAGGAAAAGATTGTATGCCTCAAGGTAGGTTTCTATGTATTTTGGACATTATTCCAATGATTCCAGTGCATTAGGTAAAATATCGTTAGCGATTGCTCTTTTCCGGAAAAGGTGGGTGGCCCTGAGAAGGACCTTTTGTTGACGTTTTGGTCTATGGAAGCGGAGGAGCCGTTAACCGCCGAAGCCGTACAGAGTGCGGCCCTGGCGCTTGAGAGCGTACACCACGTCCATGGCGGTGACCGTCTTCCTCTTGGCGTGCTCGGTGTAGGTGACGGCGTCGCGAATGACGTTCTCGAGGAAGACCTTGAGGACGCCGCGCGTCTCCTCGTAAATGAGCCCGGAGATGCGCTTGACTCCTCCACGGCGAGCGAGGCGGCGGATGGCGGGCTTGGTGATGCCCTGGATGTTGTCGCGGAGCACTTTGCGGTGCCTCTTGGCGCCCCCTTTCCCCAACCCCTTGCCTCCCTTTCCACGTCCTGACATCTTCCTAACGAATTGCTTCCAACGCAGACTGCGAAACGGCGCCCGAAAAAACTGCCCTTAAATAGTTTGAAATCCGACCAGAATGAAAACTTCAACAATGAGCCACGTATTTGCAAACGCGTCACGCCTTCGTGCGCATGAACTGACGCTATCCAATCAACGATAAACAGCTATTTCAAACTAACCAATCAAACACTCTCCGGCAAATGGTAGCGGAAGCGCTATTTGGCGCCTATCTCCGTCTCTGATCGAAAGAGGATTTTTGTGCAGTCCTGGCGTATGCGTGCTTTTGGGCGGAAGTAAAAATCCCACTTGAAGTTACCTCTTCGAGAATAGTATCATATTCATTCTCGGCCTAGCCTCCTTCAAGCGAGGAGGGACTATTGATTGGCTTCGTGGAAGCGGGATTTCCCTTTTTAATTGCTAATTTTAACTCCACTTCCTGCTGTGGGGACAACATGAATCTGCTGGTACGAAAATAAATGTAAGGAAGCAGGCATCGCCTCCGCTGTAAATAGACAGATGCATGTGGTGATTAAAAGTAAAAATATAGGTTCGGATTTTAGCTTTTAGAGAAAACCATCTTTAGTTCCTAAAGTCAACCACAGAATTCGCAGTACGTGCAACACCACTGACAAAAATAATACACACTCCAGTAAGGCGTGGGAGCTGTTTTCAATTTGGTGCTCAAAACGTACAGGTGAGGGGATACTATGAGGGGGAAGGGCATTATGGCATGTATCCAACGTTACAGAAACGGGGTTCTACCCTTCTCTCCCTGCGCGTCAGACAAGCCTCTGGAGCACATTTCGAGGGCGTATGGGCGTTGCAGAGTAGAGGAGAAAATAATGTTCAAAGGGAAGTGTGAGCGGCACAATAGCGTTTTCTTCAATCCCAGAATCTAAATTGCTTTCCCATTAGAAGCGGCACAAAGGTCATCTCCTCATCACCAGCACACTCAGTTGTCAGAATGATTCTTTAATTTGGGGAGTTTCATTAGTTTTACGATGGACAGAAATCTATGCCCTCTAAGGTTCTGCAGTAGAAACGTCGCCTTTCGCTGGCTGGCGCTGGAACAGAAGGGGGGTCCGTCGCTCTGTGGGGAAAGGCTAGAGCACAAGCAGGCTTTGTGTGCATGCAAAGGGATCCTGCGTTCAATGACAGGCAGGACTGAGAAGTAAAAACCTGCCCAAGAGCTAGATGGACCCGTTGCCTGGCTTGGGAAATGACAGGTTCTTATATAAAGCAACAACTATATAAAGCTCTTACAAGGAAACTGGGTTGCTTAAATGGGGTCAATAGGGGTCATTTTTCTAATGAGAAGGAAAGCTTCACATGATAAACCAATGTTAGTCAATAAGTGTATTGATCTATAGAGTGATTCAGGGAGTAGAATTAATTCCTTAGACTACTAGGGAGATACTGAGGTTATAATCCCCACTGTGGAAGGATGTGTGAATCCAGAATTGGCCTCCAGTCACTTACAGACTCATTGTTAAAACTGTGTTTATGGAAGACAATCTTACTCGGCTACAAGTGATCGCCAAAGAAGAAAAGAATAATCGACAGGCCTTTTATCCCTAATGGTCAAGTACGTTATAGTCTTTGAGAGAAGGCAAAGACACACTGTAGGGCACCCACCTCCTATTTCAGCTCTATATGTTTTTCAAGTCTCAGATGAATTCTACTGAATCCAAGTTTTACTCAGTTCCTTTGGAAAAAGCAATGTGTGTGGGAGCTTGATCCAAGGAAGAAAGACGACAAAGATAACCAGAGAAACCCAAATGGCCTAAAATGATTGGAGACCTCTGTCCAGGTATTCCTGGATGGGTGTTGATTGACACTTAGTAAATACAAATCCATAGTGAGGAGTGTTGTTGTGCTCGGGTCTTGCTTGGGAACCTGGTGGACCAGAATCCTTGACTAGGTGGGTCTTTTTTAGCCTGAACCAGCAGGGGGATTCCTACAATTTTATGGGATTGCTGGAGTACATGGGCCCTTGGTCTCCTCTAGGTTTCTTGCTCTGCTAAGTTTTACACCATTTTAGGAGGAGTAAAAAAAGCAGCCAGCACACCTCACCCTGAATATCTAACACCATCCAGGTCGCTTATGCCAGATAATTTCTAGGAGAAATAAAGAGGAGTCCATCACATTGTCAAGATCAGGCAGGGCAGAATGTATCAACTTGTCCTCATTCCTCCAAGTGATGGGATCTGAAGAGCCCTTCGCATGGCTGTGACCAAAGACATCCAGCTCTGCTGTGATGAGAGCAGCTCAGGACCAAGAGCTGAATAAAAGTCTGTTGCAACTCTGCCCAAGGTGCTGTTCTGCTTACTGGAGGATATTTGCATAGATGTCATATGCCCTTGACCTGTATTAAGTCTTTGCCTTGCAAGGTAGAAGATTGGGGGGTTGGGGGTTGGTATTTTATATTACCAACTCCTCTGGCCCTACTCACCACTAGCATGTGGTCCCACAAGGCAATGCAGCCCTCTGGCTGGAAAAAAAAACCACCCCACATTCCCAACCCTAACTTGGGGCAAATTGACTAGAAGCCGACATTTTTCTGCAAAAAGCTGGACAAACTTGTTAGTACACAAACAGCACGCGAGATCTTTCACTTTATCCATTGCAAGTGCTTCACTTAGTTCTCATATTTCGGCTATTTGTGGCTATGCTTTTATGCTCCAAATATGAAGGCTAATTGTAAAAAGAAGCTACAGGCCATTAAATCTTTTATTATTATTATTTTATTAAATTTGTATACCACCCTGTACCCGTAGATCTCAGGGTGGTTCACAGAGAAATGCAGAACCACAAACAGGGTTGGGGGCATCAATTACTCTTTGATATTGACTTATTGTAAACATTTAGAGGAACAGCTGGATCTGTTTTATGCAGCTGCATAATTTAAATGTTTGACGTTCCCCTATCCTGGTGTGTCAATATCATTGCTTTCAAACTCTGAGAGTTCAGCAACACCCAAAACACTCGTGTTAATTGGGTGGCTTTCTGTACATTCATGTTGGATATCTTTTTCTACAAATCACTTTTCCTTGGTTGTGTTTAGACCCTGGCATGTTCACTTATGTCACCATGTATACAAGGGAGATTGAGGAGGCTGGACCATGCCAAATGCACAACACACATTGCAGTTAGGTACACAGAAGTGATTGCCTCAGCAACGCTTGCAGCCAAGCGCTTTTTAAAAACATTACTAACCACCACGTTTGCATGTTAACTTTCAAGCAGGGTTCTCACACGTTCTAACCCATGGGTAGGCAAACTAAGGCCCAGAGGCCAGATCCAGCCCAATCGCCTTCTAAATCCAGCCCGCAGACGGTCCGGGAATCAGTGTGTTTTCACATGAGTAGAATGTGTCCTTTTATTTAAAATGCATCTCTGGGTTATTTGTGGGGCATAGGAATTCGTTCATTATTTTTTCTTCCAAAATACAGTCTGGCCCCTCACGAGGTGTGAGGGACAGTGGATCGGCCCCCTGCTGAAGGTTTGCTGACCCCTGTTCTAACCTCTTCCCTGCCTAACACCCCCTGTCCCCAGAACTGTGACTAGGTGTAGGGAAAATAGCTGCAGCATCACTGGTTCTCAGGGGAGGATAATAAAATGGAAATGTTAAGCTACTCTTCCACGTGTTTTACAAAGATGTGCTCAAGCCACTTCAGAAAACTTTCAGTTATCCTTGCTGCCACCATTTTTTTTTTTTTTGGGGGGGGGGGTAATTTCTTGACTGAATAAGAGCTTTCTACAAGACCAGCATTCGCTTACTTTTACGAGCGCACACTGTCAAAGTATACCCTATTACCAAGAAAATATTAGTGACTAACAGTGAATTTACAAGACACAAAATTGTCCACAATTACTGTTTCCTTCTCAACAAAAAGCCTAGTGTGGACCCAGATGATAGTCTTCCCATTTCCAGCACCCACCTTGAAGTGAGCTGCAGAGCTCTGCAAATTTATTGGCAACTGTTCAAAACCAGTATTAACACACACGTAACACCTTCTTAAAAGGGGACACGATTCGAATCTGGCCTCAGAGTACTGAAGGTCAGCCTTTGCAGCTAAGAACTGTAACGTCACACATTCGCACAGGCCGCATCCGAAGGCGCTCCCTCCCCACAAATAAACAAGAGGCAAGCCATCTAAAAACAATACGTCCTTTTTAATTGTTAAGTCAATAAAGAGGTATCAAAATTAAAAGAGGAGAATTACAGGGGATTTAACTGAACTACTAGGAGAGATTTCGGGGGTCTGGCCGGGGGGAGGAGAAAGAAAGGACAAATGCAACAGAAGACACGCCATGAACACAGGGGGCTCTGGGAAGGAGGGAGGGAAGAGGGCAGTGAGGAGGCAGCCGACGAGGGGCTGGTGAGAGGCTCAATATCAGAAGAACGTCGGTGTTTGTTGAGGAGGAGAGAGGAGAGGTGTGCTGGGCGCTTAGGAGTCGTCTTCGCCATTGGCGCTGTCTCTGTCGTCTTCGCCTTCTTCGGGCTCCTTGTCATCCCCCTCGATGGACTCCAGCTGAGAGAGAGAAGGGGACAGGCAGAGGGGCCGAGTTAGCAAACAGGGAGAGCCGCGCTCCTCACTCCTGGCTCTCTGCCGCCTCCAGCTTCGTACCTGGTCGTCTCCCCGGTCTTCATTGTCGTCATTGTCCAGCAGGTCCCCTTCCTCAGCGGAGTCATCCGCCCCAGTCTCAGACTCCATCTTGACATTGCTCTCTTCTTTCTTGGCCGAGCTGCTGCTTTGCTCCTCCTCAGACTTGTCATTCTTCAGTTCTAGGAAGGGAGGATATAGAGAGGAGGGGTCCAGCAGGGTATTGGAACCGCTCGCCTGCTCTCCTAAGCTCTCGGGGCTGCCGCCCCACGTGGAATTTTCCTACATCAAGACTCGTCAAGCCAACCACACGCCTCTGGCGAGCCGGAACCATCCCAGAGGCAGAAGAGCTTTTATAAGCCGGAAGGAGGTTGGTTCTTCCTAGTCAGGCCACCTATGCAAAGGCATGAAGGGGCCGGCAGCTCGCAACATATCTGTGATCAAGCAGCTGCCATGGGTTCATTTGCAAGGCTGTTGTGGAGAACTATGGCTGTACGCAAAGGGCTTTGGCAAGGTGGCTGCTCTCCCCACCGACAATAAAGAGGAGGGGCTAGAGCGCTGCCCTCCTAGCTATGGACAGATGTTAAATTGAAGAGCAGCGAAGGAGCATCACAAGGTTGCTCTCCTGGAAACCCAAAACCAAAGCCCATCTAGAAACCACCACAATTACACATGTCAGATATGCATCCCCAGACAGCCCGTGTCCCTCCCAAACAAGGTTCTCTCTTTACAGTGGTGCCTCGCAAGACGAAATTAATTCGTTCCGCAAGTCTTTTCGTCTTGCGAGTTTTTCGTCTTGCGAAGCACGGTTTCCCATAGGAATGCATTGAAAATCAATCAATGCGTTCCTATGGAAACCGCCTTCAGACCAGGTCTGGGGACAGTCTGTCCCCCGACCTCTTCTGAAGGCCGACGGGGGGGGGGGGCGAAAGTCTTTGCTTCCCCCCCCCCTTCCGCTGTCCTGGGGCGATTTTAAAATGCTGGCAGGCGGCAGCGAAGCCTTCGCTGCCGCCCGCCAGCATTTTAAAAACCCCGGGACAGTGGAGGACTTCTCCGCTGTCCGGGGCGATCTTAAAATGCTGGCGGGCGGCAGTGCTGCCGCCCGCCAGCATTTTAAAATCCCCCGGGAAGGCAGGCAGGGGGGACAAAGACTTTTGCCCCCCACCCGCCTTCAGAAGAGGTCCAGAGGCCTCTCCAAGCTGCGGATAGCAGCCTGCTGCCCCGCGCGAGGGGCAGACATTCGCAGCTTGGGGAGCCCTGCAGGACTTCCCCGCAGGGCTCTCCAAGCGGCGAATGTCAGCCCCGCGCGAGGGGCGCTCTGCTTAAGAGCGCCCCTCGCGCGGGGCAGCAGGCTGCGCACCTTCCCCTCTGTTCCCGGACCTGTCCTGAAGGCTTGCGGTGGGAGGAGGGCTTTCCTCCCCACCGCCAACATTCAGAATGCTGTTCTGAATGTTGGCGGTGGGGAGGAAAAACCCTCCTCCCACCGCAAGCCCCGGGAACAGAGGAGAAGCGCTGCGCACCTTCCCCTCTGTTCCCGGACCTGTCCTGAAGGCTTGCAGTGGGAGGAGGGCTTTCCTCCCCACCGCCAACATTCAGAATGCTGTTCTGAATGTTGGCGGTGGGGAGGAAAAACCCTCCTCCCACCGCAAGCCCCGGGAACAGAGGAGAAGCGCTGCGCACCTTCCCCTCTGTTCCCGGACCTGTCCTGAAGGCTTGCAGTGGGAGGAGGGCTTTCCTCCCCACCGCCAACATTCAGAATGCTGTTCTGAATGTTGGCGGTGGGGAGGAAAAACCCTCCTCCCACCGCAAGCCCCGGGAACAGAGGAGAAGCCCTTCGCGCCTTCCCCTCTGTTCCCGGACCTCCCACCGCAAGCCTTAGGACAGGTCCGGGAACAGAGGAGAAGGCGCGCTGCGCTTCCCCACTGTCCCCGGAGATTTCCCTATGGGCTTTCGTCTTGCGAAGCAAGCCCATAGGGAAATTCGTCTTGCGAAGCCGCTAAAAAATCGGAAAACCCTTTCGTCTTGCGGGTTTTTCGTTTAGCGAGGCATTCGTCTTGCGGGGCACCACTGTATTGGGGAGGAAGGATAAAGCCTGAAGAGATGCTTCAAGCCAAATTCCCACAACCTTCAGCCCCCCAAAAGTCCCAAGCCCGTGAAGGGCTTCCAGGGTCTTCCCCCCACCTCCAATCTGCCTCCCAACCCTTTCATTTGACTGTTTACTTTGATCTTTCTCTATCTTCTCCAGGCTTTCCAGCAGGGAATCCACTTTCTGCTTAATCTGGGTCAGCTCCTTCTTAATGGTCTGCAGATCATCTCCTTTCACTGAAATAAAAAGGACATGAGCACACTGTTTATCAGAAGCACTGATACCCAAGGCTTAGCTTTTTTGAACATAGGCACTCAATGCCTATTCCAAATATATTCAGCATCTCAACAATAGATGCTGAAAGACAGCTAACACAGATATAAATCTGGAGATTAAGCGAAGCATTTATCCCAGGGAAAGGAGGTTTCCCCACTGTTCCTTCTTCTCAACCCACCATTAAAAAAGAGATAGGGAAATAAATAGTGCTGAAAAGCAAAGGAAGGTGCAACTGTTGCCAGGAGTTTTCAGGTGCCCCTCTGAAACTAGGATAGAGAACAGTCCAGGGTAGTGAAACTTTCTCACCCTCTTTATGGGCAAGTCAGCAATTTACTCCAGGAACTGGAATTGGAAACCTGCAGCCCTAGGGATACACATGACCTTCAGCCCAAGCTCACAGCATGTGACCAGGACAGGCCTCTGGCAAGAGTGACCTCACCCTCTCCCAGCAGCTTGCTAGGCAAAGAGATAAAAGGGGGGCAAGAAGGTAACCCTTGCCCACTGCCAGCTTCAGCATCACCCACTACAGCATGCAGGGGCCCGTTTCAAATCAGGGAAGACTTTAAATATGTCAGATCTACTTTGTTAATTAGAAGTCTTCCAGCAAAATCCAAGCACAAAAACATAATTAGAATTACAAGAGCAGGGTGCATCTGAACCTAGGAATTGGGTAGTTTTGTACCACCAGGACTGAATTGAGCTTATGGCCTTTTCACACACGAAATCACCGCCTATCTTTCTTAAATTCAGTAGCCTAATTCAGGGGCAAGAATCATTTCAGTTGCTGCCATTGTTAACCAAGTGGGAAGCAGAATCTGTTGCACAACACCCAGTAGATCCTGATCTACCTTCTGCACACCTCAGTTCCAAATGGAACTTCTGCCTTTGCCAAGAGAATAGCTCTAGTCAATCGCCAAGTATTTTATATAAGGCTACCACAACATTTAACCACTTAGTGGCACTTTGTGTGACTTTTCTGAATCCCAGTTTAAGTCCTTGTGCAAGAGAAAGGGCCCCCACCCCACTCAAATCACCTGCGCCTAGCCAGAAAATTCAACACATACACTTTCCAGACTTGGAAGACGACCCCCGCTGCCCGCTCTTCGAGTTGAATCCGCTCTTGCCCCTGCGGGAGGTGTTGCCAGAAACCCGTTGGCGTTTGGAGGGCACCACGGCCCGGGCAATGGGAGGCGGAGGCGGCACCCGCGCTTGGTAGCTGTACATCCTAGGGGCACAAGAGAAAACTGCCATCGTCAGAAGGCCAGCACTCAACTGCCTATTGAAACTGCCTCTTCGTGCTTTACACCGCATGTGTGCATCCTCTGCCCTGGGCTTCTCAAAACTCATCGTTTTGTTTGCGGGAGCTAACCAACAGCACTCCCTTTAGAGTTCGCTCAGGAGAGCAGGCTCTACTTCCATAGCACTTGTAAGGCCTGTAGCACAAAGGGACCTTCCTCACCCACAGAATCCTGTTCTGTGAAGTCGCATGAGGATGACTCCTCTGTTCTGCATGTCTCCCTCTACTCCCCAAAATACAACCAAGTGACATCTTCCTTCGTGTAAGTTCAATCTGCTTCTTGCTCATGCACAAGCTCAATGGCTGTGGTTCCTCCCTTCTTGGCATTTGGAGACAAACTGCACCGGAGATGTATGGAAGGGGCAACGGCTCACTGGTGGCTCCCAGGCTGTGCATGGTTAAGTGTCCCAGGAAAGCTCCCTCCCCACACCAACCCGAGAAGATCAGGCAGATCGTCTAGGCAAGAAAGTTAAGACAGCTCCTTGCAGCATAGAAATAATAATTTTATTATTTATACCCCGTCCATCTGGCAGCTGCTTTCTACCAACTCAAGAGTCCTGGCATTGGGACACCAAGACCGGCAGCAGCTTCAGTGGCGGCTGGTGCCCAAGGGGACTGGCAGGTGCAGCCACAGCCAGCAACAGGCACGGCCAACTAATTCATCCTACTCCCTTCTGAGTTCTATAATGACAACAAAGAGATGGAGAAGGAGAAGGAGGAGGAGGAGGAGGAGGGAGGTACCAGAAAGAGCCAACCCCTGGTTTGGTTGAAAGAGGATGGGTTGGGGCCAGTGGAAGTTGGTGGGACAGTATTTCGTTTGCACCCATGAACCAGCCTCCACTGAGAGGCTCTTCAGAGCTGCTGACAAGGGACTTTTGCAGCCCTACGCATGGGAAGCAGGGAGGTACTTGAGGAGCTTCTAGCTACTAACCTGGCACTCTACCACTGACCCTTGCGAAAACCCTTTCTTCCTCCCCAGACTCCTTTTGGCCAAAGAAAAAAAATGCTTCCACTTTTCCCTCAAACACTGCCATCTCCATTAAAGTTATCCCTATGGCTTCTACTACGCATCCCCTCGTCTTCCTTACCGTTTAACGGCAGACGGTTCTTAAAAATATGACAAGCACCACAAGAACCCAGGATCTGGCTAAATGCCTTGAGTGAAAATGGAAATTCATTCTCAGGTTGTTATACTCTATGCCAGAAAAAGGAACCTACACCTGGAATGTTTTGGAAGGATGGAATTAAAAGGCCTGAACTATTTGATGCTGACACAACAGAACAGTGTACTGGCGCCTTCTTCTTCTACCAAAAGGAATGAAGCATGTACAATGCAGCAAACAGCATTCAGGTAAACCTACCTGTCGTAGTAGTCACGCTGGAAGTCATAGTCCAGGTCAAAAGATGACCTGAAAGACAAAGCACATGAAACATGGTCAGGTCTCTGGGAGACCACCAAGGAAAGGAATCCTGCTCAGGAGGGCTGAAAGGAACAGGCGATTCTTTCGCTTCCTGTTATCAGGAGTCCATTCCCAGTCTGGCATATCAAGGCTAAACATAGATATTCACAGAGCAAGAGCAAAGGCAACCCTGAGTTTATCCAACAATCCCTCTGTCTGTCACCCACACTTCAAAGCCACCTGAGCAAGATAACAAATTGCCACCCGCAGGTATAAAAAAACCCACTCTCCCACATGGCCTCTCACATTCACAAGGAGTTGGCACACGTACATATACACACGCCTCTACACATTCAGCTTCATTTCCTTGCAACCAGCTAGACAATTAAGACCTATGGAGACATTGCTCACTGCAGGGCACAAAGCCAGAGAAATAAAAAGAACAGAAATGTTAAAATAAAGGGAAAAAAACATAAGGGTCCCAACCTGACTAGAGGGGACGGAGAAGGTGGTGCGGCTACTGACCCGTACATCTCTGTGGCCGATCTCTTCACCCCAGCTTTGCCCCGGTTCAACTTCGGCTCGGCAGCCAGGTTAATATCTGGAACAGAGACACACACAGAGAGACATGCCAATTTTGAAAGCCAGCATCTCACAACTCTTGGAAACAAGTCGAGGCCTGCCATACATCTGGGCACTAATGTGTTGCCGAGCTCTCTCTGTTCTGGGATGGGGCACATTGCCCTAAGGGATGGCATAGGATATGCTGCTAAAAGGTACAGACAACATTATGCCCAGTAGCAAGAGAGCCAGGAGGGTAGAAGACAAGCTATGAGCCATTTGCTTCAAGCAGGAACACACACACACACACACACACACACACACACACACACACAAAGCCATAGTATTTGGCAAAAAAAATGATACTGAGTAAGACATCTCATGTCGGCCAGGATCTTCAGCCACTTGTCAATTGCAAACACAGACACTCAGCTTCTTACTGCTGGGTGGGAAAGTGCAACTCTTTCCCTTGCAGTAAATCTATACCACGCAGTGACAGAACTAATATATTAAGCAGCACTTCCAAAGTAAGAGGGTTCACTGCAGGATGGACGGGCTACACCAAACAAACATTTTTTTCCCACACCACCTGGGAGAGGGGTGGCAGGAAAATGTTGTCTCGCGGAGAAAACACTGGAATGAAAGTCAAGCAAGGCTGAGCAAGCTGCTCCAAAGTCTCACGTGCAGAGTGAAAGTTTGTCCCAGTGACTAGGCAGGAAAGCTAGTCTAAAATGGAAGCGCACCTATATGCCATTATGTGACTACTAAACAGCTTGAATGGGCTACTAAGGTACTTGCACTGTTATTTACAGGGTTATGGTCAGTAGGGTAGAGAAGACTAAGCTGCTGGTTTCTCTGAAGCTCAGGGATGTGGCTTTTCGATTGGAGGAATCTGGAATTGTGGTTTTCAAACAGGGCTGCATAAACACTCTTGTCTTGAGTCTTGCCTAATGAAACAATGAGCCAATTGCAATATTACAAGGATGCCGGCCGCGCAAGTTGTGTCTCCTTTCCCTATACTTAGGCAAACCGGTGAACTGCATTGAAGGAGCAATGCAATAAAAATGCTTTGGCTGCTCCCGCTCAGGCTTTTTGGAGAGGAGTGGGGTAGAGTGGATCAAAAGAGGATTGGTGCCAGGCTCTCTGCACCAAGCCTAGCATTGCCAAATACATATAAGCTAGTTTCATCAAAAGAGGAGACAAGGGTAGCCACAAGAAAGAGCTGGGTTGTGACATTCTGGACCCTAGTTCAAATCCCCACTGACTTGCCCAAGGACATCCACTCTCCTAGCTTCACACACCTGAATTCTGTGAGGAGCAGGAAGAATGTCATAAACATACACAAACACCACACATACAGAGGAAGAAATGAAAAACCTGGCCTAAAGGCTAGCTCTACATTGGTGATCAACATTCATTATTTTCATAAAAGCCAATCAAGGCTCCAAGCTGCCTTTCTCTTCCCTCGCCAACCCAAAATGACCAACAGCCCTGGAAGGATCTCGGGAAAGAAAGGCAGATGAAGAAAAAGAAATAGAAATCAGGAACCTGCTCCTGCTCCATTCTGTGGAATGGATCATTAGAATTTGGGTATACAGTGGTACCTCGGGTTAAGTACTTAATTCATTCCGGAGGTCCATTCTTAACCTGAAACTGTTCTTAACCTGAAGCACACTTAAGTAATGGGGTCTCCTGCTGCCGCCGCACCGCCGGAGCCTGATTTCTGTTCTTATCCTGAAGCAAAGTTCTTAACCTGAAGCACTATTTCTGGGTTAGCAGAGTCTGTAACCTGAAGCAAATGTAATCTGAGGTACCACGGTACTTGATTAAGGCTTCAAAAGGCGTCAATAGAAAATTAGGAAAGACAGGCTTGTACCCCACCTTTCTGATGTTGCTCTGTGTGTTTACCATGTTTTGATGTTACTTGTAAGCTGCCTTAGAAGAAACTGTACCTTGAAAGGTGGAATAAAAATAAATACAATAAAACAAACATGGGCAACACTCTGCACTTCCGCACAGCTCAATATCTAGCTGTAAATTCTGACTTCCTTGCTCTCCTCTTTATGGACTTGCCACCTCCACTTTGACATCTAGACTGCCTCCGATACAGAGCCGAAAGTATATGCTTGGTTTGCGTATGTAGTTGTTTGGCTCTGCTAGCAGAGAGTGGTGTGTTATGTCTGAGTGTGAAATGAGGCAATAAGGAAGCAAGAGAGGCGCTCAGAAAAGGAACTGGTCAGTGATTTCACCCAGGCCCAAGAAAAAGGGTAAGCTAAAAACCACCACAAGGCGCTCACCTAGGACCTGGCCTGCGATCATCCTGCCATCTTCTCCTGCCACGGCAGCGCGAGCGTTGCGCTCGTTCACATACTGCACGAAGGCAAAGCCCTTGTGCACAGAGCAGCCCACGATCTTGCCGTACTTGGAGAAGATGGCCTCCACGTCCGACTTCTTGACCACTAGCGTGTTGAGATTGCCGATGAACACGCGGGAGTTCAGGGAGCGTGGGTCTGTCTTGTTGGTGACGTTGCTGGCCATGACTCAAGTATGCAGCAGAGACACAGGCTTGGTGCTGGAGGAGGAAGATTGTCAGAGAAGGGAAAGCAGTCACGTGGGATTTCAGCGTCTTGACACATGCGCGCGCACACACACAGCCAACAGAATACACACACACGCAGCCTGGCAGGAAGCGCTTCCCCCTTTGAAAGAGAAGCTATGATCCCTGAGGCATGCTGGAAAATCTCAGATCCATCCTGCAAGCAGTCAGGCATAGCAGTATTGCTAAGCAACTGCATTTTCCTTTTTTTAAAAAAATGATTGCCACTAGGCAAAGACCCTTTTTCGTAAGGCACTAAAGGAAGTGAGGTGGCTTTGCCACCAGCCTGCCAACGAACCACCCACATTCTCCCACAAGAGACACCTGTGCCCACGTCAAGCACTGGCTGTGCATGATATTGTGTCTAAAGCCAGCAGTGGTATTCCAAGATGGGTGGGTATCTATCATGTCAGCCTGGTCTCAGGAGAAACTCAACCACTAGACCATGGGGCAAACTAAGGCCTGGGGGCCAGATCCGGCCCAATCGCCTTCTAAATCCGGCCTGCGGAAGGTCTGGGAATCGGCATGATTTTAAAGGAATAGAATGTGTGCTTTTATTTAAAATGCATCACTGGGTTATTTGTGGGGCATAGGAATTTGTTCATTTTCCCCTTCAAAATATAGTCCAGTCCCCCACAAGGTCTGAGGGACAGTAGACTGGCCCCCTGCTGAAAAAGTTTGCTGACCCCTGCTCTGGACCCTTCTTTCAAGGACAAGCATATTGTGGGTGGAATCAAATTTACTCCCAGCCCTCAATTCTGCTTTTAACCAGCTTTCTAAGGAACACAACTACAGAAAACCCATCTCCAGCTCAGATGAAACCGATACAAAACTTCATTCAAAAGCAGTGAGTGGAAAGCTATCTAACTTTGGGCCTCCATTTATAAATACTTATGACAAAAGCACCAGGACCTTGCTGTGATCTTTAGATTCATTGATAAAACATGAAAATGAGATTCTGGTTCGAGTCCCAGCCTCATTTCAACCACTTACATGGAGCAAGAACATGGAGTCTGCTCATCTACACAAGTCTCTTGCGCACACCTAGTTAACATAGTTATACTTAGAATATATTTTTTAAGCGACCAGTGGAAACTACAATAAATCAGTGTTGGAACTTCGTCTATGTACAAACTCAGAGTGGTCTTGTAATACATCTGAAAGTAGCCTGGGAAAGAAGTTTCAGCGTGGAGGAACATTCAACGCTGCTCACCGCATTTTCTCTCTCTCTCGCATACATGAACAAAACACGTTCTCTCTTCTCTCCCCCCCCCCCCCCAAGCTATTTACAAAAATCCAACAGGGTAAAGCCTTTTATTTTCCTGCTCTCACCTTGGCACATTTAGTTCTGTTGCATGTGATACTCGACAACCCAGACCTAAGCCATCAAGTGAACAGAGTGGGGGACTGATTTATTAAGTTTCGCTGCTGGAGGTCTATGTTCAGATTCTTTGTCCAGCAATGAAACTCCCAGAGGCTCATGAACGCTCTCTGCCTATACTTGCTTCACAGGACTATTGCAAGAACAAGATGAGAGTGGAGAGCAACCTCTGGATAATGAGTAGAGTTGTGGGAAAAATCCCAAGACCTTTCAAAAGATTCAAGATTCAACACTTTCAGTTCCAGCTGGCAGTTTTGTTTGAGATGGGCAGAGGAAAAGACTAGCACATGATTTTTGTGATCAAAAACAAGGTAAATGTGTGTGTGTGGTCACAGAATACACTGCACCAGCGAAAGGCCAGCGAAACAGGATTAAGAGCAGGTGGTGTATATGGGACTGACAACATGCAGCAAAGCACAGGGACGGAAATTAGATTTATGGTGCTATCACCTTTCTGTGCGACCTCAAGGTGGGATGAGTGTTTCGTTAATCATCCTCTACCAAAAGCAATTCTAATGGCCAAATGTCAAGGGTGGTCAGAAGGCCCTCTCTGCAAGGCTCCAAGGAGACCCAGCTTTAAGCTCTGCAGGGTTTGATAAATCCACTTGCCTCCTCACTGTACGTGAGTGCTTCACCCCCAACTGATGACCATCCCTGCACTTCCATCACAAGTCCTGCTTGCAGGGAAGTACCCCTCTTCACCACCACCACCACCACCACCCTGCCCAATGCTTCAGAGGAAGAAACAAGGTGTAGTCTTTTATTTTTCTGGTGAATTTTGTAGTTTGTATACTGTATGCTTTTATCATCTTAAGTCACTCTGAGACATTATTGTAGAAAGCAACAAATAAATGCAATAAGTAACAAACAAACAAAAAACACACACTCTCTTTCTCGTGCAAGTTGGGCTTTTGCAGCCCATGACTCCCTCCTGCCAAAAGCAGGGGAGAGGGATAAAGAAAGAAATGACACAATCTTTCTCTTTTCTGGAGGAATGAAGAGGCAATCTCTTTTCTGTCCAGTTCAATTCATGATGCAGGCAGCAAGGAGGTGCTGACACTTTCTTTCAGAAGCTGAACTTACCCGGGGGGGGGGGGGGGCAGGGACATCTCCCCCACCCCGAATCAGAAGAAAAGTGGTTTTGCTGCCAGGCGTTTCCACAGAAAGCATCAACTGTCTTTTTCGGTTGTCTCTTTAAAATATCTATCTATCTATCTATCTATCTATCTATCTATCTATCTATCATGGGATGGGGGGTATTAGCCCTCCTTTATTCCCTTTCCTGCACAGATAAAAGGGTCACTTCCATCCGTTCCCATAGATAGTTCTCATACATCAAGCTGCAATTTTGCGGAAAATGCCAGGAGTCCCTCTCTGCTGATGCCTTCGGCAAAAACCCAACTGGGAGAAAAAAACAAACGTTCTCTCTCTCCTCTCTCTCTTGCAAGTTAGGCTCTGGCAAATTGCAGCAAGCTAAGGAGGAGGCAAGGAATGACTAGGTTTCCTTCCACAGGCTTTTTGGAAGATGCAGAGGGGTGCTGCTTTCTTCAAAAGCCCGGTCCACAAGCTGTCTGCACATTCTACAGCTCTCAGGGAAAAGCAATGGGGAGCAAGCCATGGTGGTAGCAATGAATGGGTTTGACTCACAAACCAAACCCAAATGTGCTGGCTGCCGATTACACATCTGTCCATGAGTTACCATACCTCAGCAAGCCATATTATGACCACAAAACTTAGTTCTGAAGAGAGGTCCCATGACTTTAGCTGGCACCTAGCATGCACTTCTTCTGTTTGTCGCTACCAGGACTGTGCTGTACCCAAGGCATAAAGGTTGGCTATTATTTCATTATTAACCAGAGCCTTTATCAGCCACCATCAGTACCCTTAAAGATGTTCACGATGTAACTTTTCACAAAGCTATTGCCTGAACTTGCTTGTTTCATTCCCGCCCGTTGCCTTTCTCATGTCTGTTGTAAGTCTGCTGGCAGAGACTTTTTTTAATCTCTGCAATGCATCAAGGTAACTTGGGCACTGTGAAATACTCTAGTATTTTTATATATAACTCAACTGTTAAAAGAGATTGTTCCAATCTGTTAATTAGGGTCAAGTAACGGACAAAAGATTCCAAGAATGTGTGCATGCACTGCAAAGTTTAACACAGAATTATACTCTGGGAGTGTAGTTTTGTTGCCACTTTTTAAAAATGAAAAAAAGAAAGAGTCCACCACACAAAACTGGCCAGTTCACCCCCTAGCCAGAAAGCTCAGTGCAACAAGATATACTGAGCTTGGTTGCTGAACTTAGTTCTACTCCCCAAAACCAGACGACCCCTCTCCCCCACTTCTAACCCTTAAAGTGGCTGCATGTCCAGTAGGCAATGAAGACCTGAACAGGTCCACTCACATCTGCTAACAGAGTTTTGCTTGTAGTGCAGGTGTGTACTCTTTTTCAGCAAGGCCTTTAAGAGGGATGGCTGCTGAAGCCTGGAAGTAAGCCAACTCAGCCCCTTACCATCAGCCAAGATGGGTTTGTGTCTGCTCCATGCAAGGCTCCGCAGGTAACTGCCACTGCCAATCCAGACTGGGCGTCCATGACGGCGTTTGTAAGGGAGGGACGGTGTGGAGGAAAAGATCAAGATGGGAACTGGAGGGTACGAGACAGGAAGGGGGGGCGGGGTCTGACCAAGGGAAGGCTGTCACTGCTAGCGAGCGATCAGCACCACAGACACATTGCAGCAACAGTTGAAAAATTGCACAGAAATGAAATATTAAAAATTAAAAAAAATAAAAAATAAAAAAGTGTAGGAACTTCCTCAGATGTTCAAACAAGTTCTGGAGAGAAATTGGGTTCCGTTCTTAGCAGCCAGGCAATCAGGGAGGGAGGGAAAAAAAGAGTTAAACGCGATCAATCCATTTTTTTAAAAAATTGCGTTTTAAAAACCTTGTTGTGTTTTTCCCCCCCAAGGGGTTAAAAGCCCAGAGTCAGTTAGGACCACTCAGAAAAACTCCATTTTCATCCGGTTAAAAATCAGCAGTCATTTTTTTTAATCACCACCATCAGCAACACATCATCATAGTCACAGTCACCACCATCATAGTAGCAATAATATCAATAAGTAACTAGCAATAACGATAAAAAGGAAATCAGTGGAAAGGCAGGAAAAAATTGGAAAAAAATTGAATAACTTACTGTAGCTGAAGATCAAAAAAATCTCGCTGTAAAAAAACAAAAATAAAAATAGCCCAGATTAGAAAAACCGGAGGTGTAAAAAGATCAAAGTCAGTAACGATTTTTTTCCTCTCTCTCTTTCATTTTTCTGTCCTTTTTTCCCCCCTCTCACCCTCTTGTTCCAGCCACGGTTACTGCAGAACCAGGCAGGGGAGAGCTCCCGGCAGGAAACAATCCAAGCCCTTTGAACACCATTTCTAAAAATGCCTGAGAGAGGTGAGCTCATGCGAGGCTAAAAGATTCCTCCTCTAACCCAGCTGCTGCAGGAAAAAAAAAAAGTGTTTTTTCCCCCAAAATTAACATCTTTCAATCCAGCTCTGGCTTCACTGCAAGGCCAACGCTGGGCCGCAAAGCCACCGTTTTGATAAAAAAACGGCTCATTCTAAGACATTGGGAGGGGTGTGCGTGCGGTGGCGTGGGTGGGGTTTTTTTAAATAAAAAAACAAAACACGAAGCTGAGCTCCAGTGAAGGAAGGGTTGGGGGTTTTCGCCTTGCTGCCCTGTGAAAGGAGAAGGGACAGGATGAGTCAGGGTACCCGAGAAACGTAGCCCACATCTCCCAGTTCCCCCCTCCCCAGCGCAGAGAATGCCAATCCCACGTGGCTACCCCAAGCTCACAGCTGACGTCAAAAGGCACCAGGAAGCTTGTGGTAGGAGGTGGAGTACATTGAAGCTCATACACAGATACCCTGAAGCAAAGATGGAGGAGGAAGACTTCACAGAGATTCTGATGCATGCAACTGAAGGAGAAGCAACCTCTACAAACCTCATAAGAGCATAAGGGCACTGCAGCCCAATGCTCTATGCATCACTCCCCAGAAGTGTAATACATGCACCCACCCACTGGTTTTTAGCATCATGTTCAAAACTGGAAGCAATCCTAGTCCTGGGTACCAATTTTGATAAGCCATGAATTAAATTCTAGCCCAACTGTTTTATCTGCCTTCCCACCCAGCATTTAAATGCCAGGAAAGTACTGCAGATAAACGACCCAAATTTACACTTTAAATAAATAATCCCCAGGTCTCTCAGAAGAGAAATTCATAGGCAGAACACTCCTTTTCTCTACTGTGCTATGTTACCCCTGGAAGGATATCGGGTAAGTTTAGTGCAGTCAGCACAGGCAGGGAAAATAACAAAGGGAGAAGGGCAGGTCATTTAGGAATTACTTGGCAAAAGTGATAAGCAAAACAGGTACAAGGTTGTTGACAGCTTCAAGCAAACTGAAATGCTCTTTTGGACCAGATCTACTAACACTCTGGAGACAGGTGATGAGTTATGTGGTGGTGCTAGGATGAAAGACTTCCAGCCACGTTTCCTCAACGTTACTGGGGGAGGTCAATGCATGGTCCCTGGCAGAAGAACCCAGACAACCAGTTCTACCTTTCCACCCTTTGTACAAGTTCTCAACAAATGGAAGGAAGCATGTTAAGAGAGAGAAGCCTAATGCATTCAGATTCTTCTACTAAGCATGACCCAGCACGTGGAGGACTTGGATTCAAACTCCTGGTCTTGTGCAAATTCTGTGGCAACTCCTTACAGAACAGCTAGTTCAATCTTGCACAAACACTTGCAGGCTTCAGCTTTCAAAAAGTGACACCAAAAGCTCGTAGCCTTTAAGGTATCATGAGACTCATGCCTCCCTCCCACCCCGTTCCTGATGCAAACTAATAAAACTAATTGAATGGAATTTTAAGTAAATTGGCTTAATTTCATGAACTTAATGTTCCGTGCTACAGGTGCTAATAAAGAGCTATGTGCTGCAAGCTAGTGAGCACCCAGGACCTGTCCAGTCAATGAATGGGTTTTGGCACACCAGGGATAACTGTTTTACAATTTACACATCTGGACTTGTGCAAGGGCAATCACTGGTGCTGTCCATACAGAAAGAATCCTGCCCTCACTATGTTCCCATTCCCCTCCTATGTGATTTACATATGTCTAGGCACCAAACGAAAACAGCCCTCTTCTCTCAGACGTTTGGCTAATTAAATTGTCTAAAAAGGGGGGCGGGGAGTGTTTTTCTTTGTTACTGTGTTACACATTTCTGTGTTTTTATATTGTGAACTGTCCCTGTGAACCTTGGATGAAAGGTGGTATAGAAATGTAATAAATAAGAATAAGAATACCGTAAACCATCACTGTAAACCTAGCTTATGGCTAGGCATCAATGCCAGGCCCTCACTCCTGATCCTGCCTATCTGTTTTTCACAGGAACACCATATCCTACCTCAAAGCAGGATGGTAGCTCTTCAACATGATGTTCACCAATAATAAGTGCTGTACAAATTACTTCTAAACTAACAACACAATTAGCAGCCACATGATTCTGAAGGATTCCAAGTGAAATGCAAGATCAGGCTTTTGTAGGCTTCTGCAGGAGCAGAGCAGTTAACCACACTTAACCCTGTTCCAAAGCTGGGGTCTATATGAGCTGGACCCAATTCTCTTCCTTAACAATGAAAAAACTTTTTAAAACGCAAATCCAAATTCAAGACAGGCAGCACAGCTGTACTGAATCAATTGCAGCTGGCAAAGGCAATATACAAAAGTGTTTTTGACTCCCATTAGTTAGATCAAGACCTCTGTGTAACTCAGAAGCTTGCATATTGCTAAGCACGCAAAGCATACCCAATATAAATAGGCCACCCCAAATTATACAAAATTTAGAGCAATAATTGACAACAATCTATACCAGGCCATGGAACTACTAATGATTTTTTTCCTTCAGAAAAAGCATCAAGGAGTGGGGGGGGGGAGCTCTAAAGATGAACAAATCTAAAAATGAACCTTAGGTCCAGGTTATCTGAATGACCATGCAAGCATTCCTGGGTTCTGAGATCTTTGGGGCAGGCCCTTCTCTGGGTTGCACTACCATCACAAGCACATTTGGTGGGAATGCAGGAGAAGGCCTTCTGGATGGCTGTTCCCAAATTTTGGAACTCCTTAGAGAAGCTAGACTGGTTCCTTCCTAACTGTCCTTCTGCTGGCAGGTAGAGACTTGTTTTACTCCTAAAGCCTTTTTAGAACTGTTTTTAAAGAAAGGGCTTTGAGTAGTTCTGTGCTGCTTTTACTATCTGTATTTTAACACAGTGATACCTCGGGTTAAGTACTTAATTTGTTCCGGAGGTCCGTTCTTAGCCTGAAGCACCACTTTAGCTAATGGGGCCTCCTGCTGCCGACGCGCAGCCAGAGTACAAATTCTGTTCTCATCCTGAAGCAAAGTTCTTAACCCGAGGTACTATTTCTGGGTTAGCGGAGTCTGTAACTTGAAGTGTATGTAACCTGAAGCGTTTGTAACCCGAGGTACCACTGTAGATTTATTTTTATATTGTTTTAATTCTATGTCTGTTTAATAACTTTTAAACTTCTGTGTTTTACCCATTTAGTTTTAATTTCTGTAAACCCCCTTGAGTCCTGGTTCTGTGAGAAAGGCAAGATAATATAGCAATCTTGCTGCAATCCTATATAGGCCTCCTTGGGAAGAAGCCACATTAAGCTCAGTAATATGTACTTCCAAGAAAATCTATTTAAGATTGCACAGCCTATTGATGTGCCACAAGGCACTCTGCTTTTGCAGCAACTGATTATTTATTTAAAGAATGCATACCGTGCTTCTCACTGTATTCTTCCTCAATGTGACAAACATGATCCCTCTGGAACTTTTTTTTTAAACAAAAAAAGTTCAGTATGTTTCCACCTTAAGCGCGATTAAATATTGCAAATTAATTGCATGCATGGCAGAGTTTAATTGCGCTTTTTGTGTGGTCTTTTCCCAATGCAAAAAAGCTTTTAATCTCCCGGGCTTGCTTAGCAGGTTCTGGGAGGCTCTTGGAACGGCCCAGCAACAAGATCTCAAAAGAGCCTCCCCGGAGTCTGGTAAGCAAAGTGGAGAATTTAAAAGCTCTCTGCCTTACCTGGTAGGCAAGGATGGTCACATGAGGGCACTTCGAATGAGGTGGTTCAGATATGTATGTTTTTTCTTATACACACCATCTCCAGAACGCAGCCCCCGTGCAAGATGCTAGCATACTGTAGTAAAGCAACAGTCTGTATGACTTCTAATTTTTGCAGGGTCTTGCAGGCTGAATGGCACAAAGGCTACGGAGGATCAGGAGACCTGAGCGTGTAAGAACAGCTTTACTCCAGTTGTCACTAGAGCTTCCAAGCTCAATTCAATATGCTGATGCTAACCTGTAAAGCTCTGAATATTTGTGGCCAGCTTCTCTAAAGGACCACCCTTAGTTCTTATGATCCTCAGTATCTGTAAAAAAACAACAACAAAGACCGTTCTTGCATGCCCACAAGGGGAACACAGAAAACAGCCTTTAACAATATCAGATTGCATGCCCATCTTGTTCAGTACTGCCCATTCTGACTGGTAGCACCTCTCCCAAGGTTACAGGAACCTGACTTTATGACACCAGGGACTAAGCCTGTGACCTTACTGCCCTTCCCATAGCTATTAGGCTGGTGGGCTCAAGTGTGGCGGTACCATGGCTCTGAAACTCCCTCCCTGCAGAGCTAACAAAGCCTTCAAGCGTGCCTCAACAACTCGATTTGTTGCAACCTGCCTGCTACACTTTTCCCAGTTGTTTTTATGTCACTTATTCCTGAGACTTGCTGGTTCCTCAGAATTATTCTCTATTATTATTATTAAACAACCCAAATGCATTTCAATTGGATCTCCTCCAGTTGTGCACTGCCTTGTGAGGGCTAAGAGGCAGGATATATATATGGCGCAGCCCCGCAACTATTCAGCCATGTTTATTCATGAAGCAGCCCCACTGAGCTCAGATAAAGCGTGGCCAGGAGCGCAGCCTACATTAGACCACTAATCCGGATTAGGCCAGGAGAGAGGGCGGGCGGGCGCCATGCCTTCTGCACGGGAAAGGAACACGCGGGCAGAAATGTCACTTCCTGACCAAAGCCAATAGCCTCACGTGGCTTTTTTGTCCCACCGCCACCTAACTCTTTCAACGGGGGGGGGGGGGGATGAGGATTATTTCCTCCTCCTCCCCCGCCCAAGTACAGTGGTCTCTTCCAGAGGCAACACATATGAATTAGCTCGGAATGTACCATTTGGACTAAGCGGGGGGCGGAGGAGGGGGAGAATCTCTCGGATCTTCCCATTTCTCTGCGAAGGCCTGGAAGGGAGATACCAAAGTGGCGGGGGAAGAAAACAAGAGAGAAAGGGCGGTACCATCATTAACCTCCCCCCCCCCCCCCCGCGGCCGAAGCGCGAAAAAGGAAAGAAACGTCGCGCTCCTTCCTTGCCCACCTGAGGCGTTAATATCCAGGCAACGAACTCACCAGGAGGCCCCAGCTCCGGAACGGCGTTGTTTTCCTTATCTATAAGGCTTTTTATTTTCCTCCTTCTTCTTTCACATATACCTTCGCCTCATCCACGCTCCGGACTCTTCACAAAATGGCGCCCCCGCCGCCCTCTGCCTCTGCGCCGCGCAGCCGGGACGTAGCGCGGCGCGGCCCCTTTTCATCCTACACCGTCTGTCATTGGAAGGGGCTTTATATATGGACGTCGTTCATTGGCTAGCATTCACTCTCAATCAAATGGGGGACCAATAAGCGCCTGCTGAGGTTGTGAAGGTGAGGACGAAGCAATAATAGGGAGAGGGAGAGATTTGCGACGTGAAAGGCGGGACTCGAAACGCGATAGGCTAGCAGGGGTGTCGCTCTCTGTCCCGGTTGTTCGCTTTGTGATTTGGCAACTGGGCTGTCAGTCCAATCTTCCCTCGCAGTGATTTCACCTGTTCATTTATTCCCCCACCCATTTATTCCCCAGCTTCCTTTTCTGAATGGTGTCCATCCCTGCCACTCATCTCTTCTTGGTTTGTGATAGGTCAAGGTCTTACAGGCAGCGACCAATGGTGCCTAAAAGGGTGTTTCAATAACTAAATTAGGTGGCTTCACGTACATCCGGCTCCCTTGGGGCAGTAAGTCTCCATTGCCTAAGAGCGAATGACGTATGTAAAGTCTCGAGTAGTCATTGGACAGCGCGCAACCCTAACACAATTGGGCTCCATTAAAAAAGGAGGCGTAACTTCGGCTTTGCTCGGCCAATAAGTGCTTACCTTGTGCCTAGACTCAAATTTTGATTGGTATGTTTGAAAAGTATCCCGCCCCATAAACCTGCCCCTTTATTTTATTTTCCCTTACAGACCTCCTAGTACAGCCTCATTTTAATTGTCCACCTTCTCCCACATTCTGTCTTGAGATTGTAGCTGCCTGCACATCATGCGTTTAAAGGAAATGATTTTGTGCCAAGAATCCTGGGAACTGTAGCTTGCCCTTCACAGATGAGGAACTATAGTTCCCGCAATTTTTTTTTTACAAAAAGAGGGAGAAGCATATATGTTAAATGTACAGTACTGTATGTACACAGCCTAAAAGCAGCTAAGTTTTTGCCTCCCCCTTTATGTTTTGTTTATCATCTAGCCCTATGAAGAATTCTAGAGAAATTACTTTGGTTCCTGTAAGGTACTACCCTATGGCAGATTTTAAAATCTTAAATTATATTTGATTTTCTTGCAGGCAAATGCACATAGGTCTGCAACTGTTCCAGGCTGTGCTATGCTATACATTTTACTGGGAAATACGTTCCACTGAAATCATCAAGAGCAGGTTCTTCTCATGTACTCTTGAAACTAACTTTAAGAAACTGAAGAATCTGAAGAAGTGTATTTGAAGTGTGCATGCACACAAAAGCTTATACAAACTTAGTTGGTCTTTAAGGTACTACTGGACAATTTTTTAAATTTATTTCGACTGTGTCAGACCAACACGGCTACCTAACTTAATTTAAGAAACTGAGTTTTCTTTTTTAAATGTCTCCTCCCTCCTGATCCCTTTTTATTTTGCGTTGTGCATTTTAGATTGCAATCCTGAGGGTGGGGACTGCCTTATCACTGACCTTTATAAACCACTCTGGAAGTTTTAATTTTTTTTTAAATAAATGAGTAGAATGTTTGTCATCACAGCTCACTTAGAATTAAGCCCACTTTACTAAACTGGATTTGCTTCTGATTCGGCACAGATAGCTAGGAAACATAGTCTTACAAGTGCAAGAATTTAGTTAAGCTTTGGGATGTCAAAAGCTAGTCTATGTAAGGTGATAACTAGGCCCATGTGTGTATATGACCTGTGTTTCTAAACATGCTGAAATTAGCATGCATTAAGGGCTATTTAAGGCAAGCAGGTACTTCCTGTGATATGTTGAAAGCAAATTAAATCAGACTAATCCCCTCTGAGGTGGCAGCCTGAGGGTAATGGGTCACCAGCACGGCACAGGATTAAAGAAGCGGGGCCTCTCCCTGATTTAGAAAAAGGGCAAAGTTTAGGTTAGCAAGGTTAGAGGAAAAACAAAAAAAAAATCCTTCCAGTAGCACCTTAAAGACCAACTAAGTCAGTTCTTGGTATGAGCTTTCGTGTGCATGCACACTTCTTCAGATACCACTTCCTCTAAGGTTAGAGGAAGCAGGGATGTGACTTGAGAGAGCACGGCAAGGTACAGTACAAGAAAGAAGCTAGACTGTCTTGGAATACTGATGCTCTGAACTCTAGCAGGCTCAGGTTGTATATATGTGTAAATAAACCATATAGTATAAAGACACTGCAGTTTCCTCTGTGTCTCGTTGTTCAAGAGGAAACGCAGACCCTGGTAAGTGTGCCTGGAACTCCCTGGAATCTCAAACTGCTGGCAGATTGCAGGTGGTGTATAACAATTGCCAATGCCCAGTGGGTCACATGAGTAACTTTTCACCCACTAAACAGTGGGTGAACATCAGTGTGGTGAAAGCTTGGAATATGGTTCACTTCCAAAAGTTCTCCATCCTCGAGGCTGTCTTGCCAATCCAATACAAAGAATGCTGTTCCGGTACTCTTTTGACCATAAAAGGTTGTTCCTGTTCCTATACTCTTATCTTGGGGCAGGAGGTCACCAACTCTAAGAGCGCTCCTGGCGCCGTTCCTGACAAGGTCTATGCGTCTTTGTGGTCAGGATGTAAGATAAGACCCAGACATGCATTCCCTGCTCCAGCAAGGCCATCCATTGCCTTCACAGACTGATAAAGTGCTTTGAGCACTTGTTTATACAGCTGGCTTTCGGTTTATACATTGACTCTAGAGCTTAAGTTAATGCATTTTAGAAATGCTTCCTTGGAGGAGGAAAAATGAGGATTTGGGGTCCCATTTCAGACTGACTGCACAGAAACCCATTCCTTCCCCCTTCAGTCCTGCCAGCATCCTCCACTGCATTCCCCCCCCCCCCCCACCTAGACATGGATGGCTTATAAGGTCCCCGCTCCCCACATCAAATCCTCACAACAAGTTCATTGGGCTCTGAAATTGTGGCTGGCCCAAAGTCACCCAGATAGCGTCATAGCCAAGTGGAGATTTGAACCTGGGACTCCTTGTTCTATGAATGTGTGCACATTGTGTAAAAAGTGTTTGGGGAACAACGCATCAAAAAGCAGCGTTTCATAGGGAACGAAATGATAAGATACACGATCCAAGGGATAGCTCAGTTGGTAGAGCACGAGACTCTTAAGCTCAGGGTCATGGGTTTGAACCCCACGTTGGGCAAAAGATCCCTGCACTGCAGGGGGTTAGACTAGATGACCCTTGTGGCCCCTTCCAACTCTACATTTCTAAGATTCTAAGGATACAGATTGATTGTTGCTAATGTTTGCGCACTACTTTGCAAACAAGTGGTGAGCTGCACAGCCAATGGAGGTTTGTACACAGCAATAGTCTTGGCACTCTCAACTACTTTGATGCCACAATAGCTCCCAGGCTATCGTACTACTTTTAATTTAAGTCTACACCAACAAACTGCAAAGCAGTAGCAAATATGCCATAATGGGCAGCTTGCACAAAATGCCCTTTTAATAAACGGTGCAATTTCTCTTGCATAGTGCTTTCTTCCTCCTATATACATTCTGGTGGGACTGACTACTTTGCCCATCAATATTCTCCTTTTGGCAAGCTCCACACCATGTAATATCTCCTCTACCCCACCCACCCACTATGTATGTATAATCCCAAAATTCCCAATTCTCTTCTTGGGAGTGAAGTCACAATGCAACTTTTGTATATATATATATATATATATATGCAGGTTTTGGTGTCCTCGGGTGTCTTCCCGTGTAAAAGTTGGGGTGTCTAGGCGACGTTTCGACGAGGTCTCACTCGTCATCTTCAGGCTGGTGCTTTCGGCTTCTTGTTACTGGAACAGAGCTCTGTTCCAGTAACAAGAAGCCGAAAGCACCAGCCTGAAGATGACGAGTGAGACCTCGTCGAAACGTCGCCTAGACACCCCAACTTTTACACGGGAAGACACCCGAGGACACCAAAACCTGCATTCCTGTACCCGTGAAAATCTACGAAAGCAAATATATATATATATATATATATATATATATATATATCATTTGGGGAGGCTGGGGAGCTTTTGGTATACAAACCCTAAAACACCATCAGATTCAATCACAAATCCCTGCATAAAACAGTCAGTGAAACGACAAATCACATTGCCGCAGAATGATAGCTATGTTATTTAGAAGTACCCACGATGGAGTCAGGATCTACATTTCTCCAGCAAAGGTCAAAGCTTTGATCATACCAAGTTATCAGAAATCAATCAAAGTGTTTGGAAAATCTGGGGACAAGAGTGCTTTCAACAACAGATGGCAAATTTTGCTACAACTCTCCAATAGGGCTGGGCGATATATCAATATATAATCATCCCAAACCGTTTTGAAGTCCATAATTGTGATATCAGTTTCATAATTTTTGACCTGGCAATATATTGTGAATCATAATGTGTGTGCGCGCCCACACATGCTATGCAAAAATCGCAACGTGGGGAAAACCATGAAACCAGCCAATGTGTCTCTTAATTCCTGCAGCCCCTGATACCTCTGCTGGCTCAGCTCTCCCTCATGCAAGGGGGCAGCAAATCACAAGAGAAGGGGTGGAATCACAATGCAAGAAAATCTGTGATGCCTCTACATAGCTCCATCCTTATTTCAGGCTGAGATATGTAGGTATATCACAATGTCTAATTGGTGATATATCAAAATGTTGAAAACCAGATATCGCCCAGTCCTATTTTCCATATATTGTTGGGCTCCAACTCCCCTCATTCCTGAGTGTCAGCCCATATGGCTGCAGCTGATGGGAGCTGTGGTTCAGCAGCCTTTGGAGAGTGACACAGGTTCCTTGCTCCTGCTTTCAACCATCATACTTTGTGTTACGTACTGAAGTTCTCACCCTGGGCCAGCAGGGGGATACTGTAGATCGTTATGCAAATGAAGGATCGAAAGTGACATTCAGTGATTGGATAGTTTTAGAAAGTTGTTACAGTAACGTGGTACTGGAGCTCTATATAAGCAGGCTGACTGAGCCCTTCAGTGCAGTTCTGTCCTGTCCTGTGAATAAACAAGAGCTGTTTGAAGAATCGCTGTGTCGTCTGATATGTTCACCCACAACTTAACACTATGCATGTGAAGCGTTAGTCGGGTACGTCCTGTGCCCCAAGCTGGTCTTGCATCTGTCTACCGGTGGTAAAGCACGGAGGAAAACCTTGCTGTTCTGACTTGCTTGAGACTCCTGCCCTGCGAGCCTTGAAAGTGAAGGTGTATCTGAACTCTGCCCGAATATCCTTGAGGAGCAGGATGTACAGAAGGGGATCAAAGATGTTGCCCAAGGTGGTAAAGAACAAAGTTGTACGTTGGTAGATGAAGATCTTCCTCACCAAGTCACAGCTTTCAACTGCCTTCCCATGGAGCATCACTTCCCAGAAGTACCTGTAATACGAAGTCACCTGGTGAGGAGTGAAGAGGACAAAAAAGGTGATGACCGTGAGAGAGATGAAGCCGTAGATCTGCCTTTTTGTTTTCTGCTCCAGAGAGGCCACTTTCCTGAGTTCGTACAGGACCCTGAAGTAGAAGAACCCCATGAGCAGGAACGGTATAAAGAAAGAGAAGACCGTGATGCTCACCCTGAACTCGGCGTATTGATAGTTCAGCCTGGAGCCATCAAGGCAGCGCTCCTGCGGCTGCTCCTCTGGCCACTCACCTCTGATCTGTATCCCAATGCCGACCGCGCAGAAAACTGCCACCAGGAGCCAACAAATGGCGCTCACTTTGGCAGCGCCTCGCATGGTCTGCAGCCTGTGGAATCTAAGCGGGTGGACCAGGCCGAAATAGCGCTCCATGGCGATGAGGCACAAGAAGTTGTTTTTGGCGTAGAAGTTGGTGCGGAACGCCAGGCCGGCCACCGCGCACACCTCCTTCCCAAGGCTGGTTTTGTGATCGTGGTAACTGTAGTACATCCATAAAGGGAGTGTCAGGGTCTGCAAGATGTTGGCTAGCACCAGGTTTGCGATGTAAACAGAGAGGATGACGGACCTCTTCATCTGGTGACTCAGGGCCCAAAGTGCCAAGCTGTTCAGAGGCAGCCCGACCACCACCACCACAGAATAGATGGGGATTTGAAAGTACTTGGTGATGTTGACAGGCAAAGGGTGGCATGAGATGTTCATGGCGCCTATTGGAAATTATTATGAGTTTTCTCCCGTCTCTTCCCATGGAGCCCCATTGCTCTGGACTGTCATCTCACAGCTGTTGCAGATGGCGCATATCTTGTTGAACTTGCTGGCCGCCAGACTCGTCCACAGGGTGTGGCGGTGGAAACGAAGGACACTGCGGACGAGGTGGCAAATGCCCCTGCTGCCACTTCTCTTGTTTGGTGGCCTGCCCTTCCTTCTAATCCAGATCAGTTTTTAATTAAGAAAAAGAAAATAGAGAGGGCTTCTCAAGACCTGGGATGGGAAAGATTGCAGGAAAAATGGGTCAGGCAGTTCTCAGACTTGGAAATAAGTGATAGACCATGCTGTGTGTAATTGCCTCCTTCCCCCGTCTGCAGTCCTAATGTACCGTACCTTTTGCACATGGTTATGGTCTAAACCACAGAGCCTAGGACTTGCCGATCAGAAGGTCGGTGGTTCTAATCCCTGCAACGAGGTGAGCTCCTGTTGCTCGGTCCCTGCTCCTGCCAACCAAGCAGTTTGAAAGCACGTCAAAGTGCAAGTAGATAAATAGGTACCGCTCTGATGGGAAATTAGATGGCATTTCCGTGCGCTGCTCTGGTTTCACCAAAAGCAGCTTAGTCATGCTGGCCACATGACCCGGAAGCTGTACGCCGGCTCCCTTGGCCAATAAAGTGAGATGAGCACCGCAACCCCAGAGTCGGTCACAACTGGACCTAATGGTCAGAGGTCCCTTTACCTTTACCTTTATGCAATCCTCTTACCTGGGAATACAACCCTCCTGAATAGATAGATGCCTAGGATTGCTGGCCAGTTAGGCATCACCCCAAAAGGCACGAGTCACCCCTCAACAGTACACAACTTTGCAGTATTATTATTTTTTTAAAAGAGCATCTGATTATCTATCTATTATTTACCATCCATCTATTTATATGCAAATTTAGAAAGAGTCACTATAAAAAGACTCTTATAGTTGGGTGGTGGGGAGAATGAGTGTAGATAACGGGAAAGAGAAAGAGTAAAAGACCCCTGGATGGTTAAATGCAATCAAAGGCGACTATGGGGTTGTGGCGCTCACCTCACTTTCAGGCCGAGGGAGCCGGCGTTTGTCCACAGACAGCTTTCCGGGTCATGTGGCCAGCACAACTAAACTGCTTCTGGCGCAACGGAACACTGTGACGGAAGCCAGAGCGCACGGAAACACCGTTTACCTTCCCACCGCACTGGTACCTATTTATCTACTTGCGCTAGCATGCCTTCGAACTGCTAGGTTGGCAGAAGCTGGGACAGAGCAATGGGAGCTCACCCTGTCTTGGGGATTTGAACCGCCAACCTTCTGATCAGCAAGCCCAAGAGGCTCAGTGGTTTAGATCACAGTGCCACCCGCGTCCCATGAGTGTAGATACTACTGAGCTAGATAGACCATTGGCCTGATTCGGTATACAGTGGTACCTTGGCTTAAGAACTTAATTTGTTCTGGAGGTCCGTTCTTAACCTGAAACTGTTCTTAACCTGAGGTAGTACTTTCGCTATTGGGACCTCCTGCTGCCGTCGCGTGCCCACCGTCCAATTTCTGTTCTCATCCTGAAGCAAAGTTCTTAACCCGAGGTACTATCTCTGGCTTAGCAGAGTCTGTAACCTGAAGCGTCTGTAACCCGAGGTACCACTGTAAAGGCAGCTTCCAATATTCCTCAAAATAAGGGGGATATCACCACCTTAATTGCCAAACAAAGGCTTTGCCCATTAGGCAACTGGAAGGCTTTCAGAACGCAGCGGACTTGGCTGCCCTCACATATCCTGGCAACGTCCTGTTTCTGTTCTCAGGCTCCATTCCCGTCATCTGAAGATCAAGGGAGCCACGGCAGGTGTCCCTATCTTATATACTCCTACTGCCAAAGAGCTCCCTTTCACTGTTGCAGAACATGCTTTCCTCCTCATGCTGCTGAGCATTGATGAATGAAAAGCCAAGCCAGTGCACAGGGAATTTCCATGACATTTGACTGCGGTGAGAACCTTCCTGTGGTTGTGTCCCTTCATAACCCACAGTCTGTCAGACTCTGACCTCATCTGTGCCAGCGATTGAATGGAAGTCTGCCCACATGCTCAGGGGCAACTTCCTCAGTGTACAGAAGAAACCGCTTGGAGACAGGAATAAATAAGGAAGGGAGATGGGTATTTACTGGTAGTTTTCTGGGTGATTTGCAATACTTTGGGCAAGGGTGTCTCATGACCAGCTGTTGGAAGATACAGGAGGGGAGGGGGCTGTTGAGGCCAGATTCTGCTTGCTGGATTCCCACAGGAGTCCACTGTGGAAACAGGATGCTGGACCAGGTGGGACATTGGCCTGATCCAGCAGGCTCTTCTTATGCTTATTATTATTATTATTATTATTATTATTATTATTATTATTAATACGCCGCCCATCTGGCTGAGTTTCCCCAGCCACTCTGGGCAGCTTACAGCACATAAAAAATTGTAAAACATTAGACATTAAAAACCTCCCAATACAGAGTTGCCTCCAGTTATCCAACAATAGCAAAATGTAAGAAGCCGGCCCCAGCCCCAGTTAGGTTGCTGGAAAAGATTGCCAGAAGGAAACTATGTCAATTTTATTTGAAAGCCTATGGGTGAGCTTGGTTTGGTGACTGATCACAAATTCCCAGTGTTGAGGAATAGACAAATCTATTGACTTCAGGTTCTATTTTTTCCATACATTTAAAGCACTCCCCCCCCCCGGGGGGGGGGGAAGAATCCTGAGTACTGTAGTTTATTCCTCACAGAGCTACGAATCCCAGCACCCTTAAGTTACAGTTCCAATGAGTCCTTTCTGGGGGGAGGCGGGGTTGCTTTAACTGTGCTTCAAAAGTATGGTGTGTGTGCACAGCCGGGGCTGCATCCGGAACGAGCAGATTCCATTCTTCACTTCCTTAGGTTGTATTTAAGTACAGTGGTACCTCGGATTAAGAACTTAATTCATTCTGGAGGTCCATTCTTAACCTGAAGCACCACTTTAGCTAATGGGGCCTCCTGCTGCTGCCGCGCCGCCGGAGCACAATTTCTGTTCTCATCCTGAAGCAAAGTTCTTAACCTGAAGCACTATTTCTGGGTTAGCGGAGTCTGTAACCTGAAGCGTATGTAACCTGAGGTACCACTGTACATCCTGCCCAGAGCAGACCCATTCAAATCAGTGAACCTAAGTTAGGCATGCCTGCTAAATTCAACAGGTCTGCTCTGAGAAGGGCTGAATACCATGCATTGTTACTGCTGTAAAAACAAGATTACTGATATCCGATAAAAAGTAGAAGCGAATTATTATTGTTAGAGCTTTCCTGAGTTTCCCTGTAGTGTGTTCCCATGATCTTAGTCTCCAAGAGTAAATTTTATTTTGTGACTGGTAGCCAAACACCATAAGATACACACACACAGAATTAGTAAGGATGCATACTTTGAATTATAGATTCATAGAATTTCAGAGCTGGAAGGGGCTCCAAGGGTTATCTAGTCCAACCCCCTGCAATGAAGGAATCACAAGCGAAAGCATCCATGACAGATGGATATCCAACCTCTGATTAAAAACCTCCAAGGAAGGAGAGTCTACAACAGGCATAGGCAAACTCATCTCTCCAGATATTTTGGGACTACAACTCCCATCATCCCTAGCTAACAGGACCAGTGGTCAGGGATGATGGGAGTTGTAGTCCCAAAACATCTGGAGGTCCATGTCTGCCTATGCCTGGTCTACAACCTCCTGAGGGAGTCCCTTCCATTGTCAAACAGCTCTCACCATCACAAAGTTCTTCCTAAAGAACCCCCTTTCTTGTAACTTAAAGCCATTGGTTCGAGTCCTACCCTCTGGAGCGGCAGAAAATAAGCTTTCTCCGTCTTCCATGTGACGGCCCTTCAGATATCTGAAGGTGGCTCGCATATGTCCTCTCAGTCTCGCCTCTTCTGCAACCCAACTCTCTCAGCCATCATACAAGGCCATTAAGAGAATGAATGATCAAGGCTGATTTCAAAGTCAGCTTGAGTTTGTTTGTTTGTTTCATGCTGTAAAACAGCAATAATAAAAAATTGAAGCACTCACCCCATTACTGACCCAAGAAACGATTCACACACCTGCTTGCTTGCAACTGCTTCATTCTTTGGAATGGCATCCTCTCTTTGTGGTTGTGTCAGTCACTGTGGTTTTTGTGACTCAGATAGCATGCAGAATGCGCTAGTCTCAGTTAAGCGATAACCACCAAGTTGTACATCATAGGAGACAGCCGAGCGGGAACTCAAATAAAGCTGTTTTGGGTTTTACATATTGCTCTCAGGTTGATGTGTGTCTCGGAAGGGACTTACCACAATGATATAGATAGATAGATGATAGATAGATAGATAGATAGATAGATAGATAGATAGATAGATAGAGATAGATAGATAGATAGATAGATAGATAGATAGATAGATAGATAGATAGATAAATAGATGATAGGTAGATATAGATAGATATAGATAGATAGATAGATAGATAGATAGATAGATGATAGATAGATAGAGAGAGAGAGAGAGAGAGAGAGAGATAGATAGATAGATAGATAGATGATAGATAGATAGATAGATAGATAGATGATAGATAGATAGATAGATAGATAGATAGATAGATAGATAGATGATAGATAGATAGATAGATAGATGATAGATAGATATAGATAGATGATAGATAGATAGATGATAGAGATAGATAGATAGATAGATAGATAGATAGATAGATAGATAGATAGATAGATGATAGATAGAGATAGATAGATAGATAGATAGATAGATAGATAGATAGATAGATAGATAGATAGATATAGATAGATAGATAGATAGATAGATAGATAGATAGATGATAGATAGATAGATAGATAGATAGATAGATAGATAGATAGATAGATACCATCTGGGAAGTCAGAGATTTGACTCTGAAATAACTGTTGCATTCTTGAAGGGTTGTAAGTTTCTTTTTTTATCCCTTTTCAAATGGGCAAATCACCTGCAGGTGTCAGGAAGCATACCACAAGGGTCTGGCCAATTTTGTGTAAGAAAAGTGGGAACTGGCAGCTTTGGAGATGCGGGGTGTGATTCTAGAGATTCATTATATCTGATTTTGACTCGGAAGTAGCAGTGAACACACAGAGAGAGATACTGGAGGGGGGTTCTTTGTCCTCACAGAGGGTTAGGCCTTTTGCCCGAACCATTTCCCCAATCTAATTGAAGCCCCCTCCTACATACCACAAGCTACCCATAAGGGGGAAATGTAGGCACACAATGAAGAACTGCAGAGTTGAAAAGACCCCAAGAGTCATCTAGTCCAGGCATAGGCAAACTCGGCCCTCCAGATGTTTTGGGACTACAACTCCCATCATCCCTAGCTAACAGGGCCAGTGGTCAGGGATGATGGGAGTTGTAGTCCGAAAACATCTGGAGGGCCGAGTTTGCCTATGCCTGATCTAGTCCATCTCCCTGCAATCCCATCTAAAGAAACCCTGACAGATCCAATCTCTGTTTAAAAACTTTCAACAAATTTCACCACCTTCCAAGGGTGTCACAGGCCAGCTTCACCTGATGAACAGCAGCTTGAAGAGGGAGAAGGTGGAGTGACTCCACCTGCAGCTTTCCAGGACTTAGAGGAGAAGGCACTGATGAGAACCGACTGGCTTCAGCCTTCTTAAGCAGAGCTTCCAGCAGCAATCAGGTCTTGGAAACAATGCTTGTCGTTCCTGGCCCTACCTTGGATTCTCTGACCCTTGGATTGTCTGACCATGCAGATTGCTGTTCGCCCAAACTTTGGAGTGGACCATACTTTGGATGCTGATGCTGCCTTCAGGCAAGTACACCTCCGAGACTCTTCTGTTTGGCTGCCCTCCTGCTCCACTGAGCTCTGCACATCAAGCCTCAGCAACAAAACTACGGTAGTGGGAGTCTGTCCCACTGCCAGACGGTCGGAGAGATTTTTCAGTTAATCAGAATCCCCTGTCTTGTAATATGAATCCATTGGTTCAGACCCAACAGCAGAAAGCAAGTTTCCTCCGTCCTCTGTGGGACAGCACTTCAAATATTTGTAGGTGGCTATCATACCACTCCTCTCGGTCCACTCTTCTGCAGCCTAAACTATACCTAACTCTCTCAACCGTTCCTCTTAAGTGGTTTCCTTTCCAGATATTTTGGCTTAACCAGACCAAGGACTCTGGCTGCTTGCTTGGTTAAGAGCTATGCTTGGCCTGTCCTTCAAAAGTAAGGTGCAGGGAGCATGTCATTTGTTGGATCAACATCTTAGCCAATGGTCAGAGATGATGGGAGTTGTAGACGAGCAACATCCCTCGAGGGCCAGAGGCCCCATCCCTGAACTATTCCGTGATGGCTTCTCCTCTACGTTCCCCTGCTATGGGGCAAAGAGGTTAGTTCTACATATCCCACAATGCATTGTTGCAGTTTATCACTGCTTTCTGATCCCGCTCCTCTCTCTTCTTTACCAAATGGTTTATGGCATTCTAACTTTCTTAATACAGTGGTACCTCAGGTTAAGTACTTAATTCGTTCCGGAGGTCTGTACTTAACCTGAAACTGTTCTTAACCTGAAGCACCACTTTAGCTAATGGGGCCTCCCGCTGCTGCCGCGCCGCCGGAGCACAATTTCTGTTCTCATCCTGAAGCAAAGTTCTTAACCTGAAGCACTATTTCTGGGTTAGCGGAGTCTGTAACCTGAAGTGTATGTAACTTGAAGCGTATGTAACCCGAGGTCCCACTGTACTGCAATTCCTTAAAAATTCCTGAGCCGTTAACAAATAAGAATATCAGACCAATAAAATGGATTTTCCTTTTGCCTGGCCTAGATATGCTTCAGATCATTCCTTTCCCCCAACCGACCGAATTTTTTTGTTGTTGGCTTTTGATCTGATTTCATCCTGAAGTGAATTCTGACCCATTGTTCCATATTTATTAATAAATATTTCCCCATATTTATTTCTTAATGTCCTGATAGACGCTGGGGATAGAACCTGGGACCTGCTGGTTGCCATTGAGTTACAACCAGGGCTTTCTTTTCCAGCTGGAACGCAAAAAAAAAAGCACTAGCTACAACCCTTCTTTGCAATGTGGGGCCTGCTGGAGGTTTTACTTTCTGGCCTTTTTGTGTCCTGATGCTGGCTTGCAGGGTGGGAAATGAAGTCATAGCCAATAGAGGAAGCTGTGACAGGGATTCCTTTTCTTTGCATGTTCCCTGCCCTACACAGATCTGCATTTGCAGGCCACTTCCCTGTTGAGGTTTGATCTCTGGTTCTTTAGAACAGCCTATTGTTCTTTTTTTTGGAAGAGGAAGAGAGGCTCAGCTGTGCAGGCAGCGACAGCTCCTCTGAACTCAAAAGGAAAAAGTAGACCCCATCTGCGCTATATGTTTAGCTCCTGGGAACTGCGGTTTCCAAGCGTTGGTGGTATAGTGGTTAACACAGCTGCTTTAAGAGTGCAGGTCAGTTCTGTGTCCAGGGCAGCTGTCTACCAGCTCCATCTGGTACGCAGGCTGAGACCCTATCTGCCTGTGGACTGTCTTGCCAGAGTGGTGCATGCTCTGGTTATCTCCCGCTTGGACTACTGCAATGCGCTCTATGTGGGGCTACCTTTGAAGGTGACCTAGAAACCACAACTAATCCAGAGTATGGCAGCTAGACTGGTGACTGGGAGGGCCGCCAAGACCATATAACTTTGGTCCTGAAAGACCTACATTGACTCGCAGTACGTTTCCGAGCACAATTCAAAATGTTGACGCTGACCTTTGAAGCCCTAAATAGCCTCAGCCCAGTATACCTGAAGGAGCGTCTCCAGCCCCATCGTTCAGCCATCATTCACTGAGTTCCAGCTCCGAGGGCCTTCTGGCGGTTCCCTCACTGCGAGAAGTGAAGTTATAGGGAACCAGGCAGAGGGCCTTCTCGGTAGTGGCACCTGCCCTGTGGAACGCCCTCCCATCAGATGTCAAGAAACCACTATCTGACTTTTAGAAGACATCTGAAGGCAGCCCTGTTTAGGGAAGTTTTTAATGTTTGATGTTTTCTCATGTTTTTAATATTCTGCTGGGAGCTGCCCAGAGTGGCTGGGAAAACGCAGCCAGATGGGCGGGGTATAAATAATACGTTATTATTATTAGTGTCATGCTAATAATGCCAAAAGTTGCAGGTTTGATCCCTGTATAGGACAGCTGCATATTCCTGCATTGTGGGGGGTTGGACCAGCTGATCCTCAGGGTCCCTTCCAATTCTACAATTCTATGAATGTTTTGGTTCAATGTGTCTTTAGGGTATACGGTTTTATTTACGTTTATGTACCACCTGCGCCAGTGGCGTAGCGTGGGTTATCAGCACCCGGGGCAAGGCAAGTAATTTGTGCCCCTTAACCCATGGATTTGCGCCCCCTAACCCGTGGATTTGCGCCCCCTAACCCTAACCCCCAGATGTTGTGCCCGGTGCGGCCAGCCCCCCTGCACCCCCCACGCTACGCCACTGACCTGCGCATAGGATGGAGGGGCTGTTTGCAATTAACACAGAGCTTGCTGACCGCATAACTGGCACAAAGAACCCTTGTTATCTCAGTTCGTGGAAGAAGGTGCTGTTTGGTCTCCAGACTACTCCTCGGTCCCAAAAAAACTCATCCTCATGCTCTGTCCTTGTATCTCATTACTCTTCCTATATTTAGTACTGTAGAAGTGTGGGTTTGTTTTAATACTTTTGTATCCCACCTTTCCGCCAGGGAGCTCAAGGTGCCATACATAATTCTCCTTCTCCCCATTTTATCCTCGAGACAACCATATGAGGTAGGTTAGGCGGAGAAAGGCAGTGATTGGTCAACAGTCGTCTAGTGAGCCTCACAGCTTAGTGGAGATTTGAACCCTGGTCTCCCAGGCCCTAGCGTGACACTCTAACCACTGTGCCACACTAGCTTTGCCAGTTTGTTCCATCTTTGTTTTTCTCATGACATCAACTGACTCCCTCCCATTCTGACAACCAACTTTTGTTTCCTTGCTTTCGCCCCTCTTTTTCCTTTGCTTCTTGGAGCAAGCAAGGAGCCATGTGACTGGTCAATGGCTCCCAACCACAAGAAAAACCAAGTGAAATGAATATCTCCAAAAGGGAGACTTTACAGCCTGCATCTTTGCATGATTCTTTTTGTAAGGAAACCCAGTTCTTTCCTTTCAGTCGTTCAGAACCCTTTTTCATCTTTATTTCACCGATTGAGACTTGTTTGCTGCAACGTGAAACTGTGAGCAGAACCTTTTTCTATTTGCTGAGCTAAGTGTCTGTGGTGTATTCTAGTGCAAGTATTTTTCTGGGGAACGTTTGTTTAAAAGTGGATGAGGGCAGATGGAAATCTAACCCAAGTTTTAATGTGCTTGGAACGATCGCCATATTGCTATCTCAGCTACGAGAGAGTAATGAATCTCTCTTCCAAACCTCTCTCCCCAGCAAAAGCAAGCAGGCTTTCGTCTCACAAACGGCAACCGGAGGTCCACACAGCCAGAAAAGTACAGCCTTCAAAATCAGCTTCTCCTTTTCGTGTACAGAAAAAGTAATCTCAAACCACAGCTTACAGCCACATCTGTGTTCGCTAAAACGAAAATTTCCACCAAACATCAGTCACATCTTGAACATCAAGGTGATATTTCAATTCCCAAGACTCAAGTAACCCCTTCCCAAACTCAAACCCACCCAAAGCTGAAATAAAAATCCTGCAAGCAGTTTCCGAGTGAAATGCACCAGAGTTAATTTGAAGCCACCAAATGAAAAGCTGCGTTCATAATTATTTTGTAATCAACAGCACAGCCCCAGTCTCAGCAGAGACAGTTCAGCAAAGGACAGGCATGAAGCCCACATAGACAGTGTTAATAGTCCTCAATTCAGAAGCTGCAAAATAAGGAGGACCATTTTGCAATCGCATGCATACACTCATTTATCAATGTTCCTCTTAGCCAAAATTAACTAGGGCCAAGTGAGACAAAGGCAGGCAAATAAATGAACACATTCATCGATGCCCCTCATAGACGTGAATTAATCCCGGCCTTCACCTCTCATAATCTGATTTAATCAGCCGTCTTCAAAGGGTTCAAAGCACTTTTTTCCCTTAAGCACTGATGTTCTGTTGCTTCGGATGGTGAGACAGGAAGGGAAGGAAGTATGTGAATCAGAGCATCCTTGGTAACTACCGTGGCAGCAGATGCTCCAAAAGGCATGATTTTTCAGTGCACCTTAGGGGAAATTAAAACAACAGCACAACATCAACATAGAAAGAGATGATAAAGCCGTGATCTCGTGGGAGCCGCAAGGTGACTCACGAGAGAGCATGGCTCATAAAAATGGGGTGTCCCGCTTAAATCAGGACAGTTGAGGGATATGTATATGGAGAACCTCTGGCCTGGGGGTCCAGTCTAGCCCTCCAGGTCTCTCTTTCTGGCCCTGGGAGGATCTCTTTAGGCCACACCCCTTTCTCAGCCCTTCACTGTACCCTCCTTGAGGGGTTTTTGCCTGGCTAGAACATACGTTGCTTCTCTCACTTTGGCTTCTAGCCCTGTCCAGTGGGATGGATCCCTACAGAAGGTTAACTGGAGGGAATGTGGTCCTCAGGTGGGAAAGGGTTGCCCATACCTGCTGTAAGGACACTCAGTATTACCCCCCCCCCCCCGGCCACAATATTGCAGGTGTTAATTGCTTGGCATGAGAGAAAGCAGCCTGCTAGAGAGGCTACCTGGTGAGTGCCTGACCCAGGTGAGATTTAAACAAGGAACTGCCTGGTCCCTGGATTTCTGTCTCCCCGAGGCAGTGGGACAGTTCAGACCAGGCCACCACCTTGCTGAAATTCCTGGAGGGGATCATACTTGCGCCACCTTGGGTCCCATGTTGGAAGGAAGTGTAATAAATGCATGAAAATAAATCCAAATCAAACAATACATGAGTAATAATGATAATAACATGCCCCCTATCTAACTGGCTTGCCCCAGCCACTCTGGGTGACTCCCAACACAACATTAAAAACACGATAAAACACCAAACGTTAAAAACTTTCCTAAACAGGGCTGCCTTCGGATGTCTTCTAAAAGTCAGATAGTTGTTTGTTTCCTTGACATCTGATGGGAGGGCGCCACTACCAAGAAGGCCCTTTGCCTTGTTTTCTGTAACTTAGCTCCTCGTAATGAGGGAACCGCCAGAAGGCCCTTGGTGCTGGATCTCAGTGTCCGGGCTGAACGATGGGGGTGAAGATGCTCGTTCAGGTATGCAAGTGGTCTCTCCCCTTTTGCTCTAACACCCCAAGTCTCTTTGCCCACCCTGGCTTGCTTTTCAAGTCTTCTGTGAGGTGGAAAGCGAGGGATTAATTGCTGCCATGTTAGCTAGGTGACCAGCAGCTTGCCCATCTCTCCATCCTTCTGTTGCCCAAAGTACCCTTTCTCCTCCTCCTCCTCTTTGACCCGTTAATGAGCTTAGGCAGGCTAGGATTACCAAAGGGATTTCGTCCTTCCCTTCTGGGCAGCGTCTGCCTAACATGACTCACCGAGAAACCGAAATACGGAACCATCGAGAAGACAGCCTCTTAAGTGGCGCAGAAGGCGAAAGCGAACTGGGGCAAAAGCGTCGGAGGGATTGGATAGAGCTCAAAGCCCCATCTCCATCTCGGCCTGTATAAGCGTGAGCTGGAATCTCATTAATTTCAATATCCGGAGAGGGAATTTAAAATCACAGCATGGTTTGGGGTGGGGAGCAGAGAGAAGGTGACAGACAACAGAAGAAATTCTGCCGTGGCAGGTTCATTCCTCTGCATCTTCAGGTGAAATCCTAGAGCAGGCACCCCCAAACTTGGCCCTCCAGATGTTTTGGGACTACAATTCCCATCATCCCTGACCACTGGTCCTGTTAGCTAGGGATGATGGAGTTGTAGTCCCAAAACATCTGGAGGGCCGAGTTTGGGGATGCCTGTCCTAGGGAGATGCTTCTAAGCAGGGGCAGGTGGACTTCAACCTTGCAAGATCTTATTTGGGCTTATTTTCCCCGAAAACCCTGAGGCTCATCAGCCACAACAAAGAGTGGCTGGGGCAACACAGTCAGATGGGTGGGGTATAAATAGTAAATATATCATCATCATCATCATTATAGAATAGGACATCTCTATTTTCATCGGAGAAGTGCTGGAGGGGGTATGTCTGTCTGTCTGTTTAACTAAGGGTACATTCAGATGTGGGAATATTGGGTTAGTTTTGCTAATTATACTGCTTCCACCCAGATTTCTAATGTTCCTTCCACACTGCAGGATGTGTTGTGTTACGTAATTGTGGCTTTTTGACAGGTATAGCAGCGCATCATGCTAAATTTCTTTCACACCAGTAGGTGTGGGGGTGGTGTAACAACAATAAAGGCCATTGGACGATGTCACTGCTCACCTACGCTTTTCACACATGCGTGTTTCTGTTCCGTCACGGTTCCCTCATGAAAATGGCAGGAAAATAGTGTTGGCCCAAATACTGCCCCAAATTTTGTCATTTCATTCCTACGATTTTTTTCCCAATTGAGGGGGCTGCAAATGGATTTTTTCCTGGAATCAGATAACACAGAACTGAATGCTAAATGCATGCAATATTCTCTTGGTTTTTCTGGAATGGACTTTGACATGAAGTGAAAGCTCCATATAATGTGGAAATTAAGCAGCAGGGAAGCGTCAGGGAATTGGAATACAGTGGTACCTCGGGTTAAGTACTTAATTCGTTCCGGAGGTCCATTCTTAACCTGAAACTGTTCTTAACCTGAAGCACTACTTTAGCTAATGGGGCCTCCTGCTGCTACCACACCGCCAGAGCCCGATTTCTGTTCTTATCCTGAAGCAAAATTATTAACCTGGGTTAGCAGAGTGTGTAACCTGAAGCGTATGTAACCTGAAGCGTATGTAACCTGAGGTAGCACTGTACTGTAAGCTGCCATGTGAAAGCAGACTACCTCAGGCTCATTAATTTCAGCTCACCTTCTCTGATTAGGGCAGAATTAGAGACACCCTCCATCTTTTTCTTCCCTTCAGAAACTGTTATCAGCCATTTATTGTCTACCTTTGCATATCTCCCATAAACAATGTAAATGTCTTTTGAGTTGTTCACAGCCTGCCATCAGCAATGCAAATGTTTCGTGTTATAACAAAGCGTGCGTGCACTTCTTGTGTGAAAATTTGCCCCCTTTCCATTCTTCCAGAGTCCTTCAAAAGGTTTGCATAGTCCAATGTGCCAGCCTAAATTTGCCCAACAAAAAGGATCATTTACCTAATTCCAGACAAGAAGCTACGCTAGCCTGGTGCACCAAAGCAGCAGAGCCTTTCTATCACCTGAGAGACTCACAGTGCAATCCTATACACCAGAGTTACATCCACAATGTGTGTTTAAAGCACTCTATTGCCTCTTTAAACAGTGATGGCTTCCCCCAAAAGAATTCTGGGAGCTGTAGCTTGAGAGTAGTTGGGAGACACCAATTCTTCTCACAGAGCTACAATTCCCAGAGTTCACTGGGAATTGAGATTGATACCACTCTATTCTACCTTGGTCAGACCACTACTGGAATACTATGTCCAGTTCTGGATGCCAAAATTTAAGAAGGATATTGACAAGCTGGAACGTGTGCAGAGGAGGGTGAACAAGATGATCAAGGGCCTGGAAACGATGCCTTATGAGGAGCGGTTGAGGGAGTTGGGTATGTTTAGCCTGGAGAAGAGGAGACCGAGAGGAGATATGATAGCCATCTTCCAATATCATAAAGGCTGTCACATGGAAGATGGGGCAAGCTTGTTTTCTTCTGCCAATGGCTTCAGGTTACAAGAAAGGAGTTTACAACTCAACATCAGAAATTTCTGACAGTAAGAGCTGTTTGACAGTGGAACAGACTCCCTCGGTAGGAGGTGAACTCCGGCGGATTTTAAGCAGAGGCTGGATGACCATCCTGTCCTGGATGCTTTCATTGAGATTCCTGCAGTACAAGGGGCTGGGCTGGATGACCCTCGGGGTCCCTTCCAACTCTACGATTCTATTATTGTGAAACTATTCTGGGAAGCATCTGTGAGTTGGGGGACGTGGAGGACGTTCAATGCTATTTGTTACGATGCCCTTTATATACACCCCCTAGACAACAATTCCTCGATTCCATCCTTTGCTCTCTTTCCAACCAAACTCCCCTTGAGCAAATCTCTATTTTACTAGCTGGCAATAATGCATTTATTACCAGCTATAATTTATTATTATAAATTTTGCACAGGCTGCAAAATTTGCCTTGGCTGCAAGTACCGGTAAGTTGAGAGCTAGGCACCAAAACAAGTATCATAAGGGGGAGCGTGAGACGTGGAGTGCTTAACTTATGCAACAGGAATCTTTGCATTTTTGTATGTTTGCTTTGCTGCTGTTGTTCAGTTTTAAATCAATTATTTGTATCTAATGCATTGTGACCAATTGTGACAGCTTATAGGGTAAAGGTAAAGAGACTCCTAACCATTAGGTCCAGTCGTGACCGACTCTGGGGTTTGCTCGCTCATCTCGCTTTATTGGCCAAAGGAGCTTCCGGGTCATGTGGCCAGCATGACTCAGCTGCTTCTGGCAAACCAGAGCAGTGCACGGACACACTGTTTACCTTCCCGCCGGAGCAGTACCTATTTATCTACTTGCACTTTGACAGGCTTTCAAACTGCTAGGTTGGCGGAAGAGGGACTGAGCAACGGGAGCTCACCCCGTCGTGGGAATTTGAACCGCCGACCTTCTGATCGGCAAGTCCTAGGCTCTGTGGTTTAACCCACAGCGCCACCCGCATAACTTTTGACAGCTTATAGCTTTTAGCAATAAAGATTCATTCATTCATTCATTCATTCATTCATTCATTCATTCATTCACTATTCTGGGAGTTGTAGCTCCAGCTTACAGCTACATCTTATAGGGAAAAGGTCATTGATCAGTGGCAGAGCATGCAGAAGAAATCCAGGTTTTATCCCTGGTATATCCAGGTAGATTTGAGAGAGATCCTTCCCTGAAACCTGAGAAATGGACTGTTGATCTGACTTGGTATCTGACAGCCTTGGGCTCCCTGAATTTGCCAATCCTCTTCTAAAGCCATCCAAGTAGGAGGCCATCGCTGTTTCCTGCAGCAACGAGTTCCACAGTTCAACCATGCACTTTTACAGCTCCTCCAGACAGCAGCAATGTGGTAGCCTTGAGGAAGTGGAGCAGAACAACTAAAAAAAGAAATCGGAACAAATCAAACCACTGATGCACTGTTGCTCCGTCAAAAACATGTTGCAGAAGACACCGGCGATAAAACGCCAGTGTGGTGTGCCTGTAAAGATGGGAACTGAAAACAAAACAGCCTGGACTGTGCTCTTTCTGACAGATGGCAAGAGCTTTTAGTGGGAGGGGAGAGAAAATCCGCAGTTGCTCTTACAGGACTGTGTGGGTGGCGAGATCAAGTGCTTCTCCAGGCCGTGGCGGCTGGGCAGGGAGGGGGGAGATGGAAGAGGCCGGATCAAGAAACAGAGTGCAGTTATTTCCGCTGCAAGCGAGCGGCTGCAGAGGCAGCTTCAAAAGCATCCGGAGGCGGGAGAGGCCTTGATCTTCAACAAAGTCTCAAAGGATGCTTCGAAGATCGCCATTTTGGGGAAAGGATTCAGCCACATAGTGGCCAATTTGGGCTAAGCAATTAAAGTTGATTGGGAACTCTAGTGCAGCAAACCTGCCTTCCAAAAGAAAAGGAAAATATGGACCTTTTTTTGCAACGGATGGGGGAAACGTACCTGAAAGCATGGGAGAACAGCTGCTTGAGATGATGTTGCATCACCTCCTTTGGCAAACAAATTCAGAGTGAAGGCTCTGTAAATCACGGGTGTTCTCTAGCTCTCTGCAGACAGGTGGTCTGGGAGCAACCTCAGGTCTCTCTCTCCCTCACTCCCGTTGAACTCTATCTCTTTGTCAATACGGGGCTGTGTTTTCCACTAAAATGAAGTATGCATTTCTTTATGAAAAGGAAATATCTAGCCTGCCTTCCCACTATAAACAAAGTGGATTCTATCAAAAATTTAAAGTGCTTAGCCTTAGGGAAGGCTGCATAGCTCAGTGGCAGAGCATCCGCTTTGCATTCGTAAGGTCCCAAGTTCAATCCCCGGCGTCTCCAGGTAGGACTGGGAACACTCCATGTCTGAAATCCCTGGAGAGCTGCTGCCAGTCAGTGTAGGCAGTACTGAGTTGGATAGACCCAACTGGCTGATTTGTTTGTTATGGGGCAGCTACCTTAAACACAGCAGACTGAAACCACACTACAGTGATACAGCACCAGCAGGTGCCGTGGCAATCAGAAAAATCAATAAAAACAGGCACACATGGCTGATAAGGAAATGTTTGCGTCGTGTGGTTAACAAGGAATGTTTCAGGCATGTCCTTTTCTACAGAAGGGATAATAGAATACACTCTAAGTTAACTTAAGATCATAGAATCACAGAGTTGGAAGGATAATCTAGTGCAGAGCTTTTCACCCTTTTTGAGTCCACAGCTCCCTTGACCAACAACATTCTTTCTGCGGCACCCTCAGGAGGCCAGCTGTGCCACCCCTCGCCTGCAGAACTGGTAGCTTCTCGCCCCTTTCTGAACACCCTGCCTTGTGGAGTTTTCCCCCAGCCTCCTCTCCTCTCTCCCCTCTCCTTGGGAGCCCTCCTTGGGAGCCGCTGCCGCTGATCTCTGATCTCTACCCCCCCCTGCCCCAAAGAGAGGTGCCTCCTCACACTGCCCCACAGGGGCCTGGGAAGAGGATATTCCCAACCTTAGTGGCCCAACAGAGACTGGCCAAAAGTGAATGTGAGGCCAGCACTTTACCTTGGGAGGAGGCAGGGTCAAAAGCGGGCACTCAACTTCCAGGCAGGCCTTGCATACAGCAAGCACAAGAAAGGACAAGGGGTACCCGCTTGCCCGCCTCTCGCTATTCTCCTTTCCCAACAGCAAGGACTGGCAGAGTGGCTGGCTGGGCTCCCTCACCCGCTTGCTTGCTTGCTTGCTTGCTTGCTTGCTTGCTCACTCACTCTGAGGCCACCTCAGCTCCTGGCAACCAGCACCCCCTGGCCAGCCCCAGAGGCACCATTCACCTTTGAAGCTTGTAGCCAGGGCTGCTGTAACAAACAGCTGTGCAAGCCTTTGGGAGGCAGAGACATGAGAGGCCATCAGGGGAGGGAAGGAAGGAAAGAGAGACAGAGGCCAGTGTTGCCCGCGGCACCCCTGACCATCGTTCAAGGCACCTCAGGGTGCCACCGCACACTGGTTGAAAACCACTGATTTAGTCCATCCTTCTGCAATGCAGGAATCTTTTGACCAAAGCAGGGCTTGATCTCACAATTCTAGCAACCCAAGGTATGTGCTGGGGTTCTTGAAACCTTTCACCTCTTGGAAACTGGGGTGTGCCTAAGAAAGCCGCCGTGTTCCTTCCAAAGCTCTCTTCCTAAGTCCCATTTTTGTTATTTTAGCTTTGTTCCAGGCCTCCTTCCCAGCCATGTCGCTGCTTGTGTTGGACGAAACAGCAGGAGATCTGCCAGTGCGAGACACCAACCAGAAGCCCTCCGTGATAGCGGCTATACAAGGTCAAAATTTTGGTGGGGAAGAGTGTTTTTTTAGGGCATTTGCTACAATAGTTGTGTTGCTGGCTCTGAAACTTTCATAAACAGAGCTGCAAATGGAATTCAAATTCTGTGTCAAGGAAAGTTTAATTCTGCAACCGGAATAAATTATGTAAATCTGCATCGATTTGATCATTTTGGGTTGTTATTACCACAGTCATGCAAAGGGGTAAACTGTGCAGGATACTGAAATTTCACCATTTATTGACCCATGAATTTGCTGATCTGTCCCCTCTGGTATCTCTCATTCAGTTTAATCCTATTTCGACAGTTTGTCTTTGCGGCCCAAAGGACAGGTAACTTTTCTTCCTTCCTTCCCCTGCTCAAGGAAGCTTCAATTCCTTAAATACTGCATTCTGACATTTCCACAGTGTTGGATTGTTGAGTTAGGTATCCTTTGCTGCACAGATAATATTTGCAAAGAGTGTGATGCAATGTGAAACTCAGGTTGAAATTCTCTCAGTTTCACATACGGTCCTGCCTTTCCAAAACTTAATGCAAACTCCCTTCAAGACGTTTGAGCTGCGTGCAAGCAGAGCATGAATATGTAGGTGCATAGTGATGAATTCAGGGCTATAGCTCAGTATGAGAGCATCTGCTTTGCATGCAAAGGGTTCCAGAGTCAATCCCTGGCATCTTTAGGTAGGGCCAGGAGAGACTTCAGTCTGGAACCCGGAAGAGCAGTTGCTGGTCAAGGTAGATAAATGGTGCAATTGTTTGGCTCAGCACAAGGCAGCTTCCTATGTTGCTATATTTCTAGAATTGGAACGATCTTTGAAAATAGGGCTCAGAAACTCCCTCGTAGCTGGACAGGCTAAGAGGGTATGGCCCTACAAGGTAAAGGGACCCCTGACCATTAGGTCCAGTCATGGCCGACTCTGGGGTTGTGGCGCTCATCTCGCTTTATTGGCCGAGGGAGCCGGTGTACAGCTTCTGGGTTATGTGGCCAGCATGACTAAGCTGCTTCTGGCGAACCAGAGCAGCGCACAGAAATGCCGTTTACCTTCCCACCGGAGCGGTACCTATTTATCTACTTGCACTTTGACGTGCTTTCGAACTGCTAGGTTGGCAGGAGCAGGCACCAAGCAACGGGAGCTCACCCCATCATGGGGATTTGAACCGCCGACCTTCTGATCGGCAAGCCCTAGTCTCTGTGATTTTAACCCACAGCGCCACCTGCGTCCTTTTCCCTACAGGGTGCCCTTATGCAAAAAGAGGGTTGGTAAATAAAGACAAACCCGCTTCCTTTTGTGGCATGCCAAGAAGTATAGCGGGGGGGGGGGGATAGTCTACCATGCCAGTGGCAGCGCAATACTTTCCTTGCCGTGGCTGCTGGCAACCCACATTACGACACTGTGCCCGCCACCCCCATCTCTGAGCTGTGCAAGATTCCAGGGGTTCCAGTCGCTCACCTAGGGTTTGTGTTTCCTCCTGAGAATATGAGGCACAGCGGACCCTGTGGTGTCTTTAGAATATATGGTTTATTTACGTGTAGGTGCAACCTGAGTCTACACTGTACAGGATCACAGCATCAGCACTCCCAAAAAAGATGTTGCTTTCCCCATAGCCCCAGAAGCCTTGGATTCCAGCAGAAATCAGACATGGTTCTCTTGCCTCCATCTTCTAGCTCACGTAACTCAAAACTCCTTTGTTTTTCTAACTATCAGCAAGTTGAGGGAGAGAGGCTCCCACCCATTTGTCGTCTGGCACAGAGTTGCTTCCTTTGTTATCTTAACAAGCCCTATGTAGGTCATTACCTCACCAGGAAGCTAGCCTGGCTATTCCAGGAGTTTGAATCCTTGCTTAGATTACAACACTTGCTGGATCCAGGAATTTGAAGGAGGCCCCCGCATATATCCTACCTGCCTCAAACTCTTAATACTATGTTGTTATGCAGTGGGTTTGTCTGTGCAATTCTTCTTCCCCCTGTCTCCCCCTCTCCATGCATAAACCCATGTTCTTTATGCAAGAATGGCTTTATCTATTGATAACTCTATTCTGTATTGTTTTTAATATTTGGTTGGAAGCTGCCCAAAGTGGCTGGGGAAACCCAGCCAGATGGGCGTGGTATAAATAATAAATTATTATTATATTATTACCTCCATCTCCAAACCCCCTTTCCTCCAGATGTGTCATCTTCTGCTGTCCTCCCTGCCAAATCCCAAGGGTTGAAAACATGGATGAAAGGTAGGCGAGGTCATGAAATTCACTGTCTTTATGTCTCGTATCAAACTTTTCACATAACCACTCCCTCTAATAGCAAACCCCAACGGTTCGTGCCAAGAAAAATTGAGATGAAGCAGGAATACTGAGAAACAAGATGGAAGTGTCTGCCCGATTGGGGAACTTTGAGGTTTGTAGAAGTACATATTAACTAGGGTTGCCATATCTCAAAAAGTGAAAATCCGGACAACAACGTTGTTGAAGCCTTTTTTTGGCAAGCTTTTGAACTATTTTTTAAAGAAGGTCACCCAAAACAACTCTGCCAACATGGGTTGCCATACGTCCAGATTTTCCAGGAAATTTTCCCGATTTCGGCCCGGACACTGCTTCCTACATACTCAGGGTATGTTCAGGACATTCCGGACATATGGCAACCCTATATTAACCCTCCCCCAACTGTCCAATGAGAATTAAGCATGGTCAGCTGAGCACAGGATGTTGAGTGTGTTGGAAAAGGAAAAGGGGAAACTGAGGTAACGATGCCCTACTTCAGCTCTTTATTGCTTAGAGTATCATTGAGGAGAACATGGTTGGCCAACAAGAACCTTGTATCCTTATACATAATAATTCCCATTATGAAGAGGGCTAGCATTATGTAGTAAGAGTGTTGGGCTAGGACTAGGGAGACCTAAGTTCAAATCCTCCCACAACCATGAAACTCACTGTGGTCTTAGGCCAATCACTCTACCTGGAGCCCTGGACTCTGCAAGGTGGAGTGCCTGGCATAGTACAACTAGAGGGTGAAACTTAATTTTTGCAAATGCATTAAAAACCATCAGCTTACAGCCATGTTTGACCTCCACCCAATACATGGTGCTGTCCTCCCAAGCTAGTTAACATTTGTAGAATCACCTCCAAAGGCCTGAAGACTGTCATGAATGATGAAATCACGAAATCTACAAGATTTCTGTATGGGTAGAAACTTCTTCCTTTGTTAACAGACCACATAGCGGATGATGTTCTTCCCAATTCTTTTGCTGCTCCCCAGCATCAGGTGCCCTGGCAAGGACTCGGCGCCAGATAAACCGAGTGAACCGCACAGAGCTAGAGGACGGGTTCTTGCGACTTCACGATGAAAATCTTCTGCTCAAAGAGTTTGCCCGGAAGCAAGAGGACAGGATCAAAAGGTATTGAGAGTAACAGTTATTAATTAAATTGTCGTCCGTTGTCAGAGTATATTATTGTGTGTTGTCCATTACTCACAATCAACTGGCTGATTGTTCAGTTAATAGGTGTTTTAAATCTAATGTCTTGAAGAAATGACTATAGTAAGCTAGAGTTCACACCCAAGACCAGCTTCAATGTGCCAAACAATAATAAAGAGAATGTTGCTGAGTCTACATAGGTCCCTCACCACTGAGCAATCCCAGCCTGTCATCATAGTTCAGAGTAGTCTATCGTCTCTGTAAACCACATCCCTCTCTCCTCTCCCACTTCCCGACCACCCTAATCTGGGTGGTGGCAGTTGGGTTTTGTGTTATATGTCTAGTTCGGTCAATAGAACTGGAAGTGTTGCATTAATTAAGATCAATTGAGCCGATGCTTTCCTTTGTTCCACGAATGCCTCTGTTCAGTGAAGACTAATGCTACATTCTGCCACCAGGTGTCGCTGTTGTGCTAATTGTGTTCTCTGTGTGCATGCTGAAGCCAAGAGCACCATGGTGGCCTCTAGTGGCAGAATGCAAGCATTGCAACACTGCAAATTAAAAAAACAACAGCACGGAAGGAAGGGGCTTCAGTCTAATGAGCATTTAAACTAGCCGTCACACAAGTCTTTGCGATAACAGAAAACACATATACAGATTGCACTATCAACACACCGTCTCACATCAGCCATATTTTCCCAAGTCTGCTAATAATAATAATAATTAATAATAATAATTTTCCCAGCCATTCTAGGCGGCTTCCAGCAAAATATTAAAATACAGTAATGCATCAAACATCAAAAGCTTCCCTAAACAGGGCTGCCTTCAGATGTCTAATAATAATAATAATAATAATAATAATAATAATAATAATAATAATAATAAATTTTATTTATATCCCGCCCTCCCCAGCCGAAGCCGGGCTCAGGGCAGCTAACAACACTAAAACAGTACAACTTCTTAAAGTCTGGTAGTTGTTGTTTTCTTTGACATCTGGTAGGAGGGTGTTCCACAGGGCAGGTGCCACTACCGAGAAGGCCCTCTACCTGGTTCCCTGTAACTTGGCTATATCTGGTTCCTTCTATCTTTCTTTCTATGACCCCTCCCTGAATCTTTTCCAACATGATTTGGCCTTCTTAAATGGTGCCCAGAGCTTGAATCTCAGACATGGTCCTACGAACACCAATTACAGAGGATGTATTATTTCTTGAGAATGCCAAAACTGGATCTTTTCCTCCCTTTGCTCCATCAGGATGGGCACTAAACTATCAAGGCTCAGCCACGAGCGAATGCAAGTTGACGGGAGACCCGGGAGCTGGATCCGAAGCTCTGGAAGAAACCTGGACCTGGAGGAGGACCTGGAAGGGACTCGGGAGAGGGTTCGGGAACTGGAGAGACGAAATGAGGGTCTAAGGAACCGCCTGCTCTTCTATAAGCAGCAGCTCCAGCTGCAGAGTTTGGGTCGATACGGGCCTTATGGCTATGTCTCTCCCAGGGTAGATACAGGACTTCGGCGGGCACACACAGCCGCTGGGCGAGTGCCTGAGAAAGTACGCAAAGGTAAAAAGAACTTGTGGAGGGTATTGTGTTCATCGGTAGAGAGGTTCTGGGCTGAGCAGTGGTTTTGCAATGCTAAAGGACACATAATGAGTGTCAGGGACTGGCAGGATGCTGACGGGTGTGCAACAGTTGCACTAATGTACAGAGTATGGGAAAGAAGTAAGACGAATTTGAGTACAGGACAGCAAATGTGACCTGGCAGGTGTTACTAAAATTTAGTGGGATGATGCAGAAGTCCCAGCAAAAGAAGAATGGATACAAAAACTTATGGGATACGCAGAAATGGCAAAACTTACTGGAAAAATAAGAAATCAAGATTTTTTTTATAAAAGAATGGAAATGGTTTATTGAATATTTACAAATAAATTGTAAAGAGGCAGGATTATTGTAATAACCTGCAGTTTTATAAGAGTATATATTGAAAGTAGATGAATAAATGAACAAATTTAGTTAATTTGGATATGCAGAAAATATTAAAAAATCAATTTAAGGAACTACAGAAAGAGGAAGGAAGCCAAGTTTTGAAATGTTAAAATGATTATAAAATTACTGAAATGTATAAAATGGAAAATTATACATAATTTTTTTAAAATAATAGTAATAATAATAATAAAAGAAACTTAGTAGGATGATACTCATAACTGGAATGTAGGAATTGAGAGGTAAATCGTGTTCAAAAGGAATAGACGAAACAGAAAGGGAGGAGGAGTGGCATTATAATGTAAAGGATGTGTACACTTGTGAAGACCCAGAGCATGGAAGGCAGGTTGAGAATTTGTGGTTAAATTTGGAGGAGAAGGAAACAACAGTGACTTTGTTGTAGATATCTGCTAAGGACCTCTAAGCCAGGCTGAAGATTTGGATGATGCCTTCTTGAGCAGATGAGCAAACATTCAAAATGGAGAGATGTAGTAGTCATGGGAGACTTCAGTGACCCCAGTACCTCTTGCAACTCAAATTAGGCTAAGAATACCAGGTCTAGCAACTTCTACCACATGTGGTGGACCTGTGGTAGAGTGAAGGGCTTCTGGGAATTAATTTATAATGAACTTTAAAAAATCTTTAAGTACACTTTTCCAAAAAAAAACGAAGCCTTTCTACGGGGATTGACAGGGAAGGAAATTAAAAAGAAAGATAAAAATCTCTTTCTATACGCCACGACGGCTGCAATAACTATCTTGGCTCACAATTGGAAAACAGATGTAATACCTACCATTATGGAATGGCAGGTTAAAATGATGAATTATGCAGAACTGGCCAGAGTATCAGGAAAACTAAGAGATCAGGACGAACAGAAGTTTCAAGAAAGCTGGAGTATATATATGGTGTACATAAGAGACGATTGTAAAACCTTAAAGACACTGGCAGGGTTAGAATGACTCTAACAGCATATGGTAAAAATAAAGTTAAATATACAGAATACGCGATGTTAGAAAATATATGATACTTACCGAAGGGGTGGAGGGAAGTCCGAAGCTCGGCAGAGCTAAAGATAAATATGTGATTTATTTGTATAATGAATGTATGTTTAATGAAAAAGAAAAAAAAAATTATTGGGGGAAAAAGAAAAAAGAATGCCAGGTCTAACAAATTCCTCAATTCCCTCGCTGACAATTTCATTTCCCAGAAGGGTGGAAGAAGCAACAAGCGACTAGCAGGCTGTTGACTGGGGTGCAGTGGGGATGGGGGGACTCAGGAGAGGGGGGCAGTGAATTGTGGGAAACCGTATGAGCCAGGAGACAAGAGTCGGAGGCAGGGGAAGCTTCACAGCTGGAGGTGGGGCGCAGGATGGATCAGAAGAGGCAGTTCAAGCAAGTGGAGGGCCAGGTGCTTCCCCACCCTCTCCTGCACCAATGTCTCCCAGAACCAGGAGGGAGCTGAAGAGAGAAAAGCAGAGGCAGCTTTCACACGGGCACAGTCTCCAGCTGTGTGCGTGCAGCCCATAAACTGAGGCAGAGGGAGTGAGCCCCTGTTGCTACCACAGACCACAGACCTGGGAATAGTTGCCTAGATGCTAGAGTGGTGTGCATAGTTATTCAGAGCCATAGAAACAACTGTAAGTGTCTGCTTTTAACAATAAAGAGTTAACTATCTTCCATGTGCATTGCTTTGACCCATGACAGTAGACTTCATTGAAGCTAATCGCACTGGCTTTTCATGGACCCTACTGGTTTTTCTCTATAGAATGTGTGACCCAACAGGGCATGGGCTGAGGCGCATGATGTGTTGCTCGTAATTATTTATATTGTTTGGCCCAGCAGGAATGCGGGTTCAAGGGCCGGCGGTCAGACCAACCCACACAGCTCCTGCCCGCTATGGCGATCACACTCTGGAGGGATCTCGAGTTGAAACGGAGAGACTGTGAGTCTTGCCTGCCCATCCTACGCTCAACGATTTGGCTACTGTGATTCTTTTCTTTTCTTTTGAAATAATATTTATTTGGTTTAACAAGTATAAAATTATAACAATACAATCATAAAGGTAAAGGGACCCCTGACCATTAGGTCCAGTCGTGACCGACTCTGGGGTTACGGCGCTCATCTTGCTTTATTGGCCGAGGGAGCTGGCATACAGCTTCTGGGTCATGTGACCAGCATGACTAAGCCGCTTCTGGCGAACCAGAGCAGCGCACGGAAACGCCGTTTACCTTCCCGCCGGAGTGGTACCTATTTATCTACTTGCACTTTGACGTGCTTTCGGACTGCTAGGTTGGCAGGAGCAGGGACCGAGCAACGGGAGCTCACCCCTTCGCGGGGATTCGAACTGCCAACCTTCTGTTCGGCAAGCCCTAGGCTCTGTGGTTTAACCCACAGCGCCACCCGCGTCCCTAATACAATCATACACATCCACATTTACAGATTCCTCCGAATCTCTGGACTTCCCATCTCCCCTCCATGGTTCCTATTCTTAAACCTTTTCTCCTGCATCTTTTCCATGTTTTATATAACTCCATTGTCTCGATAGTACTTGCTACATTACAAGTGTTACTGTAATGCTGCTAGTGTTTTCATCTGCTTACAGTATGTCACTGTTTTATATATATGTCATATTGTAATTCACTTTGAGAAGGGAGTAAAGGTAAAGGTACCCTGCCCGTACGGGTCAGTCGTGTCCGACTCTGGGGTTGTGCGCCCATCTCACTTAAGAGGCCGGGGGCCAGCACTGTCCGGAGACATTTCCGGGTCACGTGGCCAGTGTGATGAAGCTGCTCTGGCGAGCTGGCACCAGCGCAGCACACGGAAACACCGTTTACCTTCCCGCTATAAAGCGGTCCCTATTTATCTACTTGCACTTAAGGGTGCTTTCGAACTGCTAGGTGGGCAGGAGCTGGGACCGAAAGACGGGAGCTCACCCCGCCGCGGGGATTCGAACCGCCGACCATGCGATCGACAAGCCCTAGGCACTGAGGTTTTACCCAGAGCGCCACCCGCGTTTGAGATGGGAAGGAATGACATAAATAAATAAATAAATAATGTTAATGCATGCAAATGTTAATTGGATCCTCTCCTCTTCCCATTTTCCCAGGGACAATGAGCTGGAAACGAAGCAGCTATTTTTGTTTTCTTCCTTTCAGTACCCAGAGCCTGGTCCTTGCAGCGTTGGAGCTGGATCCTGAGTCGCTGAGTTCCACACACGGCAGAGATACGGACCCAGAAAGCGCCTGCTCCCTGCAGCGCCACCTAGAGGTCCGGGAACGCCGGTACAATGCCTGCACAATGCTTCATTCACGTATTATTTGGTCCATGTTAAATCAGTCTCTCCAGCTCTGTTTTAAGGTCTTCTCAACTCTTGTTTCATTTCTCACCAAAACACTTAAATCGAACTTAATCTGTTCCGGAGAGAGCCAGATTCTGGGATGTCAAAGTATATATTTTCGGGCTTGAGTTTAAAATGGGGAAAACCAAACATGTCTCATTGAAAAGATATAGAGTTTTGTAAATTGGGAGTGTTGACATGTGTTTTAATCTGAGTTTTGGCTTGTCATCGATCTTAATTATTTTTTGAATGTTGCTTTTCATGGGTTATTACTGATAATTTTATTGTTTTACTTACTGTAAACAGTTTTGAGATTGGGTGTTTTCGTACATGGTACATGTACCCACATGGTACATGAATTTTATAAAATAAATTAAACAAACCTTTATTTTAACTTCTTGGTTCATCAGGAACATAAAAAAATCAGATACAGTGGTACCTCGGGTACCACATACCACATACGCTTCAGGTTACATACGCTTCAGGTTACAGACTCCGCTAACCCAGAGATATTACCTCTGGTTAAGAACTTTGCTTCAGGATGAGAACAGAAATTGGGCTCCGGCAGCACGGCGGCAGCAGGAGCCCCATTAGCTAAAGTGGTGCTTCAGGTTAAGAACAGTTTCAGGTTAAGTACAGACCTCCGGAACGAATTAAGTACTTAACCTGAGGTACCACTGTATCTGTATGCAATAGCAGAAATGGCTGCAAAGTATTTTATTACAACCATGGGCCCGCCCCTCACCCCCCATTTATTAACCTAAAGTAGTTTCCAGCCCTTTTCTTCTCATCAGGGAAGGAGAAAGGAGGGACAGATAAGCAGGTGAGTTTCACATTTTATGCTGGTCTCTTTATCCAACACAGACCTAACAAGACAATCTATTTCTTTTTGATGAGTATTTAAAATCTATTTTTATTAATACAAAGTTCAGTACAAAGTACCTATTTAAAACACACCAGAATAAAAGAAATACTTTAAAAAAACTAATCTAAAGAGGAACAGGGGCAGAAAGAAGAAAAAAAATGGGGGGGAAGAGTGAGAGAAAAAGTAAAGAAAACAGGAAAGGATAAAAAGACTTCTGGTTCTCTGTCCATCAGCTAAATATAGTATTGACTCATTAACATCCAGCTATTCTATTTTCTATGAGCCAATTTTTTTTCTTCAGATCCAGACATTACAAGGTCATTTTCTCTCTTAGGCAAAAAGTCTGCAAGAAGTTTCCAGTCCTTAATAAATGTCAATAATCAGCACCTATTTGTCTGATTTGCTGTTCCAGAGCTGCCATCCAGGAAAACGTGGAGTTGATTCGTCTGCAGAAGCTTCTGAGAGCCAAGAATTCAGAACTGGTGGTAACCAAAGCCCAGTTTGCTGGCTTACAGGAAGTGAGTCTTGCCAAATGCGGCCCACTGGGTTTCACTCTCTGGCCCCTGGGCTTCTCCCCAAGCCAAACCATTTCACACAGACATAGCGCTTATCTTCTGAGCCCTCCCAAGGGATGCAGGCCAGTGGCAACCTGGGGCCATCAGAGACAAAAGTGGGTGGGAAAATAGATGTACAGTAGGCTAGTTCTTACACACACTCACAAGGCACCTCGCTCTCTTCTCCATCCAGGCAAGGAAGTAGCATTATCAAAATTCAAGGGCAAAGTCCAGCAAGGCAAAAACACTTGTGGCTGGGGGAGGAAGCAGTGCTAGTGAAGGCCACATTTGAGCCCTAGACCTAAGGTTCCTCATCCTCATCCCTGATCTCAACGATATTTTCAGTTGTGCTTTACCACAGTTTGTGGTTTTTTGCAGATCCTTTTCAGAGCGTTTTTTAATAGCTGTTTAGATCTAGCCCAAATTATTTAAAAACAGGTCGTGAGGGAAAGTGAGGGACCCTGATCCCCACAAACTCCTGTTGCACACACACCACATTACTTCCCCATAAGATTCCTGGGAACTGTTGGACTTCTGGTCTGCTGCGGAGGAGAATGACGGTGTGCTAAGTGTCGTCCGCAACACAGAGCCGGCAGAAAGGCTTTGAGGACAGCGCTAGAGCTCAGTGCACCCCCCAAAAAAACCCCTACAGGAGAGTGGGGACCTGAGGGCTCCAGCGGAGCGAAAAATACATTCAATGATTCAATTATTTGACAGTATAGAGCAAGGGTCAGCAAACTTTTTCAGCAGGGGGCCGGTCCACTGGCCCTCAGTCCTTGTGAGGGGCTGGACTATATTTTTGGGTGGGGGGGAATGAACGAATTCCTATGTCCCACGAATAACCCAGAGATGCATTTTAAATAAAAGCAGACATTCTACTCATGTAATAATAATAATAATAATAATAATAATAATAATAATAATAATAATTTTTTATTTATACCCCGCCCTCCCCAGCCAAGGCCGGGCTCAGAGCGGCTTACAAGCAATAATAAAAACAAGATGAATGATTACAACTTAAAAACAAAAATAAAATACAACATTAAAATAATGGAACATTAAAATATTAAAATGTAGCCTCATCGCAGGAGAAGGAAAAGAAAGAAAGAGGAGGGGGAAAAGAGAGAGAGAGAGAGAGAGAGAGAGAGAGGGAATCAAATTGGCTCCAAGCCAAAGGCCAGGCGGAACAACTCTGTCTTACAGGCCCTGCAGAAAGAAATCAGATCCTGCAGGGCCCTGGTCTCATGAGGCAGAGCGTTCCACCAGGCCGGAGCCAGAGTTGGAAAGGCCCTGGCTCTGGTTGAAGCCAATCTAACTTCCTTAGGGCCTGGGACCACTAGGGTGTTGTTATTTATGGACCTTGAGGCTCTCCGTGGGGCATACCAGGAGAGGCGGTCCCGTAGGTACGAGGGTCCTAGGCCGTGAAGGGCTTTAAAGGTCAAAAGCAGCACCTTAAATCTGACCCTGTACTCCACCGGGAGCCAGTGCAGCTTGAAAAGCACTGGGTGAATATGCTCCCATGGCAGAGACCCCGTGAGGAGCCTCGCTGCAGCATTCTGTACCCGCTGGAGTTTCTGGGACAGCTTCAAGGGCAGCCCCGCATAGAGCGAATTACAGTAGTCAAGCCTGGAGATGACCGTCGCATAGATCACTGTGGCCAGGTCAGGGCGGGAAAGGTAAGGGACCAACTGCTTGATGCGGCGAAGGTGGAAAAATGTCGCCTTGGCTGTTGCTGTAAAAACACGCTGATTCCCAGACTGTCCATGGGCCAGATTTCGAAGGCGATTGGGCCGGATCCGGGCCTTAGTTTGCCTACCCATGGTATAGAGACTCCGTTTTCCTTCTTATATGTGACTTCTGACAAGGAAGGTGTTTTTTTCCTCATCCACCCCAATAATCCAGCCTTTGCTTACTATTCCTCCAGGCTTACGAGACTCAGCTCCAGCAGGTAACTTTCTCCAGTTCTGTTTGGTGGTGGCAGCACTGGGGGATTGGGACTCTGTGGTCCCTCAAGGCTCTAGATCTCATGAATGTTTCTTCTTTGCTTCTCCAGAACCAAGAGGCATTGAGGTCAGCTAGCGAGGCCTTGCTAGCTCAGGTCGAAAAGCTGAATGCCCACCTCAGGGAGGAGAGTCAGAAGGTGGCAGCCCTGGAGCGCCAAGTAGAAATCCTTTCTCCACTGCAGGGAATGCTGGAAGATGTAAGTCCTGTCAGAAATAACCCAGAAGGAAATGCTTCTCTCCTACTTCTCAAACTTCACTCTTTTATTTTTATTGAAACCATTTCTATACTGAGATATACTGTACAGTGCTTTTTTTTCCTTTTAAAAAAGGGGGTACTCTCATATTTACTCAAGAAAATCACCATTTTATAGTTCAAATCGGGGGAAATAAATACAGTAAATGGAGAAAAGTAGAAAGATTCACAAAGTGTTTAGAGGTATGTGTACCCCCAGAAAAAAAGCACTGGAGATATGTGTGATATGCCCCTGAGATGGTGCATTTTTGAATGTTGAAATCTGGACATTGGTTTAATTTCTGTTATAGGAATTCTAAGGTCTCAAATATAGAATAAACGTTGATAATTGCACAAGGAAAACACACACACGGTGCTTTTTTTCTTTAAAAAAATGTTCAGGGGTACTCTCATTTTCCTTCTCGTATTGAAATACTGCCCCTCAATGAGGCCAAACTTAGATTCACAAAATGTTTAGGGGTATGCGCACCCCTACGTCCCCCCAGAAAAAAAAAATTGCACAAGTATATAAACCACATGTCTAAACAGTACAGGAGAGCAATCCAAAAACCATCTTGGCTCTCTTAAAGACTCTAAATATTTCCTCTGCCTCCTTAATCCCTCTTGCCTGAGAACACATAGGCAGATAGCAATCAGGGGACGTTCCTGAAGGGATTCCTCTCCTATATCTACAAACCTCCTTCGTATTAGTTGTCATTGTTTGCCCAGATGCACTGCATTGAGGGATGTTTGATGGGCATCCTTATTGTCTTATCAAATGCTAATGCTTTGAGCAAACTGTGTCTGGAACTATGGAAAAACTTGCTAAATCCTCAGGAATATCACACCTTGGCCTGCCTGAGCCACAGCAACCCCACCTTACCTGTGATGCCATTTCTGACTTTTTGTAGAGAGGATGTGCTTCTTCTCCGCGCCAAAATGCAAACCCTTAAAAGAGATGTTTCCAGTGGCATAGCGTGGGGGGTGCAGGAGGGGCCGGCCGCACCGGGCGCAACATCTGGGGGTTAGGGAAATCCACAGGTTAGGGGGCGCAAATCCATGGGTTAGGGGGCGCAAATCCATGGGTTAGGGGGCGCAAATTACTTGCCTTGCCCCGGGTGCTGATAACCCATGCTACGCCACTGGATGTTTCTTCTTGGTTCTGGGTCTCTCTTGCCTCTTTGCTAGGAGGGGAGGAAACTCTGTTCCAACATAAAAAATGAAGATCTGCCCTGCTGTCACTGTATTCTGCCTCCATTCATCTCTGACCGATCATGGACTTAGGAGGACTCCATCCCTTGGGGAATTGGGCAGCAAAAGCCAAACACCCCTATTTTTCTATATCGTTTCCAAAGAAGGATGTCAGTCATATATATGATTTGAGCTTCTTAGCTGCATTTTATGTTTCCTTTATATTTGACAAACCTGGGACCTGCATGTAAAACAGATGCTTTACCATTGAGCCACAGCCCTTCTGCATCCCATGGTTTTGCTCCTCTTCCCCGGCAGAATTATCCTGGTATTCGGAGACATACCTCTTCCAAAACGGAATACAGAGGTACCTCGGGTTAAGTACTTAATTCGTTCTGGAGGTCCGTTCTTAACCTGAAATTGTTCTTCACCTGAAGCACCACTTTAGCTAATGGGGCCTCCTGCTGCCGCCGGACCGCTGGAGCACAATTTCTGTTCCCATCCTGAAGCAAAGTTCTTAACCTGAGGTAATATTTCTGGGTTAGCGGAGTCTGTAACCTCAAGCGTATGTAACCCGAGGTACCACTGTATGGTATACAGTAGAGCCATCATGGCTAGAAATCACAGTTATATCCTCTATACATTCGTTTAAACCCCTTTTGAAGCCATGCAAGCCATTGGCAGAGTCAAAAATAAAAACAGAATATTTGCCCACCTTGCTTCCCATCCAATCTCTGGGCCACCACTGGCAGCTTGGATTCCACAACAAGATCCTGTATTGTGTTCCCTTTTTCAGTTTCAGGATAGAGTCCGGGACCTGGAGAAGGAGCGAGATTTGCTGAAGGAAGATTACGACAAACTGCTGGAGAGGTGAGAGATGGGCTGGCGGGAAAGGATAAACAACTCGGGAGTTTGTTCCCTCTCAACGAAAGCCATTCAAGAAGCAGTTGAGAGCCTCAGACACAGGGGCCGAATGTGGCCCTTCAATTCTCTCTGTTTGAGCCTTAGGACTTTCCAGGTCAAACCCTGTTATGTACTGAAGTTCTCACCCTGGGCCAGCAGGGGGATACTGTGGATAGTTTTCACTCAGGTCCGCATATGCAAATAAGGAATTGAAAGTGACGTTCAGTCATTGGATAGTTACAGAAAGTTGTTACTGTTGCTTTGTAGTTGAACGCTATTTAAGCAGGTTGGCTGAACCCTTCAGCCCAGTTGGAAGAGCTGTTTGAAGAATCGTTGTGTCGTCTGATATGTTCACCCACAACTTAACAAACCCGTTCCTCAGTGAAGCCCACTTTCCCCACTTATTGAATGTTTTTGTTTTGGCCTGTTTGTTTTAGAATGTGTCTGTGAACTCTGATATTGGTCACATTCACATAATAATAATAAGAAGAATGTGGTACCTCAGGTTACATACGCTTCAGGTTACATACGCTTCAGGTTACAGACTCCGCTAACCCAGAAATAGTACCTCAGGTTAAGAACTTGCTTCAGGATGAGAACAGAAATTGTGCAGCAGCGGGAGGCCCCATTAGCTAAAGTGGTGCTTCAGGTTAAGAATGGACCTTCAGAATGAATTAAGTACGTAACCAGAGGTACCACTGTAATAATAATATTTCTGACTCATTTATAGCGCCCCCCCTCCTTGTGTGTAGATCCACCTTGGGTTGCCCCAGCCACTCTGGGTGGCTTCCGACACATATAAAAACATTAAAAAGCATTACAGATTAAAATGCTTCCCTATACAGGGAAGCACTGACTAGGATGCCATTCAAAGCACTATGGTATCATTTTAAGCACTTATGACTTCCCCAAAAGAATTCTGGGAACTGTAGTTTGCTAAGGGTCCTGAGAGTTATTAGGAGACCCCTCACATTTTTTGCGGTGGTTGAACAATCAACCCCTCTTCGTAGGGAATTCTGGGAATTGTAGCTCTGCAATGGGGGGATAGGGGTTGCCTAACAGCACTCAAGAACCAAAACAAACTGCAGCTCCCAGAATTATTTGAGGGGAGCCATAACTGCTCAAAATGATATCATAGTGCCTTGAATGTATGGTGTGAATATGGCCAATATCTTTGGGTAAACCTGGATGAAAGACGGAGGGGTGTAGAGATAGGCGGGCATTTTTGGTATGGAAAAAGGGCTCCTCACTAGAATTTACAGAAACATAGGCAAGGATTTTGTGGCCCTTTTGGATATGCGGCGAATCTATGTGTCTCTTTAGCTGCCTCAACAATACCCAGCATGCCCTAGACGTGGTTCCCCAGAAGGACAATGCCCCTTGCTTGGAAGAACAACTCAGCTCAGCAACTGCAGAGAAGCAGAGACTGCAGGAGGAGCTGGAGAAGGAAAGAGGTGAGGGGGTCAACGGGAGGCTGGCAGGGAAATGACTGAACTGGCAAAACACGTCCCCTTGCATCTCACACGGGTCACTAACAGTGACGTTCGAAACAAAAGGTGGGGGACCGCAAGCCCAGGAAGCAGATGTGGCCCTCTGCACCTTTCTGTCTGGCCCTCGGGTCTATGGTCAAGTTGGACTGCAGCCTATTGCAGAAATGTGGCCTCACTTGCCCCGCCCACTTTTGCTTCTGGCCCCACCCACCACTGGCATGCGGCCCCCAGAAGCCTGTCTGTGAGGGAATGTGGCCCTTGTTCTTGCTGCTGTTGTTTCGTTGGCTTTTATAAATACCTTCCCCCTGCTCCAAGCTCAGATGTGGACTGATAATTAGAATTGAGGGTAAAAATAATTGACAAGTTACAGGAAAGGAACGGTCAGGCCTATTGAGAACAGGTAGCAGGTGGCAACCTTGCAATTCATCCCAAATCCTTGCTTTCCCCACATAAGCTCTGAACGAGGAACTGAAGCAGGAAGTGAGCCAGCTGCTGCAGGAACGCCCACAGGAAGTCGGCTTCTTGCGGGAGAAGGCGGCCATCTTGGATAACCAGACTAGAGAGGAAGACTTTCCATCCAGTCTAGTAGTTGAGGTAGGCACTGGGTAAAAGCACACACTTAGCAACTGGGCCTTAGATACCGGCATTGTACATACAAACACACACATATATGCAGGTAGGCATCGATTTCCATTCTGACCTTTGTTTGTCACACGCAGCTCTGTTTCCATCCTGCTGCTGTTCAGCTTCCTACAAAGACTATGTTATTTCTCTCGCGGTTCATTATGTTACGATTACGTGATTCCACCCTGTTCATTTCAATGCAAAGAAAGCCCAATGCAAATATGGCAGGAAAGTAATCTGTCATGTATTGTTTGCGAACTGAGAACAACAGCAGCGGTGAATACCAGTTGTGTTTGATGGATTGGTTTCCATTCTGGATATGGGATACATAAGCAAAACACTGGCAATTTCCATTCCCGTTTTTGTTTCTGTCAGAATTCTCCAGTATCCACACGCACAAATTACCAGTATCATAAGCATTGCAAGTCTTCGGCTGCCGTTTCCTGGTCTTAATTAAATTGCAAGGAGTTCCAATCTGAACAGGCAGCTGAGCTCTTGCAAGGCTCATCTTGCTAGTGTTAATTTCCTGTGACATTTAGTTTAGAACATTTCGGTGGGGGGGGGGGAGATAAAACACCTCTCCCTGCATAGATTGGCATTTTATGTAAAAATGACCCGATCCAAGGTAAAGCAGATACCAGCGGATTAAAATGCCGAAGCAATAGAGTGAGCAAGTCGTCAGTGATATAGATCAGCCCAGTTCCATGAAATGGATTTGCTTTTCCTCCATTTTCTGATTTGGCATGATAGTCACGCACGCACGTTGAGCCCCACACATGTCCTTCCATATCTCTCCCCCGCTCCACTTTTTTTCATTGCAGCCCCTCTATGTGGAAGGTCTCGAGAGAGAGTCTGAGAAGGAAGAGATGTTTGCCCAACGGAGTCTAAAGCGAAGGCTCCACGAGACGGAGGCCGCCCACGCTGAGACCGTGCTGGAGCTAGAGAAGACCCGGGACATGCTCATCTTACAACACCGCATCAACCGGGACTACCAGGTGAAGCAAGGAGACTGAGCTGCCCACCTGGGAGATGGAACAAAGGGGGGATCTTTTTGGAGAACTAGGGGTGTGTGCAGACAAGCATATTCCATATTCACTGTGTCCTCACCAGGGTCAAGCTCAGTGAAAGCTAGTTCTGTGAGTTTGCATTAAGTTGAATGGGTACAGCGCTGATTGGCTAGCGCCCGTGATGTCCTCAAGAAACTTCTCTCCACCCCACATCAGTGGAATAATTTTGCAACTTTTACATTTTTATTTAACGGGAAAGGAATTTCAAAACAGCCCAAATGTGCAAGGGCACAATTCACAAAGCATCCAATGGTAAATGAGGAGATGCAACTTTTGGGTATAGAGAACTCCATTTTATTGGGCCTAACCTGTTCGAATATGGATACTTTCTGGGGACATGGCCAATTTCAGTCTTTAACAAATGTATCAATAGAATTCCTTTGCTTACATTGGTGCCTTCACACATTTTCTGCAGAAACACAAGCCTTAGTAGGGCCAGGCAAGCAAAGCAGTTTTGCTACCTTATTCCCACCCGCCCAGGAATGCTCCCCTGCCTTTCAACAGCTGCATGGCAGACAGAAATTCTGGATCTGATTCTTGCATGATTTGTGTAGCTGTAAGAGAGCATTTGGGCACGATGCAGGGTATTTTGTGAATCAGGGGTGCACTTTGCCAAGCAGGAGGCTGAGTCTTGAGGCTGACTGTAGGTACCATACTCTCTTTGGTGGGCATGCTTTGGTTTCAGGCAGAGCTGGACGGGGTGCTGCTGCAGACGGCAAGAGAGAAGCAGGAGCACGAGGAGAAGGAGCAGCAGATGGCCCGCCTTCTGGACCTGCGTGGGGCCCGCATCCGCCAACTTGAAGGTAGGCATGTGGACGGGCATACCTCCTCTCCATGCAATCTCTAGCTCCCTATCCACACCATAGATAGAAAGCACTCTTTAGATCTGCACAAGGTGGAACGTGTGCAGAGGAGGGTGAACAAAATGATCAAGGGTCTGGGAAGGAAGCCTTATGAAGGCAGTTGGGTATGTTCAGCCTGGAGAAGAGAAAGCTGGGGGTTGATACGAGAGGCACCTTCGAATACCTTCTGCAGAAGAGGGAGCAAGCTTGTTTTCTGCTGCTCCGGAGTGTAGGAATCCAACAAATGAGTTCAAATTACAAGGAGATTCCAACTAAACACTTGAAAGAGCTGTTCAGTGGTGGAGCGGACTCCCTCGGGAGGTGGTGAACATTCAGTGGAGGTCGGACAGTCCTTGGTCAGGGATGCTTGAGTTGAGATTCCTGCATTGCTGTCAGGGACTGTGCTGAAGAGAGCTGCACTGAGGAGGAATGGTGGGAGCCTCCCCCTGCTCTTGCTCTACAGCCTGAATCTTCCCAGGAGCAGGAGGACAGTATAGATTTGGAACAGTGGTTTGCAGAGGGACATAGTTCAGAAGGCAGAAGCTGGGAAATACTGGATGGGGAACAGCTAGGAGAAGAGAGACTGGAAGAGAGAGGGTTAACAGATTCACAGTCTCTGGACAGCATTCACCTCCCTTCTCCAAAGTCACGAGAGCTCAGAAAGTGGCAGCACAGAAAGTACAGAGGGTACAAGCTCAGATTACAAAACATAGGTGTGATGTAGATTATAATAGGGACAGAAGGGGGTGCAATCCTTAACTGGGAGCACCGCCATTCTAGGAGATGTGTTCATTGTTCTCTTGCTATGATTATTAAAGTTTCTAATTGGTAAGAGACTCCTATTACTTTGTTCTGCTTATCTACTGCCACGGGGGAGGAAGCCGATTCCCTGAAGCCTGACAATTGCAGGGGGTTGACCTAGATGACCCTCGGGATTCCTTCCGATTCTGTGGTTCTGTGAACAGGTCTTTGTGGCTCTGTCTTGTTTCCCCACCCTCCCACCCCACTCCAGCACAGCTGAAGGACGTGGCCTACGGAACGAGGGCAGCCCCGTTTCCTCCTAGAGAGGGTGACCCACCCGTGGAAGCAGTCCCTGACCAGGCCCCACAGCTGCGGCGCGGAGAGAACCTCTTTGAGCTGCACATCTCGGGCGCGGTGCTGTCGGCCGAGGCGCTGCGTCTGCTGGGGGACCCGGAGCCCCTCACCTTTTGCACGTACTCCTTCTACGACTTCGAGACCCACTGCACGCCGGTGGTGCGTGGCTCCCGCGCCCGCTACGGCTTCACCTCTCAGTACGTGGTGCAGGCCGAGCCATTTTTCCTGCAGTACCTGCAAGGCGCCACATCCCGCCTCGACCTCCACCTTGCCTCGGCTGTCGAACATGCCACCCTGGCCTCCTGCTGGCTGCGCTTTGGCGAGGTGCTGGGCAGCGGGGAGAAGGTGCATGCCACGGCGGTGCTCCGCGGTAAGGATTGTGCCGCTCCTACTGTGGCAGATGTTTTGGAGTCGGAAAAGACTCAAAAAAGGGCAACCAAAATGATAAAGGGCATAAGAGCCTGCCAGATCAGCCCTGTAGCCCATATGTATAGTCTGGCACCCTGTTCTCAGTGTGGCCACCAAGATGCCCATGGGAAACCTGCAAGCAGGATTTGAGCATGAAAGCAATTGCCCCCTGTGGGAATGTTCAGGGAGGCAGGAGGCAATATATTGTTTATTAATATCCTTCCTAACTTGCGCTAGCAAGTTCTATAACTTAGCAAAGTTTTACATTCCCCTTTTTAAATGCACAGCGGATAACTAGTTGCAGGCTTGTTTAAGCCTCTTAATATTAGCTTTCTGGTAAGTTCCCTTATATCCCCCTTAAAAGAATAAACACGCCACAATCTTGCTTAAAGTATATAAAAGAAGCTTACAGTGGTACCTCGGGTTACATACGCTTCAGGTTACAGACTCCGCTAACCCAGAAATAGTGCTTCAGGTTAAGAACTTTGCTTCAGGATGAGAACAGAAATCGTCCTCTGGCAGCGCAGCAGCAGTGGGAGGCCCCATTAGCTAAAGTGGTGCTTCAGGTTAAGAACAGTTTCAGGTTAAGAACGGACCTCCGGAATGAATTAAGTACGTAACCAGAAGTACCACTGTACTCACATCATCAGTTCACAGTTGGATCCCTGAAGGCAGACTTAGTTACAAAATATATACATGTGGATCTACCCCATGTAGGAGGTTAATCCCAGTGACTGCAGACTGGCAGTCACTGCAGTTCACACAACGAAAGGAAGATGGAAAAGAAGGAAGTAGGGGGGAGAGGGCTGCATGCCTTGTGCTTTTGTTACCTACACAGGTAAGGTCACGCTCACCTCTAGTCACATGCAAGAGGAAGTATGTTCCAGCCCAGGAGGAAACAGGAAGTTCTGACTGGCTGGACCAAACATCCCCTTGCATGTCCACTCTAGGAAAACAAGGAATGTTGTATTTGACTGCTACCTATGTATCACATCCCACACACCCCCCCCCATGGTTTCCAGCAACTGGTACAGTGGTACCTTGGTTTTCAAAGGTAATCCATTCTGGAAGACCATTCAACTTCTGAAACATTTGAAAACCAAGGTACAAAGGGCGACCTGCAAATTCAATAGAGAAAATTGGGGGGGGGGGGACCTCAGCGGAAGCCGTTCGTCTTCTGAGGCGCATTCGAAAATGGAAGCATTTACTTCCGGGTTTTCGTCGCTCAAAAACCAAAACGCTCAACTTCCGAGATGTTCGTAAACCGAGGTACCACTGTATTCAGAAGCAGTGCTGCCTCTGACTGTGGCAGCAAAGCCGTCTCCTCCATGAATTGGTCTAATAATTTGAATAAGGGGATGGAGTGATTCCCCTCTAAGAAAAAGTTGCAGCGTTTGGGGGTTTTTTAGTCCAGAGACAAAGCAAGGAAGAGGTGGCATGATAGAATTTTATAAAATTGTGCATGGCATGGGTTAAGTGGATAGAGAAAAGTACCCCCCCCCCCAGCCATAACGCTAGCACTTCTGCAATGAAGCTGAATATTGGAAGATTCAGGACACATAAATTAGCGTACTTTTTCTCGCAGCACAAAGTTAAATGATGGAACAGAATACAGTGATGGCCACCAATTCATAGAGGATGAGGCTATCAGCAGCTATGGCTCTATTGTCGGACTTTGACAGCGCACACACCTCTCTTGTTTTCCAAAGCAGGTTATGTTCTTACAGAACAGGGATGGAGAACCTCCTTCCCTACATCACTTAATCATCATGCTTGAGCAGCTGGTAGTCGTGGCCGAGTGGTTAAGGCGATGGACTAGAAATCCATTGGGGTCTCCCCACGCAGGTTCGAATCCTGCCGACTACGTAATCATGCTTTTGCTTCCGAATGAGGGAGAGTGGCTCTTGGCCTTGAATCCTGCTTCAGGGTTTCCCCACATGTTCAGGGCAGCCACTGTGAAATCAGGAGGCTGGGCTAGTTGGGCTTGATCCAGGAGGCCGCTCTTAAGTTCTTGGGATGTGGGGAGTCTGTTAGGGCTGGGGGCCACAGACCCCTGCTCCCTCCCTACCCAACTCCGGCAGGCTTCTGGAGGAGGGACTGACGCCTCTCTCTTGTTATTCCCCCAATCCTTACCGCAACCTCCTGCCCACACCCTGGCACCACATAACTCCAGGTTCCAACGGCGAAGATTTCGGCATCCTGGAATACTGGGCGAGGCTTCGCTTCCCAATGGAGCAGATCCTAAGGCTCCACCGCCAGCGAACCAAAGCCTTGGGCTACCTGTCTGCGGGGGTCCAGCACGCCATGGTGGCCCATCAGGGCTGGAGGCAGGAAGAGGAGAAGGTGAGGACAGCAGAGCGGGGGGAGCTGGTGTGTACATTGCCAAATAGCTCCAGTGTTCTAGTCCTCATGAGGATGGGCGAAACGGCAATTATGTAAATATTAATCTGAGATTGAGAGGAGAGGTGATAACCATCTTTAAATATCAGGTTTATTTTCTTCTACCCATCACTGAACAGCACCTTAAGCTTTGGAAAGGGGACTAAGGAAGCCATTTTAATGAACTTGTTACCAGTTCTTTGCAAGAATCCCAGGCCAAACTGAAGATCAAGGGTCTGGAAACCAAGCTTCATGAGGAATGGTTGAGGGAACTGGGCATGTTTAGCCTGGATAAGAGGAGACTGAGAGGAGATATGGTAGCCATCTTCAAATATCTCAAGAGTTGTCGCAGAGAGGATGGAACGAGCTTGCTTTCTCCTGGAGGGTAGGACTCGAACCAATGACTTCAAGTTCCAAAAAAGGAGATTCTGACTCAACATCAGGAAGAACTTTCTGACAGTAAGAGTTGTTTGACAGTGGAACAAACTCCCTGGCGAAGTTGTGGGCTCTCCTTCTTTGGAGGCTTTTAAGCAGAGGTTGGGTGGCCATCTGCCCTGGATGCTTTAGCTGAGATTCCTGCATTGCAGGGGGTTAGACTAGATGACCCTCGGGGTCCCTCCCAACTCTACAATTCTATGATTCTAAGATGTGACGTCTGTTCCTCCATCCCCACCAAAGGCTCAAGGTGGGTAGGGGCACTGAAGAAATGAACCGCAATAAGTAGATCCAAACGCATTGTGGGAGTTATCTGAAGGGCCCCAGGCTCCCTACGTTGCTTTTTCACTCTTCCATCATCACCCTGAGACCTGAAGGAGTGTCTCCACCCCCATCGTTCTGCCCGGACACTGAGGTCCAGCACTGAGGGCCTTCTGGCGGTTCCTTTCATGCGAGAAGTAAGGTTGCAGGGAACCAGGCAGAGGGCCTTCTTGGTGGTGGCACCCACCCTGTGGAACACCCTCCCATCAGATGTCAAGGAAATGAACAGCTATCTGACTTTTAGAAGACTCCTGAAGGCAGTCCTGTATCGGGAAATTGTTATTGTTTGGTGTTTTATGGTGTTTTTAATATTCTGTTGGGAACTGCCCAGAATGGCTGGGGACAACCTAGCCAGATGGGTGGGATATGTATGTATGTATGCATGCATGTATGTATAAATAAATAAATTATTAAATTATTATTATTATTATTTATTTATTTATTTATTTATTACCCTGTCCTCTTTTTCCCTTGTAGCAGGCCCTGGGAGCAGGCTGGAACGAGGTTTGTGTGCAGATCGAAAGCTGCTCCAGCTTGCGCAGTCGTTGGTTGGGCTCTCAGCCCAGCCCCTACGCCATGTACCAGTTCTTCACCTTCCCGGACCACGACACCATCACCATCCCTTCGAGCAACAACCCCCACTTTGGGGACGCCCAGAACTTCGCTCTGCGCATCACGCCTGAACTGCACCATTACTTGCTCCGGGACAGCCTGCAGGTTTATGTGTTCGACGACGAAGACGAGGAAGCAGGCAGCTACCTGGGAAAGGCCCAGATCCCACTGGTGCCCCTGGCACAAGGGCGTAGTGTCGCAGGTGAGATGGGCATATCTCGGGGTGGAGAGATTTCTCTCGGGCTGCAGGTGCATGATCCATTTAAGGCGCGTTTCAAGCACATGTCTTCCTCCCAAAGAAGCCTGGAAACTGTAGTTTTCCCCTCACAGAGCTGCAATCCCCAGCACCCTTAGCAAACTGCAGGTCACATGATTCTTTGGGGGGAAGTTGCGTGCTTTAAATGAACTTTCTGTGTATGATGTGGATGCTGCCACAATTTCTCATTTCACATAAATATTATCTCTCTATATATATAAATAAATAAAGGAAAGTGTGGCAGTTTTTATTTATACTTTTCAAGTTTATACATTTCATTAGCTTTACAATCAATTTAACATTTCAAAATTTGACTTCCCCCTCTTTCTGCAGTTCCTTAATTTTTTTTAAAAAAAATATCTTCTGCATATCCAAATTCATTTAACTTGCTCATTTAATTATCTACTGTAAATATATACTCTTTTGAAACTGTATTTTATTACAATAATCCTGCTAATGTTTTTATCTGTTTACATTTTTGCAAGGAATTCCCCCCGATATAATGCATTTCTGTATGTCATTTTCACTACGATGGGCATCTTTCTACACATTTTTTTTTTTTGGCTGTTGTAGTGGTTTTAGAGTGTTGAATTATGACGTGGAAGACCTGTGTTCAAATCTACACTCAGCCCTGAAGCTCACTGGGTGACTTGGGCCAGTCTATCTCTCAGCCTAATCGACCTCACAGGGTTGTTGGGAGGATAAAACAAGGAGGAAGGGAAATAATGTATGCCACCCTCAGCTCCTTAGAGAAAAGGTGGGAGAGGGTTTTCAGTAGCTAAATAAATAAATTGGCTGCCTTATTGTGGAAACTGCACATTTTAAAGTCATCGGTATCAAACCTGGGTTGCATCATCGTTCAGTGTGACAAAATCATTTCAGCTGAGACCCAAACACAAACCACCTGTGTCGACTCTTCCTCCCTCCTGCAGGAGATTTTGTCCTTATGGATCCAGCAGGGAAACCCAGTGGCTCCATCTGCCTACGACTGGAGTGGAAGCTCCTTTACATGCCCCCGGAGGACTTCAGCCACCAGGCGTCCGCCGACTGGGAGCAACAGCGGCGATCTTTAGAGATGCAGATCGAGGAAGAGAAAGCCGAGCTGCAAAGCCGGGTATGTAAAGTCAGAGTCAAGGGTCAGACTTGGCTGCCACACTTTGCAGCCCCCTTGGCTGTCGCAGAGCAAGCAGGCCAGTAAACCACACAGTCCGAAGATGGAGTTACCTCTCGATTAGCAAAAGCCCGGTCTCCACCATCTTGGCTGAGTGTCAGACCTAGTGAGATCAGCTGAGGAACATTAAAGGTCCCCACCTCCCCACAGCTGTCTATGTCTCCTCCACTCTAGGGCTTTTCCTGTCTAAAGTCTGTTTTGGAGGCCTATTCCAGCCCCCCAGCTGTTTTAACATATTTTGTTGCATTGTGCAAAATATGAGCAAGCCAGGGGTGAATTGATACTACCCTTGCTGGTACCTTTCCCGGGAAAATCAGAGGCTCACTATATGTCAGGTTCCTATTGGAAGACCAGACAAATGCTAGAACATTAGCAGTGGCAAAGTTTTTATCGGTGGTTGCAAGAACAAATGATCCCTATATTCTGCACAAAATGCTTGTTTAACCTGGAGGTAGGCTGTATGAATTGTGTATTGCTTTGTAATGACCCTGTGGCAGTTTATTTATTGGGGTCAAATCTCAACAACTTTGGCCGGCCCTCACGCATGTTCACTTCATCAAATCTGGCCCTCTTTGAAAAAAGTTTGGGCACCCCTGTCTTAAGCAATCGGAGACTGTGTCTGTATGCAGCCAGTCTATCCTCTGCTCTCTTCATGCCTCTCCTGGTTCTAGGAAATTGGAAAAGGGGAGCTTGTTGCAGAAGGAGGGGGAGACACCCATGCCTATTCACCAGCCAGGCTCATCTCTGCCTCTTGGCCTCCCTCCTCCCCTGCTTCAGATTTTCCCTCTGACTTTGAACTTCCCTCTGCCATAGACTCTCCCCAGGACTCACCAAGCCCTGTTATCTCTTCAGCTTTGACGCTTTGTTTGACGCTTCTTCCCAGCTTTTTCTCTTTGACCACTCTTTGTCGTCCTACCACCAATCCCCTGGGTCTGAGCTGTCTTCCCTTGGGGCTTCATCAGCTGGTTCCTCCGCATCCGACTACGGCAGCTAATGATAGGTGGACCCAACTACAGTGGTACCTCAGGTTACATAAGCTTCAGGTTACATACGCTTCAGGTTACAGACTCCGCTAACCCAGAAATATTACCTCAGGTTAAGAACTTTGCTTCAGGATGAGAACAGAAATCGCATGGCAGCGGTGCAACGGCAGCGGGAGGCCCTATTAGCTAAAGTGGTGCTTCAGGTTAAGAACAGTTTCAGGTTAAGAACGGACCTCTGGAACGAATTAAGTACTTAACCCGAGGTACCACTGTACTAATTTTGTCGTCACCTGCCTCCCTGCTGAGTTCCACAAGGACAACGCTGAGACTAAGGAAGAGCAGACTTTATAGCCAGGGCCATAAATAGCTGGTTATAAGGCAGGCAGAGGGATCTGGCTGAGGGCAGACTAAGGTTGATGGGCCAGCACCCTAATGCTGCTTAAGGATCTTTGTAGCGGCCTCACCCTGGTTGGGCCATAAGTGTTCATCTGCAGGCATAGGCAAACTCCAGCCCTCCAGATGTTTGGGACTACAATTCCCATCATCCCTGACCACTGGTCCTGTTAGCTAGGGATGATGGGAATTGTAGTCCCAACCATCTGAAGGGCCTGAGTTTGCCTATGCCTGATACAGCAAGGAAGAGGCTGTGTCAAGGCTTGAGGCAGCCAAGTGGAAATACCCTTACAATCTCAGTTCCTTTTAACAAAACAAACTTATGAAGAGGCTTCCCGCCGTCCTCTCTACTTCTGCCATTCAGGCTTTGCATGTCATTTATTGTGTCAGGATGGCCGAGCGGTCTAAGGCGCTGCATTCAAGCCGCAGTCCCCTCTGGAGGCGAGGGTTCGAATCCTACTCCTGGCAAATAGTTGTTTGTTTTCAAATTTTCCACACATACAAGAAGAAAGGAAAAACATCAAAAATAAAAGATGAGCTTATCTAACATTGTATATTCTTAGACTGGCATAATCATTAGTGTACATAATAAAATTGTTGCGAAATCTAAGATAACTATATAAATACAAATATGTAAATATGATAACGTTATCAAGCATAAACGAAAAAAGATAGGGAGAGAGAGAAAAGATGAAAGGAAAAAAGAGAAAGAGAAAAGAAAGGAAAAAAGAAAACAGCAAAACCAAAAAATAAGAGGGTTAGAAATCTACCGGGGTCTCGTCTCCCTGCACAGGCCTGCAGCTCAGTGGCAGCGCCCTCGGTATTTGGAAAAGACTCCCAAAGCATATGTCTTCACTGCCAAGCCAAAAAATAAAGTGGAACATAAAACAGTGGCATGAAAAGTTACAGGGTTTCCCTGCAGGAACCTACAGGGCATGCACTGATTGGAAACGAAGCAGTACGTCCACCTTGAACCGTTTGCAGGTAGGAACAGTACTTTTGAGTGGAAACCTGATACCATCATGCGCAGAAATAATCGTGACTGCACAATGAAAAGGATGCCTGGAGAGGACCACGGACTGGCAGTGACTCTCCAGAGCTTCAAACAAAACCTTTTCATAGCCCTAATGGCTGGGGATTACAGCTGGCGACACCCATCTCCTGCCAACAGTGTTTTGGTTTTTTAAAAATTAAATAAAACCCTGCAAGACGAGTGCTGGGAAAACTGTGTACTCATTGGCACTATACATTTAAAGCCCTCTTTTGCCACTTTCAATGCTCCTGGCTTCCCTCAAAGGATTCTGGGAGCTGTAGTTTAAGGGTGCCGATAGATGTTAGGACACCCCCACCACCAGTCCCCTCACAGAGCTGCAATACCCATAGTCGTTTAACAGTCAAACCTGCTCCCTTTCCTGCAACCTCAAAATCTACCACCTGAGTGGATCCATTGCACTTCCTTCCCTAACGGTAGGGCCTGCCCTGGCAGTGGAGAGAGAATACCAAGCTGACTGCTGGCTTCTCTCTCTTTTTTAAACAAAAAACAACAACAGACAATAATCACAGATCTCTTGTGTGTCATTGTTGCAGTAGATGAGTGGAAAGGAGCAGTAAGCGTTAAAATCAGACAAACATTTTAAGTAAAACAACTTTCTGATACGGCCCCTCCACAAAACCCAGGATGGGCAGTTGGAGATCATGAACTCTTTGAGATAACTATTTATGAAAGTTAAGAATGGAAACCAGAGGGTGCCAGATGACTTAGTTATAGGCTGGTCCCTCACTTACTTCTGGCTTCTCTTATGCCTGTTCAGGTCTCCCGAGAAAGTGGTAGTGAGCGTCTGCCTTCCAGTCTCCAAAGGAAAAAGCCACGTCTCTGTACGTCCGAGGCGGAGAAACGCATTCGGAAACATGCCAGGCCAGAAAATGGAGCCATCCAGCAGGTGAGAGATGAAGACTTTGGCCCCGAGTACACTATACATTTAAAGCACTCTTATACCACTTCAAACAGCCATTGGCTTTCTCCCAAAGGATTCTGGGAGCTGTTGTTTGCTAAAGGTACTGAAAATTCTTGTTGTTGTTTAGTCGTTTAGTCGTCTCCAACTCTTCATGACCCCATGGACCAGAGCATGCCAGGCACTCCTGTCTTCCACTGCCTCCCGCAGTTTGGTCAGACTCATGCTGGTAGCTTCGAAAACACTGTCGAACCACCTCATCCTCTGTCATCCCCTTCTCCTTGTGCCCTCCATCTTTCCCAACATCAGGGTCTATTCCAGGGAGTCTTCTCTTCTCATGAGGTGGCCAAAGTATTGGAGCCTCAGCTTCACGATCTGTCCTTCCAGTGAGCACTCAGGGCTGATTTCCTTCAGAATGGATCGGTTTGATCTTCTTGCAGTCCATGGGACTCTCAAGAGTCTTCTCCAGCACCATAATTCAAAAGCATCAATTCTTTGGCAATCAGCCTTCTTTATGGTTCAGCTCTCACTTCCATACATCACTACTGGGAAAACCATAGCTTTAACTATACGGACCTTTGTTGGCAATGTGATGTCTCTGCTTTTTAAAATGCTGTCTAGGTTTGTCATCACTTTTCTCCCAAGAGACAGGTGTCGTTTAATTTTGTGACTGCTGTCACCATCTGCAGTGATTATGGAGCCCAAGAAAGTAAAATCTCTCACTGCCTCCATTTCTTCCCCTTCTATTTGCCAGGAGGTGATGGGACCAGTGGTCATGATCTTGGTTTTTTTGATGTTGAGCTTCAGACCATATTTTGCGCTCTCCTCTTTCACCCTCATTAAGAGGTTCTTTAATTCCTCCTCACTTTCTGCCATCAAGGTTGTGTCATCTGCATATCTGAGATTGTTGATATTTCTTCCAGCAATCTTAATTCTGGCTTGGGATTCATCCAGTCCAGCCTTTTGTATGATGAATTCTGCATATAAGTTAAATAAACAGGGAGACAATGTACAGCCTTGTCGTACTCTTTTCGAACCAATTAGTTGTTCCATATCCAGTTCTAACTGTAGCTTCTTGTCCCACATAGAGATTTCTCAGGATACAGATGAGGTGATCAGGCACTCCCATTTCTTTAAGAACTTGCCATAGTTTGCTGTGGTCGACACAGTCAAAGGCTTTTGCGTAGTCAATGAAGCAGAAGTAGACGTTTTTCTGGAACTCTCCAGCTTTTTCCATAATCCAGTGCATGTTTGCAATTTGGTCTCTGGTTCCTCTGCCCCTTCGAAATCCAGCTTGCACTTCTGGGAGTTCTCGGTCCACATACTGTTTAAGCCTGCCTTGTAGAATTTTAAGTATAACCTTGCTAGCGTGTGAAATGAGCGCAGTTGTGCAGTAGTTGGAGCATTCTTTGGCACTGCCCTTCCCCTCTTCCTCTTGGGGCGCTACAATGCCCAGAGTGGTTTTAAAAATCAATCCCCCTTCCCTTTGCTGATGGTCACGTGTATAGCTTTGTTGTTTTTATAGTTTTTTGATGTGCATGGTGCTTAAAGTGCAAGAGAACAAGTCCCTTGCCCTTGCAATCCATAAGGACTCATACACACTTCCACATTTAGAAGAAGCTAAATTATGGAGAATGTTCAGACCCTCCATACGAAAGCAGATTTGTATACTTGCTTATTTAACACCAGTGTTTCTGTTAGAAATCAGAGGTGAAGCCCGGTTGCTGTGCTGTTCTCAGACCCTGACCTCGGTGGGGCTTGTGTCTGCACAGGTGACCCTGGAAGGAGTACGAGAGGAAGAGGAGCACAAGGCGGCAGCAGCGGAAGAAGAGATGACAACCGCAAGTCGCCAGGAATCGGAAGGGAAATCAAGCCCACCGGCTGAAGCAGCCATGCTGAGTGACAATGGTACTTTCATGGAAGGCTTACAATCAGTAGCTTTCTACTTGCTGCTGGACTCCAACTCCCATCAGCCCCAGCCGGCATGGCCAATGGTCAGGGATGATGGGAGATGGAGTCTAGTAACAGCTGGAAGATGCAACATTGTCTCTTTCTGTTATGGGTGGTGTCAGGCTACTGTTGCCCCTGGAGCAATGAAACAAAATACGAGGTGCGACCAGAAAGTTCGGTGAATGGTCACAGAAATCAGACAGCGAGAAATATTCGAACATACAATCGGCACTGGTAACCCACAAAATGCTCACAGTTGTGTATGGAGATGAAGCTGCAACTTGACAGACAATGTATGACTGGTTTAAGTGTTTCCGCGAAGGGTAGCCAACCGTCAATGATGGCCCTCAATCTGGCAGACCGTCGAGAATGGCAGCAAATGTTGGCAGAGTTTGTGAGTTATTGATGTGGGATCGCCGTTTGTCTGTCTGAATGATGGCGGAAGAATTGCATATTTCCTGTGAAATCGTTACTGAGGGTACTGAGTTGTTCCACCCTCCATATTCTCCCGATCTGGGGCCCCATCGGATTTCTTTCTTTTTCCAAAACTGAAATCTGCACTGAAAGGGCAGATTTTCCAACATTTCACACGTCCAAGCTGCTGTGATGAGGGAACTGAAAGCAATATGAAAAGAGGACTTCTCCAGAAGTTTCCAACAGTTCTCTGAATATTGTCAACAGTGCCTTGTATCAAAGGGGGCCTACTTTGAAGGCCTGCAAGGCATGTATGTTCAAATATTTCTCGCCGTCTGATTTCTGTGACGATTCAACTGAAGTTTCCAGTCACACCTTGTAAATATTAGAACCAAGTCTAAGATCAGTTGTGGCATAAGACTAGGTCTCGTTTTGCCACATTGCAGGGCAGTGAGATTGTAACAGGAGTGGGGAATAAATAAGGAGGCTGTCTCTCACGTAGCTGTCTCTTGAATCTTGCCTCTAGCCTCAGAGAGACCAGATACTTCCAGTGAAGCCCAGACCACAGAGAGCGATGAAGTGGTGGTGCAATCTTCTAGGCTCCAGGAGTCTCTGGGACTGGTGGGTACTGGATTTTCTAAGCTAGTAGGGCGCGTGTTGAAAACATTGACCAAATACAATTTGTGGTGGGCTTATTCAATGCTGTATGTAGTACGTGGCGCTGTGGGTTAAACCACAGACCCTAGGACTTGCCAATCAGAAGGTCAGTGGTTCGAATCCCCGCAATGGGGTGAGCTCCCGTTGCTCGATCCCTGCTCCTGCCAACCTAGCAGTTCGAAAGCATGTCAAAGTGCAAGTAGATAAATAGGTACTGCTCCGGTGGGAAGGTAAACGGCGTTTCTGTGCGCTGCTCTGGTTCACCAGAAGCAGCTTAGTCATGCTGGCCACATGATCCGGAAGCTGTATGCTGGCTCCCTCAGCCAAGAAAGCAAAATGAGCGCTGCAACCCCAGAGTTATCCATGACTGGACCTAATGGTCAGGGGTCCCTTTACCTATTCAATGCTGTATGTAGTACATGGGTCATGATGTGCCAAGGGGGTCGTCCCTGGGCCCCACAGGGTCTCATGCCAACTGCTGGAATGAGGCATGACAGAAGTCTTATTACATTTTTTTCACCTTAATTACAGTGCGGGAACGATTGCATTTTGATATCGGGTGATAGGTAGGTAGAGTCACACATCTGATAAACATAGCCATGTGGATGTAAAGATATGGATCTGACCCACCCGCCTTCCTGATCCAGTTCCCCATCTCTCTCTTCTCTGTGAGCATCATTCTACTCAACTGATTTGCCTCTTGGTAAGCAAAGGTTTTTGCAAAGGTTTTATTCCGTTCCTATTCCTCTCCCAACTTAACCAGCAGCCTTCAGACAGGATCCGCGTGGAGATCATCTCCCTGAGCCTACACCCAGACAGCCCACCCATTGCTGACGAAAACATCCAGCAGCTGTATGTGGAGTATCGCTTCCCTGGCCTGCTGCTGGAGGAAACCGAGACCCCCTTCTCTTTGCGGAAGCCCCAAGAAAACCAGGAAATCTACTTCCACTTCAGCAAAGGTGAGGAGGCGTGTGTCTGGTTCCCTTGATGCAGAAGGAAACCATGATCTAGGGAAAGAAAAACCCATAAACTTGTAAGAGTTGGTATGGTCTACAAGGCTCCCTGCTATATTGCCAAACTTACATGCCTCTAGGCCAGGGTGAGGAATTTCAAGCCTGGGGGCCGAATGTAACCCCCCCTCCAAGCCACACCCCTTGCTGCCTCTGACTTCACAATTCTCCTTGAGTATTTTTGCCTGGCTGGAATATGCCCTTGAACTCCCAGGCTTCTTACCTGCCGGGCTGGAGTTGAGAGAGAAGTGTGCAACTCCTGTAGCAAATGTAAAAAATAATAATAATCACACCTCTTGCTCCGCCCACTTTTGTATGTAGCCCCACCCAGGAGTGAATGTTGCCCTCGGGCAGAGAAAGGGTCTATACCAGTGTTTCCCAAACCTGCGCCTCCAGCTGTTTTTGGACTACAACTCCCATCATGCCTAGCCAGCAGGACCAGTGGTCAGGGAAGATGGGGATTGTAGTCCAAACACAGCTGTAGACCCAAGTTTGGGAAACACTCATCTAGTAGCGTGGAACATTTTACAAAAGACCATTGAGGGCCACACTCCATCCAAGATGACCTCTTGGGGGCCACATTATTAAATTTGTATTCCACCCTATACCCATAGATCTTAGTGGGGTTCACAACGCACAGCAGCCCCCATTTCTTCTCCCACCCCCACCACATGAAATTCAGCTGCCCAATCCTTGTCTAGGTCCTACCACCTGTTTATATCAGAACCTAGTTCCCTCTACTGCTTTCGGGTACAATGCTCAATAGCACCATCTAGTGTGCATCTGAAGGGCTCCATGCTAATTTATGCACTACCTTACTCCCAAGAGTGGGGTTCACAATTCCCTTCCACCACCAAAACCTACCCAATTTTATCCCCACCGTAAAAACAACCCCGTGAGGTGTGTTAGACTGCAAAAGAGACCTGCAGAAGGCTACTTTTCTGTGGCCGTTTTAGAACTCTCCTCCCAGCCCACCCCAGATGCAGCCATTATCCCATGCCAGGTCTCACCAACAAAACCACTCTAAGCTGCCTCCCCAGATTCAAAGGCCAGCATCTCCTATCTTCATTTCCATTCTTGCAGATGGCTACACCGTTGCACAACTTACGGGGATGGGGCAAGAGTCAGCTAGAATGTGTTATAAGCCACTGGCCGCCCTCCTAAATTTCTCCCCTTGGACCACTCTGAGGAACCCATGTTCCACAAGGCCTGTTTTCCAGGCATAAGGCAGGATTGAGACCACGGGATGAAGAATTTTAAACCACAGAGCCTAGGACTTGCCAATCAGAAGGTCGGCGGTTCGAATCCCCGCAACGGGGTGAGGTCCCATTGCTCGGTCCCTGCTCCTGCCAACCTAGCAGTTTGAAAGCACATCAAAGTGCAAGTAGATACCGTATTTTTCGCTCTATAACACACACCCAATCATAACACGCACGTAGTTTTTAGAGGAGGAAAATCCGTAGGCATGCCACCCGTAGGCATTCCCTCCATAACACGCACAGACATTTCCCCTTCCTTTCTAGGAGGAAAAAAGTGAGTGTTATGGTGCAAAAAATACGGTAAATAGGTACCGCTCTGGCGGGAAGGTAAATGGCATTTCCGTGCGCTGCTCTGGTTCTCCAGAAGCGGCTTAGTCATGCTGGCCACATGACCCGGAAGCTGTCCGCCTGCTCCCTCGGCCAATAAAGTGAGATGAGCGCCGCAACCCCAGAGTCGGCCACGACTGGACCTAATGGTCAGTGGTCCTTTATAGCAAAGGACTAATTCCACTGTGGAGCTCTCGTTCTGGAGAAGGCGTATTTTAGTATCGACAGCATGGTTTTTGTCGAACACGTCTGCTTTTATCTGTCTCCCTGCACTCAACATGCCAAGTGCTGTATCAGAGAGCAGCAGCGGCTCCAGTAAATGTCTTCTTGAATCTTCTACTGCAGTGATCAAAGTGGACCCAGACCCAGAGAGCCTTCAGAGGCAGCTGCTCTTTTCTATGCTGGAGGCAGAGGAGCCCCAGCATAATTGGTGAGTGTCGTGTTTCCCTTCCCCTGAAAACCCCAGGCGAAAAAGGAATGAATGATCCCAGTGCCTGTATTCATGGAGCCCTCTTCCTTGACATAGGCTGCAATTTGCAGTGGTGAGCGAACCGCTGCCAGGGACCGGAGGAGAATGCGAAGACGTCGGCTTTGCCTCCTTGGACTTGCGGGAGATTCTTCTGACAGGTCGCGATTTGCTGGAGCGAGAACTTGACGGTAAGAAGCTGGCGACTCGTGACAAAACTGAAGCATTGTCAGAAGTAGCCTTCAGAGCCCTTCCAAGTGATGTCGGACTACAACTCCCATCAGCACTAGCCACGGATGCTGGGAATTACATCCCGACATCTGGAGGGCACCAGGTTTGGGGAAGGCTGGTCTACAACTTATGCCAGCTTGCTATGCCACTTGTTCTGGACCCGCCATTTCAAACCAGCCCTAATAGCTGTAATGACAATCTCCTTTGGTTGCTGCATTTTATCGACAGTGGATTGTGCAATATTTAAAAACCAGCATTTGCAAATCTCCAAATGGGTCCAAACTTCAATGTCTAAAACTCCTGGTAGAGGACAAGGATCTAGAGATCACGCTAAGGGTGGCCAAATTCTGTGCAACTGCCATAAAACTTAGGGAACAAGCTGTTCTACCAAAATTATTAAGGTTTTAAATGACAATTTTAGGTTTTATTTAGCGATCAAGATTTAATATACAGTGGTACCTCGGGTTAAGTACTTAATTTGTTCTGGAAGTCCGTTCTTAACCTGAAACTGTTCTTAACCTGAAGCACCACTTTAGCTAATGGGGCCTCCTGCTGCTGCCGCGCCGCCGGAGCACGATTTCTGTTCTCATTCTGAAGCAAAGTTCTTAACCCGAGGTACTATTTCTGGGTTAGCGGAGTTTGTAACCTGAAGCGTATGTAACCCGAGGTACCACTGTATATTTTTAACTGCCGCTATATCTGTATTGTCTCAGTTATACCCAATCGCAATTCAATGTATTCCTGTTGTGTTTTATGATTTTCCTGATATTGTAAGTGAGCCGGAACTGGTCTGTGACCGTAATAATTTACCGGCATTTGCAGGTTCCCTCATGCACCCATAATAGGAGTGGGTGCTAGAACCTTAGTCCTTGTAAATGAAGACTGAGACTCGCCTGCTTTCTTCAGTAATAACAGACATGGTTCCACATCTCTTGCACACAAAAAAACTATTTTAACCTTGTCATTCTAGTTATCAGTCCTTTTGATCCTGACGCCAACATTGGGAAGCTGAAAGTGTCCATGGAAGCAGCTTTTGCCCTGAGAGCCATTTACTGGGCAGGGAAAAGGAAGAGCGGTGAGGAATGATAAGCTGAACGGGTGTAGACTACAAAAACCTAACAGGATTCCATGACCGAAAAGATGCTTTGGGGCGTTTGACACAAAAGACAAGGACGAAGCCAAACGAATAAACTTTCCAAATACTTAAAAAAACATTTTTATTGATCAGTTTTTTTCCAAAGTCAAAAATACCGAGAGTGCTAACTGCTACGGGATGGAGGGGGTTGGGGAGAAAGGAATTTTGAAAAAGCCTTTCCCTGCCCTCCCATGGGTGGATCACTGACTCCCCCCCTTCCCTACAGGAGAGAAGGGAGGCAGAGGGCAGACAAAGCATTCAACCCCCTACCCCTTGTCCCTAAAACACTTGCTCACTGGAGACCAGACTCTGCAGCCAAGGAAACAGATAAATACAGACAGTGCCTGACGTTTTTGTCTTTTTTTAAAAAGAGAAGAGAAACCAAGAACCCTTGTCATTCAGTTGCGTTCCCCTGGTCTCCCACCTGTTCAAAAACTCTTGCCCTCTTCTGTGTCACTGTTCCAAGGTGGGATTCCTCTACCACCCGGGGGGAGGGGGGGCCTGCTTCAAAAACATGGAACGCAACCACCCTTGCCCCAGCACAAAATACCACAAAAAGTTGCACAGTTCATTTTGCTGAAGTACATGCTCTGGTTCTGGAGTAGATCTCAGGGCAACCTGCGCCTCCCTGCCCCCAATCCGTCCGAGAACAAAGACACCGAGAGTGGGGGGGGAGATGTAAGCGGGAATGGAGAGGCCAAGGGCAGGTGACAGAAAAGGGTAGGTGGGAACAGCAGATCACGGACACCAGATTCCTGAGCCTCTCTCCCCCCCCCCCCCACCTTTCCTCCTCGGCAGAGTTTGCATCCGTGGTTGACGTAACCGCAGGGCCTGGCCTTCTCTCGCAGCTGATTGGTCCGTACAAATGGTCAGAGAGGGAAAAAGAGAGACTCAAGGAACAAAAGCAAAATACTCCCCAGAGAAACAGAAAAAAAGGGGTGAGGGCGCGTGAGGGAAAGAGGGGAGAAGTTTGTGGGGAGGGGCTGTTTGGCCGCCCCTCGTGCCCTAAACGTTGGCTGCTGGATGAGGCCTTGAAAGCCCAAACCCCTTAAGATTGGCGGGTGGGAAGGGTTCACGGTTTACTTCCTCTTCTTCTTGGAGGGGCCCGAGCTTCGGCCGGGGCTGCGACTGTGGGAGCTGCGGTGGTGCCTCGAACTCTGGGACGACGACGACGGGACCTTCCTCTTCCGGCTGATGGTGCGGCTTCGTTCCTCTTCCTCCTCATATCGGCTCTCGCGGTCAGCTGCAGAGAGACGCAAAGGACAGGACTCGGTGGTAGTGGGAAAAGAAGATACCTACATTCCTGTAGTCAACTCATGGTTATTTCTCACGGCTGGGCACATATATTATGAGATATGTGCTGTGCGAGGCTAAGCACTTTTACTAATTTATTGAATCTGTATGCCGCCCTTCATCCAAAGATCACAACTTGTTAAAAAAACCACAAAATGCACAGTAAAACCAACAAACCAATAACCCCCACAACACATTTAAAAGGGCATCGGATGTCAATCAGCCAAAGGCATGGTTAAAGAGGAACGTTTTCACCAGGCACCTAAAGGTATATAGCGAAGGTGGCAGGCAAATCTGTCCGGGAAGTACACTCCACAAATGGGGAGCTGTTGCAAAAAAAGGCCTGTTCTTGTGTTGCCATCCTCTGGACCTTTCATGAAGGAGGCGCATGAAGAAGGGCTTCAGGGGATGATCTCGGGGTCAGGGTTGGTTCATATGGAGAGAGGAGGTCCGGAGGTGTTTATAGGTCAAAACCAGCACTGTGAATTGGGCCCGTAAAATAACTGGCAGCCAGCGCAGTTGGACCGTTAGAGGACTACACCCTTACAGTCCTACTACAACTCCCATCAGCCCTGAACATTGGCCATTGTGGCTGTGGGAGTCCAATACCTCTAGAGAAGCACTGGCTTCCAATCCTTGATACAGCTCCCCCAAATATGTTTTAGAACTTAAGAAGAGCCTTGCTGTATCAGGTCAAAGGCCCATTCCATATGAGCATCCTGCTGTCGCAGTGATCAGGCAGGTGCTGGCGAGAAGCCTGCATTCAGGGCCTGGGTGCAACAGCAGCCTCCCTTGTGGCAGATTCCCCACAAACTGGGGATATATCCTGCCTTTTTGTTTCTTCCTTTGTGGAACCAAAGGTGGCATACATATTCCTCTCGGGCAGGCAGCCATCCAGACGTTGGCCAGAACCAAGGAAGCAGCCCGCATGCACCTCCAGGTCCTACCCTGGGACCCACTGTTGCCCCTGTGAACAGCCTTACAAACGATCAAAGCAGCGAGCCCAGAAGCCGCCCGCCTCTGCACCAAGTTGGGCTGAGCAAAGGTTCTCTCACCTTTCCGCGCTTCTTCCTCCAGCTCGTCCCAATCTTTCCCGCTCTCCTCCTCGCTGCCCATGGACTCCTTGGAGTAATCTGCTAAAAGTGGGAGAGGCTCAGAATTAGTTGCCATGCAATTAAGAAGGAAGTGGGGTGACGATGGGGAGCAACCTGCAGTCCCCCAGGTTTTGCCAGGCTCTGTCTTTGATTTCAGGTTCTCCAGCGATAATAGGATGCAAACAGACCAAGTTAGTGTCACTTAGCTCCCACTTAAAGATCAACAGGGACTTTGGGTACCAGGTCACGCATGAGTGTTCGGCTAATTTACAGTACAGTAGGATGCCTGTTTGGGACGCGGGTGGCGCTGTGGGTAAAACCTCAGTGCCTAGGACTTGCCGATCGCATGGTCGGCGGTTCGAATCCCTGCGGCGGGGTGAGCTCCCGTCGTTCGGTCCCAGCTCCTGCCCACCTAGCAGTTCGAAAGCACCCCCAAGTGCAAGTAGATAAATAGGTACCGCTTTATAGCGGGAAGGTAACAGAGTTACAGAGTTTCCGTGTGCTGCGCTGGTGCTGGCTTGCCAGAGCAGCTTCGTCACACTGGCCACGTGACCCGGAAGTGTCTTCGGACAGCGCTGGCTCCCGGCCTCTTAAGCGAGATGAGCACGCAACCCCAGAGTCGGACACGACTGGCCCGTACAGGCAGGGGTACCTTTACCTTTAGGATGCCTGTTTACTCAGATGTAAGACTCACTGGGATCAATGGGATTTGCTCTGTGTACCTGCGGTTAGGTTTGCAGCCTTAGAACAGCTCCGGTTCTATGAGTTTACAAAGACTTTGGGAGTTAGTGTGTGTTGGCATATGTTGCATAAGAGTCAAAGAACAGAGCTACTATTTCAAGACATTTCACAAGGGAAGGACTAAATAGCTCTCCCATGAGATTTCTTAAGCTGGATCTGCAGTTGGTGCCCGTTTCAGCACATCACTGATCAAAATGTTTTCACACACTACAACACCCCGGGTCAACTTTCTGAGCAGTAATGTGAAACTTTTGTTATGCTACAACACCATGAATGATACAGGGAAAGGGAGGCAGGCAAGGCAGGGCACAGAGCCCAAAGTTTTAAAAGGAAATGGTGATGCTACTGCTTTTATAAAAATGAAGAAAGCAAAGATGAGTGACTTCCCTTGGAAAGGAAGGATGGCCCACACAATGTGGCTCGGGAGAACTAGGTGTGCAGAAAAGGTTGCTGGATATGGGTGCTTGAGCAGAACATGTTTAAAGAGCAAGAGGAACAGTGAAATGTGCATCCACATACAGGCAGGGAGTCGAAGTGCTGGAAGAAAACAGCCCAGGAACATCCTGAGTACAGGGTACTTGTGTATGTGTGTACTGGGTGTGCTGAAAAACCAAGACCCAAGGGGAAGCGAGGGCCGCTCTCATTGGGCCTGTAGCTGGCTGTTTCCCCTCACCAGAGTCCTCTGCCTCAGAAGAATAGTCCTCATCGCTGTCCTCCTCCTCATCTTCATACTCTTCCTCAGAAGGGTTGAAGGTCTCGTCCTCGATCTCAGATTCTGACTCCCCGGCCTCGGCATCACTTCCCTGCGGGAGAAGGAAGAAGAGTCTTAACTACGTTGCAGGAATCCCATGAGTTCTAGTCCGCTAACAGAAAGTTTTGGATAGGAATATGAAGTCAAGATTGTTGGTCCATCCATCTCAGCACTGTCCACCCTGACTGGCTGTGGGTCTCCCAGGTATCAGAGGTGTTTCAGCCCTACTTGAAGATTCCAGGGATCAAAACAGGGACCTTCCACCTGCAAAGCAGATGTTCTACCATGGAGCTACGATCCTTCCGCTGCATTAGGGCTGCTTTTGTTTTTTGTGGGGATGCAAAAGTTGGGCTAATGCAGGATTCTTTATCCCGACACCCGTTTCCTGTTGCACCAGCTTCTGAGCAGGAATTTCCAAAAATCCCCAACTCCCGTACAAACCCATTCAGCCTTTTGAGAAAAGGTAACAACCTAACAGCTAAAGATGAGGTCTTGTTCCCTGTTTTCCGGCTGCCCCTGTATGTGCCTCCTCAACCTACCTCTCCTTCGGGCTCGAGGAATGACCAGCCCCCTTGCTCAAAGAAGCCTTCTGGGTCGTCCACAATAGTTTTCATGATTTTGGTCCAGTTAAGGGATTGCACTCCTTCTGTGTACTTAATGTCACAAGAGCTGATGTGGGTGGAGAAGGAGGGAAGAGATGAATGCACAGAGTCAACAGAAAGGTGGGCTCACATTCACCTTTCAAAATAGCACTAACTTGCTCCTGTAGCTACTAACTTGCTCCCAAAACTAGTGGAGTAAATATTCTCCCATAGCTTTTCACTTATGGCAAGTGGGGAGGGGTTGAGGATAGCTGCAGTTCCATTCTGCATTGCTTGAAGAGGCAATGCAGTCTTCAAAGAGGACTCCTGACCCAACTACTTTTGCAGATGTCAAAAATGAACATGTTCTAATCTGCAGCTGCTAGCACTTTTGTTATGCTACAACATATGCTCTTTGTTATGCTTTGTTATGCTACAACTTATGCTCTTTTGAGCACTTTTTGGGGGTGTGATGAGACAGGAGGGAGCAGAAGGCAATTCCGAGGGGCCTCCCAGCAATAACCTAGCACAGGAATGCTGCCAGAAGGTGATCCAAGAACATTCCCAACCCCAACCCTACCCCCCGGCCCACTCACTTGAGCCACTCCTTGATGGGGTCGAGTGAAGCCACAGGAATGGCGTTGATCATTGTGACCTTTTTGCTGTAGTCTTTGTAGACGATGACCATGTCAAAGTTCTTCAGGTGGAACTGAACACGCTCAAAATGTATCAGCTCCACCTCATCCAGTGTCACCACAAATGGAGGCTGGAGGCAGAACAGAGAGGAAGTATTAGCTGTCTAAAATCTCCCAATAATTCAGAGTGGCAGAAGTGGGCTGGGGTGAGGCAGCTCAATCCACAACCACCTTAAATTTCTGTTCTTGAACCTCCAGTGCTGTTCTGATCTCAACAGACCATGATCTCGACAGACCATGAAGAACAGTAAGCAAATATCACTACAGTGGTACCTCTGGAAACAAATTTAATTCATTCCGGGGGTCCGTTCTTACCCTGAAACATTCACATCTAGAGGTGTCTGTTTTGCGCATGCGCGCGCAGCGGAAACCTTTCCGTTACTTCCGGGTTTGCCGCGTGCGTAGCCCGAAGGATACGTATCCAGAGGTGTGTGCAGCTAGAGGTACCACTGTACTGAGAGCACAAAATAATGTCTGCGTAAAAGAGGGATATCCTTGTTGGACTTTCGTTAGTAGGCCAACATACCCTCCAACGAAGACCAATTTTAAGGCTCACGGTTTCTTCATAAATTTATTACATTTATATATTGCTTCGCACTATGAAAAGACCCAAAGTGACTTACAACCAAAGTTAAAATGATAAAGGTGTCTAAGCCTGTTTTTAATAAGTCAGAATACAAAAACCCAGGCATGGGTACTACGCAAATGCCTGGACAACAAAAATGAAAAACAACTGAGCCTGAAAGCATTTTGATTTCCTAGATCTGTTTCAGTCTCATGCAAGAGGGTCAAAATCATACCAATTTCTGATAATTAGAATTTTCATTTTAAAAGGTCTCTGTGGTCGAGAGAAAGCTGAGGATATTCCTTCGCCAGGTGTTCAACTTGTACTCTCCCCAGTCAAACACAAGCTCACACTCACCCACTCAGTGCAATTCACCAGGGCGCTGCTGGTTGGCTGGAGCAGGCAAGTGCTTCTGTAGGGGGCGCCGTTGAACCTGCCGCGACGAATTGGGAATTGGGGGAGAGAGAAGAAGAAGAGTGTGAAGCAGCTAGTGCAGGAGAAACAGCCAATTATCTCAACGTTTGCAACAAAGCCGCCCATTCAAGTAAGGCCTTGAGTGTCTGTGAAGTCAGAATATAATGAGGGCGTGGAGTTCCTCAGGGACAAAATATGCCCTAGCAGCTTCTGCTGCATGATTTAGAAGTTAGGAAAATTCACAAATGTGGTGCATTTCCTCCTTGCCACCGCTAGTTCCTACTACTAGCCATAGTGCTTTCCTGTTTCCGTGAGGCAAAAGGTAGGGTGAAAATAGACTGTATGTATGCATGCACTCTATAGTCCATTTACGTAAGCTGGATATTCCAATGGCACCACAATTCCTGTGTATTTTCTCCTTGTGTAATTTGTCCCTTGATCCCCAGCCATCCCCTCTAATACTCAGAAGAATCCTGGAAGTTCAGCTCAAACTATATGTGCTTTATTGTCCTGCAAAACAGAAGTTGCCCTGTCACAGGGGTCCTTACCCCAGCTCCCGGAAGGGCACCTCAAATTCCAGTTCCTCCTTGGTCAGAGACTCCACCTTCTCAATGAAATTCTTGAATGCTGTTTTCAGCTTGTGTCTCATCTCACGCTCCATCTGTGCCAAACAGGATCAATTGGGATCGGCCACGCAGCCCAGAGTTAGCTCTGCCGGGATCTGATTTCCGCCCCTGCTCCCCCCTTCCCCGGGACAGGGCCACAAGCAGCCCCCTCTCTCACCTGCTCGGCATAGAGGTCGTCGCGGTCATGCATGTGCTGGTGCTTGCCCAGGTCGGTGGTGATCTCGCCCACCTCCGTATAAAACTGCACATCGGTGTGGCGCTTCTTGCCAAACATGATGGCGTTCTGGGGTGCAGGGGGAGAGAAGGGAGTTAAGCAGGGCCGGCACATTTGTGCGCACTACCAGCAAATAAGCGAAATGCTGTTGCTTGAGCCACATAAGTTTTACACCAATTAAAAGCTAAGGCCAGCATAAGGGATAAGTTTGCATTTCTGGGGCAGTTATTTTTCACACTTTATTATGCTTATACTGACTTGGGGGGGGGGGAGAATTTTAAAAACCATAAAATTAAAGAATTGCAGAGTTGAAAGGGACCACAAAGGTCATCTAAGTCCAACCACCTGCAATGCAGGAGTTTTTTGTCCAACACAGAGCTTGAACCCATGACCCTGAGAGTCTCGTGCTCTACCAACTGAGCTATGTCAGAAGCAGTCGCTCTTCTCTCTTCCTTCTTACACCCTTACCCCAAATAACAAAAGTTTTAATTAGCTATGACTTCATCAAAGCAAGCGACACCTACTACAAGCTTATTTCCAAGCTTCTTTTTACAAGGACACAGGTTTTCTGGAGGAAAGCAATTCTGCAGTTAATCCAAATTCTGGGAGCAAGGAAGGGGACCTGCACCTTTGCTTTGAGTAAGACATTGATGGGGGATGTTCCATTGGGGCCGTACAACAGCCTAGTATAATAACGCCTCGTAAGTCCTCCTAACTCAAGCTGGATAGCAGGTAAAGGTAAAGGACCCCTGGACGGTTAAGTCCAGTCAAAGGCGACTATGGAGTTGCGGCGCTCATCTCGCTTTCAGGCCGAAGGAGCCGGCGTTTGTCCACAGACAGCTTTCTGGGTCATGTGGCCAGCATGACTAAACCGCTTCTGGCGCAACGGAACACCGTGAAGGAAACCAGATCGCACGGAAACACTGTTTACCTTCCCGCTGCAGCAGTGCCTATTTATCTACTTGCGGTGGCGTGCTTTCGAACTTACAGGCTGGCATGAGATGGGACAGAGCAACGGGAGTTCACCCCGTTGCGGGGATTCGAACTGCCGACCTTCTGATCGGTGAGCCCAAGAGGCTCTGTGGTTTAGACCACAGGACCACCCGCGTCCCTTTTAAGCTAGATAGCTACCTTGAGGTGAAAGTGTAGCACAATGATCATCTCCCCATCGCAAGGCTGAAACACGGCATGCTTGATGTTGTTGTACAGAATGTCCACTTTGTCCCCACGCACCGAGGTGAAGCGGAAACCTGCAAAGAAGGCGTGTCAGAGAAGGTTGGGCCGGAGTTGCTGGCACAGTGGGTGCTAATTACCGCCTGCCCACCCCCAGCACAAGAGGATGAGAAAGAAGCCGATGGGTAGAGCTGGAATGAACCTAGGTATGGGATCGTTTGTGAGAGTTTGGCCAAAATCCCTTATGAAAGAGGTCCTCTCAATGAACTCCTCCTGGCCTCAAGGGTATGAACACTTGTCTGCCTCCAAAAGGCAGTTCTAGGCATCCCACAGACTTCTGTACCATTTACGTGGGCCTCCAGAGACCCCTGCATCCTTTTCTGGGCGATGTTGGGGCGGATGTAAAGGTCCTTCAGCTTGGGATTGCTGCGGTTTAGGTTGATCACTAGAGAGTCTTGCTTGACAATTCCCTGGGGAAACAGAAAACAAACAGCCATGTCAGGATGGAATTCCCAGAGCTCCACCAACTCCACCCTCGCCCTCCCCAAGAGCCATCTCCCCAACCCAAGGGGTCCTTTCCATCACTGCAGTTTCTCAACAATTCTTCGGAAAGGTGTGCAAGGAAGCTCCTCTGTGCCTCACCTCCTTCTCCTTCTCCTCAGCCTCACGGGTTTTGTAGCGCTTCTGAACCTCCTTGATGATGCGGAAGGCATTCTGGAGGTTGAGAGCTGGCACCATCTGCTCCCCAGGTGTTTTTATATTGGATGCCCGATATGTTCTGGGAGGGGGAAGAAAAGCAGAGTTGTGTGGCTACAACACGCAGGCCCAGTTCCTTTTGGATAGAGGGGGAGCTCCGAGAAGACTCACCCAGAACCTGCTACTGGAAGGACAGAAAGAACGATGGGACCGAAAAATACAAAACTCTACTGAGGCCTTTTAGAAGCGGCTTAGGAGGCAGCCTTATACAGCATCAGACCACAGGCCCACCTGGCTCACTGACAAGCAGCCATTTCAGACCCTACCTAAATATACCAGCATCGAGCCTGGAACCCTGTGTAGGCAAATCAGGCGCTCTGACAGCTGAAATGCAGCATGCTCATCAGGCAAAGCCAAAGGAAAAGGAAGGTCATTGACCTCCATTGCATGAATGGGATAAGCCACTGGGCATGCTCCCCAGACCCACAGCGATGAATCTGCAGAGCAAGACGTACAGACACCAAATCTCAAGCCCCGCAAAAATGCAATAGGTGACTCATAAGGAGGTGTGGGGCGCTTGGTGCAGACTACGCAAGAGCGACTCACATTTCTTTCACAAAGGTGGCTTCCGGGTTGGGGAAGATGTTGCCTTCGTTGCGACCCAAAGCACTGCCCGGGCAGTAGAAGTTGATTCTCAGGTAGGTGTAGTCGCCCTCCACTGACATACTGATGTTCTGTAAGGAAGGGGAGAGGGTTTAATGGTTTATTGATTTGAGAATCGCCTTTCACATATATATACCCCCGTCATGCAAAGCCCACTCCTGTCCCTGCCCCGAGCGCCTTTTCTACACACAAATCAGAGTTGTGACGACAACTTTGAGAAGAGTGCCAATGCATTTTCTTTGGGGAAGGTTCTGTTGGCTGCTAATCCCCATTTCAAAGCCATTTTGTCACCCAACTCAACTGCTGAGCTGGCGACCGGCATTTATCCCAAGGCGCAGCAGGCATCGAGGCCCCCAGTTGCTGCAGCTGCCGTACCTTGATGGTGGCAATGTGGAAAGGGGTGGCGATGCCGAAGACAGGCATGATGACCGTCTCGTACTTCTTGTCAATGTAGATCTTCATCTCCCGGATGTGAGGCTCCTTTGGCATCAGAGACGGGTTTTTGTAGGAGACGTTCGACTTACGAGCCCTGCAAGGGACCAGAAAGGTGAAGAAACCTGACCCAAGCAGCTTCTAGGCTTCTACTCCTGACCTTGCCAGAAGGTAGCCACTTTACAAGCAACGGAAGCCCGCATCGCTTCTACTCACTTCTGGATCTGCTGCTCCCCCTTTTGTTCCGTCAGCCTCCTCCGCGCTTCTTCGTTTAGCTGGGCAGCCAGCTCCTTCTGGTGCGCCCGACGCTTCTCCTCAGCTGTCAGTTCATTCTGGCCCAGAGGAAGGAAGATGGCAAGTCTATTATTTGCCCACATACCATTTGCCAGACACCCCCTTCTTTATCCCAAGACGCAGCTTCCCTCCTCGAGGCCCCCTGAAGACCTTTTCTCAGCCCTTGAATACTTAACCCCACCCCCCACCCATCCACTCAAGCCTTCTATACCCGAGTTCTTTCTGGCAGCAGAGCTGCCCTGGAACCACGGCCAAGCAGTATTCCCTCCGTATCGTCTTCTTCCTCCTCCTCCTCTTCATCCTCTTTCTAGAATAAAAAAGCAGAACTTAGAAACTATACCCACATAAACACATACACTTGTTTTGCCTTCCTCAAGCTAGGCTTTCGTTCCCAAACTTAATCCACGATATCCTTGTTCATAAATTTCCTTCAAAATGTTTTATTTAGCAGTTAAAAACAAGGAGAAATTACAACAATGGACGCCCCTTTTGTTCTAAATTGCCTACATGTTATTTTCATGCTCAAAACAAAACCACGTCCTCAGCAATGAGGGTTAGAAGCTTAAGAGAACTTATCAGGACTTCAAAATACCAATAGGTAACAACTCTGCTCCTGCTCTCACCACAAGTTTTTCAAAAGTATCATGCTTTTTCCTGACCATACCACAGAGAAAAGCACACGTCAAGTGCCTAAGACTTGCCCCACGACTTACCTTGAGCAAAATACTGACATTCTTGACCTTCTTCTTGACAGAAGTCAGGAGAGTAGCCGGACCATCCTGGAGGAGGAACAACAGTATCATCACAGACGATGTGAGCATAGAGCTCCCCGCCATCCTGGATGTTTAGGTGAGGGAGGTGTACTCAGGGGCTTAGAATCTAAATATTGGTCACCTGCAGATGGGGCGCAGAGTGCAAGGAGAAACAGAGCAAGTCAGCTGGAACTCTGGGAATGAACTGGGGGCAAATGAGACGGGATGTCCCAAGCTATGTATGTCTGGCAGGACTCCATGGACTCTTTGTTTGTAGCTGAGGAAGGTGTGCCCAGCCCCTATGCAACTTCCTTTCTCAGCTAAGCAAGAGTGCAGGGAACTAGGAAAGAGCAAAGTCTGGGAGAAGAATGAACGGAAAGGGGGTTGGGTGGGGTTGCTGATAATGCTCTCACAGTGCAGGCCTACTGAGAGCATTGAAGAGATAATGGCTTCTTTTCAAAGGCAGAAACAGAACTGAATGTAGGAGGCGTCTTCTCCCTGGATGAGACGTCACTCTTTCTGAAGGTCTTGCTCCCTCTTGTCCACTGTGGTCTCTCCACCATGACTCACATTCTTCCCACCTCCCCATCCTTCTTCGTGCCCCTCGTACCTCTTCCACCAGCACCGTGTCCCCGATGAACAATGCGTACGTTTTCTCCTCCGGCTTCTTTCCTTCTTTGTTGGTGAGGTCTGAGAACCCTACGTTGAGGCTGAAAACCATTCCTGCATCAGACAGAACACAGCTTCAGAGGAGAGCGAGCCTCCGCAAATCTTTTCACGAGCAGAACTGAGCTACTCACTTCCAAAACGTAAATGAACTCTGGACAGTATAGATACTAATGAACTAATTAAGCAGGACATCCTTGCCACTGTGTTCCTGCTCTACACTCCTTTCTTTTTAAGTTGGGACGAGGGACGTTCTCACCTTTTTTGAGCCGATACTGGTTTTTGCTATTGATCACGAGCGAACTCTCTCTGAACTCGATGCCCATGGCAAACCTGGGAAAGAAGAGCAGGGAAAACACTGAACCCTCCAACCAAACCACTCATGAGCCTGTAAACTGGCAGGAAGGATGCCTCTGTTCCAACGGAGAGCCTTTTTTTACCCCAAGTTCTTGGTGATTTTGCTCAAGAGCTCTGGCTTTTGCTTCTTCACCATATCCATGACAGCAGCGTAGACCTCACACAGCTTTACACCTAGGATAAGCAGAGAGGGAGGAGGAAGGTAAGGAGGGAAAGAGCAAGCTGGGTCCTACTTGAAAAATAAATGCTTCAACAGGTTTTGCCCCCTGCCCTGCCCCAGCCTACTCCAACCATCACTCACACCCAAACAGTAAAAAGGCAAAGGACCCCTGGATGGTTAAGTCTAGTCAAAGGCAACTATGGGGTTGTGGCGCTCATCTCGCTTTCAGGCCGAGGGAGCCAGCGTTTGTCCACAGACAGCTTTTGATTCATGTGGCCAGCATGACTAAACCGCTTCTGGCATAATGGAACACAGTGATGGAAACCAGAGCACATGGAAACACCGTTTACTTTTACCTTCCCGCTGCAGCGGTACCTGTTTATCTACTTGCACTGACATGCTTTCAAACTGACATGCACAAGCTGGGACAGAGCAACAGGAGCTCAATCCTTCTCGGGGATTCGAACCACCGACCTTCTTATCGGCAAGCCCAAGAGGCTCAGTGGTTTAGACCACAGCGCCACCCGCATCCCTTCACGCCCAAGCACCCCATTTCTGCCACTCACCATGCCGCAGTTCTTTGAGCATCTCCTCCTGCAACTGCAGCAGGAAGGTGTAGTTGTCCTGGGTGTCCTGGGGCGGGTCAACCATGAGCGTGCGTACCAGGTTGGAGCAGTAGGATTTGTAGCGGATGCCCATGGCACAAGTGACGGTACCAAAATGCATGTAGCCCTTCTCACTGGGGACAAAGAGCAGATAGCTATATGGAGAGGCCAACTGGCAAGCCACACACAGGCAGCTTCAAACACAAACAATTGGCACTCCCATGCAGAACTTTTGCCTCCAACAAATCTCATCCTTTATTTAATTACGAAAAAAGATCCACATATGCTGCTCTGAGCTTCCTGGAGGATGATGGGATAAAAATGTACAGAAAGAGATATAGAGTGGCAAACTGGAATCTATTAAGTTCCAGCATTCTCTACTGTCCTGTTTCTTAATATATATTATCATAAAAATGCCAAAGGAAAGGAGGCTGCATGACCAGAGGTTTTAGGATACAATCCTAAGTAAGCTGCATTTGAATGGAAACCAGTACAATAAAATCAAACCATTGCTAACCAACTAAGAGTGCCCGCTCATTCAGGAAGTGCATGAATTACAAACGGGGAAACATTTTTCCTTGGCGATCTGAAAACAGTTTGCACTACCCCCATGGAGATTTGCCTACCTGACAACGCTAAACTTGAGGTTGTAATTTCCTCCACTCTGGATAATGGGAGGGTAGCACATTTCCACAGTGGAGGGATCAGCTCCGGACAGGTATTTTTTCTCCTCGATGGCCTTCTCTACAGACTCTGCCAATTTGCTGTGCCGCACTTTCTGCCGGAGGATAGAGAGGATTCAGAGGTCAGTAGAGACTTGAGGATTTGGGGGGGGGGTAGGGGTCAAGTGCCTAAAGGAGAATTATAATCCCAGAGGGTTGACACACATACACAGCCATCACAAGACCAACACTCCAGATTTCCCAATTCTTTTGCTGAAGAGGGGCATGCGCCTAGGACACTACAGCAATGTGGTTTCTCTAGTGGATTTCTCATCTCTGACTCTTAAAGATGTATTTCCACTGACCATTAAGACAAAAAGAGAGCATGCATACACAGCCTGTATACCTCAACCCTCTCTCTTCTCCCAAGGGAGCATGGCTATCCTAGCAATGAGTCCCATCTTAAATGGACCAGGAGAGACAGGGAGAATGTGCTGGTGTCAAAATGCCCAGTATGCAGTAGGAGGAAGCAGCAAATAGGCCTGGCAGCCAGAGGCCAAACTGCTTGTGAAACCCCAGTGATCCAAGAGAGAAGATGGGCCAAAGTCAGAGGTGGTGGCCCTGTGGCCCTTCAGTTGTTATTGGACTACACCTCCCATCACCCTGACCATGCTGGGTGGAATTGATGCGGAGTTCACAACCTCTGGATTCCCAACAGGTTTCTCATCCCCAGCCTAGGTAAAATAGCCCACCTGCCCCACTTTACTCAGGGCCTATATGTAATGCCAGCCTAGAGAGCATTATCCTTATATCCAAGCTAAGATTTCAAACTCACGGCCAGGCTCCTTCCTCACCTCATCAGCATCTACTATCTCCATGACACGCTCCTTCAAGAACTTGGTGAAGACCTCTGAAGTGATGGCGGCTGCTTTGCGCATCAGGGCGAGCTCCCCGTCCTCTTTGACGGCAATCGTGTAGGCCACCACCGCACTGATGTCCACCTGCAAGAGGGTCAGAGGAGGATCAGCAAGAGCAGCATTCAACCCACCTTCCTAAACCCACACACCGGAGCTGGTGCACCCCACCTTCTCAAAGCCTTCCTTGCTGAGAGCATCATTCCAGCTGTTCATGAAGTCCCCGGGGAACTTGTCCTTGCTAAAGATCCCAATGCGTTTGCCATTCTTGCTGCCTTTTAGGGCTTCTATCATCTTGTCAAAGTTCCCCTTGTTGCTTTCATTCTGGAGTCGGGAGAACAAAGAGGAAACAGGGGGGAGTGTTAGCAGTTTCTAGACGCTTCAGCCCCAAAGCTCTCTCCTTCCATATAACCTGCAACTCTGGACAGGGCTAAACATAGGCCCACTCACCTTCTCCCGCACAAGCAATGTGATAGCCGGCACCCCGTTGGTGCTTTCGTTGCTCTTGCTGTTTGCAATCTGCTTGAGAAACTCCACTTTCTTCTTGCTGGCCATGAAGAGGATCTTGTCCTCGCAGAAAACCATGATCGTGTCGGTGAGTTCGTAGCCAAACAGCCATGTCTGCAAGGGAAAGGGGATTCCAAGAGGAGCAAAGATACTCTTTTCTTTTCTGCCTAATAATTACGTCACTTTGAGGCAGGAGCACGCCTCACCCCCGCTCACCTGCAAGGCAGTGGACTTGGCATAGACAATCTCTTCATCTACTCCAACTGAGACCACAATAGCATCAATGGTGGCATATTCGTCTTCTCCTTTCTGCAAGAGAACAAAGCCTCATATAGTGCTATGCATACAAATTTGTATCAAACCCAGCCCAAGTGAATTTCGCCTCTCAGCTGTTGTCACATGAGAAGGATCTGATCTCCTCCCAACAACAGTAGTAGATTACAATTCCTAAGGAGAAACAAGAAAGAAAAATGGGAAACAGCTGACCATTGTCTTCTGACAATGGAGCAGTTTCCAGCTTTAGCACCTTGTTATTTCCCTAGATCCTTCCCCCAACAGTCACCAAACACCATTACTTCTTCGGCACAGCCTTTTCTACCCCCACAGCTACTCTGGAAAAAAATGTCACCAGTAATTCTGCTTTTGTCATTTCATTACGTATGTGAATCTCTTAAAGCAGCTACACCAAATAAAGCGCATGCCTTATCACAGTAGAACACTTCCTGAAGGACTACCGCCTGAACTCGGAGAATGGGACCTGCAACAAAGCACTGTAGTATTGAGTGCTGTCATTCAGGATTCCAGCCACTCTTGTCCCCTCCTCCTATCCCTGCCCCCACTTTTCATACTTCTGAAAACCATTAGGGCTGCCCAAGCCAGCGCAAACCTCAGACTTGTGTGTGGGTAGTTCTTTTTGGCCACATAAGCAAGAGCATGCACATCAGAAATGGGAGAACCAATGATAACTATATATTGAATTATAACACAATGTTCCCCAACCTGTTGCTCTCCAGATGCTTAAGACAGCAACTCCAATCACCCTCAGTCATCATGCTCAATGGTCAAGGATAATGGGAGCCTAACCTCCAAACATCTGGAGGGAACCAGGCTGAGGAGGGTTGTTATAAGGGGTAACACCATTTTCCTGTTTGGGTCCTGAATGTGCTTCTGGGAAAGGTAAAGAAATGCACCATGAACCAAATTTCCTTGTCCCGGCACCAAAAGGAAAGCTTTCAACAGCTAGACATGCTGTCTCAAAAAGACACAGAGTATTATCAAATGTGGGAGAAATCCCACTGCGACGATAGGACACAGCATCCAGGAGGGAGGTGAAGACAGGAAGTGAATGGAGAAGCTTGCTACTAGTATTTTTGGGATCAACATCCCTGGGAACAATCTGCAATCTAAAGCTGGAATGTCCAAGTACTCCCAGCTCATAAAAGAATTCCACATCAATAGGCAAGCAGGAATAGTGCTCTATGTCAAGACTTTCTCCCTTAAGCTGGAAACATTCCATCACTCTCTGTAATTTGGCATCATACCAAATTTGGCTAGTCCAACAAACTACGCTTAAGAGCTACATATAAAGAATTTTGTACAGCTGAAAGCCACGTCCACTGTTTGATCTGCTGCTTATTGCCTTTCCTCCAAAAGTTCCTGCTTTCTCCCCAAATGTATCCTATGATTATTCACTAACCCCTGCCTTGGCCCCAGTATTGATTACTAATACCAACTTTTCTGAGTTGCCCCAACAGCAGGTTGGGAGGGCAATCTTATATTTTGCTGCCCCTTTCTAGAACAGCCCCAGCACCATACTATTGTTACATTTGATGTTATGCTATTGTTTTATTATTCCTGTTACTATGAAATTGTTCTTGTGATGGTTGATCTTGATGCGTATTGCTGTTCTCCTTGCTAAGCTACTTTGGGCACAATTTTTGGGAAAGACAGCATACAAATAGTGATAACCATACTAGGAAATCTGGCTACCTGTGTCCAACATGATAACTTGCAAGGTGTTTCTCCTGTGAAGCATCCAATCGCTGTGATTGGGTTTCACCTGCTGCACAGGTAATTTCTCCAAAACAGTCTAGAAGTGCTCTTCCAGGGGACTCTATAAATTGACCCACATGGACCCGTTTGGCATTTCTATGTCCTGGAAGCAACGAATCCTACTTTTCATTTTAGGATGGTGAGAGTGGTAAAATAACAGGCACTGGGGGATAGGAAGAAATTCAACACTGTTATCTTTGCAAGCTCTGCGTCCAAATGCAGCATCTCCACCCTGGTCACTCTTGCATTTTTGCCCAGAACAGCTGCAAGAGATTCTCCAACACTAGCTTGGTATCTTCTGCCAGTGTTACAAAAACGATTTGCAAGTTACATGCTAGTCACATGGAGCTAGATAGAAAATACACACACTGCTACCTCCTGCAACTAATGTATTTTCAATGGAGTCGCTTAATGCTGATTAGCGGCCCATTAACATGCACTGCCCAACCACACTCACAATCAGGATAGCAGAAGGTGATGAGCAAAACAACAGCCGCAATCTGCACGGTCATATAAAAAGGTAAAGGTACCCCTGCCCGTACGGGCCAGTCTTGACAGACTCTGGGGTTGTGCGCCCATCTCACTCAAGAGGCCAGGGGCCAGCGCTGTCCGGAGACACTTCCGGGTCACGTGGCCAGCGTGACATCGCTGCTCTGGCGAGCCAGAGCCGCACACGGAAACGCCATTTACCTTCCCGCTGGTAAGCGGTCCCTATTTATCTACTTGCACCCGGAGGTGCTTTCGAACTGCTAGGTTGGCAGGCGCTGGGACCGAGCAGCGGGAGCGCACCCCGTCGCAGGGATTCGAACCGCCGACCTTTCGATCGGCAAGTCCTAGGCGCTGAGGCTTTAACCCACAGCGCCACCTGCGTCCCGCACGGTCATATACTAGGACACAATCACATGGTGAGTTAACAGGCAACACAGCAATAGAATGGCATATTGGAAAAGTAGCAAAACGTGTATAGTAAGCCCTCACATTACACACATGCACAGGGGGGTAGTTATGATCAGGAAATGCCGCCTAAAGCCAAAATTGCACATAGTCAATATACCGTATATTTGGTGCAATGACAGATGGGATTGCCAGTTTTTTCTCCCTTTGGACAGCTGCCCCCTTTCTAACTTTTTTTTATTTGGTTTGCCAAGCATGTAAATCTGAGTAAGATCATTGCACATTCAACTAAAGCCATACATTGGGATGGGGAAGCGGCAACCCTTCAGATGCTGTTGGACAACAACTGTCATCATCCTTGATGATTGGCCATACTAGTTGAGGCTGATCTAGGAACCAACATTTGGATGGCTACAAGTTTCCATTCCTCCTGCTATACAGGATTATCAGTTACAATGGAAACTGCTTTTACAATGCAGAGCAAGAAATCTTACATTATGTACAAGTAAACTGGATATAGATAATTACTGGACATTACAGAGAGGGGAGACTGCAAAAGAAATGCAAAAATGTGACAACAGAGCAGAAGGAAGTGGAATTTTTTTAAAAAACGGGTTTATGGCAACAGTGAGAGGATTATTAGTAAGATAGACATTACCGAGTGTCTCTAGGCAAATCACTCCCTCAGTTAAAGACAGCAACCACATTTGGACAAAAGCAACGTTTCTGAGCACTGTGCTATTGTAAGGGGACCAGAAATAGTTGAAAGGGAAGCCAAAATTAATTAATTATAATGCATGCCCCCCACATTTTCAACTGTTCAACTAAACATTTTACATGTATTACCTTATTTATATCACTAAAAGCACCTTGCAAGGGAGATCATTGTTATTACCTGCCCCCCTACTTAGTCTCAGGACACTAAGAGAGAAAGTGGCTTCTTAAAGCAAACCCTACGGAGAGTTCAGAGTAGAAGCACAGTGTTACAACACCTGTACTGCCCTCAACCTATTTTTTTTTTTTAATGCTTACATTCACTATCCCTGACCAAACCGGGGGTGGGAGGGGAGCCACTCGTGAGAGAATATTAAAGAGAAATGGCATTTGACAAACCGTAGAAGGGAAAGGAAAGAGGGGGACACACCATGAGATGCCAAGGAAGCGGGGCGAGGAAGGAAACGGAAATGCAAATATGTATTTTTAAGCTTTTTCTCGCTCCCCGCCCCCTTTCTTTACCGGGCACATTGGAACTTTTGCAAAGGTGCGATACCGGCGCCTTTATTTATTTATTTAGCTTAAAAGCGCGTGCAAGATAGGAATCCATCCCTCCTGCTTCCTTGGCGTCCATGGGGCACAAGGGGAGGGTCCGGTCCCCCTTCCATCCCCCCACCCCACCCGAGGTATGTGGTGGTGGTGAGGGGGGTCCCTCAGTCGGCCCAGCCTCCCGCCCCCCTCGCTCTCTCCCTCCGCCCCACCCCCGCCGCCCTCACCTGCCAGTTGCTGTAGAGGCGCTTGACGCGGCGGTAGTAGGCCTCGCGGTCCAGACTCAGCGCCATGGAAGCGGCTCCTCCGCGCCCTCCGCAAGCCCCGCCTCCTCTCGCGCCTCCTCGCACGCTCGCGCCCCGCCGCCGCGACCTCCCCGACCCCGGAAGTGAATGCTTCCCTCGGCCAACCCCCGCGGACCCTTCCCTCCCGCGGACCTTTGACCCAGGACGCAACTTCCTGTTGTTGCTTATTTATCGTATCGTTTAATGTTATTATTTATTTATGTTTATTGTGTATTTATTAAAAAACAACAACAGAGGACGTCGTAAATAAAACCTGTGTGCTCATATCTAAATATGAGCAATATTGGTTTTACACCTAATAATAGCTTTGTATTTTTTTTAAATTAAATACATTATATCTATAAACTGTGTAACAGCAGCAACGTTGACCTAATTGCTCCGTCACAGGGTTTCCTCCCCCACACACTTGAAAGTGGGGCAGACGCGCATGCGCCTCGCTTCACCCCCGCCCCCCCAATGTCGCGCGCCTGCCTCAAAGAAGCGCGCGAGCCTTTACGGCGTCACGTGAGCAGGGCCCGCCTGCCTCGACTCAGGGAGCTCTGGCTGCGTTCTTCGCAGATTTCGCGCCCTCCGGCGCCAACCGGGCACGTGACAAAGGGCGCTGCTCGCTCCCTCCCTCCGCCCCTCTATCTTAGTATCGGCGGTCGCGTGAGCCTTTCCCGCGCTCCGCCTACGTTGCTCCTCTCGATCCCTTAGAGATAAGATGATAAAGTGACACATCTGCTTGAACTTCCGAGGTCGATATGACTTCCCCCAATCTTCCTTGCTATCTACAGATAGCAATGAATTGTTTTAGGATTTTGCTGTAGTTATGATTGGGACAGAAGCAACTTCCCTATTCAACCCCTCCACCCAAAACAAACAAACGCCAAAAGGCGGAAGCCAAGACGAGCTCCTACTCTTCCATAACTCGGGTCTTCCCCCACACCCAGTATGATCCATTCATTATATTTTAAATAACAGTTTATAAATTCCATCAAGTTTCCCTACAAGCCGATGAAGCTGAAGGTTTCTCAAAAGCGACCGAATGCTGGACTTGGGGTCCTGTAGAGAAGCCGCTGCTAAAACTTAATTTTGCTGCAATCTTACGGGGTGTCACAATGGGTGACCTTTTGGCTAGAATAACCTGTAATATTAAATTTTAAAAATGGACTGCACTGCAGGGTCCGTCGCCCGCCACTCTTTTGCAAGCCGAGAGGTAGGTAAGGCAAGCGCTATGCGGGCCTTGGGTCTGACTCAGTATAAGTTCTGAGCTTCTTGGGTCCCGCAACTAAGACTACGGCGAAATTCGGAATTTGTCCACTGATTCCTATAAGCGGCTACCATTTCCTCTCGCGGGGTGCTGCTTAAAAATGGCTTCTCTCATGTGAACCCGGAAGTTCCATATCCAGACAGCGAGATGGCTTGCTACTTTTTCGTGGCTCTCTGATCAGCTTGACACAATCAAATCACCGCGCGGGTTTCAGGTCCCACCAGCTGGCCATTTGGCCGGAAGAGCGCATGCGCAGGAGCACAACCGTGCAGCGCTCTCAGCGTTGCAAATAGTACACGACCAAAAATAAATTCCTTCCAGTAGCACCTTAAAGACCAACTAAGTTAGTTCTTGGTATGAGCTGAAGAAGTGTGCATGCACACGAAAGCTCATACCAAGAACTAACTTAGTTGGTCTTTAAGGTGCTACTGGAAGGAATTTTGTTTTGTTTTGACTATGGCAGACCAACACGGCTACCTATCTGTAACTAGTACACGACCAGTTAACCTCATTTGCTGTCCAGTTACGTCATCGTGGCCTTCATTACACGCTTGCTCCTTTCCAAGTGTTGTAAAGCGATTCCATACCTGCCAACATCTCACAGATAAAAATAGGGACATCCTTCTGTAATAATAATAATAATATTAATAATAATTTGATTATTTGTACTCCGCCCATCTGACGAGTTTGCCCCAGCCACTCTGAACATCCTCCAGAATTTACAAAAAGTAATAAAGCATTAAACAACTTCCCTATGCAGGGTTTTTTAGTTACTTATCTCCTTGGTTTGGGGTCGGAGAACACCATATCCTTCAGCATTTATCCGATGAAAATAGGGATGCCCTACCATGCCCTCCTGGGGACGCAGGTGGCGCTGTGGGTTAAACCACAGAGCCTAGGACTTGCCGATCAGGTCATTGTTTCGAATCCCTGCAATGGGGTGAGCTCCCGTTGCTCGGTTCCTGCTCCTGCCAACCTAGCAGTTCAAAAGCACCTCAAAGTGCAAGTAGATAAATAGGTACCACTCCGGCGGGAAGGTAAACGGCGTTTCCGTGCGCTGCTCTGGTTCACCAAAGTGGCTTAGTCATGCTGGCCACATGACCCGGAAGCTGTACACCGGCTCCCTCAGCCAATAAAGCGAGATGAGTGCTGCAGCGCCAGAGTCGGTCACGACTGGACCTAATGGTCAGGGGTCCCTTTACCTTTATAATGCCCTCCAGCATTTCTCTGATGAAAATGGGGATGTACTAAGGAAAAGTGGGACACTCCAGGATCGAAGCAGAAACTGGGATGGCTTTTGTAAATCCAGGACTGTCCCTGGAAAATAGGGATACTTGGAGGGTTTGTGTTTCCAGGTGGCAAAGCAGAACAAGGGGAGAGAGATTTGCACCTCTGGGACAGTACAAAAGCCTTTTGCAAGGGGAGCAATATTTTAAAAACTGCCTGCACGGCTGTCTGCAAAAAGCATTAGCGATCATAACCATTTGGTTACGGTGCCAAGGGAAAGAAGAGGTTGGTAAAGCAGTGCGAATGCCAGTTGCTTGAAATTGCGGGAGGGGAAGAGTGCTGTGGTGCTCAGGTCCTGTTTATGGTCCTGCCAAAGGCATCTCCCACTGGGAGAACAGGATGCTGGAATAGATGGGCTTTTGGCTTGAGCCAGCAGGCTTTTCTTGAGAACACAGGCCACTCCTACTGGATCAGGCCAATGGGCCATCTATTCCTGTACAAGCCAAGCACAAGAGCACTCTCCTTCCCTTCTGCGCTTACCAGCAACTGGTATTCAGAAGCATTGGTGGCTCTGAATGATGGCAGAGTGTTATGTACTGAAGTTCTCACCCTGGGCCAGCAGGGGAATACTGTAGATAGTTTTCACTCAGGTCCACATATGCAAATAAGGAATTGAAAGTGACATTCAGTGAATGGATAGTTACAGAAAGTTGTTACTGTTGCCTTGTAGTTGAGCTCTATATAAGTAGGTTGGCTGAACCCTTCAGCCCAGTTCTGTTCTGGCCTGTGAATAAATAAGAGCTGTCTGAAGAATCGCTGTGTCGTCTGAAATGTTCACCCACAACTTAACGCAGAGCGTAGCCCTCTCCTCCGTGAATTCATCTAGCCTTCTTTTAAAGCTGTGCAAATTGGTGGTCATCACTGCCTTCCGTGGGAGTGAGTTCTATCGTTTCTATGCGCGACGATGTCCTTTCTTTTGCCCATCCTGAATCTTCCAACATTTAGTGTCATCGAATGTCAAGTTCTATTATAAAAGAGGGAGAAAAAGGTCTCTATCCACTTTCAACATGGCATGCACAAATTTTATAAACTTCTACCACCTCTTAATCGTTTGGCTACGAGATTGTCTTAAAATATTGTTTTGTTTTGACCTACAAATGTAAAGGAAGAAGCAAACATCTGAGTAAAGTAGAGCAGAAGAGGTAGATTGGGTGGCGGAAACTCATTGCTCACTTTACATCAGGTGTAGGGAACTTCTGACCTTCCAGCTGTTGCTGAATTACAGCTCCCATCATCCCTGGCCACTGGCCAGGCTACTTGGGACTGATGGGAAGTGTAATTCAGCTACAGCAAGAAGGCCAACCATTTGTCCAAACCTGCTTTACAGGAACTGCTAGATATCCTACAAAACCAATGGTACCCAAATGAAATCTGGGCCAAAGTTTCTACCATTGGAAGACTTTAGCCTATAACTTCTCTTCAAGAAAATTCTGCCAACAGTGTCCAAAAAGCTGCCAGCACTAGCCCAGGAAAAGTTCAAGCTGTTGGCTGCAGTTGACAGAGCTGACGGTCAAGACACCCACAGGAGAGTTATTCAAAACAAAATTTGCCTTCAAAATAAGAGCAAGCATGACAAAAACAGAAGTAAAATGAAGTCTATGCACAAGAGCATATGGCCGCTTGACGAAAAGCTTGCCATGTTCCATCTCAGTAAGCATGTGTAGTGAAAGAAAAAAGGAGGCTGTGGTCTGGTTTTGGCAGATGATTAGGCCCCTACACTAGATAAAAATTGGCTACAAGCACACCCAAGGCAATAATAATGCTCCTGATGTAAAAACTGGGGGTTTGGCTTTCGCTGCCCAATTCCTCATGGGACTCTTGAGTCCCTTAAGTCCGTGATCGGTCAGAGAAGGATGGATGGAGGCAGGATCCAGTAGAAAACAAGGCAGATATTTTTCTGTTTCCTCAGAGTTCCCTCCCCTCCTTCGAAGGAGGGAGAGACCATGAACAAAAGTGTGCAGGAACCTTTAAAGATTTTTGACATTGTCCAATCCCCTTAGTCAAAGAACACCCCAAAATCATCCATCTATCACAGGAAGCTGGTCTGCAGCAGAAATCCTGTCTGCTAGGATACCTAAAAACGGTCGCCGATTGCATTGCCTGGCCATTCTTTTGTGGTTAATACTTTAGCTCCTGGATCCAGGTCACAGGCTCACCCTATTCATACACAAATATGCCGTTAAAACAGGATTTGTAAGTGAAAAGACAATGGGGAGGCTTTCCCCATTTGCCTCCCTTACTGCAGAGGAATATTTGGGGTCATTGGGAGAGTCAAAATGGCTTCAGGATTGCTCTCCTGTACTATTTCAGCCACATGATTTATATATTTAGATGTGTGCGCATTTATGAATATTTATTCTATATTTGAGACCTTAGAATTCTTATAACACACCTTTGTCCGTTAAAAGCCAGTGCTTAGTGTGTGTACAAAGTGTACAATTGTACAAAGTGCCATAATTTTTATTTTTAGTCCATGGCACCTGTTGTGTTCTGGCACCCACAGCTCTTTTATCAAGCGATGAATGCCGGCACCTCATTTTTAACCAAACGAAATCACCAATGTATTTGCTGCTTGAACTTTGAAGCACCACTAGGGTCTAGCTCATTCCGTTAGAAGCGTTATGCTAGCTCTTAAAAGGCAGATCAGGTCTTGGGGTGGGGCAGGGTGGGAAAAGAAAAGTTTTAAGCTCAAAGCTAGCTGCCCTAGAAAGGCAGCTCTCTACCACTGCCTATAGCGACTGTCAGTTTCTCTCCACAATTTCAGATGGGGGGCTTTTCCCCAGCCCTACTTGGAGATGCCAGAGATTGAACCAGTAATGAGCAGCAACTATAAGCCATAATATTTGGACTCTGCATGCGAGATGCTGGGCTCAAATGGCTGATCACACGTTTTGGCTCTGGGTCCCTTCTTTCAAGGTGCTTTATGCCTGAACTGGTGCAGGTAGCCAGCAAAAGGAGGGATGGATATTCTGTCTTGAATCCAAGCCATTGTTCCAAACAAAGCAGCATCATATCTGACAGCTAAACTTTCAAAGAGGATCAGATAAATCTATGGAAGACTCACACTTTTAGCCACGAGAGCTGTGTTTCACCACAGCTGTCAAGAGGCAGCATGCCTCTGAATGCCAGTTGTAGGGAATCACAAGAGCTGAGAATGCTGTTGTGCTCCTATAGGCAACTGCTTGGCCACTGTGAGAACAGGATGCTTTGGCCTGATGCCACAGGGCTCTCAAGTTCGCACCTTACAGCAACTTGCAAATAAAGGAAGAGGCAGCATGGGAAAATTGCTTGGCTGAAAAATCATCCTTGCAGTTTGTTTGTTTTCTAAAGGGAGAAGCAGCCTGGGTAGCTCAGTTGCTTAGAGTGTGCTGCTGCTAACACCATGACTGCACCACGATCCCCGTATGGGACAGGTGCATATTCCTGCGTCGCAGGGGGTTGAACTAGATGACTCTCAGGGTCCCCCCCTCCAACTTTACAATTTTGATTCTCAGTGGGAGAGCTATAATCCATCTATTGAAACACAGGAAGTTGTACTGAGTCAGACCACTGGTCCACCAAGCTTGATATTGTCGACACTGGCTGGCACTGGGTCTTCAGAGTTTCCAGCAGGCATCTCTCCCAACCCTACTTGGAGATGTAGGCAACTGAACCTGGGACATTCTACACGCAAAGCAGAAGCTCCTCCGCTGAGCTGTGGCCCTTCTGATGGAGGGTAGGCATTTCAGGATCAGAGCAAAAACAGGGCACTGTGAAGGATGCTCCGAGGCACATGTGCTGAAGGACACAGTGGACATTATTGCCTGGAAAACATGCCAAAAAATTGGTAGGGAGAGTTTGAGGGTATGAAATAATAATTAAAAAAAGGTTGTTACAACACAGGAGGCTAACTTACACCATATCAGACTACTGGACAGTCTAGCTCTGTATTGTACACTGCCTGGCAGCACCTTCCCTGGGTATGAAAGAGGATCTTCCTTCTCCAAGCCTTTGACTGAACTTGGGACCTTTAGTGTACAAAGCATGAGTTCTGCTACTAGAACAGGTATGAGTAGTCCCAAACAGATATACAGTGGTACCTCGGGTTACAGACACTTCAGGTTACAGACTCCACTAACCCAGAAATAGTACCTCGGGTTAAGAACTTTGCTTCAGGATGAGAACAGAAATTGTGTGGCAGCAGCAGGAGGCCCCATTAGCTAAAGTGGTACTTCAGGTTAAGAACGGTTTCAGGTTAAGAAGGGACCTCCAGAACGAATTAAGTTCTTAACCCGAGGTACCACTGTACTTTCTCTTAGGTAGTGGGGGGGGGAGGCGCTGTCTAGATCCTAAGTCTTTACTTCAGTGGTGTCCAAACTTTTTTCAAAGAGGGCCAGGTTTGATGAAGTGAAGGGCCGTGAAGGCCGACCAAAGGACCAACCAAAGTTGTTGACCTTTTCTTTTTTAAGGATCGAAGTTGTAGAGGTTTTTTGGTGGGATTTTACCCCAGGAAATAAACTGCTACAGGGGTCGGATTAAACCGACTGGCGGGCCGGATTAGGCCCCCGAAACGGACTTTGGACATGCCTGCTTTACTTGGGCTTTGCATGACTCTTTATTTGCAAGGACAAAGAGGGAGAGAAACACACACCAGACAACACAGATGCACGTCCCAATTCTCAGGAAGATTTTTATGCAATTGATACAACAGCATGGAGGAGTAGGATGGGGGGTGGAATTGGTTTTTTTTTCTCTTCCGTGTGTGTGTGTGTGCATTTTGTTCCTTTTATTAAAAAATGAAAGAAAAAAAGGAGAAATCCAGCTACAGGAAGCTCTACCTTCTCTTCCCCCCACAGCCCCTTGCCACCCCACCCCCCAAAAACCCACCCTCCGTGACTTGACTCCCCCACAAGTTCAACCCCACAGCCTCGGCCATATTACACAAGACATATTACATATTTATAAATATAAACCCCACCCACATGGAGACAGGGGGACGGAGAGAAAGGGCGAGCCCCCACCCTCTTTTCGCATTTATGTTACAGCACATGAACCTGGGGTGGAGGGGAGAGGGAGGGAGGAGGGAGGGAAGGGCAGGAGAGAAATGGAACAGGCTGTGGGGGGAGAGCCAAAAGGGGAGTGGGGCAAGGGGAGAAGAGGAGCTGCTAACTATACCCAGATCGTCTCGACTAGACAGGGCCCCCGCTGTGGTCTTGCTGCCCAGGCAGATCAAGATTGCAGCTCACAAGAACAGTTTCACAATGGATACCAAATGCCGGCAGGGCTCGCCAACCAAACCAACAGCCATATTTTGTTTTTTAAAAAAAGAAAAACAGTAAGCCACGCAAGGAGAGTGGTTGCCTAACCGGACCTTCCCGGGCTGGAAGGAACCTCTTTGTTTTTTGCCCTTCCCGCAAGCCACGTGTGTGTCGGAACGAGGGAGAGCCCAACTGTCAAATTCAACAATGAGGAGACGGCTAAGTCCCAGCCAACTGGACCCTGTTTTGCGTCCTGCCCATTTGCGGGCGCGAAAAATGCTCAGTCGTCGCCCTCCTCGTCGCCCTCCTCGCTGGAGTCGGAGTTGGCCGGCATCATGGGGTCGTCGTCGAGCAAGGAGAAGTCCCGCTCCGAGCTGGCGTAGCCCTGAGACAAGTCGTCCATCTCGTCTTCCTCGTCGTCCTCGTCCACGGCCTGTGGGTGGCCCAGGTGCAAGGCACCCGTGGCGTAGCCGGGGTGGCCCAGGCCGGGGTGGAGCAGGGCTGCGGCAGCGGAGGACGAGGCGGCGGAGGCGGAGGCGGCAGCGGCGGCAGTCGAAAAGGGCATGTACTGTAAGGGAGAGCCGTGGGCCGTGCTGGCCTGGAAGTGGGCATGGTGCAAGGAGAGGGGCCCCGCGGCGCCCAGCTGGACCCGCCCGGCACCCATCAGAGCCATCATGTTGGAAAACTCCATGGGGGTCTGGCGGCCCCGCTTCTGGGCACTCTCGGCCCCAACTGGTCCAGGAAGGAGGCGGTTCATGGTGGGATCGGGCAGGAAGCTCTAGGGAGAAAGAAAATACAACATTGCATTGCAGGGGGTGGAACTAGGGGGCCCTTTGCATCCCTTCCAACTCCACAGTTCTATGATTCTAACACTTGGATGAAGCAAAATCTAGTAGCTATTCCCTTCCCTTCCATCTTTATTGCCTGCCTCAAACTGTCTTCATGCGTGCCATTTGTAGGGCATGTCTCTATACAGATCACCAGGGAGAATGCAAAACTTCCTCATACTGGTATTTATTTTTATTTTTTTAAAAAAAGCATAAAGCAAAACTGTGAAGGGCATGAGTTTTTTCAGCTGCCATTTTTAACAGCAAATAAAAACCAAGACTCAAAACTGAGAGTATAGAGAAGCTCAATTTTAAGTGACCAGTGTTTGAAGAGATCAATTGTTATCTGTTTGGACTATATGTTGGCCTCACATTATTACCGAATGGCTATAGAAAGAAACCAGAAGCCTTTTTTGCTAGCTATAATAGAACAGGAAATTCCAGATAATGCAATAAAGAAACCAGTGGTTGTTTAAATTAATAGAGTACGCTGAACTTGCCATTATGATGGCCAAAGAAATACAAGAAAGACAGTGATAAGTGAGTGGGAACAACTAGAAAGGTATTTAAAACGGAGTGGTATAAATATAAATCTACAAGCAGGGATTGATTTATGAGCACCAGCAAACAAAACAGGGTTAAGAATAGAGGGGGAAAGAGGGGGAATTCCAAGGAGTTGTAGCAAACCAAAGAGGTAAGATAGGATGTCAAGGAAAGATAGGTTGAGAAGTCCATGAATAGTCAGAGAGGAGAGGATGAATGTATGAAAACAAATCTAATCAAATGTGATAAAAAACTGCATGCATGCATGCATAAATAATATAGAAAGAAGTTTAATGCACCCATACACATTTGTTTTTGGCTCTTGCAAGTGCTGCATGACAGTGTCTTGCATGAGGATCAGGTTCTGGGGGTAGCGCATATACACGAAACTGCGTATATAAGCAACCTTAGCTTCCTGAGTTCTGTGCTGAGTGGGCATTGCTCACCAAGTATCCCAGAGTATCTCTGGTAAGCGAGGTGGAGAGCTTAAAAGCTACTTCCACGCCCGCGCAAAAAGTGCTTTTAAGCTCGCCGCCTTCTGTGCATTTGTGTGATTTCAACCACGTAAGCATGCCCAAGTTGCAATTGCACTGCATATGCTGAAAGCTTCGCGAATCAGCAACTTGTTTTGCTTGGCTCGAGAAGCTGACTGGGCCACTGCAAAGAGCGAGAGGGAACACCTGTAGTTTAATCACCTTCTTGCCGTTAGCGGAGATGCTGGCTGCCTGCATCCGCTCCAGACCCATCAGGCAGGCCGGCTCTATCGGAACAGGCTTGGGAAAGCGAGGCCACCTATGCTTCCGCCGCTCCTCCATGTACTGGCGAGAGGAAAAAAGAGATAAGAGTTAGTCGCTGTCCCGTGGAGCAAGGGTGGGCCGTGTGTCTCTGAACCCTAGAGACTCAGAAAAGGTTTGTTTCAGTTGTTTTGTACAAAATCAGGCTCTCCTCTACAGATTGCTATCAGAAAGAGGGCATTGTAATCTGTACCAGGATCCCCTATGCTGACGGGAAGCAGAGGCAGAGAGAGCACAAATTACTTGGATCAACAGGGAAATCTCAAGGAGTTCAAATCAATGAGCACTGGGACAGTCTTAACATCTCAACCTACCTAAAAAAGGTCACAGTGAGGATAAAATGGGAGCAAAGGAGAGAACAGCCACTTGTGCTACCCTGAGATTATTAGAAGATATAAATGATAATACAGTCGTACCTTGGAAGCCAAATGCCTTGCGAGTCGAACGTTTTGGCTCCCGAACGCCACAAACCCAGAAGTGAATGCTCCGGTTTGCAAATGTTCTTTGGAAGCCGAACATCCGACACGGCTTCTGATTGTGTGCAGGAAGCTCCTGCAGCCAATGGGAAGTCGCGCCTTGGTTATCCAACGTTTTGGAAGTCAAACGGACTTCCAGAATGGATTCTGTTTAACTTCCAAGGTACAACTGTAATAAGTGAGTAAATATCCCAGTCAAGGAAACCAGAAATGGACATGCCAAATGTTGACTTGGGGGCCTGGCACCCGAAGTTGGAATGAAAAGATGTTTGAGAGGCTTAACATCCAAGGAGGCCTACCTAGGGCCATAGTTCAGCTGCAAAGCAAAAGGTGCCAGGTTCAATCCTCAGTATCCCCAGGTTGGCTGGGAGAAACTCCTATATGAAACCCTGGAGAGCTGTTGCCAGTCAGTGTGGACAAAGCTGAATGAGATGGAGCAAGGGTCTGGACTCGGTAAAAGGCAGAAGCTTGCTATGTTCCTGGAGTTCTTAGTACTATCATTTGGGCACCAGATAGACAATTTCCCCTGGCTTTTAAGAACTGTTAATGAAAGCATTCTTTCATTGATGAAAATCCTTTTTGATTTTACCATGTATTCAAAATACCTGCTGTTGTTGAATCTGCATGCATTGTTGTTTTTATCAATGGTCCTTTTTGTTTCTTACTACTGCCATGCCACTCTTGGGGAGAGAAAACTATGTTGAGCGTGGAACAAATGGGAACATAGGAAGCTGCCTTTGACCAGGGACCACTGGGTTCCTCCAGTTCAGTACTGTTGATGATGTTGTTGTTGTTGTTGTTGAGTCATTTAGTCGTGTCCAACTCTTCATGACCCCATGGACCAGAGCACGCCAGGCACTCCTGTCTTCCACTGCCTCCCGCAGTTTGGTCAAACTCATGTTTGTAGCTTCTAGAACACTGTCCAACCATCTCGTCCTCTGTCGTCCCCTTCTTCCTGTGCCCTCAATCTTTCCCAACATCAGGGTCTTTTCCAGGGAGTCTTCTCTTCTCATGAGGTGGCCAAAGTATTGGAGCCTCAGCTTCACGACCTGTCCTTCCAGTGAGCACTCAGGGCTAATTTCCTTAAGAATGGATGCGTTTGATTTTCTTGCAGTCCATGGGACTCTCAAGAGTCTCCTCCAGCATCATAATTCAAAAGCATCAATTCTTCGGCGATCAGCCTTCTTTATGGTCCAGCTCTCACTTCCATACATCACTACTGGGAAAACCATAGCTTCAACTATATGGACTTTTGTTGGCAAGGTGATGTCTCTGCTTTTTAAGATGCTGTCTAGGTTTGCCATCGCTTTTCTCCCAAGGAGCAGTTCAGTACTATCCATACTAATTGGCAGTGGCTGCCCAGGAATTCAAGACAGGGGAGATCTCTACCTGGAAATGATGGGGACTGAACCTGTGACTTCTGTATGCAAGGCAGACGCCCTACCACTCAGCTAGGGGGCCCTCCCTTGTTCACTGGGGAAGGGAACATGGAGGTCTGAAAAGCCCGGAATCAGGAGAGGAGGAGGTGGGTCTGCAAACACTCACCGCCAAGAAGCGAGGATCGACAGCGTACTCTGGGTGGGCCTGCAGCCACACCTCAAGGTCAGCTCGCCGGGGGGCTGCGTCACCCACCAAAAGTGTCCCGTCAGTCTTGTTCACCACCGGGATACGGGCCTCGAGGTCGATATCGGGGCCTCTTAGTGCCTCCAGACACTGCAGCTCCAGCTGAGATCCGAGAGAGATGGTAAGACGGGAAAGAAAAAGGGAAGGTGCCCCACCAAAACATTTCCCTCCACTCCCCATGCTCTGGACAGCAAAGGCTCCCATCTCTTACCTCCACCATCTTCTTGCTGCTCTTCTTCTGAGTGAGAGCGGGGCGGTCGCGCATAGTGCCGTTGGGGACCAGTTTGTGCTTCTGGAAGGTCAGCTTGATTCCCTCTTCCTAGGGACAGCACGAGAGGTTAGGCCAAAGAGGGGGAAATGCTGAATGGAAGATGAAACTGATGGACTATGCAGAATTAGATAAACTAACAGGAAGGATTCGAAACCTGCGCGACCAGAGATTCTCAGAAGACGGGAGTAAATTTATGGACTATTTGAAAAGTACTGTATTTTTCGCTCTATAAGACGCACCAGACCACAGGACGCACCTAGTTTTTGGAGGAGGAAAACAAGAAAAAAATTATTCTGAATGTCAGAAGCCAGAACAGCAAGAGGTATTGCAGTCTGCGCAGTAAAAGCAGCAATCCCTCTTGCTGTTCTGGCTTCTGGGATAGCTGCGCAGCCTGCATTCGCTCCATAAGACGCGCACACATTTCCCCTTACTTTTTAGGAGGGAAAAAGTGTGTCTTATAGAGCAAAAAATACTGTAATTGTGATGAACAGATCAAGCTAGTAGGTTTGCAGGACGTTTTTAAGGTGAATTATTTGAAATACTGCAAAAAAGACAATGAGAATTATTAGTTAAGGATAATTAAAGGTAATATGAAATTAAGAAATGCATAATAAGTGATAAAGAACAGAAAATCATCAGAGGCATTGACGGAAGTCCAAAACTATTGTATAAGATGAGAAGGTATGTTGTATGAACGTTGGAATTAATATGTTAAAAAATAAAAAGGTATATATAAAAAAAGCATGGGGAAATGCTTTTGACCCAAGGGCGGCACTTATGATGGGGGCAGGTATGGGACTAAATTTGCTTTAAGGAAAAGGGAGGCAGGCAAAGACAACCTCACAGCTTACTCTGCAGTAAGACTGTCTCCTCCATCCCTATCTCCTGGCCAACTGTGGGAAGGATCCTGATGCTTCTTATACTTTGCGACTGTAGTCTTACGGATGTGTTTCAACATAGCCTGTAAGCAACCTTGTAAGAATTGAGATCCCTGTATGAGACAGCTGTATATTCCTGCACTGCCCCAGGGTACCTTCCGACTCTTTAATTCTTTGATTACAGGAAGTACTTCCACCCACCACCCAAAATTCCCATCTATACTGAGCCTCAACAGAAAGCAAGGCTATTTCTCCGTCACTTCCTCCACTGATGCTTCCCTAAAATGGAGTACCTTTGAGCATGAGATCAGAGGGAATTGACACAGCTCCCCAAAAATATTAAGTATGAAGAAAACCGGCCACTTCAGTCTTGTGTATTGTGAAAGCAACCAAGAAAACCTCTCCTGCGTTTGACATATCCGGACTGCAAAGGAGGGCTTGGCTACATCTTCAGCCTTGGCAAAACCCCTGGGAAGAGACTGATAACGGCTCCTTTTTCAAGTGGGAAAGCGAGGCCAAAATAGTATGAGGCCCAAGGCAGAGACCAGGGCAAAAGCAAGGCCTGCTTCCCTAAAGGAGCTTCCCCAACCTGGTGCCCTCCCAGATGCTGCTGAATAGCAACTCCCACCAGGTCACGGAGAATGGGAGTTGTTGTAGACTAGTGTTTCCCAAACTTTAGTCTCCAGCTATTGTTGGACTACAAATCCCATCATCCCTAGCTAACAAGACCAGTGGTCAAGGATGATGGGAATTGTAGTCCAAAAACAGCTGGAGACCAAAGTTTGGGAAACACTGCCGTAGACCAACTTCTGGAGAGCACTAGGTTGGCAAAGCATCCGTTTACTGTATTTTAATTTGTTGTTTTTTTAAAAAAAATCTGATTTCAATATTTCACTTCTCTTTCATTCCACTGATCCTTAACCAACAGGTTTTTTTAAAAAAATAAGGCCGTACAATGGAGGCGCCTCAGTGCAAAAAAGTGAAATTGCTTCATCCATCTCCGGACCAAAGCCTCGGCTCTGCTCAGGGGAGATTCGGTATTAGCATGGCAAGTCATCACAGGCAAATCTCCCTGGCATATGTCGCCAGCCTGAACATCAGGGGGGCGGACGTCGGCTGCTCTGCCACCCTCAGCCCAACTGGCACTCACATCTTTGATCTGCACGGTAAACTCCTTCTCTTGCCCGCTGTGCCGGAGGCGGGTGAAGGAGGCGGCCCCTTCTTCTTGCGACGCCAGGGGGCAGATGTGGGGGATGGGAGAGCTGGTGTACTCCCCGTGCAGGCGGGGGAGGCCTTCTCCCTGCATGAGGCAGGATCCCACCTGGCCCTGCTGCGCTGTCGGCCATTTCCCAGAGAGCACGGCTTGACATACCAAGTCGATGCGGTTGATGAGCACTCGGTCCTGGCAGAAGGAAGAGAACAAGAGGTTGTCAGGACTGACCACAGGCAGAGCACATCCTCCAGGTTGACTTTGGCACTCCTCCATCTGGAAACTGGGTCATCCCAAACCCCCTCCCAAACCCCCTCCCTTCCCCTTTTAGGGACAGAAGCCCATTTATCTAGGGGATAAGGGTTCATCAATAAAGACCTGGTTATGTTTAGAATGATAGCGCATAGGGAAATGTTCCCTGATACCAAGATGAGGGATTCTATGGAATGCAGATAGAGAATTGATAAGAATAATGATCTGTTGTGACCTTGATGGAAGCGTACAATAGACGAGCCTTCTTGTGTTTTGGCTCATTTTCCTCTTTTCCCCCTCTTTTTTCTTTTTCTCCCCCCCCCTTCCCGCCTCCGCCTTTCCTTTCCTTTTTCTTTTTTCTTCCCTATAATGGCTTATGTTCTATGCCATGTACTTTGCAATTTTTTGTAGTTTTTTTTAGCTTTTCCCATTATTATTATTATTATTATTATTAAGGATTTTTCTTTTGTAATTTTGGTTGTTTATATTTATCTGTATTTGTTTAAAGCAAAATAAAAGTTGTTTTTTTTAAAAAAAAAGCCCATTTTTGCCTTGTTACTGATCTTCGCAAATTGCTCTGGGATCAGTCTGTGGATAATTATTTCTTACAGGAACTATGCAAACATCCGTTTCTTTCACAACCTTAGAGCAGCTTCTGGAGAACAGCAGATTATTAGGCACTGGCTGACTTGGGAGGGCTGTGTACAAGCTGTGCTGAAAGGAACCCAAATCTGCTTGGCAGGGGATAGAATTTGTGAAACTGGGGTGCTACCACTAAGAAGGCCCTCTCTCTCATAACCAATTGCTGCATCTCAGACTCAGGTTCACGAAACAAAGGTTTTAAAAAGAGAGGTCTGCTGACTGGGGGTCCCCAATGAAATGCCAAACAAACATGGGCTTTAAGTGAAAACTAGGCTTTTGCTGCTACAAGCGGACGCAGGGACAGTTTCCTGAAAAATGAGAAGACAACTGCAATGGCGTACAAATAAGCAGCACTCTTGTACAAGTCTGGCCACAAGAATTCATTCTATAGCAGTTACAACCCACAAATCTAAGACAATCAGCAATCTTTTCGCTCCTCTGAATCGCGCTCCCCAACTTTCACATTTTAATAATATATTACTGAACTTAAGGACAATGAAGAATACCTCTTTAGTAAGCATGCATTCATCAACATCTTCATTCATTAGCTGTCTACATTGTTCAGTCCACCCTTATTCAATAGTTTAAGATTAAATGTAACTGCAGTGCCTAGCTGATTTCTTGCATTCCTCCAGGGCGCCAGAGTACTGGTTGCTATGGTTATTATCTTTAAACTGAGTTCCCTCTCCCCGTGGGGAAGGGTTAGTGCAAGTTCACACAGTTATACTAAGATAAAAACTACCAAGAAAATGGGAGTCTTTGAGAAAATGCAGAAGAAGTTTTCTCCTTCACGTGGACAAGCTGGGACAGAGGCAGGTGTTCCTTTTGGTACCCTCTCCCTAAGTCGTGTAGGACAAATGTGGGGAACCTTTAGCCTGCCAGATGTTGTTGAACTACACTCTCTGGGCCATTGGCCATGCTTCTTGGGGCTGATGGAAGTTGTAGTTTAGCAACATCTGGGAGGACGAAAGGTTCCTCCCCTCCTTAGCATAAGGTTTTAAAAAGACAAATGGCGGTGCTTTGAACTAGGAACCACTGAAAAAGATGTGCAAGCATTCAGTTAGATACTTTTCCACTGACTGACTGGTCCACTTCCAATAGCCTAAAAAACGACACTGGAACGGCCAGGACAGGACAGTTCAGTTGGTTAGAGTGTGGTGCTGGTAACACCAAGGTTGCAGGTTCAATCCCCACGAGGGACAGCGGCATATTCTTGCATTTCAGGGGGTTGGACTAGCCTATGCTAGTTCCTACACCCCCTCACCTCCCACCTCCCCCGATTTCTTCAGCCAGGCAAGCAGGAAAACATTGCTAGAGTCCAAAGACACATTCCAGCCAGGGAAAAGACACTTAAAAGAGGGTGTGAGCTGGGGCAGAGTCCCCACGGGCCAGAGAAGAGGGGGCTGGAGTGCTGCACAGCTTGGCTCTTCGGCCTGAGATTCCCTCATCCGTGCCCTGGACCCCTGGCGATCCAATTCGGGATGCACTTAGATGGAGCTTGTCCCCCACTCCAGCACAACTTAAAGGTAAAGGGACCCCTAACCATTAGGTCCAGTCGTGGCCGACTCTGGGGTTGCGGTGCTCATCTCGCTTTATTGACCAAGGGAGCCAGCATACAGCTTCCGGGTCATGTGTCCAGCATGACTAAGCTGCTTCTGGCGAACCAGAGCAGCGCACGGAAACGCCGTTTACCTTCCCACCGGAGCGGTACCTATTTATCTACTTGCACTGTGAGGTGCTTTTGAGCTGCTAGGTTGGCAGAAGCAGGGACTGAGCAACGGGAGCTCACCCCGTCACGGGGATTTGAACCGCCGACCTTCTGATCGGCAAATCCTAGGCTCTGTGGTTTAACCCACAGCGACACTCCAGCACAACTTACAGAGCCACAAACCACCTCCCTCTGCTCAGCCTGTTACCTTTGGCCACTCGTGGGCCCGCTGGCGCTCCTGCAACAGCAGGTCAGAGGCGCTGGGCTGTGGGGAGTTGCCCTCGTGGGAGGTGGGCAGAGAGAGAAGCGACGACTCTTCCTCCTCAAACAGCTTCCCGCCACAAGAGGCCTCTTCGCCTGGCAGGGAAGAAGACGGGGGGGGGGGGAGGGGAGAAAGAGCCTGAGACGTGCCGCCGTGGAGAAACACATAATGAAAACAGGCAGAGATGTCAACCTACACAAAGCCTGGTTGAGGGGCATTTTTTTGTCCAGCCTGAGGATGGGAACGCTCTTTACCTAGAGGAGACAGTGCAATAGCTGGAATGAAAAAGCATGGGGCCACCCCCTAGCACAGCATGCCATTTTAGGGGGATAAACGTTAACCTTTGCACATTTCCTCAGCGAGCGGTCTTTCAAATATGTTTTGGGGTGTGGGGAATTCAAATCTGCTATTATTTTTGTGAATGGACAACGTTTAGCTTGGTATGCCTGCATTTGATGAAGAAGCACATAAAACTGCTTTTGGAAAACCAAAGAATGTTAATTTGACCTTCTGAAAAACTCAGGTGATAACAAAAGTAATTTTAATACTGTAACTGCAAGTACTTGGCAATCATTTGTAATGATTCACACACGTCTTACTTGCCAAGCAAAACTAAATTATCTTCATTTAACCAAAATACATTTTGAATACCCAAGTTGTGTTTCCCAATTTTTAGCACCCCTCGTTTTGGAAATTTGAGAGTAGGAAAATCCGACACGCCGAAACGCCCCAGGAAGGACGCATGCAGGGTGACTGTGGCGTGCAATCGTTTCTGAAAGGGCATGGGTCTGAGTGCAAATAAGAAGCCACCTTCGCTGGTCTGTGCCTAAACAGGACACCACTGGGGACCCTTCTGTACACCCATCTTGATTTCCACAATGGAAGAACAGGTGGGGATTCACATCTTCCAGTGGAGAGGTCAGAGGATAAAAGGGGGGAGGCAGAAAACCCCTTGGGAAAATTCCTCACCGTCACTATCATCTGAGCACCCCGAAGTAGAAGAGCAAGACGAAGAAGCGGAGATCTTGCTGAGGTCCAGCTCCGAGTCCGAGTCGTCCACCGATTCAACTTTAATGGGGAGGGCTGTGGGCTGTTGTCGCGGAGTGGGGAGCTCATGCAAGGGCGGCGGCAAGAGCAGGGGGGCAGGAGGAGCGGCCGCTGTCACCACGGCAGCCCCGGAAAGAGGCAGCCCCAAAGGCTGTGGCGGGGGAGGCGGCGGGGGTGGCGGCGGCAGCGTCCCTGTGCTCCCCGCCCGACTGTGCATGTGGTTGAGTCGAGCGGCCAAGAAGGAGAAGTCCGGGTCCTGCATGATGGTGGCGTCGGTCTGGCTGAGGCCGTGGCGGGCCACGCCACGCAGCAACTCTCCGTCGTGGCGCCCGCATTGCCACCAGGGAGGCATTTCGGGGCCCGGGGGCTGGCAGAGGGCGAGGCGCTCTTCCAAGAGCGGGTGGCACAGGACTTGCTCCCGCAGGCGCCGCAAGAGGTCAATGCGGTACAGGGTGCGCGAGGCCCTCTCCTCCGTGATGGGCTCAATGAACAGTGTCGGGTCTGGAGACTCTGGGAGGGAGAAGGGGGAAGGGTGTATTACTTAACAAGAGGGAGGCACATGGACGGATGCTCCCTCCAGCTCATGCTAAAGTAGGGATTACATTACTTCATTTTATCGTATTTTATGTATGACGTACATGTGCTAAAAAACCAGTGGAACTGAGATTTAACCTTTTCATTTTATCCACCTCGCAATTCAAGACATTGGCATTTACTGCTGTATTTTCTTCTCCAAATGCAGTGGTACCTTGGTTCCTGAACAGCTTGGCTCCCGGACAAATCGGCTCCCGAACGTCGCAAACCCGGAAGTGTTCCGGTATGCAAACCTTTTTTGGAAGCTGAACATCTGTTTCAGCTGTTGGCATTGTTTCCGGGGCCAATCAGAAGCCGTGCCTTGGTATGCGAAAGTTTTGAAAGACAAACGGACTTCCAGAATGGATTGAGTTTGGGAACCAAGGTACCACTGTAGGTGAAAACTCAAAAAGGGAAAGGAAAAAAGGAGGGGTGGTCAGCTGAGTCCAGAGAGTAGCATGCCAGAAGGGCCTGCATCTCAGCAGGAGAGCATCTGCCTTGCATGCAGAAGGGCCCAGGTTCAATCCCTGGCTTCTTCAGGTAGGGCTGGGGTTTCCCCTGCCTTAAATCCTAGGGAGCCAAGCCACTGAGTACGAACAATACTGATCTGACTCAGTGTAAGACAGTTTCCAATGTTGCTATGGAAGCGCTGGTTGGGGATGGAGGTGGGTAGGCAACACAAACGGGCAAGGACTATGATTTGAAGGAGCTGGAAGGAAGAAGAGACTATACCCACGGCTGACCTCCCACTCACCATCCACAGAAACAACTGCACATTCTGGCAGGCGAAGAGATGGCAAGGAAGGCAGATCAAACTCTGATTGGACCAGCCACTCTATAGCTTACATCTCAACCTTGTGCCCTCTGGGTGTCTTTGGAACTCCAACTCCCATCAGCCTTGGCCAGCCTGGTCAATGGCCAGGAGTGCTGGGATTTGTAGCCCAGTGCCATCTGGTTGCGGAGGGACACCTCCCACCCACCGGGACACCCGGTACTAACCATCGCTTGCTGCAGGAGGCAGCCGGCACACTTGCCGGCACATGGCCACGAAGCCGTGGAAATACTTGGCGAGGCTCTCGTCCGTCTTCTTCTCCAGCCGGGCCATGGCCCGGAAGCGGCCCCAGTGGAAGCGCATGGTGTCCGGGTCATACTCCACCCCGAACGTGGAGACGACGCGGTAGAAGTCAGATTGCTCTCGGCGTGTCCACCTTTGGAGGAGAGGTAGGGTTGAGGAAGAGCAAACCCGCTAGATGTCTCCGTAGGAGAACCTCCAACCAAACCAATCCCAAGTCTCCATCCCTCTCCTAAGCCAATGGCTGGCTGATGCAGGGGCGGGGCTAAGCAACCACTTCCTGGTTCACCAATCAGGAAGATCAGATGGCACTGGCAGGTACCAGGGACAAGTGTCCTGCCCCCCCCAAAAAAATTCCCATTGGTGATCCCACACTTTTAGGACTCCCATCCTGTGAGTTCCATTCTGCCCTCGTGCTCTCCCCATTTTGACAAAGAGCACTGAAAACGTCTCTCTTTTCTAGTATTTTTACTGAATATTCTTTTTATGAATAATCCCTACTGGTTTTCAACAGTTCATCCTGGTGCACGCTTGAGGATTTAAAAAATAAAATAAAAATAACAATGGGTGGATTTGGTTTTTTAAAAACTTTTTTATTGCTTTATGTCTTTTTTCTTGTTGCCTTGGAAGGATTGGCACCCTAAAAAGTAGGATAGAAAGTAAAGGGTCATAGCCAAGGTTAATCCTACTCAGAGTTGACCCATTAAAATTAATGGATGTTCAGTAGGTCTACTCACGAGTAGGGTTTCCCTGGCCAAGACTATAACCCAAAGGTTCTGATTTTTATTTTTTTACTTACAGTGGTGCCTCGCAAGACGAAATTAATTCGTTCCGCAAGTTTTCTCGTCTTGCGAGTTTTTCGTCTTGCGAAGCACGGTTTCCCATAGGAATGCATTAAAAATCAATTAATGCGTTCCTATGGAAACCGCCTTCAGACCAGGTCTGGGACAGTCTGTCCCCCGACCCCTTCTGAAGGCGGGGGGGGGGGGGGACAAGGGCTTTCCTTCCCACCCCCAGCATTTTAAAAAACCCCGGGACAGCATTTTAAAATGCTGGCGGGCTCCGCTGTCCCAGAGCGATTTAAAAGCCCCCGGGAAGGCAGGCAGGGGGGACAAAGACTTTTGCCCCCCGCCCGCCTTCAAAAGAGGTCCTGGACCTCTTCTGAAGGCGGGCGGGGGGCGAAGGTCTTTGCTCCCCTCCGCCTGCCTTCAAAAGCCGTCCGCTCTCCCGGGAAGGCAGGCAGGGGGGAGCAAAGACTTTTGCCCCGCCGGCCTTCAGAAGAGGTCCTGCCTTCAAAAGCCGTCCAGGATAGCGGGGGAGCAAAGCCTTTCAGACCCCGCCGGCCTTCCTGGACCTCTTCTGAAGGCCGGAGGGGGGGGGAAAGGCTTTGCTCCCCACCGCCAGCATTTAAAAGAGGTCCCCGGAGATTTCCCTATGGGCTTTCTTCTTGCGAAGCAAGCCCATAAGGAAATTCGTCTTGCGAAGTGCCTCAAAAAACGGAAAACCCTTTCGTCTTGCGGGTTTTTCGTCTTGCGAGGCATTCGTCTTGCGGGGCACCACTGTATATGCAAATCCACCCAATCAACCAACCGACTCTCTAGTGGGGTAACCCTAAACATGATTATTCAGAAGCAAGTCCCAACCAACTCAATGGAACCTACTCCTTGGTATGTGCGCTTGGCACTGAACCTTAAGATTTACTTAATTGGGCGTTGCAGTCCTACTAAACAGAATGTCCCCATCGTCTTCATGAAGTAACGCTACGCCTGTTTCAGGGACCCTGAGCATTTCTGGCTCTGGAACTGGGGGTCACCTCAGCCCAGGCTACTGTGAAGACGTGCCCCTCGCGGCCTCGCGGCCAATCCCGGAGCGTTTACCTCTGTTGCTTCTCTCGCCGCACCATCTCCTTCAGCTTGAATGCGGCCTCACAGCGCCGCCGCCGCCGGTCCCCTCGTTCCGCCGCCTCCATCTTGAGCTGCTCGCGTTTGTAGCTCCGCTGGAAGGCGGTGATCAGCCTTCGCAAGCGAGCCGTGATGGCCGAGGCTGGGGGCCAGAATAGGTTCCCCGGCTGACCTGAAGGGAAGGCGCAAGCTGCGTCACGGCAATTCCTGTCCCCCTTGGCACCACAGCCGACACACAGCTAGTACCCCCCCTATTCCCCCCAAAAGCATTGTTTCCATCGCCTCCTTTGACAAGCACTTTCAGCCAGCAAGTATTTACCTTCTTCACCGTCTACCACAGATATTTCCTCATCCATCATCATCAGTGGGTCACCCTGCGGCAGAGAGACTGGTTTCAGAAATAAGGGCATTTATTCTGACTAGATACTCCAACCATAGAGGGGCCACATCCAGAACATATCACCAAAATGAAAAAGAGACCCCCCTCCCCTAAAAATATATATCCTTTTTAAAAATCAAGCTCCTAATACAAATTCTTGGTGGCCTTCAATCAACAGGCAAAATCTGATTCATTTTAATGTCTGACCTACTGGGCTGATTTGTTTGGTATGTGCTATTCTGCATTCAAACCAGTATTTCCAATTTAATTTTGCTTCCATTTTTACCTACTCTTATCTGATTTTGTTGTCATATTGCTTACTTGTTTGTAATATTTTAAATTTTTATGCTGGATTTTATTGCCATTAGGTGCATTGGGTGTATAATACATGTAACCAATAACTTAATATTAGCTTAATATCTATAAAATATACATGGGGGGGGGGCAACAGATTTCTTTTTACTTTTTTTAAGTCTGTGGGCACATCAAGATTTTTGAACACCAACACCACTGGTCATTCCTCTCCTCTCCCCGAAGGAGAAGAAAGTGAACCCAGAAATGCACTTCCTTTTTCAAAATGACCTAGTAGAGTTAATTTGAGCCTTGAAAAGCACATAGAGGTGAAAGAAGAAGTGGGGCAGAGTGTCACTCTTCCCACGTCCCCTCTAGCCACCATCACCCGTTTAAGACTAACGGGGCTGTAGAGCTCAGAGCCTTTGTGAGAAGCTGGGAACCAGGTGAAGGGGGCGACATACTGTTTGTGGCTCCCATACTGTGCTGGCTCAGGATCTCACCTCATCATCCGGCTCCTTGGCGGGGCCTCCCACTGGTTTGTACTCCGGGTCCTCGCAGTCCTTGTCGAAATCGACCCTGCCAGCAAGAGGGGATAGAACTGGTTCGTCATTTCTGCTGCAATCTCAGCTCTCCTCCAATCCCCTTCATACAGACACACCTCAGGTCTTCCTGCGAGAAGCAAGCTGAACTCACGGACACCCGGTGCCTCGGTATTAGCATGGCAAGTCATCACAGGTGTGCTTCTTCAAGCCCCCCCTCCCCCCGCACCAGCTACTCACCCCTCTCCCACATCCAGGCGATGCTCGGCGGCGATGGCCTTTTCGTCAGGGCGGCCAGCCTTCTCCAGGAAGCAGAGCGCAGGATCCGCTCGCATGGTGTTGTACTTCTCGTAGCCTGAAAGGGGTGCCAGAGGGATGAGAGATTTCGGGGTTTGCCTGCACCCAATCTCAGAGAAGATCCACGGACCTTCGATTCAATACTGTCATCTTTATTTAATCATATTAAATAAAGCATTTACCCATGTATAAGACTAGGCTTTTTTCCTAAAAAATAATGTCAAAAATTAGGGGGCGTCTTACACATGGGGGTATCTTATAGACAGAAAAATACAGTACTTTAAACGTGCAATTATTTTGATGGATCTCCTCCAAGTATCACTAATGTTGAGAGTTACCCGTATGATCATAGAATCGAAGAATTGGAAGGAAACCAAACGTACAACTCCCTACCCAACCTATTGGTTCTCAAGTCGTACAGCACTTGCTCATCACTCCATAAACATTGAATTACTTTCCCTTGGTATAATAGGGTTCATGTTTTGTAACCTTGTCACGTTTAACCGTCATGTCTATGTTATGAATAGTTCCAGTCGCTACCTTCCATGAGTTCACATACCTGTGGTTTGTTTATTTCAGTGTTATTTCTTGTCTCCGTTTGACAGTGATATATCATTGCATATTGTCAGCTGATCTTGTTTGGATTTGCAGAATCTTGCATTACCTTTTCTTTTTTGAAAATTAATAAAAATGAAAAGCAAATGCCACATGCCAACTCTGAAAGGAAGGACGTGGCCTATAGAATTTTAATGGAGGGGGCGAGAATGCAGGGAATTAAACTGTTATCAGGCAAGACACTGAACAGGAAGGGCTGTAGCAGAACTGTAGAGCATAATCCTAACCTGAACATCTAAATAAATGAGGGCTATAGTTTAGTGGTAGAGCATCTGTTCAATTTCTGCCATCTCCAGGTAGGGCTGTTTCAACTATACTGATCTAAATGAACCTATCGTCTTGACAGCCTTCATAGGCTACTGTGAGCGCTGTTCATAACAGGATGTGACCTCAGATTCCTTCCCCTGAATGGTACTGCAGCAGCACCTACCATGTTTGAAGACCCCAAGGAGCAAAGACTTGTCAGCTTCTGTATCCCACCAGGCTGTGGGGACCTCTGCTTGGTCCACCAGTGGGAACCACATGTCGATTTCACTGCAGGATCGAACGACATTTGGGAAGGGGGTGCAGCAAAGGCAGGATGGAAGAAGAAGAGGAAAAACACGAGAGAGAGAGAGAACAAAGTGTCAGAGGCAGCTGAGTTCACGGAAGTGTAATGTATATGGGAACAGATACAATTAGAAGTTCATAGCAAACAGGAAGTGGGGTGGATGTGAACATAAATGCACTGGCTTTAAGAGGGATGTGACATTTTGTTTTTACAGGTAAATTCATGGAGGGTAAGGCTATCACTAGCTACCACAATGGGAATCACAAGAAGAGCGAGTGCTTTTGCACTCAGTTTGTTGCTTGTAGGCTTCCCATGGTTGGTGACTGGGAGAATGAGATGCTGTACTAGATGGCCATGGGTTCAAGCCTCAAGTTGGGCAAAAGATTCCTGCATTGCAGGGGGTTGGACTAGATGACCCTTGGGGTCCCTCTTCCAGCTCTACAATTCTATTCTTCTTCTTATCTGCTTACACTCCTATCTGTAAACAAGGATGCTAGGAAGCCACAGCTCTCATTTCAGGGATGAGTTTCAGCCATGAAACTCACTAGGGGGTCATCTTTCAGCCTGGCCTGCCTCACAGAGCTGTTGTATGAGGATAAGCACGGTTGCGGAAGACACATGCAGGCTACTCTAAAAGCTGCTTAAGAGGAAAGGCAGGGTTTTTTTTTTAAAAAAAACAACCACACACACAGCCCAATGCAACTTATAAGTAAATGAAATATTACCTGGAAATAGTGCCTGCCAAAACTTTCTCGGCTTGGTCCCCAATCACTTCCTGGCGCAGGTAATACAGCATACGGACACGTAGGAGAACTCTGGGGAGAGAACAAGGACTTTAAGTGGGGAAAGATGGAGGAAAGAACTGTGCACCCTTTGCTAGCTATACCTGACAATATCAAAGACTCAGCCCTTGTTCTCTCTCTCCTAGGGAACTGGAAGAGGACAGTGATAATCTTTTTGTTGTTGTTCCAGTCTGAACACAGATGGATTGCAGTCTGGTGGCAGGGAGGAGGAATACACATGCTAAAGATTGGAGAAAAATCGTAAGCTATCTCATTTGAGATTTTTCTTTCTGCCGGCAGGAAAAAAAAATCAGAAGAGAAAGGGCAATGGGGACAGCACTACCACTAATACTCATTAGATTTATGCATCGTCTTCTTCAGGAAAAAAAGTCTGAAAGTGCCTAGCAGAGCCATAAAAGTATACCAAACTCACATTCAAAAACGAAAGCAAGGAAGAAATACAATATAGCGGTACTATTTACTAAAAGCTCTCATCAAACCAATGCTATAAAAAGGGCAAATCCTACACACACCTGATTAAAAGATGGACCCTGCAAACAGGTTGGAAATTAACCACCAAATGTCTGGGGAAACAGGAATGTCTTAGGCTGCCACCTAAAAGCTGATTGCGAAGGCACCAGGTGCATTTTCCCTAGAGGGGAGCATCCCTTGAGAAATCATGTCATGTTACCACTCCAACTTACATCTACAGTTGTACCTTGGATCCCGAACGCCCTGGAACCCGGACGTTTTGGCTGCCGAACGCCGCAAACCCAGAAGTGAGTGTTCTGGTTTGCGAACGTTCTTTTGGAAGCCGAATGTCTGATGGGGCTTCTGTGGCTTCAGATTGGCTGCAGGAGCTTCCTGCAGCCAATCAGAAGCCGCGATTTGGTTTTCAAACGTTTTGGAAGTCGAACGGATTTCTGGAATGGATTCCATTCGATTTCCAAGGTACAACTGTATGCAATTGTGGTTTTTTGGATGGACTGCAGCCGGCCACGTCTTGAGAAACCAAGCAGTTCGCAAAGCTATAGCTTTGGGGATGGGAGCAAAGTCCCTGCAACTATTTCTCTACTACAGTGGCGCTGTGATGGGGCTTCTCTCTCTTCCGAACGAACAGTTGGAATGGGTTTGAGAGTTAAAGTGGGGAAAGGGACCTGCTCTCTCTAGCTGTCCTGGTGTGTCAAAACAGGATCCCTTCGCATCCCATCCCATCCCATCCCATCCTTACTTGTTGCATTGGTGCTTGAGGTGCTTCTTATAGCCCTCATCCTGGAAGAGGGTGTCAGGGTTGTACTTGCGGATCCACTCGGCTTTCTGGACGTCGAAAGTGGTCTGGGACTTGACCTTCTTCCCTTTGCGGCCTCGTGGGACTGGGATGGACAGGCCTGCCCGAGGAACAGGAAGTGAGCTCAGAGCAGGGGCATGGCTCTCTAGGTATAACATGGAACCAGTGCAATAGGGATTAGGGTCACCCCAGATTTTCCATCGTATCTCGAGCTCAAACATATTTCAAAAAAGAACCCATGCACACTGCCACCCAAGCAGCAGTTTAAGAGACAGAAAGAGCCTCCCCGACTCCCGCAAAGCCATCCATATCCCCCTTCCCCAAGAGTCCCGCCATCTTGAATTTGCCAGCATGCTTGAATTTGCTTCCCCCCTTGCCCGAACAACCCACATATTGCGATATTCCAAGACAGTGGCAATGTAAAATGGCAGGCCCAGCTTGGCCAAGCCCTTTACGACAACAGAGAGAGAAATTAAGGGAGGCTTACCGGAGTGGTTCTGAAGTTCCTTGGCTTTGCCGTTCTCAACCGGGCTGATGAGATCCCAGATGAACCCCTTGATGTTTTCGTCGCCCCGGTAGTGCATCAGGCAGTAGACAAGGATAGCCCGGCAGATGGTCTCTACGTCCCGCTCAGACATGCGTCTCTTGAACCGTCCATGTGACAGGATTTCCCGCCAGCGGCCCCAGCTGTCAGGAAAAATTGGCAAAGTCAGAGCTGTTCCCTTGCTTTGTCTTCTGTCAAGACTAAGGATGAGAAAGTAAAATCCTCAATGATACATTGGGCAATAGATACTGGTCATAATATGCACATGGGAAGCATGGGAATGATTGTGGAATATAGATATAAAATTTACAGCTTGTTACAGTCTAAGAGAAAATTATACGAAAATGTTATCTTGATGATATCTAACACCAAGTAAATTGGCAAAAATGTATAAATCTAAATCACATAAGTGTTGGAAATGTAAAGAGAAAGAAGGCTCTTTTTATCATATGTGGTGGTCTTGTAGTAAGGTTAAAGCTTACTGGGAAATGATATATAATGAAATGGAAAGGGTGTTTAAAATAACCTTTGTAAAGTGAATTATAGGGATAGAACTCCCTAAAATGTATAGAAACTTATTCATGTATGCTACTACAGAGGCAAGAATGCTACTTGCCCGAAAATGGAAAAAAGCAGAAGTCCCAGCAAAGGATACAAAAACTTATGGAATACGCAGAAATAGAGAAACTTACATGAAGAAAAAGAAATCAAGATAATAAACTTTTTATAAAAGAATGGAAATGGTTTATTAAAGATTTACAGATAAATTGTAAACAGATAAGATCACTGGCAGGATTATTGTAATAACCTGCAGTTTTATAAGAGTATATATTTAAAATAGATGAATAAACGAGCAAATTAAGTTAATTTGGATATGCAGAGGATATTAAAAATGAATTTAAGGAACCGCAGGAAGAGGGAAAAGGCAGTCACGTTTTGAAATGTTGAAATGATTGTAAAATTAGTGAAATGTACAAAACTAGTGAAATGTACAAACTTGAAAAGTATAAATAAAATCTGAAAAACTGGGGGTGAGGGTGGGGAGAGAGAAAGGAAGAGTTCCCTTGCTCACCAGGAACAGCAAGCCTATGCATGCTGACCCGAGATTAAGTCCTGTAGAACACAGTGGCACTTACTCCTGAGTAAGCATGCAGAGAACTGCCCTGTGTTGTAAGCCGATCGCTGCTTCTATAGCGGATTTATAAAAAGAGTCCACCTGCTCCGCAAGCCCCAGAAACAACATTGCCCGTATGCTGCCGAGTTTTCACCCACAACCAACAAAATCTTCCCTGTGCCACATACCCATAGACTAGCAGTTGTTTCTCCACCTGGAAGCAGTCTGTGCGCCCGTAGGAGTGGTGGAGCGGGTGGTGGTGGCGGTCGTGGCGCCGTGAGCGCGGCCGGTCGTCGTCGTCGCTCTCCAAGTCGGAGAACTCCACCAGGTCGTCGTCCTTCAGGGTGCTGAAGTGGCGCGTCTGCTTGCGCACGCGGGGGGTGTCAATCACCAGGTTGTTCTGCGGAGGGGAGAGAGGAGGCGGCCTTAGGTTGGTCTACCAAAGCACCAACCCCTCCCACAAGGCAATGCCCAAATGTAAAACCATCCCCTGCCTTCATCAAGATATGTGAAGGCTGGACCATATTGTGGAGGAGGCAGGGAGCATTTATTTCATTACATCTGCTCAACAACTAATGCTAATTTCACCCACTCTTATTTCAAGGCTATTTTGGCCTTTTTATCAAAAAGGCACCTGGCCCAATTTGGTTGCCGATAAATTTTGCTGAAGACCTTTGTGAGACCATGGTCTTTCCAATGAGTGGCTCTGGTCCAGGTTTGTAAATTGTCTTCCTTTAAATGTTGTGAGGATCCTACGCCCTTTAAAATGTGGGTTTTTGGGGGTGGTGGGTTATTTGGTTGTTTTTATTTTGATTATGCATTTTATGGTTTTATATTTTGATTTTATTCTGTGAACCGCCCTGAGACTTTCAGGTTTGGGTGTTATATTAATAAATAATAATAATAATAATAATGATAATTTAAGACAGGCTGAGGGTTGGGGGACGAAATACAACCCACTTAAAAAAAAAAAAAAAAAAGAAGTACACCATGCCTCAGAATGTGAAGTGTGTTGTGAAGTCCTCATGTTACTAATGCAGCCAATCAAAACCTGAATTAACAATGGGGGCAGGCTCCTTCCCCTCCCAAGCCCATTTCTCAACACACCTTGCTGTTGAGCATATCCAGGTCTAAGTCTGCCTTCTTGGCCCACTTCTGCCAGAAGTTGGGGTCGTCCAAGGCGATGTCCGTCCTATTTTCTGAGGCCACAAAGCTCGCCTGGGAGAGGAGAACATATATATATTTAAAAACAAGAATAATATTTTTTTAATTCTTCCATACAGAAACTTACACATTTGTTAAGTCAACAATTATATTCCAGTTGAGATGAGAATAATTTTTTTAAAGGATTTATGAGGGTAGGGGGTTGGCTATCCTACTGTGACATGACATGCACCCTTAGTGAGCATAACATCTCTACTATGGAACCCGGCAGGTTTGGTTTGGTTTTAAAACAAAGCAAACGGGTTTCTATGCTTCATGGCTTGGGTGGGAGTGAGTCAGCCAGGAACACACAATGTAAAAAATTAAGAGCCTCCTGGATCAGATTATTAAGTTCAGCACCCTGTTCTCAAAAGTGGCCAGCCAGATACCCGAAGAAAACCCACAAGCAGGAAGGATCTGAGTACAAACAAGCAAATGATGATGATGATGATGATGATGATGTGCCCTTTCCCCTCCAGTGGTTTCCAGCAACTGGTGCAGTTTGTTCTGGCCCTCTGCACACGCTTTCCTTTTCACTTCTTCAGCAAAGCCTCCCCTCCATCAATCTCCAATTCCCCTAAACGAAAAAGGAGGAGGAGGTAGCTAAAGAGCAATTACCTTGGCGAAGGTGGAGCCCTTCCCTTCGCTCTCAATGGTGATAGTGGTTGTCCGCCGCAGCAGAATCTGGTCAATGTCCTCTTCGCAGAACTTGGAGCCCTCGTCGTCCTCTTCCATGATGGCAGCATAGGCTCCCTTCCGCAGCAGGTCTTCGATCTCCTTCTTTGAAAACTGCTGGATCTGAGAGGGGAACAGAAGGCAACGACAGGGGGGGGGGGGGAGAGATTAGAAGACCATATTCTCTGACCTGCTTTGGAACGGAAGCAGGAATCATTCTATCAGGCTCTGCTGAAAAGCTCGACTCAAATCAGGAGCAGCCACCTTCCCCTGAAAAATTTCTGTTCCGGCTGGTTAAGACTAAGAACCACCATGTAACTTCAAGAATTGGAGTCTGAGGTTGAGCCCTGCCTTGCCCTCCTCTCCCCTTTTCCCTGTGTGTCGTGCCTTTTAGACTATAAGCCTATGGGTAGCGAAGGTTTTGCTTTATTGTACGCAAAGTGTTCCGAAAGCCTTTCTGGCAGAAGTATGAGATGCAAATGCTCTAAACTGTACTGCTTTTGATATTTTCTTCTATTGCTGTACTTGCAAATGTGCAATGGGTTTTTCTTTTTTAAATCAGAGGATGGTGTACATAAATGTTTATGACTGAGTGAAGAAATACACAAAATTATATTATGCAAAGCCATCAGAGCAGAATATGGACAATTTTGATACTCTGCTCTTCACTACCATCACCCAGTCTAAAATGCAGAGTGGAATGATGCACAGAAATGGAAATTAAGTTTCCAACGAAGGAGGAATGGCTTTTAAAAGTTATGGACTAAGCAGAAATGGAAAAGCTGACAGCAATATTAAGAGATCAAAATGACAAACTTTTTATACAATGAACGGAGGCCTTTTTTGGACTATTTCGAAAAGCACCTGGAACAAATGAAATCGCAGGCAGAATTTGAGATAGCAGCAGCAGGATAAAAATGAGTGGGGAGGATTTTGGTAATAGAAGAGACTCTAATATATAACGCAGAAAAAAAGAGTTTGAATAAAAACACTGTGGGGGTGGGAGGTCAGTACATGAAACAATGCAACTAAACAGTTGAAGTCAGTTTGTAAAAAACGGGAAATTCAATAAAAACTATATTGGAAAAAAGCAGTGTGATGCAACTAGCTAGAATAGATGCTTCTTCAGGGTGGGAGGGGAGGAAGGTGGGCAGGCAGGGGGAAGGCTCCCAATTGGGAAACTTCAGCCTATATCTGCAAATCCCCACATTTGCAAGTTCACCCAAGACTGCCTCTCCAACCACCGTCACCGACATTATTTACCCCGGCGATGCTGCCCTCTCTCCCGCTCATGGACTGCAGGACGGCCTTGTCCAGCCCCAGCTTGAGGCTGGCTTTGTCAAACATCTCTCGCTCGTAGGAGTTGCGGGTGATGAGGCGGTAGACCTTCACCGCCTTGCTCTGCCCGATACGGTGGCAGCGTGCCTGGGCCTGGAAGGAAGAGGAGACAAGAGCAGGAGCAGGCAAATGAGAAATGTGAGAGATACACAAACTGCACAGACCCCTCTTGGGACAGAGAAAATTTTGGTTTTCTTCAAAAGAACGCTCCTCTTAGTGGCCAGAAACAGGAGCAAGGAGAGTTGCAGTTTAGGCCCTTGGGAGGCGGTAAGCAATATTCATTGCAATTATAAAGACTGATTTTACATTTATGGAAAAAGTAGGCGTACATACATATATAGCGTTATTTTCATAATTCCATTTCTGACCTCTTTTAATAAAAAGTAAAATTGCACATCATAACGTAACCAGACAATACATTATAAAACAAATTACTACGATGCTACTGCCTTTGCAACCTGCCCTGGAATAACATTCCGTTTTATGCTAGTACTACCAAGGTTTTTGTAAAAAGGAAATTGATAAATGCAAAATGTTCGCCGGAGGGCAATGATTTTCAAGATCGCTAGCTTAACCAATCCTCAACTGCTTTGTATTTTATATATCAACTGTGTATATGGAAATAAAAGTCACAACCAGTAACTGTGTTTCAGTTTGGGCATTTTTTAAAGTATCTTGCTAAGCACTCATGGAAAATCTAACTATTTTCTGATACACCAAACAGAGAGGTGGGGAAAAGGCAGGGCTGTGGGTACAACACCTGCATCTTAGGAGCTGGAAGGCTGCCTCTATGTGTGTGCTATTATTCAGTTCATTCCTGAGCCTTCACCAGCAGGTCCCAGGACGGGTTACAACAATTCAAAATTAGAAACAGTTAAATTACAGTTGTAAGGAATAGCATTTCTTCAAAACACACACCTGAGGCATCACACACCAAAGGGAAGAGTAGGGGAGGGACCGCAAGGGACTGACTCCCCAACCATCCAGTAACAGAAAGGTCCTAGAATGCCCAATGTCCTCTCATTTCAAAAACTAACCATGTCTAGATGGGAGGCAGATAGAAAGGGTTCTTGGGAAGAGCGGATGGGTGCCAAATTACAACACAAAGAGGTAGCTTGGATACAGGTGAAGGTAAAGGACCCTTGGACGGTTAAGACCAGTCAAAGGCGACTATGGGGTTGCGGCGCTCATCTTGCTTTTGGGCCGACAAGAGCCGGCGTTTGTCCACAGACAGATTTCCGGGTCATGTATGTAGCCAGCATGACTAAACTGCTTCTGGTGCAATGAAACACCTTGATGGAAACCAGAGCACAAGGAAACGCTGTTTACCTTCCCGCCACAGCGGTACCTATTTATCTGCTTGCACTGGCGTGCTTTCGAACTGCTAGGTTGGCAGGAGCAGGGACTGAACAACGAGAGCTCACTCCATTGTGGGGATTTGAACTGCCAACCTTCTGAGTGGCAAGCCCAAGGGGCTCAGTGGTTTAGACCACAGCACCACCTGCGTTCCAATGCTTGGATACGAGGAGGAAAGGGTGTGTGTATGTGTGTGTGTGCTGCTCAGTATCTGTGTATTGCTCAGTAGGTAGAGTATGAAACTCTTAATCTCAAAGTCATGGGTTTGAGCCCCACGTTGGTGCAACAGATTCGTATATTGCAGGGGGTTGGACTAGACTAGATGACTCATGTGTTCCCTTCCAACTCTACAATTCATCACAGTAGTAGCCTGTCCTGTCTTGCCCAGGATGGCATGCATAAGGCGATCCCATCTGATTCTCACAACAAACTTACAAGGTAGGTTAGGCCATGAGAGAAAAAAGGTGGGCCTGAAGTTACCTGGTAGGCAAAGGGGGTGGGTAATACATGCTTTCACTCAGCAGACTTCAGAGCTTTGTCTGTGGACAACACCCAGCCCCCAAGGCTGCCCCCCCCCCGGGGCAGAAGACTGGCTCTCCCCACCGTGAAGGTGTCCCCGCTTGCTGTACCTGCAGGTCATTCTGGGGGTTCCAATCCGAATCAAAGATGATGCACGTGTCGGCAGCCGTCAAGTTGATGCCCAGGCCTCCCGCCCGCGTGCAGAGCAGGAAGACGAAGCGGTCCGAGTCAGGCTTGCTGAAGCGATCGATGGCCGCCTGCCGCAAGTTCCCCCGCACTCGCCCGTCGATGCGCTCGTAGAGATACCTGCGTGGAGGGGCAAGGTAATTAGGGAACACGGAGCCTGAACGAGAGGCGGCACTCCATACAGGTGCCACAGGGAGTCGCAAGAGTTAAGAACTCCCTGGCAGGAAGGCAAGAGGCTAATGGACCTAGGCATGGCATGCCGCAAAGCCAGGCTGGTGCGTCTGTCTTGAATTTTCCATCCCCAGAGGGCCGGAGACTTTTTGCAAGAATGTGCAAATACAGTGGAAACTTCATCCATTTTAGAAGACTGTTCGTCTTCCAAAAAGTTTGAAAACTGAGGATCAATGAGCTGGCTGCAAAGTCAATGGGGAAAAAAATGATAAACGCAACTCGGAAGCCATTCAGCTTCCAAAAATCGTTCAAAAACGGGAGCATTCACTTTCGGGATGTCGCCAAATTGTTTGGATTCTGAAGGGTTGGACAACCGAGGTTCCACTGTACATGATTTTCCCCGCTCCCCTTTCAGATAAGACTATGAGTCAGTGACCGGCCCAAGGTGACCCAATGAGCTCCACGGCCAAGTGGGGATTTGTTTGTTTTCATTTTTTTATAGAAAGTATTTCAGCTGACCAAAATAATGTAAAAAGAAAAAGTCCCTAAAAAGAAAAAGGGGGGAAAGTATAATATATCACTGCACATGCAAAGAACTACAATTTCATATATGCTTATCCAATATATAGATATGTGTGTGTGTTAATGTTATCCAAATACATATAGGGTTATTTATAAATTACATAAAAAAAATAAAAAAATTAAGTGTGTGTGTTCTTTTTTAAAGTGTGTGTTTTTAAAGTAGTGTCCTGCAAGACGAACGCCTCGCAAGACAGAAAACCCGCTAGACGAAAGGGTTTTCCGTTTTGGAGGCGCTTCGCAAAACGAATTTCCCTATGGGCTTGCTTCGCAAGACGAAAATGTCTTGCGATTTCCTGCGGGTTTTTTCCCCTCCCCCCCTTTTCCTAAGCCCTAAGCTGCTTATCAGCTGATCCGCTGATCCGCTAATAGCGCTAATCCGCTAAGCTGTCAATGGGCTTGCTTCGCAAGACAAAAAAAACGCTATAAGAAGAGCCTCACAGAACGGATTAATTTTGTCTTGCGAGGCACCACTGTATCATTGTACTCTGATTTGAACCCTAGTTTCCCAGGTCTCTTCTTGGCACAAACCCTCACCTCTTCTGGATGAGGTAGTCCTCCAGGATGTCGAGGCAACGGACCATTTGGGAGAAGATCAGCACTTTGTGTCCGCCGGCCTTCAACTTGGGGAGCAGCTTATCAATCAGCACCAGTTTCCCAGAGGAGCGCACCATGGCCTGCAAGGGGAAATCATGGGGCAGGTGGTGGTGGCAGGAATCCCGAAACTCGGTCAGGATCTTCTCCTCGGCACCTGATTCGGCAGAGGGGGCAGAGCAAGAGAGAGAGGGCATGTCAGAAGAGACTCACAGGGTCCCTGAAGCCCAAAGGCAAAGAGCCTGAAAGCACTGAAACTATACTGCAAACCACTCCCCCAATGTAATGAGAACTAGAGACCTGCTTTTAAAAACCAGCCCTGCCCTATTTCTACTGATCCAACGTATCAGAAATTCTGTCTCTGAAATGATCTCCACTCCCCCCTCCTGCCCACCCGGCTAACTTGCTGTTGATGAATAAATCATTTCTGTATGCGACCACAGGTGCTTGGATGTTATTGGACCAGAGATGGAAAGAAGATAAAGTCCAGACCAGAGAATAATGGCAGATTAAGTTGATGGATTATGCCAAAACAGCAAAAACGACCGGAAGAAACAGAAATCAGGAAGACCCAAATTCTAATAAAGAATGGGGGAAATTTATAATTTATCTTAAAAACCATTGTAAACAGTTAAAATTGTTAGTAGGATTGGAGTAACACCTGTAGTTTAATGGTGAATTTTGGATATAACGGAGATGTAAAAGATTTGGATTATTATAAAAGATGCAGGAGGAAATGACTAACAATAGGTCCCACAAAGGGGAGGAGGGAAGCCCAGGAGATTCTTTGGAGTCTTGTCTTTATGCTGCATGTTGGATATGTCATTGTAAAACTGTACAGTCGTACCTCGGAAGTCGAACAGAATCTGTTCCGGAAGTCCGTTCGACTTCTGAAACGTTCGACTTCCAAAGCGTGGCTTCTGATTGGCTGCAGGAAGCTCCTGCAGCCAATCGGAAGCCGCGGAAGCCCCATGGGAGGTTCAAAAACCGGAACAGTCACTTCTGGTTTTTGATCGTTCGGGAGCTGGAATGTTCGACTCCCAAGGCGTTCAGGAGCCGAGATACGACTGTAATTTGAAAAACCAACCACACACACATATATATGTATTTTAAAAACACTTGCCGTTGATGAGGTAGGGATGGTTGCAACACTTGCGTAGCTCCATCATGGTGTTGAGGAGGTTGGGCATGTTGCTGTGCCCTGCCCCTTTGGACAGGAAGTTGAAGTTCTTCTCCAGGATGGCCCGGTAGTACTTCTTCTGGATGTTGGTGAGCTCCACCTCAATGATGGTTTCCTGCTTGGGGGCCAAGTTCTTCTCCACGTCCTCCTTCAGCCGCCGAAGCATCATGGGCTTCAGGATGGCCTGCAGTTTCTGCACCTAGGAGGGTGGACGGAGAAGAGACTTTTTAACGGCTGGGCCTATCTGTGAGGAAGGGCCAAGATGGAGGAGGAACTCAAGGTCAGTGCCTGAGAAAAGCTTCCCATGTGGTTCTTCTCATCTCCTTGGGTTGTGCGTGTATATCTTACTATATAATAAGACTGCCATGCCGTTGTCATGCTACAGTTCATGGCAGCCATGGCAACCCCAACGTGACGACGGACCAGCAGTCATGCTAGCAAGCAAGCAGTTCAGGTAGCAAGCAGCCCAGGTGAGCTGTTTAAAGGAGAGCTGTTTAAAGTGGGAAGCGCCTCCCCCTCTGTATTAAACAAAGCAGGAGTGGTGTTTAAAGCAGGGGTGCTGCTGCAGAAAATGGTCTGCCAAGCTGCCTCCCATCCTCCTTGAAAAGGGCTGGGGCAAGCTTTGAGGAGGTGGGTGAGATGTAAGGAGAGGAGGGAAGGGAGGTTGGCAAAAGAGTTGGTGGGTTGATAAGTGGAGAGAGCAGAAGCAGCAGTCGTGTATGTGTGTGTGTGTGTGTGTGTGTGTGTGTGTGTGTGTATGAGGTGGAGAGAGACAGACACACACACAGAGAATTAACCAAGTAGTGTTTATTGGAATGGTTTGAGAGCAAGAAGTGGTGTAGTAGGTGAGATGGTCAGAATGCTGAAACCAGGACTCCTGGGTTCTATGTCTGCTGGGTGAGGGACAGCGGGATACAAGGCATTAAAGAGAAAGGAGACCCGCCCTCTACAGAAAGAAAGAGAAAAATGGATGGATAGAGTATATTAAATTGGGAGAGTAATGGGGAATCTGATTGCCCTGGAAGAAAAATTGGTGGAAGTCGCCACATTGCGATCAGTTTCAATGTTGCAGGCTGATGATCATGTGGTGAGGGCAACTACCTGATTCCTGCCCACCATGGCTTTTAAAATCTAGTAGGAAGGGAATGGCTGGGTCCCGGGAGCGGATAATACCCAATTACAAGAGGGAGTTATGCCCACTGCCTTGAAAGAAGGACTGTGGTGAAGCCCACCCACCCCTTGAAAAGGTCCTCTGTGCATCCAGAGCTACACTGTGCAGTATCTGAAATTCCCTTCATGGGAAGTGAAGCTGAGGGAGAAGCCAGTGGAGGAAGGACGAGGGCCGAGGGCCGCTGCTTACCTGCTCCTCAGTTTTGAGGTCACCAAAGTCCTTGAGGAACTCTGATTCTGAGGGGAACTGGGAGGGCTCGAGGAAATGCAGGAGGCTGAAGAGTTCCTCCACTGTGTTCTGGAGGGGGGTGCCGGTCAGTAACACTTTGTGCTCCTAGAAGAAGGGGGAAGGAAAAAGGAGGTGTCAATACACAAGCTCAGGCCTGCCCCATAGATGAAGAGAGAGAGAGAGAGAGAGAGAGAGAGAGAGAGTGTGTGTGTGTGTGCGCGCGCGCGTGCATGTATGTGAGCAACTGCAAAATAAGTCAGGCCCTCCAATAAGCCCCAAGGTTTTAGGTAACAGGAGAACAGAGAGACTGGCACTTATGCCAACAGACTTGCTTGCAGGTCTATCCCAGGTTTGAGGATAGGGAAGTTGAGCCTTGCTTACCAACCCCCATATACAGGTGGCAAATCAAACAACTGCACATATATGTCCAAAAAACTTTGATATCATTCTTTCTGTTAGATGTGGGGAGGAGAGAAAAGGCAAAGCTCTATGGGGCTATGCTGAACCCTTCAACACTGGAGACATCATGTGGTTTGGCCTATGCACTTCTACTGGGGCATCTAATCTGACTCATGAATCCCTTTCCCAAAAAACCTCTCCATTGTTTTAGCAGGAGATTCTGTTGCAACCCCCTCTCTGCTTCAGAAAGGGGCCTGCATCCCATCCCTTGCTAAAATGAAGGGATGGAGGAACCCCCATTGCTTTTCAAAGCATCTTGCACTTGACATCACTGAGATGACAGATGACTGACAGGTGGGTGGCCTGCAGAGCCCCAAAAGGCTTCCCACTCCTGCTTGACAATCTTAAGGGCTAGAAACTCATTTTCCCAAAGTTGTGTACTTTGTCTCGCCCTTGTAAGCTAGAAACAAGGTTTGACTCCTGACACTGGGGAAGGCGGGAAAGCAAAAAATAGGGTTCCTTACCAGGTCCATGTGCTTAAGACTGTCCAGCAGTTTGCAGTTGCGGTTCTTAAGGCGATGGGCTTCGTCAATGATGACACAACGCCACTCTATCTCCCTCAGCTCGGGGCAGTCCGACAGGATCATCTCAAAGGTGGTGATCAGGGCATCAAACTTGTATGCGCCTGGAATCAGGCGGCCCTGTTGGGGGACAGAAAAGAAGGCATTCAGATAGTATATGAGCATTAAGTTACTCAAGGTTTTTGCTTTCTCCTCCAACATATGCATTTCTATTTATTAAGTTGCTAGTCCTTCTTCTTGTTGTTATTAATCCAAAGGCAAATGAACAGAAACCATAAAGGGGCAGGTGAGATTGTGAAGATGCAATCAAATCCACCCCCTCTACAAAAAAGTAGGAATGCTGGGAACTGTAGCTTTGCAGTCAGTTCAGAATGATGGGCTTAATCCCCAAACTTGCACTTTACAGAACTATAACTCCCAGATACCTTTGGGCGGGGATGACAGTGTAAGCAGACATGGCACTGGAACAAAATTCTTCATCTCAACCATCACCCAATGCTCACTTTTGTTGTACCCCCCCCCCCAAGTCATGACAAACCTGACTGCTGAAGTGTCATAACCCATCAGTAGTAATGTTCAAATCCCCAGAGGATGTGCTCAGGAAGGCAAGGGCAAGGGCCATATCCAAGAATCCTTTTTTCCTCCGTTTTTGCACTACTACAGAGCCCCCTTCCCAAGCAAAGATGGTGCGTTAAAGACAGAGCTTTTCCCATCGAAAAGCTATTTTGTAGACTTCTTGATATGGACAAATAGGGGACTACCTGCTCATTGACAAATTGGGAAATCAAACAGGAAGACCCAGGAGAATCAGAGTCAAGCCAGTTTCTCATCTGGATGCCTGTGTTCCATTCCTCTGGCTCATAAGCTCAGAGCCATCCTACCCAAGCACGAAATCGTTTTGTTTAATTAAGAACACAAGAGCAGCTCTGCTCTGGATTAGACCAATTTGGTCCATATGATGGGATGTGCTTGGATTCTTGTAAGCCGCTTTTTGGGGGGAATACCATACCCGGGAATCTTTGCAGTACATCTCGTACTGCTGGATCATCTGGCGGGAGGCGAGGCTGCCGTGGTAGACGATGGTGTTCATCTCGGTCCAGGTGTTGAACTCCCTCTCCCAGTTGGTGATGGTGGAGAGAGGGGCGATGACCAGGAAGGGCCCCCGGATGCCCACATTGTAAACCTCCTGCAGGAAGGCAATTGACTGGATGGTTTTGCCCAGGCCCATTTCGTCGGCCAGGATGCAGTTTTGCCTGAAGAGGAAGACAGGGCAGACTCAGCGGTCGTTCTTTTTTGGGGGCTTTCAGGAGCCGGTTGGTCTATTAATAGCTGGGATATTAGGGATCTAAGGCTGCAAACCCTAAACAAATCCAATAGGGACTAAATATCATCACCTCTTGAGACTACATGTGTACGATTGCACTGAAAGCAGTAATGTGCCTGTTGGACCAAGGAAGTGCAGCATTTTGAACCGGACGGACGATGCACCACCCAAATAATTTCAAGATTGATTTTGCCTTGGAGTAAGCAAGATTTTAGCCCTCAAGGGTGTGAAGGGAAGCTTGAAAGTTTGTGGGGGGGGTAGGGAGGGACAGACACTACACCTGCTGAAATCTTAAGAAGCTGGAGGGGAGCTGCTAACATTTACTGGAAAAGACTCCCGTGGGAGATAGAGGACTCTCCTTTGCTGGAGGCTTTGAAGCAGAGGTTGGATGGTCATCTGTCATGGGGGTTGGACTAGATGACCCTCGGGGTCCCTTTCCAACGCTTAAAATTCTATTGCAGTGGTACCTCGGGTTAAGTACTTAATTCGTTCTGCAGGTCCGTTCTTAACCTGAAACTGTTCTTAACCTGAAGCACCATTTTAGCTAATGAGGCCTCCCGCTGCTGCTGCGCCGCCAGAGCACGATTTCTGTTCTCATCCTGAAGCAAAGTTCTTAACCCAAGGTACTGGATTAGCAGAGTCTGTAACCTGAAGCGTATGTAACCCGAGGTACCACTGTATTCTGATTCCCAGATAGATGGGAGTGGGTGTTTCACTGTTCTATACAGCTCTTTGACCCTGTATATATACAGATGAGAGAACCCATCATACCTTTAATTCCCTGATTTAGCACCCAGGATACAAATGCGGATGACAGCAGAATGTGTTCTGCTCTTCTCCTCTCCTTCCCTTGGGCTCACCTGTTGTACCAGTTGAACAGCAACCAATTCACACCCTCCAGCTGATACTCTCGCAGTTGGTTGCCGTTCTTGTATTCATGAGACAGCTCTAATTTCTTCCAGGAACCAGCCTGGGGGCGGGCCTGAAAGGAGAAAAGGATAGAGCTTTGCACCTCAGGAATCAAGAGCTGCAGAACCTGTGGGACTCGGGATAATGTGGGACTCCAACTCCCATGAGCCCTGAAGTTAGCACGACCTAAGGTCAGGGGTGAAAGGAAGGCCACCAATTCTCCATCCTTGCAGATAGAACAACCTCTAAAGATTTCTCATTAACGTATCAGGACTGGAATTTATTTATTAAGAAGATTTTAATATCGCCTTCCTTCCCTCACCCCCAGATAAAAAATCCAAGTCGGTTAGTGAGAAATAAAATGGACAGGCGTCTTGCTAAATGCAAGGTGGTTCTTTTAATGAGATTCAGAAGCAATACAAACACACGTGAGTAAGAAGATTAAAGATTTTATTCTAAACAGCAAGCATTATATACATTACCAAGCAAGCACTCCGATTTGCCACTGGGAAGCTCTCAAGAAGTGGCAAAGTAACCCCAAGGTAGCCTCAGGTTGCACGGCCCTGCAGCCATCAGTCCGTGCATGAGTTACTCAGAACTATGCCCAAAGACCATCCGATTTACAGACAGCTAACTTGTTAGTCTACATGCCTTGCCCGACTAGCTAGTGCAGATTATTAATTAGCTAGCCCCCTCTTCCAAGACCACACGTTCCTCCAATGAATGTCTAACATCAAAGAGAGTCAGAAGGTACCCTGCTTTATCACTTACTTCTAACAAATTAAAGGCTGTTCTCAGCCATCAAAGAGCAGAACAAGAGGGAAAGTAAACAAAGGCAGGAAGACATGACCCTGTCAGATCACTAAACTCCTCGAAATACAATTATCTTCCGGAAACGATTACCCATACAACAGGAATATACAGTGAGCATTAAAGCCAGTTTTAAAAAATCAGAACCACAACCAACAGGGGAAAACCCCAAACACCCAAACCAAAGACCAGACCCATTGAAATAACCAAATTACTCATTTATGAATTGCCTTCCTTCCTTTTTTTTTAAAAAAGTCACATTTAGGGATGCTCAAATATTAAAAGATTTTTAAAAAATTGTCTTGATCACAGTTTATAACCCAAAAAATCATATAAATATATTGAAAAACCAGTCGGGTGCAAAGCCTCACACAGATGCAATCGTTCTCACTTGCAAAAATTAAAACAAAATACTGATTTTTAAAGCAAAAATTAAAAGGGGGTAGGAAGAATGAAAATTTATTACACTTATATCTCATTTTCCTCTTAAGTAGTTCAAAGAAGCATTAGTGGCATAGTGTGGGTTGTCAGCACCAGGGGCAAGTAATTTGTGCCCCCTAACCCATGGATTTGCGCCCCCTAACCCTAACCCCCAGATGTTGCGCCCGGTGCGGCCGGGCCCCCCCTGCACCCCCCACACTACGCCACTGAGAAGCATACATGGTTCTGTCCCACTCTCTTTTAGCCTTACAACAATGAAGTAAAATAGGCTAAAAGAAGTTGGGCCAGGGGTATATTTCTTAGAGCAAAGAAGCAGGTGTTCCAACATTACCCAGAGCCAAAATTGCAACAACCACCCCCACAGAAGATAAATCCACGCAGCAGAGAAGTCCACGTATCAAGAATTCTGGGGGAAGGGGAAATGCAGAGGTGTCACTCACCACGCGCTTCAGCTCCGGGTGCCTAGACTGGATGCGTTTGAACTCCCGGACCTTCCCCTCATCCACGTCCTCTTTGAGTTCCCACGTACTGTCCTCGTAGGGGAGCGAACACCACTTCACCAAGTAATAGATCACCGGCTGCAGAGTGTTCAAGAGACATGTGCATGCTTAGGGTCCATTTGCAAGCTACAATAGCCTCTTTAGTCAATAGATTTTTATTTTTTGCACCTGTACAGCTACATTCAGAGCTGCTCAAGAACAAGCAAACTTTTTTTCGTTTAAAAAGAGATAAAAGGTAAAGGTAAAGGACCCCTGACAGTTAAGTCCAGTAGCGAACGACTCTGGGGTTGCTGTGCTCATCTCGCTTTACTGGCCGAGGGAGCTGGCGTTTGTCCGCAGACAGTTTTTCCGGGACATGTGGCCAGCATGACTAAGCCGCTTCTGGCTAAAACATAACAGCGCATGGAAATGTGGTTTACCTTCCCACCAGAGCGGTACCTATTTATCTACTTGCACTTTGATATGCTTTCAAACTGCTAGGTGGGCAGGAGCTGGGACCGAGCAACGGGAGCTCACCCCATCGCAGGGATTCGACCCGCCGACCTTCCGATCAACAAGCTCAAGAGGCTCAATGGTTTAGACCACAGCGCCCAATAAATAACAAGATGACAAATAGTAATTATTATTATTAAAATAATAAAGAACTCCTTTAAGAGAATCTAGTCTTTTTGTCTTAAGACAGTCTTTAAAAGAATCTTTCCCCAAAAATATTTTTTTAAAATAATTCCAGTAGCAGCTTAAAGACCAACTAAGTATAAGCCTTCTACGTATGAGCTTTCGTGTGTATACAGACTTCTACAGATACTCTGAAGCAGAGGTCGCTACCTCCTTTTATTGCTATCAATAAAAAGTGCCATGAAAACAGAAAAAGTCTAGGAGTAAGCAGTGTGTGCATGTCTATCCATTTCAAAAGCAGCCGTATACTTCAGGGAACATACACTACTTTTCTGTGTATTAGACTACATTTATTTCTTTAAAAAGTAGGTTAAAAATTTGGGCTCCTCTTATACATGGATAGTGCACAGGGGGGACGTTGAAGCACAGGTCAGGCTGGTGAGCGATATTTGGTAATCGCCCCTAAAAAGAGCTCAACAACTCTGGGCAATCACCCCCATTTTCTTAATCTGGAGTCCCCCAAAATAGGGGGCGTTATACACAGAAAAATACAGTAAGTATTCATCACTGTAAAGCCCCTCGAAACAGATACGTCTTTAACATTAATGGGAAGGAGTTAGGACCTGACCGATCTTTCCCAGGACAGGAGTTCTACAATTCTGGTGCTACCACCAAGAAGTCTCTGCCTCTTGTGCCCGCCTGTCAAAGCTCCAGAGGCGGTGGGACATAGGAAAGAGCCTCTGAAGCCAATTGACAGACTTGGGGGGCAGGTTGAAAAAGGAGCTGGCTGTTTTTGAAAGCACCCAATACTTCGCCACAAGGAATCCGGTCACAATCTGCAACAAATCCTCCTGCAGTGCCCCCAACCTCCTCCAAGACACCAACACACCTCCCCATTGTCCTTGTCAATGCTGTGCGACTCGTCCAGGATGCGGTCAACCTCCACGTAGTCTGGATTGAAGGGCTCCTCGTCCTACGGAGACAAAACACACAGGAGGTGTGGGCAAGACCTGGGTGTGCACTCCATAGAAGGAATCTGGGAGCTGGGCTTGCTGAGGACCTCAGCTTTCTTTCCTCTTGAAAAAGCTTCTAGTCCCTTAGGTACCTCGTGAAAGAAGTGCCTCATCTGGGCCATTTTGGTCTTAAAGCGCTTGAGCTTCTGGTGGATCCGCTTGTCTTTCTCCAGCTGAGCGATGGTGGCCCATTCGCAGTGCAAGTAGGAACTTGGAGAAGACGCAGAGGCAGGATGTGGTTCGGGGTAGGAAGCAAGGGAGAAAGAGAATAATAATACACTGAAAATCTCTAGGATGACCATAAAAAGGGGTACCTAACAGGAAGGGGAAATACTCCCTGTGCGGCATGCACAATCTATCAATTCATAAGCAGGTTGGATGGCCATCTGCCATGGAGGCTTTAGTTGAGATTTCTGCATTGCAGGGGACTGAACTAGATGACTCTTGGGGTCCCTTCCAACGCTACAGTTTGATGGTTCTATGGAAGCCCCAAAGCCCACCTCAGGTTCCCTCTGGAAAGAAGTGCTTGGATTTTATAACCAGCCAGGGGTAAGCCACCACTCTTCACTCTAACACACCCCTAGTTATATATGCCTGTGTGCAGATTTAAAAATTTGTCAGTGGCAGCTGAACTGTCTGTTTTCATCCCGTCCCCAGCTGCCTACCTTACTTACAAGAGGGTGGCATTGGCAACAGCCAATTTCTCCTTAATCTCAGTGTTGCCTCTTTAGAACTGAGCAGAAGTCCGCCAGCCGCTCCTCCTAGTGTTGTCCTCCCTGCCTCTCCCCCTACTACAGTGGTACATTGGTTCTCGAACAGCTTAGTTGTTGAACAAATCGGCTCCTGAATGCCGCAAAGCCGGAAGTGTTCTGGTTTGTGAATGTTTTTCGGAAGCCAAACTCCCAACATGGCTTCTGCTTGAGAGCAGGAAGCTCCTGCAGGCAATTGGAAGCTGCGCCTTGGTTTTCAAATGGTTTCGGGAGTCAAACCAACTCCCAGAATTGATCAAGTTCGAGAACCAAGGCAACTGTAGTTCCAGTGGGCATCATCCTATACAACAGGCATCGCCTTTATCCTCGCAATCCCAGTGGGAGGGAAGTTGGGCTGAGAGATTGTGATTGGCCCAAGGTCACACAGAACGGGGATTTGGCCCCTGATCTCGCAGGTACTAGTGCATCACTCTAGCTGCTACAGCACTGGCCTCACAAGAAGCCACGTCCTACTCACTAGTTCTTGTATTTCACGAAGAATTCTTCCGCTTCTGTAAACTGTCCGGTGGGAAGCTGTAAACGGGAGAGGGTGGAAAGTGAAATCAGAGAGCCAAAGAAAAGGAAACAAGGATGTAATAGTTGTGGCAGGGTCGGATTTAGGTTTGATGAGGCCCTAAGCTACTGAAGATAATGGGGCCCTTTATATGTCCAGCTGTCCTTTGTCAACAACAAATTGCCACCTTTTTCTTGTGTTGAATATATGCTATATGGTAAGTTATGGACCTAATACAAGCTTCCTCAACTTCGGCCCTCCAGATGTTTTTGGCCTGCAACTCCCATGATCCCCAGCTAGCAGGACCAGTGGTCAGGGATGATGGGAATTGTGGTCTCAAAACATATGGAGGGCCGAGGTTGAGGAAGCCTGACCTAATAGATATCTAAAGCCCTTTGCACATGTTGCCATGCAGAATGTAGGCACCCTATATATAGAAATGAGCAAACCAGTGATATTTTAGGGAGCAGGCTAGCAGGCAGGGCCCATTACTTACCTCACAGGAGCCTACACAACACAAAACACTGTTGCTGTATTAGGTTTTATTTATTTGGTTTGTATCTTATATTTTGGAAATGTACATCCAGTTTTTTCCCCTTAATTTTTTTGGGGGCCCCCAAGAGAACAGCGCCCTAAGCTATAGCTTGTTTAGCTTATAAATAAATCCGGCACTGGTTTTGCGGAGGGTGGAAGGAAGGAAATGCACACGGAACAGAAATGATGCACAAAATGCTGCCTCTGGCTATCAGCCTCTGATGCGTCTGGCCTCACATACGATCACATACAAATATATACATACAAAATTATCCCTCTCCCTCAAGCTTTGTCAGTTGATTTCCCATGGAGTGCTCTTCCCCCACCCCAATACCATTCTTTCGCTTTACCACTCAAAGTCGTTCTACTATAAGCAAAGAATGAGGAACCTCCAACCCAGAGGCTTAATTTGGCCCCTGAGGCCATTTTCTCTTGCCTGGCCTACACCTGAGCCATGGGTCATCAGGTGTGAGGCAGGTAAGGTTGTATCCACAAAGGAATGACCAGGAGCCTCATAACTGCACTTTCAATTGCTTTACAGAACGTGAGCCCTGCATTCAGCACATCTTTGCACTCCCCAAGTAGAACCGATCCCTGCAGAAAGCAGGGCTTGTGGTCAGCTAAGGGCAAGTCCTGCTTTCGGCAGAAGTCTTTGCTTTGATTTCAAGCCGCAGCTGCAAAGGAAGCATTACGAGTGCCCTTTGCGTGTATTCCCAGATTGTCTGCTGAAGTATGAACTACTTGATGCCAAACTCTAGGGAGGGCTGGATTTGCTTCTCTACCACTGCTATAAGGTAAAGGTAAAGGTAAAGTGACCCCTGGCCATTAGGTCCAGTCATGACCGACTCTGGGATTGCGGTGCTCATCTCGCTTTATTGGCCGAGGGAGCCAGCGTTTGTCCGCAGACAGCTTCCGGGTCATGTGGCCAGCAGGACTAAGCCACTTCTGGCGTACCAAAGCAGCGCACAGAAACGCCGTTTACCTTCCCGCCGGAGCGGTACCTATTTATCTACTTGCACTTTGTGCTTTCGAACTGCTAGGTTGGCAGGAGCAGGGACCGAGCAACGGGAGCTCACCCCGCCGCGGGGATTCGAACCGCCGATCTTCTGATCGGCAAGTCCTAGGCTCTGTGGTTTAACCCACAGTGCCACCCGCATCCCTGCTATAAACAGTGTTTATATAAAGTGGTGTTTATAGCACCACTGCTATAAACAGATAAAAAAGCACTGGGGTACGCAATGGAGTTAACTATGCAGCTAGTCTTCAAGGGATAACGCCAAGTCTGTTTTGAAACAATACTGCCAAAAGCCAGCACTATTGCCTTAGTGAGCTGCGGTGTTGTGTAAGCTGGAAGAACAAGTCTCTATAGGGGAATAATAATAAAAAAGGGTAGGAGCTAGCATGCTGCAGGAAGCTCATCTCTTCTCACTCCCCTGTAGCAGATTAAATGTTCTCACCTCCTTCTTCACTACCCGCATGGATAAAACTTTGTCCACTATAGCAGCGTCTTCCTCACTGGGGTTTTCCTTTGGAACAGAAAGGATAGAGAGAGGCAATTAAATAAGGAAGAGAAAGGCAGGCTTGATGGGCTATCTGACCTTGCATCCTGTTTCCAGTAGCGGTTAAGCAGAAAGCTCTGGGGAGCCTGCCAAGTAGGAACAATCCTCCATCATTGATTTGCCCCCTTGGCACCTGATAAGAGGCACACTGCCTCTGAACATGGAGGCTCTACTTAACAAGCACAGCTAATCGTCACTGATGGAGCTCCACTACACGAATAATAATAATAATAAATTTTATTTATATCCCGCCCTCCCCAGCCAAAGCCGGGCTCAGGGCAGCTAACAACAATAAAACAGTACAACAGTACAACACTCTAAAATCATTCATTATAAAATTCATTCAAATCAAACCACTGGCAACCATTGGGCCAGAGCTCCGCAAAGATTGCCGAAGGAGGGAGTCAGGCTGTGCCCTGGCCAAAGGCCTGGTGGAACAGCTCTGTCTTGCAGGCCCTGCGGAAAGATGTCAAGTCCCGCAGGGCCCTAGTCTTTTGTGACAGAGTGTTCCACCAGATCAGAGCCACAGCTGAAAAAGCCCTGGCTCTAGTTGAGGCCAGCCTAACTTCTCTGTGGCCTGGGACCTTCAAGATGTTTTCATCTGAAGACCGTAAGTTCCTCTGTGGGACATACCAGAAGAGGCAGTCCCGCAGGTACGAGGGTCCTAGGCCGTATAGGGCTTTAAAGGTTAAAACCAGCACCTTAAACCTTATCCTGTACTCCACTAGGAGCCAGTGCAGCTGGTATAGCACCGGGTGGTATATACGAACCAGTATAATAAGCTTATTCCACAGCAAGGATGGGGAAGCCCAACGAAGCCACCCTGAAAAGAAGCTGGTCTGGGAAGGAGAGGACCAGACAAGAGGCCTCACCACAAAAAACTGCATGGAAGGCAGCGTCTCCCCCTCGGGAATCGGCTCCGGAGCAGGTGGTTCGGGGGCTGGCGGCTGCTCGGCCTTGACGGGCCCCGTCACATCCAGCTCCTCGTCGTCCTCGTCATCCGTGATCTTGATGTCCAGGTCCTCGGTGTATTTCTTCCGCTTCACCTGACGGTTCGAGCGCCGCTTCTGGAGGGAAATAAAGAGCACATCAATACAGTGGTACCTTGGTTCTCAAACGCCTTGGTATTCAAACAACTTGGAACCCAAACACTGCAAACCTGGAAGTAAGTGTTCTGGGTTGCAAACTTTTTTTGGAAGCCAAACATGCTCCGTTTTGAGTGTTACGCTTCGAATTTGAGTGTCACACTTCCGCTTCTGATTTGAGTGCCACACTTCCATTTTGGGTGTTATGCTGAGATCTGTGCTTTTGTTATTTATTTTGTGTTTTTGTTTTTGCGGTTTTTTTGTTTTGATTTTAGTGACTGTATGGAGCCCAGTTCAGCAATTGATTGATTCTGTGACTGCAGTACATTGATTATTGCTTTCATTTTATGGATCAAAGGTCTCGTTAGATAGTAAAATTCATGCTAAATTGCTGTTTTAGGGGTTGCTTCTAAAAGTCTGGAACAGATTAATCCGTTTTGCATTACTTTCTATGGGAAAGCGCGCTTTGGTTTTGGAACAGATTTCCGGAACGGATTATGTTTGAGAACCAAGGTACTGTACCTCTGTATGGAGGATGGAGCTCTGTGGATGGCCTTGTTTGTGAGAGCTGAAGACAAAACAGTCCCCGCTTTCACAACACAAAAGATTCCAGAGCTGTGAGAACGCAGCTGGGGTTAAGACAAACATTCACTTTGTGATAACTATTTTTTACTGAAACTTAGGAAGAACGCTACAAATTTATTTTATTTATTTATCTCATTAAATGTATACACTGGTTGGTTGTTAAAAACAAAACAAAACCCTCAAAGTGGTTTACAGATATGAAAAAACAAAAACATTCTCAATAAGATAAATTAAAAACACTATGTTTTAAACTTTCGAAGTTAAAATAATAGATTTTAAACAGATTTTAAAAATCACACCAGCTTTCTACATTTAAAAACAAACCTTAATTTTCTGTGTAATACATATAGGCGAGGTCTGGGTTGAGCATTTGAACTTATTTGGAGCCAAAAACATGGAATGATAAAGAAACAACTATGCAAACCCTTTTAAATGCTGCAAGTACGGTATAATCCAGGGGTAAACAACATGGTGGCCTCCTACTCCCATGAGCCTCAGCTAGCATAATCAATAGTCTGGGGTGATGGGAGCTGAGGTCCCCAACATCTGAAGGGCACCACATGGCCTACCATTGGTCTATGCCTTCTCACAACTCAACCCAAGAAGCATGGGGGATCCAGAAGTCAAGCCAGGAAGAGTTGACCTTTGCAATAACTTTGCAAACAATTTATGCCGGCCTCCTGTGCAGAGGTGCTGGAAAGATTACGGAGCGTGATGGGAATGTTGAGTATCTCAGGATGCTAATCCACAATAAAACCAGAGCTGTTCCTCATGCACACCAGTACATCACTTCCCCCAGACATGCTCCCTGCCCGGCCTCACCTGAACGCTGCTCTCCTCCTCCTCGCGGGGGGACTGCGCCGGCATGACCTCAGCGTCCGAGTTGTCCGAGGAAGCGTTCCGTTTCCGCTTCTTCCCTACGACTGGCGTGATGGTGCTGCGAAGAAGGAGAGAGAGAGAATGAATGAATGAGAAACGGGCTCACCTCTCGAGAGAAAGGGAGGCGGAACGGAGGATCCTGCCCTATCTCCTTTCTCACCTGGGCTTCCCTCTTCCTTTGCTCTTCCCCGATCCCCCCTGGCCCCTGCCCTTGCGCGGCCGCTCTTCCTTGGGGACACGGTCGCCTCCGCCTTTCCGGCGACGCTTGCGCTCTCCCGTCTCCTCGGGGCGCACGCTGGGAAGCTCGTCCTCGTTCAGCACGCGGGGGATGTTCTGCTCGCCCCGGGCCCGGGCCCGGGCGATGGCCTCCGCCACAATCCGGTTGGCCTTTTCCTGCTTCTTCTGGTGCTCCAGTTTGCGGGATTCGTCCGAGCTGCTCCGCGCCGTCCCGCTGGAGGAGGGGAGGGCGGCCACCTCGCTACTGCTCAGCACCTTCACAACGGAGAGCCCAGAGGAGCTGCCTTGCGATGAGCTGGCCTGCGGGAGAAGGCGTTACAGAAACAGATGCACGTTACATCCAGACAACAGCATCCTGGTCCGGGCAGAAGGCCAGGCTGACAAAAGCTGCACTAACAAAGGACCAGCATATCCTACAATAAGGATGGGGAACCTGCAAGCTTCCAGATATTCAATAATGGCTTTGGCCCTGTAACACTGGAGGAGCATCTCCCATCATTCAGCCCTGACACTGAGGTCCAGCTCCGAGGGCCTTCTGGTGGTTCCCTCACTACGAGAAGTGAAGTTGAAGGGAACCAGGGAGAGGGCCTTCTTGGTAGTGGCACCCGCCCTCCTGTCAGATGTCAAGGATAGAAATCATTACGGTGGTACTTCGGTTTAAGAACAGTCCTGTTTAAGAACGATTCGGTTTACGAACTCCGCAAAACTGAAGTAGTGTCCTGGTTTGTGAAGTTTCGGTCTAAGAACGGAACCCGAACGGTGGAAGGGCACCGGCGGCAGGAGGCCTCATTAGGGAAAGCGCGCCTCAGTTTAAGAATGATTTTGGTTTAAGAATGGACTTTCCTGTCTCAGGAAACTTTGAAAGTCAGACGTTCTGCTGTATTTTTGTATATTCTGTTGGAAGCTGCCCAGAGTGGCTGGAGTAACCCGTGTCAGATGGGTGGTGTAGAAAAATTAATAACTACTAGTACTCCTACTACAAGTCCCATCATCCCTCAGCAATTCCTTTGCTGACTGGGACTGATGGGAGTTGAAGTCCAAAAACGTTCCTTGGTTTTCCACCTATCAGTTGCTAGGCGGATTTTGGCAGCATATGAACAACAGGATTCAATACAACCTTCAAGCTAACAAAATGAATTTCAACAGGGACAAATGTAAGGTTCCACACTTAGGCATGAATAACCAGATGAGCAAATATAGGATGGAGGGCACCTGGCTTGCCAGTAGTACAGGTGAAAAGGATCTAAGGGTCGTAATAGACCACAAGCTTAACAGGAGTCAACAGAAGGATGCAGCAACAAAAAAAGCTAGTGCTATTCTAGGTGGCATCAAAGGAAGTCATAGTGCTGCTTTAGACTGCATTGGTCAGACCAAAACTGGAATATTGTGTCTCCATATCCTCCACAGCAGAGCTCAAGGCGGCTTAACAAAAAACATTCTTTAAAAAAAATACAGCACAATAAAAAAGTTGAGAGTAAAGGTAGCCAATGAAAAACAATTTCATTAAGACACACTCCAGCACTTTAAAAATTATTAATTTAAAAACTGAACACACTTATGCCCCAAAGGCTTTTGGAGGCAAATAGCAGGTTTGGTGTGTAAAAGTTTTCTAATTTTTTTTAAAGAAAACCTAGGTGGTTTTGGGATGCGGGTGGCGCTGTGGATTAAATCACAGAGCCTAGGATTTGCCGATCAGAAGATCGGCGGTTCGAATCCCCGCGACGGGGTGAGCGCCCATTCCTCGGTCCCTGCTCCTGCCAACCTAGCAGTTCGAAAGCATGTCAAAGTGCAAGTAGATAAATAGATACCGCTCCAGCGGGAAGGTAAACAGCGTTTCCGTGCACTGCTCTGGTTCGCCAGAAGCAGCTTAGTCATGTTGGCCACATGACCCGGAAGCTGTACGCCGGCTCCCTTGGCCAATAAAGCGAGATGAGCGCCGCAACCCGAGTCGGCCACGACTGGACCTAATGGTCAGGGGTCCCCGTTACCTTTACCTAGGTGGCTTTATTATTTTTTTAATGTCAGGGGTAAATGCTACCTACAATCACCTTCCTTATGTTCCTGCTTCTGTTGTTTCCATGATTTATCACTCATGATCTCCATGCTAAAGCAACTACAATCTGGCAGGCAAGAAATCCCATTTCCACACAAAACAAGTCCATATTCAGTTCCGCACCACGTATGAATTGCAAAAATGCAACAGCGTTTCCCCCATAATATTGTCGCTGCATGCAGTTTATTCTGGTTTTGCTGTTCACCAGAATGCAGTGACCCCTCATTCAGTTGGTGGCATCTGTCTGTCTTTGGAGACAATAGAGGGGTGCAACCTTTGGGGGTGAGGTCAAACTATTAGAAGGTTTCAGTGCCTGCTGTGGCTGCTGAGACCGATGCGAGAGAGACATGCTTTGTTGCAGCCAGGGCAGAAGAAAGGCCTAGCTGTGACAAAGCATGTCTCATGCAGTTAACGCTCTGGATTTGGAGATCTCTGCAAACATTGTCCACACTTTTCCAAAACTATCATGAGAGCTAGAAAATTGCCTCTTCCTTTTTTCCCCCAAGCTAAGGCAGAGATTCCCAGGGAGTTGGATTGTGGCTCTGCTAACATGACCAGAGCTCCACCCCCAGCACTCCCAAGGGAATTGAGGCCCCTGCGGTCCCCATCGTGATTTTCACTGGGTGCTCTATAGCTGTCGTGTACCAAGATACCCCCAAAGCATGGCAGAAGCACTGCCCTTACCTGCGGCTGCAACACAACTTTGAGGGGGACTGTCACTCTCTGCCCCGAACCGCTCACCACCTGGGCTTGCTGTACGGAGGACACACCCAACGTCCCTTGCTGGCCGGAGGAGGTGGGTGGGGGCTGCTGCAGAAGCTGGATCTTCTGGGTCCCAGGCTGGCCACCAAGTTGCTGCTGTCCGGGCTGCTGAACTTGGAGCTGGATGGTGACCACCTTGGCTGGCTGCCCTGGCGCACCCTTGGCCTGGCTCAGGGCCGCCAACTGGTTCCCCTGGAGCACAATCTTGCCCGGCAGGCTGCCCAGAACCACATGGCGCTGCCCTGGGGCGCCTCCACCCGCCGGGGGCTGCTGGAGGACCAAGGTGATGCGTTTCGACTCTCCCTGTAGGGAGGAAAAGGGGATTCAAGAGCCAGAAAAATATCTCAGCACCTAATACATTAAGAAGCTGCCACTCCCAATTAAGGAAGGTTACTCCGATATACCATTACAGTGGAAAGATTGTTATATACGAAGATGGAAAGATTCAGCCCTACCCACTAGATGGACCCACTGTTCAATTCTCAGTATAAGGCAGATTCCTATGTTCCCCATACCTGGCCTAGAGGCTCCTGAATTCCTGGTGACCCCTAGCCTAAGAGACAGATATCCAGAATAAGGATATAAAGGAGCTGCCTTGTATTGTTCCATCATCGGTCAATATCGTGTGGTGCTGTTTGAACAGCTCCTCTCTCAGGGGAACCTCTCTCAAGGGTAGCAGTTCCCTCTGTTGTTGGACCACAACCCCCATCATCCGTGAACACTGGTCCCGCTAGCTAGGGATGATGGGAGTTGTAGTCCAACAACAGCTGGAGGCCAGAGTTTGAGAAACACTGGGTTAAGATGAGAGGTGGGAACTGGCCCAAGGTCACCCAGGGGGCTTCGTGGCAGAGTGGGGATTCAAACCCTGGTCTCCCATGTCCTAGTCTAACCGCGCCATGCTGCCTAGATCAGTATCCCACCCGAACCGGCCGTCCCAACACACCTGACCGCTTTCTGCTTGCTCACCTGTGCTGGAGTAGAGGTCAGAGTGACGGCAGGCTTGAGGGGTGTGGCTCCAGTGCTGCCCCCTGGCTGGCTCTTGATGGGCTGGAGCACCAGCTGCTTGACAGGCCGGCCAGGCTGCACCAGGCGGTGGAGTGTGGTTGGGGCCCCCGCTCCAGGGGACACTTTGGTGGCCAGCACCGCATTGCCCGAGACGATGGAGACCCCTGGCCGCAGTGGGGTGCCTGTCAGCACCTTGGCGAAGGTCACTTTGCCCCCATTGGCGGCCCCGATGGGCTGGGCTTGGATCTGGGCCACGTGGGCCCCCGTCACCGAGCTGCCTGCCGGCGCCTTCAAGATAACAATCTTCGGGGCGGCAGGTGGGGCCGCCGTGACAGCGGCGCCTTGCTGCCCTCCGGCAGATGAAGACGGCACTGTAACTGTTGTTGTGGTGGCAGAGGAGACGCCCATGAAGGGGTTGCCCTGGCTGAGGACTTCCTGGTCCTGGGGGGCTTGCAGGAGCCCCGGCTGATCCTGCTGCGGCAGTTCAGGCACAGCCTCGGGCTGCGCGTCCGAGAGGGGCAGGGCCTGCGGCTGGGGAGGCTCCGGCTGTGCAGGGGCCGGCTGCTCTTTGGCGCCCCCTGCCAGGGAGTCCAAGGCACCGCCCGGCAGCCCCAGGGCCTCCTCAATGGGGTCTGGGGCCCCCTGGCTGAAGCTCTCATCCGTCAATGAGTCCAGGCCGAAGAGGTTGGGGTCATCGAAGAGGTCCATTATGGGGTCAGCCATGGCAGAAGAGAGAGGTTCGGTTGCTGGCTGAGGGAGGGGGCTGTCCGGAGGGGCCCCTCCCCAACTGCAGCGGTCCAATGGTCACAATCAGGTGGGGCTGAGCCTCATGAAGCGAGAAGAAGGCAGTCTAGAGCTGGCTGGAAAGGAGGAAAGCATAGGGCTTTAAGTAAGAAGCAACACAGCAGATTTCAATATCCTAGAATGCCCAAAGGCCACTAACAAAATACAGCTTTTTACACCTGTTCCAGTCCCAGAACCTTCTCTGCTTTGTTCTCTCCCCGCCCCCACACAGAAATTAAACACACAGCAGCTCCATCAGATTACATTTCAGCAGCACCCATCAGTAGAAGCACACACCTCTCTATGCCCCCCAAGCCCGCCAATCGCTCTTTCCATCTCCTCTTCCAAGTTTGAAAATTCATAGGAACTGGAAGTATCTGATTAGTTTATTTAGAAAGGAACAAAAAAACTGGAAAATCTAACTCTTAAAACCACCAGGCATGCATAGAGAGGGGATAAGCCAAGCGTTTGCATGGGCCACATCTGAGCATTGCCCTCCTTAGGAATATCCTGTGCAACAAACAATGACCTTCTAGAATCCCAGGGCTCAAATGGCCCCCGGCTTTACATGCAGAAGGTCCCATGTTCAATTTCTGCTTTCTCCCAGTAGGAAGGCCCCTGTTTGAAGCCCCAGAAAGCCACTGCCAGTCCATGGCCACAATATTGGGCTAGAAGTGGGAACAGAAGAGCCCGTTGGGTCAGGCCAACAGCCTATCTAGCCCAGCATCCTGTTCTCACAGTGACCAAGCAGATACGCCAACGGGAAGCCTGCAAGCAGGACCTGAGTTCAAGAGCACAACATCACTCTCCCCTCCTGTGGTTTCCAGCAACTGGTCTTCAGAACATTGCTGCCTCTAACCAGGGAGGCAGAACATAGCTAGCAGTTGGCATAAGGTAGCTTCTGATGTTCCCATTTACTTGGAACTCCTTTTTAATAAGATAGGCAGATGATTTAACGAACACAGGAGAGTGGCCGTTTCCAATTCAAATAACAGACGCCCCAGAAGGCGGCTACAAACTTTCAATCATCCAATGTGCAACTCAATGGCTTCTCCTGTCTATTAACAGGCACCATCTTCAAGGCATTCCATTACCACCCTCTCATTTTTGCTAGAGCATATCTGAACTCTTTATCTGGTAAAGATCTAGGCATCAAGCGGCAGCATTGAGAGCACGTGTAAATGAGCCAACAGCTTAAATTAAACATATTGGGTCCAATGCTAGTCCTATTGAAGTTAATAGATAGGACTAAGTTAAATTCATTCATTTCACTGGGTCTCCTCTAAATTGGACTTAGTTGGGAGACAAGCCTGAAACATTTAAAATGGTAGAGAACCTGCTTAAGGATCTAAGCCGGGGTCCCCAAACTAAGGGGACTCATTTATCCAGCCTCCGGCACCCCCACCCCCCACTCTTACTGGCGCTGCGCGGCTGCCCACTTCTGGGTCAGAGGAGCACTGGAAATAGCTTGTGTGCATGCGCAAGTGTTCATTGCGCATGCACAAGTGTTATTTCCGGTGCACATCTAGGGGGGGAGGCCAGTTGCACATGAGCACAAGCTATTTCCGGTGCTCCTCCGACCCGGAAGTGTGCCAGAAATAGAGAGTGTGCACGCATATGGGTACACGCTCCCCCAACCTCCGTGCGACTGGCGCTGGAGACACCGGTCCGAGGCGCAGTAAGTTTGCTGACCCCTGATCTAAGCCATGGATAAAGGACCTATGGTCCCCCAGGCGTTGCTGAACTCAAACTCCCATCAATCCCAGCCAACATGGTCAACGGTGAGGAGCAGTGGGAACTGCATCTACAAGACCACAGGTTTTCCAGCGCTGATCTAACTAGAGAAACTAACAGCCCATTGCTGAGAATAGTGCAGAAAGAATTACAGAGCAACATAGGAAGTGCTTACACAAAAAGGACCCAAGAGCTTTGGTCCATCTGGCCCACTTCTGGCAGTGACTCCCTAGGGCAGGGCTGAGGAGCCTGTGGCCCACCAGGTGATGCTGGGCTATAACTCCTTGGACACTGGTCAATAGAAGTTGGGAATCCCAAGAACATCTGGAGGACCGCAGGCTCCCCATCCCTGGTTTAGCCCACATAAGTAGCAGCTGAGTACATATCATTGGTCTGGAGATACCAGATTGACCCATGGATCTTCCTGCATTCAAATGATGTGCTCCATCATAGAGCTATGACCTCCAGTTTCCTAGAGTGGATGGGGGGGGGGTCAGTTACTCAGTTTATGCAGTGGCTTCTCATTTGGGATCACTGAACCCAGAAAGGCTTGGAAATCTACAGCAAGTGTCGTCATTTAGCAGTCACCTGAAGGTGTCAACACAATGCCCTCCAAACAGAGCCATGTTCATCATGGGATTCCTGCCTAATTTGCACTGAGAATATGCGACACACGATTTTTCAAAAATAATAACGAATCACCCAATGCAGAACAGAAATAAAGCATTCGTTTCAAGCATCCAAGCGCAAAGAAGGGCAGAGAAGAGTTTTGGAATAATGTCTTCCAGGATAGAAAGCGCTGCCTAGAGTGCCCTTAGGGGAAAAGGTGTAGCTCATTGGTGCAGCAGGTCCAATCTGCAGCCTCCTCAGGTAAGCCTGGGAAAACACTCCTCTTTGAAATACTGCAGAGCTGCCAGTCAGTTGAAACAGTGCTGAGCTAGAGGAACCAATTTTTTGACTCAATATAAAGCAATTTCCTGTTGTTGTTGTTGTTATATCAAATAATTAAATAATTCTATCAGCTGTCCTTGTCCTTTGTAAAAACCAAAGCACACTCTTCTGTAAGTGTTCTCCCAGAATAACAAAGTGAAGCATGGAAAAATCGCTAGCAGGTCTAGGAACCAAAGGTCTCCCAGTCTCCCAACAGCCCATTATATCTTTTCATGTGCAGAGAATTCTTTTGCACGGGAAGGCAATGAAAAAATGCAAGCTCTGCCCCCCATGTGGCCTCTCCACCACATCCATCTGCAAAATTAGCACTGCTACAGGTGCCACTCGTTCTGCAGTTGTAAGAACTTGATCTTTTTGTGTGGCAGCACCTGAACTTTGGAACTCCCCACCTGTGGACATCAGGCAAGATGCCTTTGCTGAACTCTTTTTGGCACCCATTGAAAAACATTTTCATTTATGCAAACCTATCTGGATGTGTGAATGTCAATGGGTTCTGATCTTTTTCTAGTTTACTGACAATGTTAATTGGTTTTAAACTTTCAGTGGTGATTTTAATATTTCTTGCAAAAAGCTTTAGAGGTTTTACTGCAATCAAGTGGTATATAAATGTTGTTAAATAAATGTACAGTGGTACCTCTTGTTGTGAACGCCTCTGGTTGCGCACGCTCCAGGTTACCAGGTCCGCTAACCCAGAAGTAGCTGATCCTGGTTGTGAACGTTGCCCCAGGATGCAAATGGAAATCACACGCCAGAAGCGTGCACACAGAGGGAGACACCATTAGTGAAAGCGCACCTCATGTTATGAGCGATTTCCGGTTATAAATGGACCTCCAGACCAGATTCCATTCGTAACCAGAGGAACCACTGTATGTTCTAAAGTGCAAAGCCCAGCAATTCCCCCACCCCAAAACCATGCTGATGTTATTTCTGACATATGAATGGGTCCTAGGAGAAAAGATTGTGTGAAGAAAGAGGTTCTTCTCTTAAAATCATTATTAATAGTTAGCAACAATGCACTCTCTACCCTGAACAGTTAGTGGAAGAGAAATTTGCCTCTCCAGGGATGTCTATACCTCTTGGCAATGTAACTACACCCGCTCCAGGGAAAGGAAAACAGGACTTTTTTGAGTCAGCTTTGCACCATCCTCCTTGTGGAGAGAATGTGTTCCTGTTCTTAGAACAAGTGTGGATGAGCCTGATGACAGCTGCAGAAACATAACTACTTCCAGGGACATATTATCTATAGATTTTCCCTTACAAGGATTGCCAAAAAGCACCATCTATTCTAAAAATCCCTAAGCCAGATGCAAAAAAATGCAACATGAAGGTAGATTCCAAACTGTCCTGTGATACTTGGATGAAGGGCGGTATAGAAATTAAATAAATTAAATTAAATAAAACTTTAAACAGGATTATTGAAATAAAAATTTAGCAACAACAGGGCCCCATCTTATAGGCCTGGCAAAATGGGATGCCTCTTAAAAAATTGCATCTGAAGCAACTGGTGGATGATGGTCCGTGAGTGGCACAATTTCTGGTGAGGAGGAGGATGATGCAAAAATAAAGCGGAGAAGTTGTGGTTACTTCTGTGCACAGCAGGCTATTCCAGGGTTAAACTCAAAGCCAAAATGTGTTTCTGCATATCCGATCTTTAACCAGTAGGGTTGGGTTTTGTTTTATTTTTAATTGGCCAGAATGAATTGCACAGGTGCTTGTTAGATTTTCTGCAGTTTTGGAATCTTTTCACCTTACTCCTTAATTCCAAGGACACAAGAGTTGCTTGTCCTGGAAAAGCCAGACAGAGACCAAATCACCTATGGGTGCCCTTCAACACAGGTGGGTGCCATAGAGCCCTCCAGAGGTGGGAAAACCTCCATGAAGCCTGAGAATCAGCCATGCCTGCTGAGGCTGATGGGAGCCTGGAGACTGACCACCTTTGGAGAGACACAGTTTGAGATACTGCTCTAAAAGATAGGAATGTCAATTGACCAGTCGGCTAAGGTGTATCATCTGCCTTTCAATTGACCAATGAGCTGATTTAATTTAATTTGCATATTATAAAAAAAACCAAAGAAGCGGTCTTGTAAGGGGGTGGGGAGAAATGCAAGAAGGAAATCTGAGGATGCACAACACCTAAAAGTTAGCAAGTCATTGTCAGGAGAAGTACTTTTTTCTGTGTTCCCTTGCTCATGCCCTAGGTCAGGTGTAGCTAAAGTCTGGCCCTCCAGACGCTGACAGACTCGAACTCCCATCAGAGTCAGGGTGAAGGGAGTTCTAGTCCAGCAGCAACCACCCCTGACCCTTCCAGTCAAGACACCGGGACCAAAAACAGCCTCAAGAGAAAAAACAAAACAGAACAAGTGGGCCTTTTAACTTGAACCTATGAATTTCCACTCCCCCTGCTTTCCTTGGCTGTTTTACGGATTTAAACAGCCCCCACTAATACAACATCCATCTCCTTCCCCCCCCCCCGCACACCCTTTTTCTTGGGGTGAGCATCCTTGTACCCCACTTCCTATCCTCCTCACACCCCTCTAGTCATTTCAAGGGCTTTCTCCCGTCACTTCGCATCTGCCAACAAACCCAATTTTGGACCCCTGCACACCTCTGAACTGAATCCCCTGGCCTCCCAACACTTCTTTCTCTCCCCCTGCCTAGCTAGCCTCAAACCAGGGCCCCTGCTTCTCCCTCCAGCCCACCTGGCGGTTGTTTCTCCTCCATCCATTTGCACCCACCTGCCCCAACATCCTCCCTCCACCCAGCCTGGGCTTATCCTCCCTCCCCCAATGCCTTGCCCTCCGCCTGTCTGCACACCTCTGCCTTCCCAGCCCCCTAATAATGCACCCCATTCTCTGCACGCTGCAAGCCGGCATGCCTCCCCCCACCCTCTTCCATCCCCACGGAGCTCCCTACATAACCCTCCCTGCCTAAACCCAAATCCACTCCCAGCCGTGAACCCCGGCACCTCTTGAACCCACCATTTTTCTGCAGCCCCGGCGTTCCTTCCGCCCGGCAGCCAAGCCACCCCTCCCCTTACAAGCTCCACATCGTGCCCCCCTTCTTTACCTCCTCATCCGAGTGCCAGCTCCCTCCTTCCTTCGCCTCCTTCCACCTTAACCCCCAAACCTGCAAGCCCCAGTCCTCCCCAACCCCGCCTCCCTGCTGTCTCCAGTTTCCTCGCAGTCCCCAAGCCACCCCACCCCGCTTACCTCCTGCTACCCACAATCCGCCTCCCCTCCCCCCTCCTCGCTGGAAGCTGCCTTTCCCCCTCCACCCCCAAGGTCTCCCCATCCGATCCCGGATCCTACCCAGCCCCAGAGCAGCGGCAACAGCTCCTCCTCCAAACCTCCGGCATCTCCTTCCGTGTGCAGGGAGGGAGGGAGGGGGAGCCAGGCCCAGCCGCTCTCTCTTCCCACTCCCCCCTTCAGCTTCTCCCCCCCCTTTCAGCTAGCCAGAAACAGAGTGCCAGCCAGCCTCTTTCCTCTGCTTCACTGCAGAGAGAAAGAGGGGCTGCCCCCCTCCCCTGTCACTGCTCATTTGCATCCCTGCATCTCATGTGTGTCTGTGGAGGGGCAGAAATACATCCCATCGGCTCAGCGGAGCATTTTGATATAATGCACAAATGAATGGCACAAAAAAAGACACCTCGCCCCCCCCCCCCCAATTTCTATGTGCATGCATATACACTCAAATACCTATCAGAGGCCTGTGCATACATACATAGGTGCATTTATCCTGGCTGCTTCCTCTCCCACCCCAAACCGCTGGGGTATCCATTTTCGAAGGTGGGGAGCCCCACCACACCAGTACTTACGTGCACAGTGATTATTCAGCGGCACACTTTTAAATAATAATAATAATAATAAAATAATAATAATAATTCTCCGTCCACTTGGGAGCATTGCATGCATTATGGGTACTGTTTCAAGGGCTCGAAAAGTAATTAAAATAATTTTAACCGGTCACTTGTATGAGCGGCTGATTGATCTCTCAAATTTTGCTTATCAGTAAAGGCAACCATTCTGAAGCAAGAAACTTACTTTTAAAAAAAACACCAAGTCTACAACCGATGATGCATACAAGCTAGAGACGTCACCTAAGAAGAAGCATTCCTTCCTCCCTGTCGGAAAAGAGACAGTAACTCTATCCGCAGTTTCATTAAGCGCTTTTATTAAAAACACTCCCCTCCGTAACTTTTCTCCATTTAATTGAGGACTCTCTTGGCCAATTCAACTGAAAGATGAAAAACTACCACCCGTATCAGTCGCACGAATTAAAAACTACTCCTTCAACACTCCCAAACAACAGCGTTCATACACATGTATGGATGCCAAACACTTTGTCCCACAACAGAGGAGGAAGGGTAGGATCCTACTGGGGCATTTGCCACAAGAGGAGCACCGCCCCCCCCCCCCCGTTTCACCTTTGGATATATTGTTTGTTCAAGTACATTTCCCCCCTCCTAAATATATTGTAACATTAACACCAGCATTTTTTAAAAAAACATTATTATTTTTTAGGCAGCTAGGATTTGGCTCACAAGACAGAGATGTGATGATATAGGGCTGGGGGGGGGGGCGTGAGGACATTTATTGCTCCCCCACTACATAAATTCACATGACTTGCTCAATTCAGAACACCCTCCTTGCCAAAGAAACACACACAATGCAAACGTCTGGGTGCCACAAAACACTGACCGGGTCCAGAATCTACGCCACAGAGTTCTGCAAGTCAATCCCCTCCCTAGATAGATATTTTTAAAAAATTGGTCCCAACTAGGTAGTCTCCCTTATATCTACAGTTCGCATGGACGAGCAAGTTCTGTTCACGGATAAGTTAACCAAACAGCACATTTCCAGCAAGCAAGGAAGCTTCCTACACAATGGGAGCTTTGCAAGGCACACCACGCAAAGCCTTTCCAAACCATGAGGATATATCCTATCAGCAAACACCCACCAAGCAGTCCCTCTTCAAAGAGAGAGAACCTTTAACTATGTTCTCAATGCACTGAAGCAACAATCTAGGCACCCCAAATGCAGTGGCAGCTTGGAACGATTTCTGATCACTCCACCCCAAATTTAGTTTCACGTCCCCTGGTTTCCAAGCACAGTTCAATCGTCGAAGCCCTAAAACAGGAATGGGGAACCTGTGGCCCTGCAGATGTTGCTAGACTACAACTCCCATCATCCTTGAGCGTTGGTGATGTTGACTTGGGCTAATAGGAATTAAAGAGTCTAGACTACGACTTTAAAACAATCTCATACCACTTCAACAGTCAGTGCTTCTCCTGGGAACTGCAGTTAAGGGTGCTAGGAATTGTAGCTCAGTGTATGGCAAACTACAGTTTCTTCTTTTGAGGGGCGATTCATGACTGTTAAAGTGGTATAAGTGTCTTAAATGCACAATGTAGACGTCACTCTAATTCTTGCCAGCCCCAATCAGCATACTCAATGGTCAGGTATGATGAGACTAAACTAAAGACTACATCTCTTAATGTCACATGCTGGCATCACAAGCAGGTCTTTGGCCTGATCCAGCACACCTCACCTTCTTATGGTTTTTATTACTGGGTGGTTCTTGCTGCTTGGTAAGCTGCTCTAAGGAGCACATTTTTTAATGGTGAAAAGCAGCATGTAAACGGCAAACAACACACACAAGTTTTAGTTACGCCTTAACAACCTGGAAACATCACAGGTAGCTCAAGGTTGAATTTGGCAGTTTCGAGTCAGCTGGAAGTTACATTCAAGCTTTGCTTTAACCACCCTGTGGTTAATACCATGAGGCTTACAGCCCAGGAAAATGCAGGATTTCCATTTCAAGTTCAGAGCAGCAATAATAAGGAGTCAGGAAGTCCCATGATTCAAGTCTCATCTCAGCAACAAACTCATCCAACAGCTTTCAGCTGATCTCTTAGCCTAGCAACTTTCGCAAGGGGCAAACACAACTGGCCTACCTTGCAGGGATATTGTCAGGATTACAGTTATAGTAGCGACACAATGCTCTGGACGATCTAATGGTGTTCTATATTGGGGTGGCCAATCTGTGGCCCACCAGATACCCTTGGGCCCCAACCTACTCAACTTTGGGAAGGTGGTGCAAGGGCTCAGGCAACATCCCAGATCCTTCCCGCCTTGAAGGAGGTGCAAGGTCTCCCGCAGGGTCCTAGAGCCCTTAATTCCTCTTCCCAAAGTCCTGTAAGAGCTTGCCTGGCTGTGGAAAGGAGGACTCTAGGACCCTGCCACAGCCCTCACGCCTCCTTCCCCGGCTGGCTTACTCTGCCTTTGAAGACTCTGGGATGCTACCAGAGCCCTAGTACCACCTTCCCTAAGCCTTACTAGATACAATACATGCATGCATGGGTATTAATAAATAAACAGACATTTACTTATTTCCTCCCCCTGCTCAAAGCTGCAATCTAGTAAGTTAAATAAGCCTAAAATGTGAGTTATCTGTAGTATTTTTGATGCCTGTTCACACCAGGGTTTTGTTTTTTTTTTTGTTAGGTAAGCTCACCCAGACGTGTAAATTTTATTATGTACATTTGTTTTCAAAATCTGTTGATTTTATCTATATTTGTAATTTTATTCTGCCTATTTTAAGCAAGCATTTTATAACCCGAGCACGATTTGAAATATGAGCACCGGCATCAATTATTAAGATAAACAGGTTAAAATGGATGTATTGGATGTTATACATGAAATCTGCAGCATTTAAGGGTAAATATGGAAAGCAAGGCAGGGATGGAAAGTCAACGGATAATGGTCTACATCAAAATCTGTAAAGTTTTATTTATTTATTTTTGGTGGGAAAATAAATTGAAAATATAAATAAACAAACAAGCATTTTATAACGTTTTGTGTAAACCACTTATGAGGGTTTTTTTAATTAAGTGGTACACAAATCTTACTAAATAAATATGTTTGGAGCCACCCCCCTGCTTGTTGCCTTGCATACCACCCCCTCAAAATAAAAAAAGAAAGATGGGTAGATCACTGCCAGTTGTTTTATGCTGGGAGTACATTGCAGCCTCTAAGGAGTTGGACTTGGCTGCACTAGAGGAACACAGCTAGAAAGATACCTGTGGGATAAATTCACTTTTAGTCACAGAGTCGCATAAGTCAAAGGATCTGGGAAAGGCATGTGTTCGTGTTTTCTCCCTCACTACCTGGACACGTTCTGGTTAAATCTGTGATGAAAATGTAACTTGTGAACAGCGATAATATGCATTACCAGCGCCACCAGGTAAGACCGTCTAAAGTTAAAGCACTTTAAAATGCACCTCTCTCTGATTGGGGAGAAAGTGGCTTATTCCGGCATGAGACTGCATATAGAGTTGTTATTAGTTTTCCCCCACTTAAATCAATGAACTCAAAAGGTGCCTAGTGTCAACTGGATTAGGCCCGTTCCCCTTAAGGAGAGATAGAGAGCTGTCTGCCTTGTGACAGACTAAAACACAACTTGTCTTCTGGAATCTGGCCTACTAGCCACAATAGCCATTAAAACGTCAATGTTTCAAAAGCTCTGATCACCAGATGCTGAGGATTAGCAGGAGGGGATGGATATTCCCATCATGCCCTGCTCCTGAACCTCCCGGAGGCATCTGACTGGCCACTGCCAGCAGACACTGAGCAGCCTTGATGGTCCAGCGGTTTGAACTCACTTGGTGATTAGCCAAATCCAGTTCAAAGCTCAGCTTCCTTTGACACTTGGCTATCACCAGGTCACGGGACACAAATCCTTCAGAATGTGGCCTGAAACCACTGCAACTTCACTGAAGCAGGATAGAAGATGCAGATTAATTCTAGATTCCGATGGGTCCAGTGCTTGCATGCAGACCAGGAACATGCAGGACGTGAACCATTTCCTAATCCATTTTCATCAACTTTCCGAGTCAACTCTGTGCAGTGGGATAAAGAGAGCAGGCAACGGAAGTGAGGGGAGTGGGTGTGTTTCATTCCATCTTAATCTCAAAGAGAGAGGATGGGGGGGGGAGGGAGGAATTGGATGACCTTGAAAACAATCCTTGGGTTACAAGGCATGCCTGCTGAACGGAGGATGCAAACTAGGATTCTAATCCCGTGTGAAATTCTGCAAAACCAGGTGTGGTAGTTATGCCAGGCTACAATCCCACACAGGAAGTGTATCACTTCTCTAAGAGGAAGGGAAACGGCTCTGAAGTCGGATCACAGCTCAGAATGCAACACACAGTTGCCCCTCATTCACTTTCTTCTCCGTTTTAAAAACTTCAGCTTATTCCTTTCATTCCTACCACCAGCAAACATTGACGCAAGTCGCCTCCCCCCACCTCAATTTGCTCTATATTGCTACATCAGCATCTTTGCCCCTGAATCTAAAGAGGAAGACTGGGACTGGCCTCATTTCTTTCCCCTGCTTTGGAGAAGAAAAGGGGACAAACAATGAAAGACATCAACAGCTCTACTCACACACGTATGCAAGAGAACAAAACCCCACTTTAAAAATTACTCTAGCATTTTGAAGGCAATTGTGTTCCCCATTCTCTCTCCACCAACATTTTAAATCGCTGCTTCCCATTTTAGGCTATTTAGCAAAGACTGATGCCGCTAATATTAGTATGAAGGGGCTGCCGTGAGCCAGCATATTTCCTTCAAGCAGCCATTATATGAGACCTACCCCGGCGAGCTAAGGTACCTATATGCAGAGGGCTCCGGGGGGGGGGGGGACTTGGCAGTTTACCAAATGTGCAGAAAACTTAAGTCCAGAGATTTTGCCATGCACCCAAATTTTCTCCTCAGAAATTACTGTTGGCATTAACTTTGTTTTGGCAAAATCCTTGGTATGTGCAGAAGTTCATGTACTTTTAAGCGATATTCCTGCGGTGCAAGGATGAACAGATGGACAATGAAAGTGGATCCCGTGAGCCCTTGTAGTTGCCAAGAGACTTACACTTACACAAGGCTAGGAAAATAAAGCACCCATCATCCACTATTTACTGCCCTTTCGATGCTTAACCATGTGTCTTACAAATGCAAAGCTTGTTTGGCTATCTATTTGGACATATAATGCTTGTGTTAATACATATTTAAGTCAAGAAAAAGTATATATGTGTTGGTGGGTGGGTAACTTTATATCTGAAGGCCAATTCTGCAGATTTCCTGCCAGCAGTGTGACACAAAATGACACCTACTTTACCCATGTAAAATACTTTATTCTAAGTATGTTGATCACAAGGTGATGGAGTTTACTGCACTGCGCTCCCAAGAACTACCTTGCTGACGGATCACTGTGAAGAGAGAGAGAAAGCTAGCGACCCTCCTGCAAAACTACCTGCTACCTATCAGGGAACAGCACAAAATAGCTCATCAGTGACCCTGTCTACAATTAGTACAGGAGCAAACCCCCTCACAAGTTCTTCACAGAAATGACAGATTGGGGCTCCTTTTATCCTCTGATCCCACTTTGCATTTATGCAAACTGACACTAGGTAGGCCAGGCAAGTGGCTTATTTGCAAGCCCGTATTAACACAGCTCGCTTTCCTTCCAGCAAACCAAGGAAGCAAGATGTTCCTGCTGAGTTAGGGAAGGATGAGGCAGACCACCTATTCCAGCCCCCTGCCCCCAAGGGAGGAGCAACTTTGTCACATGCCAGTCACCTTGTTCAACACTTATTTATTGCATTTATATCCTGCCCTTTCTCCCAAAGGAGCGGCAATGCAGCGAACACGTCACAATGGGAATACGACAAATGAACCCCTTCCTCTTTTCAGACTCCAAGAGCAGCAGCCTTTCAGGAAAGCATGGAAACTGACAGTGTGCACACAGCTAACACTCCACAACCAGCTGTGTCCATGGCTCCATCTGCACTGTCTCTGCAGAGATATGCACAATGGGAACTCGGGGAGCTTCACACTGGGCCAATAGAAACATGGGAAGCTGTGTTACAGAGAGTCAGACCACTAGATCCATCTAGTGTCATACTATCCACAATGACCAGTAGCAATCCTCCAGGGTTTCTGAAAGGGGCCTCTCCCTGGAGATGCTGGGTACTGAACCTGGGACTTTCGGCATCCAAAACAACCTGTCAGCCAGCTTCCAGAACCCCTGTCCTTCATTGCTTTAAATGCCCAGTTACTTTACCTCTCCAAGCAGACAAATAGTGACCATATTGCAGAGATTAAGCATCCTTCTCCCTCTTGCCTTGCACTCTCCTTCTAGACAGTTGGTCTGGACTGGGCGCAAGAGAAGAGGACAAGCAAAAAGAGCAGCGGCCACAACAGCAAGGAGGTGGTGTGCCCAGCTAGAACATTTCATCCAAATAATAACAATAATAATGTAATTATTATTTATACTCCACCCATCTGGCTGGGTTGCCCCAGCCACTCTGGGAGGCTTCCAACACATATAAAAACATAACAAAACACTAAACATTAAGAACTTCCTGATACAGGGCTGTCTTCAGGTGTCTTCTACAAGTTATATAGTTATTTATTTCCTTGACATCTGATGTGAGGGCATTTCACATTGCTCAGAAGGCCCTCTGCTTGGTTCCCTGTAAGTTCACTTCTCACAGTGAGTGAACCGCACCAGAAAGCCCTTGGAGCTGGACCTCAGGGTCTGGGCTGAACAATGGGGGTGAAGATGCTCCTTCAGTTATACAGGTCCAAGGACATTTAGGGCTTTATAGGTCAGTACCAACACTTTGAATTGTGCTTGGAAACGTACTGGGAGGTCCACCAAACATGAAGCCAGTCTTGGATGGAACTTGCCATCCGCAAACCAGGACTGGGGAACCATTGGACCGCCAGATGCTGGTCCAAATCCCTCGTCATCCCTGACCATTGGCTGTACTGGCTGGGACTGATCTGAGCTGTAGTCTAGCACCCCTGGTTTAAGGTCATGGGAGCTCAAAACAGCACATCTTTGTGGAAGACATATTAGGATAGTCCTCACTCAAAGCCTGATGAATCCTGGTTGGTGTCTCTGGAGGCTTTGGGGATTTCCTGCTGACCTATCTGAAGTCGCAGTCAGCTTTTGCAGTGGGTAAATGTCCCAGGAACTTGATGCCCTTGCTTGCCTACAAAAGCCCAGCTGGCTCCCCAGTTTGCCAAACAGCTGTGGGAAATAAATTATCAGGGACTATTAGGGCACGTGGAGAAGACCAAATGACAACTCTGATCAATGATGGGCTAAAGCTCGCCTCCTCTCCCCTTACGAACCAAACCAGACCCTGTGTTCCTCATCTGAGCTCCTTCTCAGTGGGCCCTCTCGGAGGAACATCTGGATGGTGGAAACACAAGACCAGGCCATTTCAGCGGTGGCTCCCCATTTAAGGAATGCTGTGGCCAGGGTGGCATGCTAGGCACCATCACTAGCTACTTCTAGGCACCAGGGGAAAACTTCTTCTTTTTTTAAACAAGCTTTTGGTCTTTAACTTTTTGACAATGTAGCCTCTTTCAGTGGGCGGGATTTGTGAAGACTGCTTTTTATGTATCTCAAAATTTTTGACTTTTAGTTTATTTTTAGCTTTATATTATTTTAATTTTTGCTTTCCATTATATTGCAATTAGCTTTGAACTTAAATTAAGTTTTTTTAAAAAGACTAATAAGTCCAATAAATAATAATTTTAAGGGGGTTGGGGGCAACATGTGGCCCTCAATATGTTGTCAGACTAAAATTCCCATTAGCATGGCCAGTGGAATCAGGGAAGATGGGAGTTGCAGCCTTGCAACAATTGGGAAGGGGCACAGGTTCCCCATCCCTGCCCTACACCACCCATGGCAGATACCTGCCCAATTGTTGCAACCTTCTTTGGCTTCTCCGTTACGTTGAAGCCAATGCCATCCACAGACCAACCCATCTCAAAGAGCAGAAGCACCATTACCAGCCCTTGGCTACAGAGAGAAAGCGAGGTTTTCAAAACATTAAATGCTGAAAATATTCAGACCAAAAGCTAGCTGAGGGAGAAAATGTGTATAGTAGGATGCCCAGGACTGACTGACCTCTGATGGGTCTCTAGTACTGCCTATAAAAAAAAAATTCTCCCCTTCCCCCAAACTAAAAAGTACATGAATGCCAAGTGTACATTTTCCTCATCCCAGCTTATGCACACCTTTAGACAGTATAATATATTCCACCCACCCAGACATCTCATGTTAATTGTTCCATAACAACAACCACTCCCCGGCTCCGTAACAACTAGAGCAGATTATAATCCTTATTTCTCCATATGCAGTAAGACTGGGGGCAGGGCAAAGGGATGCATCCTTTCACCATTTTTTTATCCATACTAACTCTCAGAATATGAGAGTGGAAGTCAAAAGATAAAGCACTGGCATTAAACGATCAAATATGCATTCATAGATATTATGGGAATAAGTTAAATATGGATGTAATCTTATACCCACTTAGTTGGGACTAAGTCCCACTCCAATTGGGACTTGCTTTTGACAAATCACATACAAGATTGCACTGAAATCAGTTACCAGTATTAGAATTCTTGAAACTGAAAAGGCCATTCTCAGCTGAAATCATTGTTCAGTTCCACTCCTTCCTTTTCCCTCCACAAACCATCTTTGACAATGTGGGCTGATCAATATTAGCTCAACCCTCCAACACATGCAAAGGCTTGAAGCCTTCCTAGTTGCCCTTTCCCCAACATACATTTTCTTCCACCCCTATTGTAAGCTACACTTACCCGAGAGTAAATCCCATTGATTCCAACAGAATTTACTTCCAAGTAAATAGCGTAGGTTTGCAGCCGACTTCTAAAGAGGAGGGGGAAAGAGAAAGAAACATAGATCAACAAGACTAGAAATATATCTGGTATTCAGCTACTTGTGTGCCTAACAAATCAAATGTTGATTCTCAGGAACCTTGAAAATGTTTCCAAGTCTGCATGGGGCAAGAGACTAAAACATCTGATGAACACTGCAGAAAATCTCCACACCCATGTCTCAGGATTGTGGTTTAACTCTCAATAAATCAGAATATTTTCCTAAACAATCTGTGAACTACAGATCACACCTCTTCCTTCCCAATCACTGGTCCAAACAACACAATAAAACACACTTTCACATGTCCCACCCTAAGACCATCTATATGTCTGAGAAAAATGGCGATAAAAAAATGAGCTGCATGCAAATCTTTCTAGCCCAGGTATCATTCCAGCCCACCCCTCTGCTGTTTCTTTCACCATCCCCACTTCCACTCTCCAAAGAAACTGTTAGGAAAAAAGCCTTTGCATCAACAATTGTGCATAAACATTGAAGCAACAAGGGAAAGGAGTGAACGGGCAAATTCTTCCTAGCATACGTGGAAACTGACTAGACTCTCCTCTGACCTTGTCAGTATCACCAGAGAACAGAGGAGACATCTGCACTGGTTTCCTCCTATACTTTTGTGATAAAACATATGAAAGCCATTCCCAGACGCAGATGTGTAGAAATGAAAAAAAGATGCCATGTGGAAGGCTGAAATTTCTGTCTGCGAGAACACATCCATTGACAAGTCCCTCTCGCACACAAATGGCTAGGAAGCTGACAAGCACTTGTAGATCCACTTTCTCACCTGGCCACTCACTGATTTCAAAACCCGACACATCTGCATTTAAAGCCTTTCCCACGTGCAAGCTCTAAAACATCTGAACTACCAAGTTACAGCCTGCTCCAAGATGGGCAGCCCTACAAATATACAATAAAAGCGTGTACGAAACCGTTCCCCAAATGCACACTCAGGTTCCAGGTGCGTCTGGAGCTGACAATGTTGAAGACTGCTGCTGTTTGGCAGTACATCAGGGAACCCACTCCGTGCCAAACTCCATGTGGCAACACGGGACTCACTTCCTCGTAGGACTGTGTCTGCATGCCCTCTTCCCACCCCATCACAACTTCTGCACGGAACGACCCACACGAGCAAAAGGTCCATGCAGTGCAGGAGAGCCATCCCCTCTGCGCACAGGTTGCTCTCGACAAACGTCCACCGAAATTCCCCTTCCTGGATGCAACATCCACCCACCACCCAGATCTCGGCCTCCTCCTTTTTCTCCCCAAATCCAGCTCCCTTCTTTTCATCCAAGATCAATCCACCTCCTTTTCCTCTCCTCCTCCGAGGCGGCCTGTGTGTGCAAGGGCTTTAGCAGGGGTGCAATCCTTCCTTCCCAACCTTTACTAAGAAACCGGATGGCGATGAAAACACACACAAAATAAAAGAGCCGACAGGGACGGGGGGGGGGAGAGAAATGCACAAGAGAGAATGCGACATGGATTTTTTTTGGGGGGGGGTGGAGGGAGGAAATACACCCAGGCAGCCTTTTCTTCCTTCCCCCTCTGCAAAAGCTGGGTTTGGCTTCTCCCTCCCACCTTTCCCATTAAGCGAACCCCGGAGGGCGGAAAGCGAAGGGCCCTCCCCCTCCTTTCAGAAATGGTCCCTCTCACTCGCCGTAGGAGAGCGGCGGCGGCGGTGAGGGAGGGAGGGGGAGGGGAACGTCCCCGCATCGGGCCTGCATCGTGAGGAGGGCCATCCCATAATAATAATCCTCCCTCTCCCTCCCCCCCCCCGCGCTCGTGTGGGTTTGTGAAGAGAAATAGGAAAAGGCCTTTTTATATTTGAAAAAATATAATAGCACCTCTTACCTGAGGGCCTGGTCCCCTCCCCCCACGCGGACTCACCCTCTAAGGAGCCACTTCTCCCGCCCCCCTCCCCTCTCCTAAGGAGAGAGAAGAGAGAACAAGGCAGCCGAGCATGGACGGTGCAACTTAACTTCTCTCGGGGGCCCTCCAAGCCACGCCCACCGCTCCTCCGCCAGGCTACGGCCGCCGCCGAAGGACCCGGGAGGCCTGGGGGCGGGGCCAGGCAGCAGGTTAGGTTGAGAGAACCTTCCAGGAAGTCAGCCTCTCTCTCTCTCTCTCTCCGGAGTGGGGCGGGGGAGGGGGAGAAGGGAAGCGGGAGCGGGGGAAGCGGGCCTCCAGCTCGTGGAGAGGCTGTCTAAGGAAGTCGCCTGATTTATTCCGTGCCACCAATACAAATAAAAGTGATATACAGTATTGTTGAAGGGCTGTTGTTTTTAAACCATGGGGGCCTGTGGAGAGGTGGCAATATCATCTTGCCGCGGCCCGCGCCCCGGCAGACGGGCAATGCGTTAGGCACCTATATGGGGAAGCCATCTTGGGAGGGATGGAGAGGCGTGGGGGGGGGGCAGATATGTGGCTCCAATGCAAAAGCCACCTTGCTTGTTATATATGCATACGCTTTTGCTCTTTATTTGTTTGCCCTTTATAACAGTCCTGCAAGGCATGCCACTGTGGTTAGTTTCCCATTTCACAGAGGAGGAAAACTGAGCCTGAGCAATTTGGGACATGGAACAGATTTCACACCTGTCTGGTCCATTTTCCGTCTCTTGCTCCATATGAGGATGCTGATCCGTATGATAATAAAAGCTAGTAAATCTGACTTTGCCCTCAAGTAGTGAAACCATATGGTATTTCGTACTTCGTCTCAAGGAAGTGGGATTTGACTTGCAGGCTCCGTGATTCATTCATGGCCTTGAGATATTGAAGACGGCTATCATATATCCTCTCAGCATCCCTTTATCCAGACTAAACATACCCAGATCATCTTTTTCCAAGATGATGGACCATTAGGGTTGCCATATTTCAAAAAGTGACGGTCCAGAGGACACAAGTTGTTAAGTTGTTGAGCTTTTTTTATTGAGTACTCTTTCGGGGGTTTATCAGAAATAAATCCTAACGTGCTCAATGTGGCTTACGTCTAGCGAAGCATACATAAAAATTGTAGAGCTGGGATGGACCCTTAGGATCCACAATCTTAATCTTGATCCTAAACAAATGCCCTTGCAGGAGCACCTCTGGATGTGTTTTTGACATTCTGCAGAATGTATAACTCCCACCCCTTTGAAATACATCACTCTTCCATCAAAGAAAGGACTACCCCTGCATCACCCACAGATCTCCCCTTTCAGTTTATTAAATTGCAGAACAGGCAATGGTTGTATATACAACTTCCATTTCAAGCACACACACACACTCCACCATGAATTGTGGGGACTGTAGTTTACCCCTCGTTTTGTTTGTTGTTTAGTCGTGTCCGACTCTTCGTGACCCCATGGACCAGAGCACGCCAGGCACTCCTATCTTCCATTGCCTCCCACAGTTTGGTCAGACTCATGTTTGTAGCTTCGTGAACACTGTTCAGCCATCTCGTCCTCTGTCGTCCCCTTCTCCTTGTGCCCTCCATCTTTCCCAACATCAGAGTCTTTTCCAGGGAGTCTTTTTTTTCTCTCATGAGGTGGCCAAAATACTGGAGCCTCAGCTTCATGATCTGTCCTTCCAGTGAGCACTCAGGGCTGATTTCCTTCAGAATGGATACGTTTGATCTTCTTGCAGTCTATGGGACTCTCAAGAGTCTCCTCCAGCACCAGAATTCAAAAGCATCAATTCTTCGGGGATCAGCCGAAGTTTACCCCTCACAGATCTGTAATTCCCAGGACCCTTAAGCTACAGCTTGCATTATCCCCCCCCCCCCCCCAGTATGTGTGCTTCAAATATATGGCATGTATGCATCCTCACCCCACTATAACTCAGTGGAAGAGCACATGCCTTGCATTTAGTAGGTTGCCACATTCAGTTCCTCGCATCTCAAGTTTAAAAGGATCAGCAGCCGGATGAACGTAAGTCCTACTGGATCAGGCCAAAGCCCCCTCTAGTCCAGCACCCTGTTCTCACAAAGGCCAAACAGGTGCCCATGGGGCGCTCACAAGCAGGACCTGGGTGTAAACAGCATTCTCCCCACCTGAGGTTCCCATCAGCTGGGATAATCCCTCTGAAACCTACACAGACATGTGGAACATTAATGTCTTTTATAATGTGGTTTAAGTGCATTGCTGATTTTGAGAGAAGTTTTACATAGTTGTTCTAAACTGTTTTTACTGCAGTGCTTTTGTCTTATTCTCTTTGTAAACTGCTTTGAGGATTTTACAATCCAGAAATGTATACATTGTATGTATATTCTAAAGATCTCTGCCTAGGCACAAAGTAGATTCCTTTCTTTACTCCAATAGCCAGAGATACTATCTCTTGCCCGCAAAGAGGATGTCACTGAGCTCAAAGCAAGTGGTTTTGATGCTTGTTGGTAGCTTCTGTTATGGAGCTGCCATGGCAGGATGCAAAACAGTCAAGTCCATTCAATATATCATTTTTTCCTTCCTTCTCCCAGTATATAAATACATGCCAGAGATATCATCAATTTCATTGGACTGGTCATGTGGTCTGGATGCCTGATTATTGTCTTCCAAAACAACTACTCTATTCCCAGCTTAAGAACAGAAAGCAAAATACAAACAACAAAATACAAACAACAAAATACAAACAACAAAAGAGGTTTAAAGTCGCTCTCAAGGCAAACCTTAAAAAATGCAGTATAAGCACGGAAAACTGGGAAACACTGGCCTACCAGCGCTCCAGTTGGAGAACAGGCCTTACCATGGACTTTGAAGAAGCACAAATTCAGGACGCAAGGGAGAAATGCGCTAAGAGGAGGCATGCTTGGCAAAACCTCACCATGATCAACTCCTGCCCGGAAACCTATGTCCCCATTGTGGAACGACGTGTGGATCCAGAACTGGCCTCCATAGTCACTTACAGACTCACTGTTAAGACCGTGTTCATGGAAGACAATTTTACTTGGCCAGGAGTAATCACCAAAGAAGACAAAGAAGAAGACATGTCAGAGAATAATGTCAAACATGGAAATATTTAATACAAAGCTGAAACAACAGTGCAGTAGAGCTTAAAATCTAACATTGGTTAGACTGGCCTGGATTACACTCTCCCCAGCTCCTCTGCCAAGGCATCTGTGAACCCAAAGTGTGGGCAATGGAAAGCTCCAACATTAGAAGAGGAAACTGCTGGAGGAAAGGCACAGATTGGTGGAGGAGGGAACCTGGAAGCACCATTCGCCTACGAGGGAGTGAAGAGAGGTCCTCAAATGGGAGGCTTTTGGAAGAGTTACTACTAGCACCCCAACAGCCACCAGCCAAAATCAACTCTAGGGCAGAGATAGGCTGTAACAAGGTCAAGGGAAGGTGAGCTTGAAGGATTCCTGCCCCCAGTGTGGTGCCTGAAACCGAAAGAGAGAAAGAGAGCATAACACGGAAGAGCCTGGATGGACTTCAGGGGAAATTCAGCAGCAACCTGACCGGTCTCCAGAGGCCTGATGACCGTGGCCGGCGGAGGATCTTCCTGTGGGTTCCTGGGGGCCGATCCTGATGCCGTTTCCCTGCAGGTGGAGAAATAAAAGGGCTTAGTTAACAATAATCCGAAGGAAAGCCAGGACAGCTTTGACCGCTTTCGTTATACCATTTGTGACCACCCAAGTCCATTTTGGCAAGCCACAGAAAGAGGCGGTCCCTCTAGGCCAGGAGTAGCCAATCTTGTTCCCTCCAGATGTTGATAGGAGTTGTGGACCAGCAATATCTGGAGGGCACAGCATTGACTACCCTTTCTCTAGGCAGCGGCTGTTTCCTCCAAGAGACTCCTTCAACCGAGTCTTTCAAAAGTGTGAAAATGGGTTTCTGTAGTTTTCCAGCATTGCTGCCTCCATCTGTGGAGATAGAACATAGCCACCATGGCTAGGAGCCATCAATAGCCTCCATTAATTTGTATAATCCTCTAATCTAAACCTTGGTTTAGTGCTGCGTGAATGAGCTTTGCCTCCTTCCAGCCGGTACATTCCCTGCTCTCCTTCTCTGCGTGAGCAGGAGGAATCTGGAAGCATTTACCTTCTTTTAAACACAGTTTTTTGTTTGTCTCAGCTGAGGAACATGATTTTACCCTATGTTTTGTTTCAACCAGCACATGGTTTGATGTAGGTGTTTTAACAAACAAAAACGAAAAAACCATAGTTCATGTTCGAACCATGATCTTGGTTTGCGTTTAAGCAACAAATTACATTTAAGCTGGGAAGCTTTCACTTTCTCGATCTTCTAACCATGTGAAAGGTCGACGACGGGAGAGCATGAGAAGGAGGCTAGGCTTGTTCATGTAGCATTAAGCAATGGTTTATCACTACAGTCCAATGTGACTATCGTCTGAGCTGGTATAAGGCAGCTCTCGATGTTCACTAGGGACGTGGGTGGCACTGTGGTCTAAACCACTGAGTCTCCTGGGCTTGCTGATTGGAAGGTTGGCAGTTCAAATCTGCACGACAGGGTGAGCTCCTGTTGCTCTGTCCCAGCTTCTGTCAACCTAGCAGTTCAAAAGCATACCAGTGCAAGTAGATAAATAGGTTCCGCTCTGGTGGGAAAGAAGGTAAATAGTGTTTCTGCGCTCTGACTTCCATCACTGTGTTCCATTGTGCCAGAAGCGGTTTAGTCATGCTGGCCCCATGACCCGGAAAGCTGTCTGTGTACAAACACCGGCTCCCTCGGCCTGAAAAGTGAGATGAGCGGCGCACCACATAGTCGCCTTTGACTGGACCTAACCGTCCAGAGGTCCTTTACCTTTACTTTTTACCTATGTTTGCTAATATCTTAATATACAAAATCAAGTTTTATTGCGTTAAAATTTAATACAAATCACTTTACAAATCTGAGAAGTACTTGTACTGACACACATACCCCTTAGCCAATCCCCACCCCAGCCGCATCACAAAATTTTGAGCTATAGGTTTGATGGGCCATCAAGGGAGGCGGCTAGGTCTGACTTGCCTCGTTGTTAACATCAAAATGGCCTTGCTGGATCTTTTTATAGATGGCTTTAGCTGTGTGGAGAAAGGCCTGGAAGGAGTAGATAGAAGAGGGAAAGTTTTTTAAGAAACAAGCAAGATGGGTAAAATAATACAGCAATAAAGACAAGTTCCTATCCTGCACATCAACATGGGACACAGAAATGGGTCTGGCACTAGTACAAAGGGGGGGGGGGATATTTTCCCTCTTCCAGGGCACTGCGTTCCATGCTGTCTACCCATCCCGTTTTTCTGTTTTCCTCCTCCAAATCCACAGTCAGCATTCTGTCCCTGCTAAGCTTGCTCAGGGTGGCGCTGTGGGTTAAAGCCTCAGCGCCTAGGACTTGCCGATCGAAAGGTCGGCGGTTCGAATCCCTGCGGCGGGGTGCGCTCCCGCTGCTCGGTCCCAGCGCCTGCCAACCTAGCAGTTCGAAAGCACCTCCGGGTGCAAGTAGATAAATAGGGACCGCTTACCAGCGGGAAGGTAAACGGCGTTTCCGTGTGTGGCTCTGGCTCGCCAGAGCAGCGATGTGACGCTGGCCACGTGACCCGGAAGTGTCTCCGGACAGCGCTGGCCCCTGGCCTCTTAAGTGAGATGGGCGCACAACCCCAGAGTCTGTCAAGACTGGCCCGTAAGGGCAGGGGTACCTTTACCTTTACCTTTACTTTAAGCTTGCTCAGTCCCCACCAGAGGGAACGATACAGGCCAAAATATATGCAGGCAAACCATTCTAATGAAGGCTGTACAGGATGAACTCTCCAGCAGCTGTTGGGTATCACAGATAGCTGCCAGCTAGCCATGGCAGGAAGATGGACCTGAGCACCAGCAAATCCCCTCTTGTCTGAGCCCTTATTGTCTGTATAATACATGATTGGGCTTGTAAACAGTTACTTCATGTGTCACCTGAATTACCTTCAAGCAATCAGGCAAAGAAGCTTTTCTAAACTGTATGAGAGCTGGATTCTTCCCCCACCTCTCCGCACCCCCTCCCAACCATATTCCACAAATAACCATCTAGATATGGTGTGGTAAGGAGGCTAGCAGCCCCCCCCATCAGCTACATTCCCCCCCCAACCTAATTGGAAAACTGCAGAGTTAAATGGACCTGGGAGAATCCAGGAACCTCTGTACGCTTCCAATACCAGTCATACAAGTCTAAATGGGGACTTCTGTTTCCATTCAAAGTTTCTGGTCCTCATGACAGCTAAGATGGGCATGAAATTGTATGGATGGGGATTGTCAAAACCTCAGAAGCCAGGGGAGTGCAGGACTTCCAAGGAGCAGGCTTTCAGACCTTCAGACCTTCCCATCTGTAGCTCAGTGACAGAACATGTGTCTTGCATACACAAGGTCAATTCCCAGCATTTCTGGGGAGCACTGGGAGAGAACTCTGTTGGAAGTTCTGGAAAGCCACCTTCAGTCCGTGCAGGCCAGAGGTTTTCAACCTTTTTGAGTCCATGGCTCCCTTGGCCAATTACATTCTTTCTGCGGCTCCCCTGTGGGACTCAGGAGCCAGTTATGTCACCCCTTGCCTGCAGAGCTGGCAGCCCCTCGCCCTTTTTCAAACACCGTTGTGGAGTGTTCCCTCAGCTTCCTCTCCTCTCCCCTCTCCTTAGGAGTCCTCTGGGCAGCCGCTGCCACTGCCCCCGGTCTCTGATCTGCCCCCATCCAAGGAGAGGTGCCTCCTCACACTGCCCCACAGGGGCCTGGGAAGAGAATAAGCCCAGCCTTAGTGTCCCAACAGAATGTGAATGTGAGGCCAGCACTTTACCTTGGCAGGCGGCAGGGTCAGCAGCAGGTACTGCCAAACCTGCATGGCAGAAAGGCTCCCCTCCCAGGCAGGCCTTGCACATAGCAAGCACAAGAAAGGCCAGCACAGTACTTGCTTGCCCAGCCTCTCACTAGTCTCCATTCCCAACAGCAAGGGCTGGTGGACTGGCTAGCTGGGCTCCTTCGCCCACTTGCTTGCTTACTCCGAGGCAGCCTTCACTCCTGGCAACCAGCACCCCCTGGCCAGCCCCAGCAGCACCATTTGCCTGTTGAGCTTGTAGCCAGAGCTGCTGCAACAAACAGCTCTGCAAGCCTTTGGGAGGCAGAGACGTGAGAGGGCATCAGAGGAGGGAAGGAAGGAAAGAGGGACAGAGGCCAGTGTTGTCCACAGCACCCCTGATCATCGTTCAAGGCACCCTAGTGTGCTACGGCACACTGGTTGAAAACCACCGGTGTAGACAATACTGAGCTTGATGGGCAAGTGGTCTGATTCAGTATAAGAAATATAAGCAGTATATGTTCTCCTGCATGCGGTAAGCAGAATAAGTTATGTGAATGCTTTTCCTGGCCCAAAAGAAAACACGGACTGGCAGGGGTGGGGGGTAGGGGGGTAGGCAAGCACCCAGGACTTTCTTCACCTCTTCTACGTTGGATGCTGTCTTTGCAGAGGTCTCCATGAAAACCATGCCGTGTTCCCGGGCAAAAGCCTCACCTTCTTCCTTCCGTACAGCTCGCCGATTCTCCAAGTCACTGAGGGATGAGAGAGGCAAGAAAGATTAATTAATAATAATAACTTAATTTATGAATCACTCCCTACGAAGCACCTTGAAGCGATTTCACAATACAGTGCAAACATATACAGAAACAAATACACATATATTCTTGTTCTTATTTATTCCACTTAATTTACTAATCAGCTAAACCACCACCTCAAGGTGATTTACACATAAAATAATATACAAACATCCCAATTCACTATTATCTACCCCAGGGGTCAGCAAACTTTTTCAGCAGGGGGCCGGTCCACTATCCCTCAGACCTTGTGGGGGGCCAGACTATATTTTGGAGGGAATAAATGAACGAATTCCTATGCCCCACAAATAACTCAGAGATGCATTTTAAATAAAAGGACACATTCTATTCATGTAAAAACACCAGGCAGGCCCCACAAATAACCCAGAGAGGCATTTTAAATAAAAGGATACATTCTACTCATGTAAAAACACGCTGATTCCCGGACCATCTGCAGGCCAGATTGAGAAGGCGATTTGGCTGCATCCGGCCCCCGGGCCTTAGTTTGCCCACCCATGATCTACCCCGAGTCCTTGGCTGGTGGGTGTGGGGGAACAAGTGAGTTGGGAAGCAGAAGATGACCGGATACCTCTTATTGCCGATGAGCATGACCACCATGTGGGAGCTGGAATGCTGCCGCGCGTCTTCTAGCCAGGTGTACAAATGGTTGAAGCTTTCCCGTCTGCACAGAGCAAGAAATGTAGGTCAGGGTGTGCAGTAGGCAGAATGGGAGCCTAAAGTTCTACCACTTATCTGGGCCAGCAGTGCGCGGAACATAGAGACCCTGTCCCCTCCCCCAAGTTAAACTGCGTGCAGCACATTCTCAGCCATGCGGACCCTAAGACCCATGGTCTGACGTCATAAGAAGAGCCTGCTGGATCAGGCCAATGGCCCATCTAGTCCAGCATCCTGTTCACACAGTGGCCAACGAAATCCCTGTGGGAAACCCACAGGCGGGATTTGAGAACAAGAGCACCCTCCTCTTCTGGGTAATTTCCAGAATTACTCCAGCCGTGGAGGCAGAGCATAGCTGTCATGGCTAGTAGCCATTGAGAGCCTTGTCCTCACCTGGTGATGTCATACACCAACAGAGCTCCGGCGGCCCCTCTGTAGTAGGAGCGAGTGATGGAGCGGAAGGATTCCTGGCCAGCCTTTGGAGTGGGAGAGAACCAATCAGGAAACACAAAAAAGGAGCTGTCTAAACTACTAGCTAAGCATGCCCACACCTATAGCACTCACCCTCTTTCCATCCCTCCTCCCAGGAAACCCTGGGCATTTTAACTCCATGAAGCGAATAGAGGCATCCTAACTGTTTTAGGGCATATCTGTACCATACATTTAAAGAAATATACCACTTTAACAATCATGGCTTCCTCTGAAGATCCCTGAGAATTATAGTTTGTTAAGAGTGCTGAGAATTGTAAGGAAACCCTTATTCCCCTCAGAAAGCAGTCTATCTTTCCATCTTTCCAAGGAACTCTGGGAATTGTAGAATTGTACAGTAGTACCTCGGGTTACATATGCTTCGGGTTACATACGCTTCAGGTTACACACTCCGCTAACCCAGAAATAGTGCTTCAGGTTAAGAACTTTGCTTCAGGATAAGAACAGAAATCGGGCTCCGGCGGCAGCCGGAGGCCCCATTAGCTAAAGTGGTGCTTCAGGTTAAGAACAGTTTCAGGTTAAGAACGGACCTCCGGAACAAATTAAGTACTTAACCCGAGGTACCACTGTAGTTGTTGTAGCAGCACCCTTAACAAACTACATTCCCCAGGATTCTTGGAGCAGTGGGCGGCCATGACTGTTAAACTGATGTAAGAGTGCTTTAAATGTATGGTGTAAACATGCCCTGGCCTCCTTAGCCCTCAATCCCCCTCCCCCCTCCACTTTCCAAAATTTGGACCCACAACCCACTCCTCCTGAAATTCCAGCCTCTCTATTCTCCTAATTTGTTTCTTTCTTTCTTCCAACTCTGCAGCCCTGGAGCAGTTGGTTAAACAGGGCTGGAGGAATAATTTCCTGCCTGTCAACACTTAATAAAAACAAAACAAAACAGGTTGGAACACTGGCTGGGAGCAGATGCCCAAGATGGGGCTAGACAACCAACCAAAACAAAATGATCCCTGTGAAGCTAAAATGCCCTTGCTCTGTTTTGGCACTCCAGTCCCCAAGATCGTTCCTTCGCATTTGCAAAGGGTCAAGGCTTCAAGGGGAGCTCACCGTGTCCCAAATTTGCAGCTTGATCTTTTTGTTGTCAATGGTGACCATCCGTGCACCAAACTCTACACCTGGTGGAGAAATGGAAGAACAGGAGAAAGCTCAGAGAGGAGGAACTCTCCACAACCCCAACCCACCATATAATTCAACCCATGTTTCTCATTGTAACCCGGCCTGTGACCCCCCGCAACTCCTTCCAGTTCTGCCACCCTCAGCCAACCAAAGGTCTTCTGCTCCTATAAGCGACCCATTCTCCCTCACTGGTCCTTAGACATGAAACTCCTGGCTTGGACGCATATGTGGCATCTTTTCTCTCCTTCCCGTTGCCCTCAAATCCAGCAGCAGAGCAAGCCAATCAGGCAGCTGGGGCGGTGCATGCCCTGCGCCAAGGGGCGGGGCCAGCCAGGGCAGGACATTCCATGGGGTCTCTGAGAAATCTGTCTGCCTCCTCCCACTCAGCTGCCCTACAGCTGAGGGGGAGGTGGCAGGCGGACCGTTTGGGGTAGCACGGAGCCTGCAGGCGCCCAAGCCACTGTGTCACTCCCAGAAGAGGCGTGTGGTTCGGGCGCACTGTAGGCCCTGCAGTGAGTGCCGCCAGGCATTTTATCACCCCCTCAGTGGTGACACCTGGGGCAGCCTGCCCCCACCAAACCCCCTTCCTCTGCACCTGCTCAAATCCCCCTTTATCCTCATGGGTTATCTTCTTCCTCCTGATTCCCACCTGCTATCCAAACTGCTAAGCATGTGTCTTTGGTCTTAATCACATTCATTCCTCCAGGCTTTCCCCATCATCTCTCTGTGTCACTCTTTTATTTTAAATTGCAGGCTCCTGGAGAGTGGAGACCCTTTTTGCCTATGTGGCTCTGTGTATGTACATAAAAAGGTAAAGGTAAAGGTACCCCTGCCCGTACGGGCCAGTCTTGACAGACTCTGGGGTTGTGCGCCCATCTCACTCAAGAGGCCAGGGGCCAGCGCTGTCCGGAGACACTTCCGGGTCACGTGGCCAGCGTGACATCGCTGCTCTGGCGAGCCAGAGACGCACACGGAAACGCCGTTTACCTTCCCGCTGGTAAGCGGTCCCTATTTATCTACTTGCACCCGGAGGTGCTTTCGAACTGCTAGGTTGGCAGGCGCTGGGACCGAGCAACGGGAGCGCACCCCGCCGCAGGGATTCGAACCGCCGACCTTTCGATCGGCAAGTCCTAGGCGCTGAGGCTTTAACCCACAGCGCCACCTGCGTCCCGTGTATGTACATACTTACTTACATATATACACATACACACACACACATGCACACATGCACACAAAGAGACCTTACTGTATGCTTCTAAAATATGGACCACTTTTAAATGCCATCTCCAACTCCTCGAAAGATTCCATTAATGTTGTCTCCGAAAATTTTTACACATCACTTGGGAAGACAGGCGAACAAAGTGTATTGGAAGATGCAAATATTACCAGTGTTGAAGCAATAATTCTTCAACATCAACTTCGTTGGACTGGCCATGTTGTGAGGATGGCTGATTATCGTCTCCCAAAGCAACTACTCTATTCCAAACTTAAAAATGGAAAGCGTAATGCTGGTGGTCAACAAAAGAGGTTTAAAGACTCTCTCAAGGCAAATCTTTTTTAAAAATGTAGTATAAACAAAGACAACTGGGAAACACTGGCCTGCGAGTGCTCCAGTTGGAGAACAGCCTTTACCAAAGGTGTTGTGGGCTTTGAAGACGCTTGAACTCAGGATGAAAGGGAGAAACGTGCTAAGAGGAAGGCACGCTTGGCAAACCCTCACTGTGATTAACTCCTGTCTGGAAACCTATGTCCCCACTGTGGAAGGATGTGTGGATCCAGAATTGGCCTCCACAGTCACTTACGGACTCACTGTTAAGACCGTGTTCATGGAAGACAATCTTACTCGGTCACGAGTGATTGCCAAAGAAGAAGAAGAACACACACACACACGAGAGAGAGAGAGAGAGAGAGAGAGAGAGAGAGAGATAGATGATGCTGTTGTTATGGACTGCATTTCTGTACATGCTGAAAAAGAGCCTCTGTGCTCCCCTGTTCTCTCCCTACCGCCCAGCTGTAGGGCATTGTGTCCCCCCCAGCTTTGTTCCTCCAGTCCAAATACATGCAACAACACCCCCTCCTCTGGAACCCTGCTTAAATAATACCCCAAGGCCCATTGGGGACTCACCTATGGTCAAGTCATGGACAGCTGTGAACCGCTTATCTGTGAACTGTAACAAGAGGCAGGATTTTCCAACACCTTTGGAGAAAAAAAATAGAAAATAAATTCAGAAGCTGTTGTACAAAAACAAACAAACAAACAAACCCTTTGATCAGTGGTCGCTGGTGCCCATTGAGACCCGTAGGATGGAAGGAGAAAGGCCCACAAATGCCAGTGCCGAACAGAGACACCTAAGTCTAGCTTTGCTCCCAGCTGAGTTCTACAAAGGCAACACCTGCAACAAGGAGGAAGCCCACAGGCAGTGCTGCCCGTGGTGGAGGCCGGCAGATGGCCAACTGATGTTTATTTTTGTTTTAATTTTATTTATTGATTAAATTTATATACTGTCCTTTATCCAAAGATTCCAGGGCAGTATACATTAGGAACTTAATTTACGCGGCGTAATAATAAAAAAACATAAGACACCGCATAATCATCAAACAATTGTAATAACAGCCCCCCCCCTCATTCAACAGGCCATAGATTGTTTAACGGCCAAAGGCCTGAGTAAAGAGGACTGTTTTCACCTGGCATCTAATGTCATGTAATGATGGCGCTGGGCGAGCCTCTCTGGGGAGAGCATTCCACCAGAGAAAAGACTCATTTTCATGTTGCCATCCTCTGAACCTCTCGGGGAGTGGGGACATAGAGAAGGGCTTTGGATGACAAGCAGAGGGTCTGAGTCGGTTCATATGGGGAGAGGTGGTTCTTAAGGTATTGAGATCCTGAAACTTTGTAGGTCAAAATCAGCATTTCGAATTGGTTGGTGGGGCGGGGCCTTCTTTGCCCTATGGACCGACCTTGCTGCCTGTGAGTTGTACAAGTTACATGGAAGCCTCTGCAAACATACTGGGAGAATTTCCACACTTTCTCTTGAGACTTTATTTATTCACCATATATACAGTAGTTCCTCCTTTATACAGCCATCATGCTCCCTTTTATGTGGCTCTTACACTGGCTTTATCAATGTTGTTTTTAAATGTATGTTTTGCTATTTTTTTCCATTTGTTTTATATTTGTAATTTTGTAACACTGCCCAGAAACAACATGATCCATAATTCAGGAAGAAAAGGCAAGTATGCAAGGCTAAACAAGAATGTCTTTGCTCTTCACTAATGTGAAGGACCTCTGGAAGTGAGAGCTGGACCATAAAGAAGGCTGATCGCCGAAGAATTGATGCTTTTGAATTATGGTGCTGGAGGAGACTCTTGAGAGTCCCATGGACGGCAAGAAGATCAAACCTATCCATTCTTAAGGAAATCAGCCCTGAGTGCTCACTGGAAGGACAGATCGTGAAGCTGAGGCTCCAATACTTTGGCCACCTCATGAGAAGAGAAGATTCCCTGGAAAAGACCCTGATGTTGGGAAAGATTGAGGGCACAAGGAGAAGGGGACGACAGAGGACGAGATGGCTGAACAGTGTTCACGAAGCTACCAGCATGAGTTTGACCAAACTGCGGGAGGCAGTGGAAGACAGGAGTGCCTGGCATGCTCTGGTCCATGGGGTTACGAAGAGTCGGACACGACTAAACAACAACAATGTGAAGGACCATTTAAGGCAGAGTTGGAGAACCCATGAGCCTCCAGATATTGCTGGACTCCATCTCCCATCAGCCCCAGAAAAAAGCAAGGACAATATTCAGGGACGATGGGAGTTGTGGTCCGGCAACACCTGCAGTGTCCCAAGCTCCCCATCCCTTTAAGGCTTTGTAGGCAATAACTCATACTGTCTTGTAGAGAAAAAGAGACCCTTTATTTCACTTCCACAATTTGGTTAGCAGATGTGAAACCACTCCCATCTTCCACTGCTTTGATCAACAGCACAATTGAATCTCACCATCTCTCTGTTCTATACTGGCAGGTAAAAAGGTAAAAGTAAAGGAGCCCTGGACCGTTAAGTCGAGTCAAACTTGGCTATAGGGTGTGGCACTCGTCTTGTTTCAGGCTGAAGGAACTGGCGTTTGTCCTCAGACAGCTTTCTGGGTCTTGTGGCCAGCATGACTAAACCACTTATGGAGTCTCAGTGTTTGAGAGACTTGTAAGATTATATGTAAGAAATTGTATGGTTGGTCTGCGGGGACTTTGCAGGATCTTGGCTTCTGAGCTTAGACCATCTTGCCCAAACCTTGTAGATGGTTGGTGAGGGTGGGACTGGGCATTAAGATTACTGTATATAATTGATAATATTACTGCTGTTCAGCCTACTCAAAGATCTACATTATAATACTGAAGAGAGCCAGTGGAGACAAGGCATCAGTTGAGGGAGGCCTTTTGTTCGTGACACCTTGCCTCTGCAACTCCCTATTTGCGTCCACTTCCCAGGTTTCCTCCCAGATTACAGTCACGTTCGCAACCCAAGGTATGACTGTACTGTATCTCTTTGTAAAAGAAACAAACTGAAAATGCTTCCTTTTGCCATGTCCTGTCCACCTCCAACTTTTAACAGGGTTTGGAAACCTGCTGTTGTTACTATTACTATACTATTATTGCAACATAATGCAACAATGCTTCTGAACTGTAGTAACCTGTCATCATGGGTTATATGTGTTTATTAGACAGTGATTTTTTTACAGCAGCAATTTTATACCTGTGCATCATCAGCTGGGTCCAAGATCCCTGCGATTAAGAAGTACAGGGAGGAGGAATAAAAACAAAAACAAAAATGTAAGGCAGACCTATCCAAGCCTTTCCGTGGCTCCCACACTGACAGCCCAATTCTATGCATGTTTACTCAGAAGTAAACAGAGTTCAGTGGTGCTTACTCCCAAGTAGATGTTGTGTTTTGCTAGTTAAACTGTGCTTTGTTCTGTCCTTTTAATTCTAGTGTGATTTTAGTAAACGTCAAGCGTTCTTGGGTGAGCAGTGGCAAAAATAGGGGGGGCTATAAATAATGTCACAAACAAAACAAATGTGCACAGGATTTGTAGCCTTGTGTTGGGGAACCCAGAGCAAGGAAGTGGTCCTTTTCCAGTGTCAGATGGTCAATATCTGCAAAATGGGATCAACGGTGTCCTTCCTCACAGGGTTGTTGTAAGGTCGCACACTCTATATAGTGACATCTCTCTATATATATGTGTGTATATGTATTTACATGGTGACCAAAGTGCACATTATTTGCCTTAAATAATAATATCCCCGCCCCCACAGTCCCCTCCCCCGACCCGAGGCTGAAACTCCCTCATTTTCCCCGCCCATACCGGTGTCCCCGATGATGACGTATTTGAAGAGATAGGCGTAGGACATGGCTCTGAAGCCCCCCTAAACCCCAGCCCCGGCCTGGAGGTTCTCCAGGGGACACTCTAGCTCACTCAACAGCCGCCATGTCTATTGCTCTCGCGCTCCCTGTCCTTCCTCTCCCTCCCTCCCTCGTCCTGTGACGCTCTGGTTTTCCTTTTCCGGCACCTTTTCCAGCAAGCCGGTAGCTACAGAGCTCGTCGGTCCTTTCCGCGGCCGCTCTGGCCCGTCCCTCGTTGGCCGGAGCCACGTTTCCTGCGCCGCTCTAGGCACCCTGGAGGTTTAACGTCACAGCCCCTCCTCCTCCTGCAAAAACAAACGAACAACCCGAACCGTTAAGCGGTTTGCCGAACCGGCCGTTTTACGTCACATCCGCTGGTCTACTACCCTCTCCCGACGTGAGCGTAGGGACGCTCTAGCATCTGCCCTTCTTCCTGCCCCGCACTGCTCTCTAGCCTCCCCCTCGACTCGGCTATATCCTCTCCTCCTCAACGGCTCAGGCGGGCGTGTTCAGAGAAAGAGCCGCGGCCGTCCGACAGTGGGGGGCTGAGTGGGAAGGAAATTTGCCCCAATAGTTCCCCTCAGAAAAGTAATAAATAGCAACGGAGGGAAGGCCGGGCGGAAGTGACGCGCGTTCCTGGCCTTAGGTCGGGTGGGCGGAAGGGCTTTCCGGTTCCGGTTGAGGTGCTGGGGAAGAAAGACGGGGGGAGGGGGAGAGTGCGGCGGGGTCTCCCCCTCTCTTCGGCGAGGCTCTGAGGCTGCGGCCATGGAGGTAAGAGAGCCTAACTGGCGGTAGGGACCCTGGGACAACCACGCTGGGGGGTGGTGGTGGGAGACTGTGGGTCCCCCATGCCTTTTAAAAAGGGTCCCCATGGGATTGGCTCTACGGAGGGAAAGGGCATAATATGGGGCTGGGGAGGAAGGGGAGTGGGATGGGGCTGAGGTTATCAGGGGGTGCAGTGTAACTCCCCCCCCCCCCGATTGTGTGTTTGGTACCTTCCAACGTTTCCTTATGGAGCCCAACTGAAGGCAAAAGAGGGGAGGGGTGCGGGGTTCAGCAGTTGCCTTGGGCCCAACTTGGCCTCTCCTAGCCTGTCCATCTTCCTAACGTCTTATCACACACACCCCAATCTCTCTTTTTGCCTCTTGGCATTTGAGAGGATGTGGAGGACCCCTCTAGCTCTTTTGGCTAATAGCCACTGGCTGGCTCATCCTCTGTGGGTTGAACCCCACATCAGACATATGACACAGTTGGGAACGTTTAAGGAAGTGTGTGGGGAGAAAGGGGGTGGCCTTGTTCCACTAGGAAGCAAGTTAATATTTAGTGGAGTTCATTCCGGGGCACAAAGGTGAAAGTTCAGACCTTGGATTGTGCTTGGTTAGAGTGGAATAAGTCCAGCTTGCATCTTGTATTAATGCCAGCTGTGGATTCCTGCCCACCCCATTGTGTGTGCCTCACTCCTAGTAACGTGGATAAATGTGGCATCGATTGCTCATGGGGAGCTCTTTGCAGATTGACCTACCTTACGTGTGCACAAAAATGGCATTTGTTCTCTAAAAGCCTGTGATCTTCCTTCTGTGTCTCTTCTCCACATCACATGCACACATCTTAAATACCCCCGAAATGGCATTAAAATGTTGATCAGAATATACTTGAGTCCATATAAGTTTGTTTTTAGGAGGAATGTTATTTGTTTAGTCTTAATCTCCCTAGGAAAGAATATCTACCCATCCCAGGATAGACTGGGTAGGAACTAATTTTCCATATAGCTGTTCTCCTATAGTTTGGTCTGTATGGTCCATCTGAAGTTACTCCTCCATGAGCACTTTGGCGTTGCACACTTTCAACCACTTGCACATCATCCTTTTGACATTTGTTGGTCCCATTGGTGTGGCTTGAGTGTAAGATGTACCCTGCTTGGCTGGGACAGACAGTTGGATCCAATGACTACACATGCCTTTGCCAACCTATTTACCTTCAGATGGTTTGCACTACAACTCCCATCAGACCCAGCTAGCCTGGCCATGCCGGCTGGGAGTGATGGGAGTATAGTCCAAAACACCTTGAGGGAATCAGATTGGTGAAGGCTGCCCTACCCCTTGTTGTATCCAGTCTGCTCATGTTAGCTTGGAATACAGTTGAGCTGCATGATGACTGTAGATGTTTCCTCTCATAATATGCTCAGTTGCCCTTTATAGTCTTTCAAAACTGTGTGAGGCAGTGATGTCATTGTTCATCTTGGGCAGGGCACCTTGGGACTACCTGCATCCAAGGAGTGCCTTGAAGCATGTGCTTGGATGAAGGTCAAAGTACCACTCATTTAGCTCACTGACGCTGCTTATTACAAGGTGCCTCTGCATGAAATAATTACCTGACCTTAAAATTGACTACAGGTACTTGTCCTTGCAACAGACCTGCTTACAACATATGGACCTGTGTTCAGGGGGCTGTAAATCAGGGAGTCTGAAGTGGCAGGAAGGCTCAAGAAGTTCTAAATTCACATTTGTGCTTGGCTCTATGTGTGTGTTCAGAAGCACTGAATAGGAATTCCAACATGTTTTATTATTTTTCAGCTCTCTGCTCTGCTAGAGAATAGGGAACTGTCTTATACTGAGTCAGACCACTGGTCCATCTTGCTCAACATTGCCCACACTTGACTGGCAGTCGGTCTCCAAGGTTTCAGGCAGGGAACAATCCCAACCCTACCTGGAGATGCTGGGGACTGAACCTGAGACCTTCTACCAGGAAACAGTTTCCTCTGTCTCTGAGCTGTAGTCAGTTCAAATGTTACTTGTCTGGAGTAGGATTTGAACCCATAACTCAGGGGAGATGGTGACTTTGTAGGCACCTCAGCCGTCCTGGCTGCTTAAATCATAGTGGCTCTACTAGGGCTCAAACACACAGCCCTCTGTGTTTAAGCAGATATTACAACCATGGAATCCACATGTTGTGCCCTTGCCATGAGAAGAGGCTGAGGATCTCCTTGTGCGGTTGCTAGGCAACTGCAGCATACTTCCTCCCACACCCATTAAGATTATGGTTATCCAGGACCTGGAGCATTGGGGCAGGAATGTTCAGCAGTGAGTTTTGATGCTTGTGCACACAAACCCCAGTCTGGCCCTCTGCATAGAAACCAGGCCTGTCCAACAGAGGAGGGCGGGAATTCTGAAAATGCTAGAGTCCCTTTCAGCCGTGTCTCTTCCATTCATTCATTCATTGATTTGGTATGGGGAACATGAATATACAAAGCTGCCTTTTACTGAGTCGAATGATTAAGCCCATCTAGGTTTCTACTCTGACTGGCAGCAACTCTTGAGGGATGCTGGAGCAGTAGCAGCCCCCCCCCCAATCATTATACAATAACTGCACAGCACCAGGGGTTCAGAGCGTAGCAGTTGGGTAGGGTGATGGATTGGGCTGTTAAGCTTCTTGGCTTCTGCTTCAGTAAGATTACTGGCCTCTGCTGCTGTGCTTTCTTAAACAGCTGCTCGATTTGCAGACATTAGCAGGAGAAAATGCTGGTCTCAGTGCTGCGAAAAGCTTTTTGTGTGCTGATGCCTGCTAAAGGCTCAGCAGTAGTTTGAATGTTGTTTTTTTAAAAAATAATAATTTGTGGGCTGGTGACACTCTCTGCTTTGGACCTTGGGTGAGGCCAGTGGGTGAAAGCATGCGGACAGCCTTGGCACCATAGATGACATTTTCATTCCCCCACTACTTGCTGATGTACCTATATATCATTCGGAACTGGTTTGATGTCCATATCGTGATAATCAGTTTCATAATTTTTGACCTGGCATTATATCGCGAATCATGATGTGTGTCTGTGTGTGCTATGCAAAAATCACAATGTGGGGAAAACCGTGAAGCTAGTTAGTGCCTCTACATAGCTCCATCCTTCTTTCAGACATCTTGGCATATCAATATATTGTGAAGCTTAGCTGGTGATATATTGTGATGTTGAATGACACTGCACTGGTGACTTTTAAAACAGCATTATTCTTGGTGTAGTAGCGTCGCAAGGCTAGGCCCAGGGAGGTCCAGGTTGAAATTCATTTGCTGCTCAACCACAAAGCTGTATTAGGTGACCCTGGGCAATTTTACTGTCTCTTGGCCTAACTTAACTCAAAGGGTGGATTTCGTGGGCATTCAATAAAACTGAATGTTGGATAAAAGACAGCACTTCTTCACACAGCACGTAATTAAACTATGGAACTTGCTGCCACAGGAGGCGGTGATGGCCACTGACTTTTGAAAGAGAGTTGAACAAATTCATGGGAGAGAAGGTTACTAGCCACAATGTTACTAGCCACAATTGGAGGCATCAGTGCTTCTGAATATCAGTTGCTGAAAACCACAGGAGGGGAGAGGGCTCTTGTGCTTGGGTCCTGCTTGCGGGTTTCCTGCAGGCATCTCGTTGGCCACTGTGAGAACAGGCTGCTGGACTAGATGGGCTGTTTGCCTGATCCAGTAGGGCTCTTATGTGTTCTTCTCCCGAGGTAGGGCTGGGAGAAACTCCTGCCTGAAACCACGGAGAACGGCTGCTAGTCGGTGTAGACCAGGGGTAAAGGTAAAGGGACCCCTGACCATTAGGTCCAGTTGCGGACGACTCTGGGGTTGCGGTGCTCATCTCGCTTTACTGGCCGAGGAAGCCAGCATTTGTCCGCAGACTCCAGGTCATGTGGCCAGCATGACTAAGCCGCTTCTGGTGAACCAGAGCAGCGCACAGAAATGCTGTTTACCTTCCCGCCAGAGCGGTACCTAATTATATACTCGCACTGCGTGCTTTTGAACTGCTAGGTTGGCAGGAACAGGGACTGAGCAACGGGAGCTGACCCCATCGCGGGGATTCGAACCGCCGACCTTCTGATTGGCAAACCCTAGGCTCTGTGGTTTAACCCACAGCACCACCCACGTCCCAGACCAGGGCTAGTCAACTTTTTTATACCTACCACCCACTAATGCATCTTTCTTGATGGTAAAATTTCCTTAACGCCCACCAGTGCTCAATGGAAGGAGCATTCAGCTTGTGCTGTAGAACCCCCTACATCCCACCTAGAATCCTGAAACGCCCACCTAGAATCCTGAAACGCCCACTGGGCGGTAGGGACCAGGTTGATAAGCCCTGGTGTAGACAGTACTGAGCTAGATAGACCAGTGGTGTGACTCCTTTTAAGGTGGCTTCCTTCGTTCCTATTCAGTATCAACTTCTGACTAATGAGCTTTTTAAGACTGCGGAGGTGGAGGTCACAAGTGATGGTTTTATGAGTTCCCAAAGTGTGAGTGGCGCTGCACCATGGATTTGTCTGGTTATATTGGACTTGGGGTGAGGCTGCATTTGTGGTGGAGGAAAAATAAATAAAGGATTGCTAATGTTTTCCCTTTCCCCCCTAAGTTCCCTGGAGGAAATGAGAATTACCTGGCTATCACCGGGACAGCGCACCCCTTTTTGTCGGGGGCCGAGGTGAGTTTGTCTGCTTGCAGGGGCTGAGGGTGCAGGGCAGTTGGCGGCGGAGAGTGTGGAATGCAAGTGCTGGATGGCAGGAACCAGGGAGATGTTGCCACCTGCAGCTCGCAGCAGACCAAATTCTTTTTTGTGCACAAGGCTCTTGGTTCAGTTCCTGGTGCCTCCAGTTTCAAGGAACTGTCCTCTTGTCTGAGACCCCAGAGAATGAAAACAAGGGGGTGAGCAGGCTTTGGTGTTTACCCGAGGCAAGACTTTTTGCTCTGTGTGTTCCTTCTTGAAGCTTAAAGAGCTTGCAAATTGAGAATCGCCTTGTTCTGAAAATCAGAACTTAAGAAGCATCCTTAAATAAGTGTCGCTTTTTATTATTTATTTTTGCTTTCACATCCCACCTTTCCTGGCACATATGGTTCTTTCCCCCTCTGCACAACAACCCTGTGAGGTACATTAAGCTGAGAGGCGGTGACTGGCTCAACATCACCCAGCGAGCTTCACAGCCGAGTGGGGGATTTGAACTCAGGTCTCCCAGGTCCTAGTCAGACACCCTAACCGCTACACCAGCAGGGACCCTAAAGGGCCTCTTGGCTCAGAATAGACCATACCGGGTTGGATGGACAACATCTGATCTAGTGTAGTGTGCCTTTCCTAAGTTTGTACATCTGCATCAAAGTCTCTCTTTCTCTGTTTTCCTCCCTCCCTTTTGCTCAGACCTTCCACACGCCAAGCCTGGGGGATGAAGAGTTCGAGATCCCACCTATCACGCTGGACGCTGACCCCTCCCTGGCCGTTTCTGACGTGGTTGGCCACTTTGAGGACCTGGGCGACCCCGTGACTGCCCCAGACACCACTTTTTCTGCCCAGTATGGGGTGCAGGCGCTTGACATACCTGTGGGCATCAGCCCTGGTCTCATGGAGCAAGGTGGGGGACTGCTGAGCGGGGGGCTGGCCATGGTGAGTACCCTGCCTTACATAGTTTTGAGAGTGCATGCAGTCGTCATATGACTCCCCTGGTGGGCAGCGCAGTATCTTCTGGGGCAAAATCAGTTTGTGGGTTATCGTGTCTTAGCCTTCGATTTGCCCGTACCGTTTGAGGGATTCTTCCAGGCCAGGGCAGGTTGGTTCAATTCCTAGCTGTCATGGAGGAGAATTGCCCCACCTTCTCGTGGAGCTGGCTTCAGGAGGTGGGGAGGAAAATGCCAGAAGCGCCCAAGCTGTTTCCCCCAACACGATTCCAGAAATCATCTTTGTGCCATCCTGGCTGCAGCAAACACTGGTGTCTGAGAGGGGGGCGGCTTCTGACAGTGCTGCTTGCCAATCTCCACATTGTGTGATTCCTTTTAGAAGTCCTCAGTTTGTTAGTTTGTTGTCTTCGCGACAAACTTTGCCTCCTCTCCCTTCAAGGAGCCCAAGGTGGCATGCATGGTTCTCTCCACAACAGCCCTGTGAGGTAGGATAGAGTGTAATAATAATAATAATAATAATAATAATAATAATAATAATAATTAATACTCCGCCCTCCCTGGCCATAGCTGGGCTCAGGGCGGCTAACACCAGTAAAATCACAGTGAAAACATAATAGGGGGAAAAAACCAATTTAAAATACAGGTTGAAATGCAATGACTGGCCCAAGGTCACCCACTGAGTTTCATGGCCAAGTTGAGGATTTGAACCCTGGTCTCTCCTGGATCTTAGCCTGACAATCTATCCACAACACCACACTGGCTCTGTGTTCCATTCCTCAGTTGCTTCCCAAAAAATGTCCAAGCAATGAAAATATCAGCTGCAAAAGCAACTGCCCGATTTCATATGTCGTATATATATATAAAATGATTCTAACAATTTTTAAATAAATACTTCCATTTGTAAAAGCAAGTTCAAATCCAGTACAGATGCAGGCTTAGATACAGATCACCGCTTAAAAGACTTGCTAAAAAAAGGAGGGTCTTCAATGGGGCTGTAGCTCAGTGGAAGATCATCTGCCTTGCATGCAGGAGGGTCCCAGGTTCAATCCCCGGCATCTCCCGGTAGGGCTGGGAAAGATGACTTGCCTGCAACCCTGGAGAGCTGTTGCCAATCAGTGTTGATGATACTGAGTTAGGTGGGCCAATGGCCTGGCTCAATAGAAAGTTGCCAAGCACCAAAAAGACACCAGAGACAGACAGGAAGAGGAGGAGTATTTATAAGTGGGACCTGCAACAAAATGTTGCAGCGTATTCTTCCTCTTAGTGGGAGTGCTCCTATTGTAGTTTCCAGCCAGCCATTCCTTCCAAGCACGGCATTTCACTCTTCCCCCACTTCCCAGTTTTCCGGTTTTCTGTTCCTATTGACATGCAGCATTCTGTGGTCACTGGGGAACATTCTCATCCTTCCTTTGTTTTTGGCTGGGGTCTGGGCATGCCTGAGAGTTGTATGTACCTTTGCCAACTTTGGGCTTCTCCCAAATGAGAGCATCCTAAAAGATACCACAGCTGGCTGAAATCCTGAACAGGAGCCCATTTTGCCATCTGTGTCCTGTCGCCAAACCCCATTGGAGCTTTTCAGTCAGCTTCATTGTGCAATTAAACATTCTATTAATTCACACACCCATTTAAAAACATGTAAGGTATTAGGCTCCAATAATAAACGGATTCAGGCTGGTCAGGGTCGTTAGCTTAGGGATTGAATTTCCTTCTTCCACCAGCATCTTCCTTGCGCAGCAGGAAATGGCAGGAGTCTGCTGTGCTGCTGTTATCAGCAAACAAGATAAGCTCCTGGTTCTCCCCCAAACCCTCTGACAAGCGCAGAGGGCTTTGGCCAAGACGTGCGCTGTTCTCTACACTTCAGCCCAAGTGAAACAAGAGAGGATACACAACGCAAGGGACTCCTTTGCAGGAGAAGGCTATCAATGGCTGCTATGCTCTGCTTCCATGGGCAGAGGCAGTAATGCCGCAGGAGGAGAGAGGGATCTTGTTTCTGGTTAGCCACTGTGAGAACAGGATGCTGGACTGTTTGGGCCATTGGCCTGTTCCAGGAAACACTTCTTAGGTTGCTACTGTTTGGTTTTTTTCCCAAATCGGAGGGGACAGGAGCTGTTGGGCATCTTTCTTACCGGAGGGCCAGACCGCTGCACAGATTTCTGCCTTTCTATAACCACTGACACGACCCTGAATTCTCCCTCTGCAGGATTTGGACCACCCCATGGGGACGCAATACAGCGCCAACCCGCCCGTCACCATCGATGTGCCCATGGCGGACATCAGCTCCGGTTTGATGGGGCATGGCCAGCTGACCACCATCGACCAGTCAGAGCTCAGTTCGCAGCTGGGCCTCAGCCTGGGGGGCAGCACCATCCTGCCCCCCGCAGCCCAGTCGCCCGAGGAGCGGCTCTCGCCCACCCCCTCGCCCACCAGTTCCATGCATGAGGAAGAGACGGAAGAGATCCGGCGGGTGAGTCTTGGCTTGACGGCATTCAGGGGCGTCCCAGCCTGAACGGCTGGTGTCCAGAGTCGGTTTGCGCATGTGCAGATTCCTCTTGTTTTTGCATGGGTGGAACATGAGCGCCATTGCTCTGCTTGCTTTGCCTCTGGCCTTGGCCTCTCATCACTGATATGCGGCCCCTGGAAGGTTCCTCCACCAGGGCATGTTGCCTCAGGGCTACAAAAAAAAGGAGAAAAGGTGCCCACTTTGGGGCTAGAGGATGGCACGAGGTCCAGATCCCCTGCCATGAGACTCACCAGGTGATCTTTGATCTGTCACTGCCCTGTCCTACTTCACAGGGGGGTTGCCAAGATAAAAGGAGAGGGGAGGGGAGCATGTATACTGCCCTGAACTACTTGGGAAGAGGGCAAGATTAAAAAACAAACGCGATAAGTCAGCCTTCCCCATTCCATTTCCAATTTTAAGCAGAAATTGGATGGCCATCTGTCATGGATGCGTTTAGGGTCATTTTCAGCTCTAACATTCTATGATTCCATGACCGTCTGGGTCAGGTGAGCAGGTGGTGAATTCAGTCCACCTGTTGCCCCATTCAGGCTCTCCGATATTTTGGTTTGGGGGCTATTGCCCAGGACATCTTGCTGCGCTTAACCCAGGACCCTCCCAGTGTGGCTAGGCTCCAACTCCCCGCAGCCTCAATGGTGAGAGAAGGAGAGTGGGCTGGGCTGGCAATTGTCCGGCAACCTCTGGACAACTGCAGGTTTACCCATCTGTTTTAAAAGCGAGGGCCTCTCCATTCCATTTTTTTCCTTTCAAACGCCCGTTGTTTCATGCAAAAGTGGCCCACCTCCTCTCCCGCGCTGTGGTTAGGCCATTTCCTTTCAATTGCTTTGAATGCTGCCAGCCCAGCTTAGCTGCCGTTTGCCTGCCTGCCTTTTCCGTCTATTCCTTATCATCCTTGATGAGATCCGGGTGGGGGGAACGGTTTGGGATTATGCACTGAGCAAAGCGGGATTGGTTCTCTACCCGCCCCCCCCCCATGGGCAAATCCCCCCTAGCTGCTGTTGCTGCCACCGCCGTGCCCTCTGCCCCGTGGAGCCCGTTTCCGACACTCTCCCTCTCTGTCCTTGCAGCAAGTTTCCGTCGCCAAGCCGGCGGTGATGGCCCTGGCGGCCCCTGCGCCGGTCGTGGCACCCGTGGTGGCGGTGGACGTGGGGAAAAAGCAGAAGCCGGCCAAGAAGCAGAAGAAGAAAAAGGACCCCAATGAGCCCCAGAAGCCCGTTTCGGCCTATGCTCTCTTCTTCCGTGACACGCAGGCGGCCATCAAGGGGCAGAACCCCAAAGCCACCTTCGGCGAGGTCTCCAAGATTGTCGCCTCGATGTGGGACAGCTTGGGGGAGGAGCAGAAGCAAGTGCGTGCCAAGGGGGTTGGGCAGCAGGGAGGGAGGGTGAAGTGGGAGGGGCTGGGGAGGGTGTGTTTTTTTGGGGGGACAGCATTGCTGAGGGGTTGAGGAGGAGGCTATAGCTGCAAAGGAGCAAAGCAGAAACATTGGGGAGATCGTGAACGTGCAGCATTGCCCTTACAGAGGGAGGGGGAGCTGCTTTGAATAGTGGCCCCAGCCAGTAGCATCTGACAGCCACATAGGTTTGCTCACCCCTGTTGTTGTAGATTTTGCATTGCATAGAGACCTCCAGGGTCCTGTCCAACTTTGTGTTTCTAAAGAGATCACTTTTTTAAAAAAGAGAATGCAAACTGCAGCGTTCATCTTTGAAAAGTCTTCCCCGTAGGAATTCATCTTCTTCCATTTATTAAAAAAATTAATGCAACAATACGCATGAGTAATTGCGAGACGTTTTATTCGGTTGATCACATGCTTCTTTTGACGGAATGGAATGATCAGCCAGGATAGAGCAGTCTTTCCCAACCTTGGGTCTCTAGCTGATTTTGGACTACAACTCCCATCATCCCTAGCTAGCAAGGGCAGTGGTTAGGGATGATGGGAATTGTAGTTCAAATACAGCTGGAGACCCAAGGTTGGGAAACACTGGGTTAGAGCATGGTGCTGATAATGCCGAGGTTGCAGGTTTGATCCTCATATGGGACGGCTGCATATTTCTACATTGCAGGGGGTTGGACTAGATGATCCTCAGAGTCCCTTCCATCTCTGTGATTCTTGATCTTTGCAGGCTTTCTGCTAAGCAATGCCTGTGGTTTGCCTGTCCTCACTGCAGTCTGTAGTTCTGCTTTCCCTAACAGTTTGGGGTGCGTCAGGGGTGCGGCAAAGCAGTGTGGTTTAAAGAGGGAGCCTCTGCCACAGCCTTCCTTCCTCTCTCCCTGCCAGGTGTACAAGCGGAAAACGGAGGCAGCAAAGAAGGAGTACCTGAAAGCGCTGGCGGCCTACCGTGACAACCAGGAGTGCCAGGTAAGAGAGATGAGCCTTCTTGCCTCTGCCATTCCCAGGACTGCAGGGATGTGAAGCTGTCCTGCTCTCTCCTTTCTTGCCTCAGTGGACACAGCAAGAAACCTAGAAAACTACTCTTCTTCCAGACAGAACAGCCTTTGCCAACCTGGTGCCTTTGGATTCCTTTTGTCTGACGGGAGTTGTTCTCCAAATTTAAGGTACCAGGATTGCAAAGGCTAGAAAAGCCTGTGCTTCCGTCCAGAACTGTCCTGCAGTGGCTTTCCAGGCTGAAAAAAGGAGAGGGGTCTTCTGTCCCATCGCTTAAAGGGCCGTCGCTCAGTGGGAGAGCATCTGTTCTGAATAAAGAATGTTTCAGGTGCAATTCTCAGCATCTCCAGGCAGCGCTGGGAAAAGATTCCTGCCCCGAATCCCTGGAAAGCCACTGCTACCCAACGTAGAAAGTAGTGAGCTAGCTCAGTGTTTCCCAGACTTGGTCTCCAGCTGTTTTTGGACTACAGCTCCTATCATCCCTAGCTAGCAAGACCAGTGGTCAAAGATGATGGGAATGGTATTACCCAAACAACTGGAGACCAAAGTTTGGGGGAAACTAAGCTAGATGGACCAGTGGGTGTGGCCAGTTCCTATGTTCCTGTCACCTGTTCCCTGGAGACGCCAAGCATCGAAGGCGGGACTTCCTGCATGGGCTCTGCTGCTGATGTGCATCTCCTCTGGCAGCCCATTCTGTGGTGTAACTAGAGACTGCTTCCTAGGTGCCTGCGGAGAAGTAGAGGAGGAAACACAACACTCCTGGCTTGCCCACCCTTCTCTTAACTGGATCGGGTCAGGAGCAGCTATTTTCTGCTTCCCAGTGTGGTGTAGAGGTTAAGAGCGGTAGTCTCGTAATCTGGGGAACCGGGTTCGCGTCTCCGCTCCTCCACATGCAGCTGCTGGGTGACCTTGGGCTAGTCACACTTCTCTGAAGTCTCTCAGCCCCACTCACCTCACAGAGTGTTTGTTGTGGGGGAGGAAGGGAAAGGAGAATGTTAGTCGCTTTGAGACTCCTTTGCGTAGTGATAAAGCAGGACATCAAATCCAAACTCTTCTTCTTCCCTGGGGAAGGGACCTTTTCGTGATGCTTCTTCGGGGGCAGAATGGGAAGTGCAAGATCAGCTGCCCCCAATAATGGAGCTTTCTGTGCCTTCCCCTTCCCCCTTCCTTGACTTTTCTTTTCTTTTGGAAGCTTGACCAGTCGCCGCCTGCATTGCGACCCCAAAAGCCCCCCTAGATTGTTTCCCCCGCCAGCTTCCTGACTCTTCTCTTCCCCTCCACTCCACAGACGGTTGTAGAAACGGTGGAACTGGACCCCATCTCCTCGCCTTCCGAGCAGCCGGCCCCCGCCGTGGAGTCCGCCTCCCCCCCGGCCCCGATGCCGCCCACCCCGCCGGCCCTGGAGAGCCCCCCTCCTGCCCCGACCGTCGTCTCGACGCAGCCCACCGTGGTGGTGACCTCGGGGGGCGGGCCCCAGGCGGGGGGCCAGACCAGCATCACCAAAATCATCATCCCCAAGCAGATGCTGCCGTCCTCCCTGGCCGTCACCTCGCAGGGCGGCGTGGTGACGGTCATCCCCGCCACCATGGTCACGTCGCGCGGCATCCAGCTGGGGCAGCTGCAGGCCGGCACGGGCACCACCCAGATCGTCACCCGCTCGGTGCTGGCGGCAGCGGCGGCGGCCACTTCCATGCACTTGCCGCGGCTCCAGCCCCCACCCCTGCAGCAGATGCCCCAGCAGCCGCCGGCCCAGCCGGTTGCCATCCTGCAGCAGCCGCCCCCCCTGCAGGCTATGCAGCAGCCGCCCCTGCAGCAGAAAGTGCGCCTCAACCTGCAGCAGCCGCCGCCGCCCTTGCAGATCAAGATCCTGCCCCCACCCGCCCTGCAGATCCAGCCCATCGCCCTGCGGACGGAAGAAGGCAGCCCCGAGAGGCCCAGCGCCGAACTTCAAGCTTCCCCAGAGCCCGTAGACGTGGTGCCGGAGGTGAGGAGCGCTGAGCCGGGTGGGCGGGGGCTTGCTTGCTTGCATGTAGGAAACTTTTATTTATTTGGTTTTTCCGATTTTACAGTCCATATCCAACATACAACACAGAAACGAGATTCCAGAGAATCTCCTGGGCTTCCCTCCTCCCCTTTGTGGGTCCTATTTTTCATCGTTCCCTGCTGCATCTTTTATAATCATCCAAATCTTTTATCTCTCCGTTATGTCCAAAGTTCACCATTAAACTACAAGTGTTATTCCGACCCTACTAACGATTTTGATTGGTTACAATGGTTTTTTAGAGAAATAATTAATTTTCCCTATTCCTTATTAAAATTTTGGCCTTCCCGATTTCTGATTCTCAGTCGTTTTAGCCATTTTGGCATAATCCATCAACTTGATCTGCCATTCTTCTCTGGTAGGGACTTTTATCTTCTTTCCATCTCTGGGCCAATAACATCGGAGCAGCCGTGGTTGCATACATAAATATGTATGCATGCCAGAAACTCTTATAATCGAGTTTCTGGGTCAATCCTAGAGGACCCCTGAGCATCTTAATTTGTTTTTACTTCATGGGACTTACGGACTTATTAATTATAGGAGGAAACATCTCAATTTAATTTAATTTAATTAGATTTATTTATCTCCTCAAAGTCGTATGATTGTTTATCTCTGACAACTGATGGGAGGATGTCCCACGGGGCAGGTGCCGCCACTGAGAAGGCCCTCTGCCTGGTTCCCTGTAACTTCATTTATCTCAGTGAGGGAACCTCCAGAAGGTCCTCGGAACTGGACCAGGGTGCAAGTGAGCCTATACACACACACACACACACACACACACACACACACACACGCAAGAAGAGCCTGGCTGCTGGATCAGGCCAAGGGCCCCCTGAGATTGGCCTGAGAACAATAGCACAGAAGGGGGAGGAAAATGAGACTCTTTGCTCTGTATGTTTCTCTCCTGATTGCTTGGAATCGAGGTTTACTTGCCCCAGGCGCACGACTGACTAAATCCAACAAGGCACATAGTTACTTTAGTTTTTTCTCCCCCGCCCCAGGTGGAGTCTCCGACACCGATGCACGTGGAGCTAGTGTCTGAATCGCCTGTGGCCTTGTCCCCGCACCCTCGCTGCGTCCGCGCAGGCTGCGATAACCCTCCGGTGGCCAACAGCGAATGGGACAACGAGTATTGCAGCAACGAGTGTGTGGTTAAACATTGCAGGTGGGTGGGCAGCCAGGGCTGCCTAATAATAATAATAATAATAATAATAATAATACCCCGCCCATCTGGCTGGGTTTCCCCAGCCACTCTGGGCATTCCCAACAGAAAGTTTAAAAAGCGATAAAACATCAAACATTTAAAACCTCCCTAAACAGGGCTGCCTTCAGATGTCTTATAAAAGTCAGATAGTTGTTTCTTTCCTTGATATTTGATGGGAGGGCGTTCCACAGGGCGGGTGCCACCACCGAGAAGGCCCTCTGCCTGGTTCCCTGTAACCACTTCTCACAGGGAGGGAACCGCCAGAAGGCCCTTGGAGCTGGATCTCAGTCTCTGGGCTGAACAATGGGTTTTCAAGTCTGATAACAGAGGGTGTACAGTCTGTCCTCTTCCTCTGTGAGGACTAGACACTTGGCAGACAAATGAGGGAGCAATACAAACACACGCACGCACACACACACCAGTCCTACTTGAATACACAGAGTAGTTTCAGCTGCCTCAGCAAAGCCAAGCCACGTGGTTTGGGAGCAGGGAATGAAGATGTGCAAGCCAGTCAGATCAGGGAGAAGCATCCACCAGATCTTCATTATTGAACATCCAGTTCAGCAATGCACTGCAAATGGCGCACAGCAAGACACACTGCTGCCATCGCTTCTTTGTAATGGCAAGCTCAGGTTATGAGGGCGGACCGAGACTGAACCCAAGCACAGGTTGCTGTGAAAAAAGGAGGGCCGCTGCCAGCTCTTGGGGGGGGGGGGACATGAAATAAAGTGCATTTTTAAATGCATATATCTCCCATTCAGTGCTAGGCAAGATACTGGAGGTTCACCGGCTCCCCACTCCTGTTGTGCAAGTTTTTAGAGTAAGGATCTTTGCACCTGCAGGAACTGCTGCTGCATATACTTCCTGCCTCTTGACTAAACCTCTGCTTCTGTCTCTCTCTCATTCGCAGGGATGTGTTTCTAGCTTGGCTGGCCTCCCGCAATTCCAACAACAACGTTGTCTTTGTGAAATAACCCCCGGCCCTTTTGCGGCGAAAGCAGCAGGGGCGGGGTTGGGGAAACGACAGTTTCGCGTTCCTACGTACACTTTTTTCCAAGGACGATCAAAAACATAAAAAAACACAAATCGCCGTGCTACTGTGGGATGGGGCTGGGCGGGCAGGATTCGCGCCATCGGCCGAAGACCATCGACAAGCGAAGACGCCATCCCGGTTGGGTGCTGCGGACTCCCCTTCCTCCCTTCCCCCTTTATTATTATTTTTTTCTATACACTATCCCTTGGTATGTTTCTGTTGATGGAGCCAATTAAAGCTGGAAGAGGGATATTGGCCAGGGCCTGCTATGTGCTGTTTTGCAGGAGGAGGAGGCGGGCGGAGATAGGCGCTGTCCTTCCGCCATGGGTGAGCAAATAGAAAGTCTCTACAATTTAGGAACGTCCTCCCACCAAATGGATTGGAAAGGGGTGGGCAGTGTCTTGCCCCAAAGCTGGGCGTCTTGTTTTGCTTGGCACGAGCGTAGAAGTGCAACAGCCCTCTACCTTCAGACTCCAGCTCCTTGCAGAAGCACATAGGGGCCTCCTTCTGTGCCTGAAATCTGGAACCTTCTGCATGCAAAACACATTCATTGCCACTGAGCTGCGCTCCGTTCATTGCCTCCTCTCGGTGACTGGGATCCAGCACCGTAGAGCCACAGCAACCAGCCCGCTTCACATGAGAGGGAAAGAAGAGGCAGGAGCTCATCTTCACCTTGTGTGGAATTTCCCCCTGCCCTGAAGGGAGGAGAGGGTAGGAGCAAGAAGCCGGTCCCTCATCTCATGCAGCCTTTCAGTGGGATAATCCAAAGTCCAGGAGCAAGGTCTTACCCATCCCCTCTCCTCTGCCCAGAAGCTTCTCCTTGCTGGTGAGCTGCTTCCAAGACCCTCCAGCAAGGAATACAGGCAGAACAAGGGGTGGGTTAGGGTCGAGGGAGTTGCAGCCTTCTACCTATCAATCACTAAGTGCCTCTAGGGAACTAAACAGCATCTTCCACAGGAACTGGGCTCTCGATTCTACGTCCCACATTCTTCCTAAGTCTCGGCTATGGAGAAAGAATCCATTTTGTTTTATTTATTTTAGAAAAAACACACCCTATGTTAGAATACAATCCATTCCTTTTGCCAGCACCCCCTGCAAAACACCCCCTTTGGTCCATCGCGCTGAAATCTCCCCTTGTCTCCCCTCTACATATTCTTGGGCTTGGAGATGATTCCGTCTGGGTAACGTTGTTTGAACTGAGCCACCACATCTGGATCCAGCAGGTGGATTCCGTCCAGCTGGTTACCAAGCGTGATCCTAAGACGTGAGAGAGAGAGAGAGAGGATGGATTAAGGGGAGGGTGGAGGGAATGAGGAAAGGGGGTCTATATAAAACCTGTGTTGTGGTTCCAGTGTGAGGCTAAGTGAAGGACTGGTTAAAGGGCACTGCTGGAAAACTTTTGATTATCAGCTGCTGAGATCTGTAAGTGGGAAGAGAATACCAAGGTATCTTTGGCTGAGCTCAGGCTCCTCACTCAGCCACAAATCGGCTGCATCCTAACCCAACTCATTCCCGTGGACAGGACTGCCCCCTAAATAATAGTAGCAATAACAGTATCTGCCACCTACCCAGATCAGATCACCAGATCTCTGTCTATTTATTTAGAGGTGCCACCAAGTGTGGTGTTGCATCTTTAAGCAAAACCTCATTTGACGGCCACCAACTTGGATGGTTTTCCAAGAGGATTGGACAAATTCAGGGAAGAGAAGGCCATCGAGGTGCTAATAGTGACATTGGCTATGCTCTGCCTCCACAACTGGAGGCAGCGATGTTTCTGAATCCCAGTTGCTGGAAACCACAGGAGGGGAGATGGCGCCTGTGCTACAATTCTGCTTGCTGGTTTCCCACTGGGGCATCAGGTTAGCCACAGTGAGAACTGGATACTCGATTAGATGGACCTTTGGTCTGAGAACGCTCTTCTCCCATCTTCAGTTCCCAGGCAGACTTGCTCCCCTCAAGCTGAGCCCTGAACTGGCTGACTGCAAATGCTGCATAGGGGTCACAGCTCACATGTTTCCAGCAGCTGAGGCTCTTTGAAGCAGGGATGCTCTTGCCAAACTACAGTGCCTGGAATTCTTTGGTTAGGGAGGCCACAACTGTTGGTATGGTATTAAAGGAGATGTAATTCAGCAGGTTTAAGAGAGAGATGCAAACCTTGATTTGTGTAGGGCAGGAGTAGCCAACATGCTCTCCACATGCAGCTCCACATCTGGGGCTGATGGGAGAGGGTAACAACATCTGGATGGCTACCACTGTCTTAAACCTTTCCAAAGACTACTTGGGGTTGCTTTTCTTAAAAAAAAAACCCATGTAGGGTGACTTCTTAATCTGGCACTAAGAGGAGCTCATTGACGTGTCTGATGTATACTCTCAGCAACATCCTTTAAACAGCACAAATTCTGAAATTTACTCGGAAGTTTGAAAATCCGTCGAGCGATCTGAACGGACTTAAGATTCTAAAGCTAAATTTTCAAGTGGGTCCCAGAAAGGGCATAAAAATAATTCCCTTTCCTCGCATGGCTTGGGCTGGATTGGGAACAGCAAAGGATGCCAAGTCAGCCCATTGATCAATCTAGCTCAGTACTGACTGGCAGCAGCTCTTCTGGGCTGCAGATGGGATATTCCCAGTCCTACTTGGGAGATCCCAGGGATCGAACCATGGACCACATTTCTAAATTCTGTCAGAGTTGACATGAGAACCATGGGCTTTGCCGCAGAGTTCAAATCTTAAAGAGAGAGTTGAGAGGTCATTCAATGGTTCAGGGTCAAGAGGGATGGGTGACGCTCACCAGTTGGGCTGGACGTTATGGGGTCGCCCAAAGAGCTCTATTTTGCGGGTCCCAGGCGAGAGCCGCTCGATCATGCCGTAGATCTCGTCTGGCTTGTGACTGGTGGAGCGTACCTGCGGGACAGTAAATTTCACAGACAGTAAATATTGGGGGGGGGGATCTTTCCGCCACCCCTGGATCCAGTGTTGGGCTGACCCAACTCTCTGCCTTACCTCTGCCACAATGACGTCGCAGTCGAGACCTCGGTTGAAGCCCTGGGGGTTTCCTTTCACCCCGACCTGCCCACAAAAAAAAGATGGTTCAGGCACAATTGGGCTCCTCCGTAACTTGTGCCCATTTACATGCAATGCTTTGCGTCCTCTATTGCAGGGCTCCTCAAAAGAAGGGGCGAGGCATTACCTTCCCCTCTAAGGTGAAGCCGCTAAGAGCAGCTTTTGCAAAGATAGTGTTGGGACTACATCTCCTATCATCTCTTCAGTGTTGGGGCTGATGGGAGTTGGAGTCCAACAACATTTGGAGGGCACGATGTTGGCTATCCCTGAGCTATCCGTTGCAGTGAATTGGCACTGTTATCACCTGCAATATTGCACGGACCAAGCGTTCTAAAGAAATAGGACACCCAGGAAAGGTGTTTTGACAGACTCCCCACCCCAGGCGAGGCAGAGAAGTACAGGCCACAGGCTAAGCATTTCAGTGGGCTTTGTGGAGCCCACAAAACAATGAGCAGTGGCCCATGATTTATTCTCCACCCCCCACCTCCCACAGTAATCTAGTGTTCTCAATAATTTGGGTGTTCAGTTGTTTTCAGCCAGGGAAAGCCAGGGGGATGGAAAAGGCATGGGGTATCTCTCGGTTCTTTTCAACAGCCATGAGGGCTAGTAGCTTGCTTTTTTAAAGTCTCTCCAGCATGCCCAAGTTCTGCACTTGAGGGATTATACATGGACGAGCCAACATGCTGATAATTATAGACTGTGTGTCTCCCTCCACCCCAAAATAACCAGGACTCCTGTATGCTTTCCGTTTCCATGGGATTCCTAACCTAATTTCTCTCTTCCCCCCATCCCAATTACCAAGCAGTGCTCTTTGCCATGGTTGAGCCAGTGGCCTGTCCGCCCCGTCCGGATAATGCGCTGGAGCTGGTTTGTTTTCACCCAGATTATCTCATCTACTCGCTCGTACCTGGAAAGCAGAGGGAGGGGGGGAGGACAGCAGGCAGTGAGACTGAGCAGAAAGAAGAGGGGTTCCAGAAAGGAGAGGGCCCTCCACCTTTGGCACTTACCCCCAGAGATTCAGGCACTCCCGGCCGAGTTCCATGGCCCTTGCGGTCGCCACAGAGAGAGAAAAGAGCAATATGAATGGTGAATGAATCATGGCTGCTCATGAGAGGGGAAGAGAGAGACCCTTTCCGCCCCTGTCTCTTGTTGCCCCGTAGTTGAATGGGTTGAAGCTGTTAACACACTTTCCCACTCCAGAACAAGCTTGCTCCTACCTCGCAGGTGGGAGAATCTCAATGTGTCCCTCCTGCCTCTTTTAACTGGCCCCCAGGCCACACGGGCCCTACTTCACAGCCTCTGTATTTTGGCTGCACTTGACCTCTGAGAATGCCTCTTGTCTGCCTGGATGGAGGCTAGAGTTTGGTGTGTACAGACTGTAGCCTACAGTACAAAGGCAGCATTTAGATTCATTGTTCCATCTGCTTTTTCCTCTGGTTTCACCCCTTCCTGGCCCCGAAAAGGTTACTTAGACCTAACATGGATCTATCTACCGCTCTAAGAAGCCAGGTTCTTCCTGGTTCTCTGTCGCCCTCTGGAGGCGACTCTGGGTCTTGTCGAGATGGCGGTACGTGGGAGAATCTGGTCCTGCCAGGCGTTTCTCAGCCACAGATCCCCTCCTGAGCCATGCTGCCTGGGGGCTGATGGGAGTTCAGAGCACAAGAATATCTGGAGGGCTGTAGGGTGGGGAATACCTGGTGTACTGGTTAGACTGCTGGACCAGGGTTCAAATCCCGTCTCGGCCACCAAACTCACTGGGTGATGCTATCCCTCTGCCTGCCCTACCTGCCAGGGTCGTCGTGAGCATGAAGGGGAAAGGGGAGATCCTTGGAGGAAGAACAAGCTGGGTTAATGTCCCATACCGGCCGGTGACCCACAGAAAGAGGAACCCCTCGTCCTGCAGGACGGGGATGTTGAGGCGCCTCATCTCGTCATCCGTGAGGGTCCCGTATGGAAGCTCCATGTGGATGTCCCAAGGCGGGTCGGCCATCACGACAGCGAACTTGCCCAGGATGCTGACGTCAAGGTAGCGGATGTCGCAGCAAATCCACTGGGGGCAAAGAGAGGAAACGGGGAAGGGAATGCCTTAGAGAACATGGAGAAGTGCTTCAAAAAAAAACAAAAAAAAAAAACAGTGGACCCTCTGGATACGGATTTACCATATTTTTTGCTCTATAAGACTCACTTTTTCTCTCCTAAAAAGTAAGGGGAAATGTGTGTGCGTCTTATGGAGCGAATGCAGGCTGCGCAGCTATCCCAGAAGCCAGAACAGCAAGAGGGATCGCTGCTTTCGCTGCGCAGCAATCCCTCTTGTTGTTCTGGCTTCTGAGATTCAGAATATTTTTTTCTTGTTTTCCTCCTCCAAAAACTAGCTGCGTCTTGTGGTCTGGTGCACCTTATAGAGCGAAAAATACGGCAATTCGTTCCAGGGGTCTCTGCGCACCCCAAAAATCCGTAACCAGAGGCGCCACTTCTGTGCACGGCTGATAGAGCACTTCTGTGCATGCGCGAGCAGCGAAACCTGGAAAAATACTTCCGGGTTTGCTGCTTTTGCAACCCGAAGACTACATCTCCAGATAGGGACGTAACCCGAGGTTCCGCTGCAATTAAGGCGGCGTCCACAAGAAGCTGCCTCGTACCAAGTCATGGATGCCTCCCCGCCTCCCCACCGCTGCAGATATCCACTGCGGGCAGCCCTGGGTACCTGCGGAGGGAAAAGGCGGTCCACGCTGGAGTCCCTCCCCACCGCCTGGGGCAGCGCCAGCTCCTGGCCCGAGCTCAGCTCCCGCCCGCAAGGGGCGTCCAGGTCAGCACAGGCGTCGATTTCGTAGTGGACGTACTTGCAGGTGTCCATGTGGAAGCAGGTGTTGAGGAAGGAGCAGTCCCCCAGAGACTCGTCCGTGTGCTTGTTGATGATGCGGCTGCAAGGAGAAGGGGTGGCTGGCTGCTGCTCTAGATTTTACCTTGCTTCACGTCCACCTTGGACCGTTTCATATGAAGCCTCTGACACACACACACCCCCCCGACTGCTTGACTGGATGCGATTTTAACAGGATTCACATATTTCTGGGTTTGGGCTTTACGATACGCGACTTTGAAAGGCCTGTGCGAAAGGCAACCTACAGTGGTACCCCGCAAGACGAAATTAATTTGTTCTGCGATTTTTTTCGTCCTCCGAAGCACGGATTTTGGAAAAGCTTCAAAAATCACCAAAGTCTTCAAAAACCTCAAAAAAGGCTACCACACCGCGTGCTATGAGTTGCTCCTCGAAGTCAGGTCGCAACTGCACCCCCTGAATGCACGGTTTCAAGAAAAAGGAAACAAACTTGCAAGACAAAGGAAACAAACTTGCAAGACGTTTCCGTCTTGCGAAGCAAGCCCATAGGGAAATCCGTCTTGCGAAGCAACTCAAAAAACGAAAAACTCTTTCATCTTGTGAGTTTTTCGTCTTACGAGGCATTCATCTTGCGAGGTACCACTGTATCTTAATAATTAGAAATAAAATGGCAAACTAAATATCCCACCCCCTTGAAGGCACGGTTCAGATATGAATAATTATTAAAGTTCACCTAAACTGGTGGTTCTCTAAAGCAGTGGAATCAGTGGTGGGATTACCTAGTGGTGGGAGCTAAGAGGCAAGGGGTTGGCAGCAGGGGCACTGGAGTTGTGAAGGACTTTGAAAAACTGGCATCACAGGATCAAATTCATCAGTTTTGTTGGATTAATTAAACTAAACCACTTTAGCTGGATTTTGAATAAATGTGCAATTCATTGTTACTGTTTTGGATTTTGTTATTAAATTTCTTTACCTTCATCAGAGGATCAGTACACAGTTTTACAGTATAGAAACACAAAAATGTGTAGCACAATACCAAACAAAACCATAACACCCCACCACCCACACAGTTTAAAAGGATATAGAGCCATGGTTCCCACAGGGGGGCAATTTGATTTTTAAGGGGGGCAATTTGAGAATGAGTTATTAACAGTTAATGGCTTTTTAGGTTTCCTCCACGTGAATTGGAGATCACTTTTTGAATAATAAGAATTATATGTCACCGGGGGTGGGGGTGGGATGGGGGAATCAGGATTTTCGAGATGCTTAGGTGGAAGATGGCCAAAAAAAGGTTGGGAACCATAGATTAGTCAAAATCCTGATTATAGAGGAATGGTTTCTCCTGGCACCTAAAGATATGTAATGAAGCTCCCCAGGGGAGAGCATTCCAAAAGCAGGGAGTCACTGTAGAAGAGGGCCGTTCTCATGTTGCCACGCTCCGGACCTCACATGGAAGGGGCCTCAACTGATCAATGCGGGGTCTGGGTTGGTGCATACAGAGAGAGCCTGCCCTCAAGGTACAGTGGCACCTTGGGTTAAGAACTTACCGTACTTTTCGCCCTATAGGACACACTTTTTCCCCTCCAAAAATGAAGGGGAAATGTGTGTGCGTCCTATGGGGCGAATGCAGGCTTTTGCTGAATCCTGGAGAGCAAGAGGGGTCGGTGCGCAACGACCTCTCTCGCTCTCCAGGATTCAGGAAGCTCTGCGCAACCCTCGGGAGCCTGGCGTGAAGCCGCACCGGGCTCCCGAGGGTTGCGCAGAGCTGCCTGCACTCCCGGGCTTCGCGCAGCTCTGTGCTCCCGGGCTCCCAAAGGTTGCGCAGAGCTGCCTGCATTCCGAAGCCTGGGGCGCGCTGAAGAGTGTGCCCAGGCTTCACACAGCACTCCGCAAGCCTGGGAAGACCGGCGCGCCTCCCTAGGTTTGCGGATAACAGGCTGTTCTGGGGGCTGGGGTTGGGGGAAGCTCGGGCTTCCCCCACGCCAGCCCCCTGCCTGTGGGGGGGAAATAATTTTTTTTCTTTATTTCCCCACCAACCCAAAAAAACTAGGTGCGTCCTATGTGGCGAAAAATACGGTAATTTGTTCCGGAGGTCCGTTCTTAACCTGAAACTGTTCTTAACCTGAAGCACCACTTTAGCTAATGGGGCCTCCAGCTGCCGCTGCGCAATTTCTGTTCTCATCCTGAAGCAAAGTTCTTAACCTGAGGTACTATTTCTGGGTTAGCGAAGTCTGTAACCTGAAGTGTCTGTAACCCGAGGTACCACTGTATTGCGGTCTGGGCCCTTTTAGGCTTTATAGGTCAAAACCAACCTTTTGAATTGGGCCCAGAAATTAATTGGCAGTCGGTGCAGCCGGGCCAGGATTGCCGTTATATGCTTAAAACTATCTTGCCCCGTGGGTGAGCAACCTGGCAGCCAAGTTCTGCACCAGCTGGAGTTTCCGAACCGTCTTCAGAAACTAGGTCACCTGGGGCTGGTTTTATAAAGCAAGGCCAAGACACGGCATGGAGAAAGACCCCGGCGCTCAGTCACAAAGCCTGCCTTCCAAGATCCCGCTCTAAAAGTTTCTGGAAGTCCTGCAGCATTTCCAAAACTGTTTCGGGGCTCACTGAAGCCCAGAGACTCACCGGAAGTGGAGCTTTCGGCACGGCCGGTCGGCGTCGCTGGCCTTCATGCACTCCTCTTTGGTTCCGTAGTCGCAAAACTCTTGCACCTGCGCCCGGCCTCGTGAGCGGAACTTCTCCACGATGGACTGCTCCTTGGCCGTCGTGGTGTTCAGCAGCTCCAAGATCTCCTGGCTCACCTGGGGAGGCAAGGAGGCCGAGACCAGGTCAGTGGAAAGAAAGACACACACACAAAAATTGCCTGGGCTTCCAGTCTTCATGGTTCCAACTGGAATCAATCTTCATTTCTGGTCTCCATCCACATTGCTTGCTAAGAGGGCAGGTCTTTTTCTTGGGGGGGGGGGGGGTTCTTTTTAAGGGGAGGTATATGTCATCATATCGGGAGCTCCCATGAGCGGCCAATCCTTCCTGAAAGCAGGGCTTGGCGTTCGGAGCTAAATGACTGCAAGCCCCACTCGTCTCCTGGGTTGAGTTTGAGCCAGGATGCAAAGGCAAAAATGCTACTTTGCAGCCACAGTTTGAAGGCATGCCTGAAACGGAAAGAATAAAGGATTCTCTTCTTTGAAGTTGCAACACTTGATCTCATTGTGATATCAGCTGACATGACAGGCGTGCGGACACACCCACTTGTAAAAGTGGCCCACAGCGTGTGTGTGTGTGTGTGTGTGTGTGTGTGCGTGCTCAGCATCCTCCCTGCTGGCCAGATCCTGACTCCCACCCCTAGGGTACACCATCCAACTGACCATCGACGGAGACAGCACACTGGGAAAATTATGGACTCTAGACCCCAAGCATGCAGACCTGCCCAGGTGTTGCGATGTGCAGGGATGCCCTGCTGACCTTTCAGCCACCCTGTGAAGTTCGTGGGGCAGCAGTACACAAGAGAGCCTTCTCTGTGGTGGCCCCCCAAACTGTGGAATGTTTCCCCTTCCAAGGTGCATCTGGCCTTCTCACTACAGTTGTACCTTGGATCATGAACGCCTTGATACTCGGACGTTTCGGCTCCTGAACGCCGCAAACCCGGAAGTGAGTGTTCTGGTGTGCGAACATTCTTTGGAACCCGAACATCCAACGGAGCCTCCGTAGCTTCTGATTGGCTGCAGGAGTTTCCTGCAGCTATTCAGAAGCCGCTCTTTGGATTCCGGATGTTTTGGAAGTCGAACGGACTTCCGGAACGGATTCCATTTGTCTTCTAAGTTACGACTGTGTATACATTTCAACGTCAGATCAGGAGCGCCTTATTCTGTACAGGTCTTTGAGGGGTGCAGCATCAGATCAGAATACACCTCCAGTATAAATGTCTAGGTATTGCACTGAGATGTACATAACCCACTTTGGGGCTGCATAATGAAAGGAAGGCTGTAAATGCCTAATCCTAAAATAAAACAAATTTTGCCAGGACCGGCTAGTGCTCATTGGGTGGAAAGAAGAGAGGACAACAGCAGGTGGCGCCAGAGCCAATGACAGCTGGAGCCAACTAATTCTCTTTATGCTGTCATTTTCCTCCCTGCTGACGTCTTCAAAGGCAACACTTAGTGTAAAAAGGAGGTTATTGTAAAGCATCTTTACAATAAGCTAGTTGATTGGATAACTGATGATGCTATTCTTGCCAAAGAGCAAGCAGGATTTAGACAAGGCAGATCAGCTACAGACCATTGCTTTGTACTGGCCCATTTTATAGATAAGTATGTTAAGAAACCAGGTAGTGTGCTCTATGCAGCTTTCATTGATCTGAAAGCTGCATTCGATTCAATCTCTTGAATAAGACTGTTGGGATAAGTTGAACGCTTCAAGTATAGACAAAAGATTATTGTTCTTGATTAAATGCCTATAAGAAAACACTGTGCTGAAAGTGCGTAGCTCTACAAATGGGAAGCTCACATGAGCCATGCCAGGCACAAAGGGAATTAAGCAAGGTTGAATCCTAGCTCCCCCATTGTTTAACTTACATATATATGATATTGTATTACTATGCGTTTATTTATATTGTATAGATCTAATATCAGCTGAGGAAGCCCTTTGGGGTGAAACAAGGGAGATATCTGGAAACCTTGTTCTGCCCAAGTTAGCAGTTTGTACCTGCACCAGCAGTCTACATCAGCTGTGTTGTTCTTGTTACCTTGAAGACTTTTCTATTTTTACCTAAGGATTGTGTTACACAGGAACTCACAAGAAGAAACGGATAAGAAAAGAAGAAATGTATTTTCATAGGTTATATATCGTATATATGAACTGTATATGTTGCACATACTGGGCTAGACCTTTATGTTAGGAAACAACCAATAAAATGTTCACTGTTATGATTATTCAGCCTGTTGCACTTTGTGTATTGTGATTACTGTATTTCTATCTCAAACAAAAGTGGGCCTGAAAAGACTGGTGACTGGGAGCGGCCGCCGAGACCATATAACACCAGTCTTGAAAGACCTACACTGGTTCCCAGTATGTTTCCAAGACCAATTCAAAGTGTTGGTGCTGACCTTTAAAGCCCTAAACGGCCTCGGTCCAGTATCCCTGAAGGAGCGTCTCCACCTCCATCTTTCTGCCTGAGGTCCAGTGCCGAGGGCCTTCTGGCGGTTCCCTCGCTGCGAGAAGCCAAGTTACAGGGAAGCAGGCAGAGGGCCTTCTCGGTAGTGGCACCCGCCCTGTGGAGTGCCCTCCCACCAAATGTCAAAGACAAAAATAACTACCAAACTTTTAGAAGACATCTGAAGGCAGCTCTGTTTAGGGAGGCTTTTAATGTTTAATAGGTTATTGTATTTTAGTGTTCTCTTGGAAGCCGCCCAGAGTGGCTGGGGAAACCCAGCCAGATGGGCGGGGTATAAATAATAAATTATTATTATTATTATTATTATTATTATTATTATTATTATTATTGATGAGGGCATTCTCAGGATACTGCCAAAGGGAACAGCTGGCTGTGAATTACAAGAAAACTTGAGGAGGAAGTTGGCAGGCAGTGGCCTCCTCAGGATAAGATGGGCAAATGAGGGCTGGCTGAGGGCGGGCTGGGGTTGGTGAGGGAGTGCGCCATTTGCCTTCAGGGACCAGACTCCGCTGGTTTTTCACGACCACCCTGGGATTTAGCAGCCGTCCCTCCCTCCCTCCCTCCCCTACCTTCTTTTTTTAAACTTTTATTTTGCTTTAAACAGGTACATATAAATATAGACAACCAAAATTACAAAGGAAAATTCCTTAATAGTAATGGAAAAAAAACCTTTAAAAACCTACAAAAAATATCGAAGTACATGACACAGAACATAAGCAACTATGGGAAAGATAAAAGAAAAGAAAAAAGAAAAATAGGGAAAAAAAGAAAAAGAAAAAGAAAAAGGAAGATGAGCCAAAGCAGGAAAGCTCATCTATTGTACACTTCCGTCAAGCTCACAACAGATCATTATTCTTATCAATTATCTCTATCTGCATTCCAAAAGAATCCCTCATCTTGGTATCTGGGAACGTTTCTCTATGCAGCATCATTCTAAACATAGCCAGATCTTTCTTGCTGAGCCCTTGTCCCCTAAATAATAATTATTCCCATTCTTCTTTCACCAATTTTTTAGGTTTATCTCTTATTGCATCTGTCAGCTTTGCGAGCTCCAAGTACTCGCACAATTTGACTACCCATTCCCCTCCCCTACCTTCTTGCTCTGCTGCTCCTTCGTCGACTGCTGGCTCAGCAGGCTCTCAATCTCCAGGTCCAGGTCCGAGGCCTGCTTGCGAGACTTCTTGGGGGGCTCCTTGAGCACCTCGGAAGACGCCAAGGCAGAGGGAGCAGCCCCGGACGCGGAGGCGGGAACCCCGGCGTCCTGCTCCCCGGCTCTCCTCTTTGGCCCTCCGGGTCCGACCCCTTCCCCGGAGTCCTTCTTCTCGGCCACAGCACCCATCATGGCGGAGAGCTTGGAGTGGTCAGCGTAGGTGACCAGCATGGGCTGGTCGTCATCCTGGAGGAGGCCCCGTTTGACCTCGATGAGCTCCTGCGCCGCAAACTTCTGCAAGAGGCTTTCCACGCTCCGCTGAGTGGCGGGGGCTTCGGGCTGTGGAAGAAGGAGTAAGAGGAGGTTGAGGAGGTGTGGACCGGCAGCATCAGACAACAGGGGAGTGGAAGAGCTGTGGCTCAGTGGCAAAGCATCTGCCTTGCATGCAAAAGGTCCTGGGTTCAATCCCCAGCATCTCCAGGTAGGGCTGGGAGACACCAGTCTGAAGCCATGGAGAGAGACTGCCAGTCAGTGTAGAGAATAATAATAATAATAATAATAATAATAATTTTTATTTATACCCCGCCCTCCCCAGCCAAGGCCGGGCTCAGGGCAGCTAACAAGCAATAATAAAAACAAGTTGAATGATTACAACTTAAAAACAAAATTAAAATACAACATCAAAATATTGAAACATTAAAATATTTAAATGTAGCCTCATCGCAGGAGGAGAAAGGAAAAGGAAAAAGAAAGAGAGGGAGGGAATCAAATTGGCTCCAAGCCAAAGGCCAGGCGGAACAACTCTGTCTTACAGGCACTGCGGAAAGAAATCAGATCCTGCAGGGCCCTGGTCTCATGAGGCAGAGCGTTCCACCAGGCTGGAGCCAGAGTTGAAAAGGCCCTGGCTCTGGATGAGGCTAATCTGACTTCCTTAGGGCCCGGGACCTCTAGAGTGTTGCTATTTATGGACCTTGAGGCTCTCCATGGGGCATACTGGGAGAGGCGGTCCCGTAGGTACGAGGGTCCTAGGCCGTGAAGGGCTTTAAAGGTCAAAAGCAGCACCTTAAATCTGACCCTGTACTCCACCGGGAGCCAGTGCAGCTAGAAAAGCACTGGGTGAATATGCTCCCATGGCAGAGACCCTGTGAATACTGAGACAACTTCCTATGTTTCTATGAGACCAGCCTGTCACGATCAAAATAGCAACAGACTAAGCAAAGCAGCAACAAATAAACTGCTTAACCTCACTGAGTTTATATGGAACATGTAAGCTTTTGCTCTGCTCTGGAGAGAGAGAGGGGGGAAATTGCTACAGCAAATGGGAGGCAGGGCTGGTCCCTTGGCTCTGCTGAGATATCAGCCTGCTTTTTTTGTCTCTTCCTTTGTCTCATGTGGTAATGGCTGTTCCATCAAACTACCAGAACAGTTTCCATCTCATCTGGTCATTATAAGAAAGCTAATTTTAAAAACCGGTGCCCAAGCAACTTTTTTCCTCCCCACTCCCCATCATTGTCTTTCTTTCCTGTCTTTTAAATTACAGCCATACCTCGGAAGTCGAACAGAATCCGTCCCAGAAATCCGTTCGACTTCCAAAACATTCGAAAACCAAAGCGCGGCTTCTGATTGGTTGCAGGAAGCTCCTGAAGCCAATCAGAAGCCCTGTAAGCCCCGTTGGACATTCGGCTTCTGAAAGAACATTCGAAAACCGGAATACTCACTTCCAGGTTTTGGTCATTCCGGAGCCGATTTGTTTGGGAGCCAAGGTGTTTGAGATCCAAGGTATGACTGTATAAGCCTGGACACAGACTGTCTTGGTGTTTTGGTTTTAATGATCTGCAAGGCCCCTCTGGGAGCCTCTGCCACCGAAGAGTGGCATTTGGGGGTGCATCTGGGGACAGAAAATCATACTGAAAGATGTGAACAGACCAGTGGGAAGTGAACAGACCAATGGGAAGAATGTAGACCTTGCCTAGGAGAGGGCAAGTCAGGGGAGAAGCAGACAATGACATCCAGTCAGATTTATTGCTTTGATGCTCACCGTGGAAATGGCATGGCAGATAGACAAAGCGTCTGTGGGTAGGGCCAGTCCTAAGTCGGAGAGGTGATGCAGGAGCTTCTTCTCAAGCTCAGGATCAGCCACAAGATCCCCTGGCTCAGTGGCGGTGCTGGGCGTGACGGACGAAGGAACCGGACTGTCGCTTCGAAAGGGAGGGCTGAGGGCCAGGTCCGGATTCCTCAGGTCTAATGTAAGGCGAGATGAGGTTATTAAAGAAGAGTTCCACAGCTGGATCAGGCCCAAAGGTCCATCCAGTCTAGTTTTCTGCTCCCACAGCTGCTTGCTAAAGGAAGCCTGAAAACAGAACCTGAGTATCACAGCACTCTCTGCATTTGCAATTCCCAGCAAGTGGAACTCAAAGGCATCCTGCCTCTTATGTTCTGCTATGAAGCTTGCTGTGAACTTTTGGAAACACGGTGTTGGTTCCTTTTAAAACTGATTTTTTCATGGAAGAAGACAAGCAACTAAAAGAAAGAAGGGTAAAGAACAGAACAGCTCTCACTGGATCAGCTCACATTAAAAATACAGTAACCGTGGATACATCCATCTTAGGCTAAGCATATATGCCCTCCAAATGCCCTTCAAAGGCAGGCTTCGCAGCCACTGCATGATGTAGGCCACTGTCAATTAATAAATGAAAACAACAACGGATACCAAAGCTTTATGGAATACGCAGAAACGGCAAAACTTACCGGAAAAATAAGAAATCAAGATAATAAGAAATCAAGAATGGAAGTGGTTTGTTGAATATTTACAAACAAACTGTAAACAGTTAAGAACATTGGGAGGATTATTGTAACAACCTGAAGTTCTATAAGAGCAGGCTTCCTCAACTTCGGCCCTCCAGATGTTTGTGGCCTACAACTCCCATGATACCTAGCTAGCAGGACCAGTGGTCAGGGATGATGGGAATTGTAGTCTCAAAACATCTGGAGGGCCAAGGTTGAGGAAGCCTGTATAAGAGTATACATTTAAAGTACTGTAGATGAATAAATGATTAAGTTAATTTGGAATACACAGAAAATATATTTTTTAAAAAATTAAGGAACCGCATAAAGAGGAGGAAGGAAGTCGTGTTTCGAAGTGTTAAAATGATTTGTAACATTACTGAAATGCATAAAATCGAAAAATAAATAAATGAAAGCAACTAGATGATGCACAGACGGGCACCCACGCAAAGACGATGTTGGCCAGAAGATGTATTCAGGCGCAGCGAGGTTACTGGATCTGATTCACTGGGGCTCTTTAAAAAAATACGTTCTGGACCTGTTCTTGGGGTGGTTCGGCAACCAACCCTCCTTCCTAGGGAACTCTGGGAACTGTAGCTCCGTGAGGAGAATAGGAGTGTCTCCTGACAAGCTACAATTCTCAGGATTTGGGAAACCAAAACTCTTCAAAGTGGCATGGTAACGCTTTAACTGTATGGTGCAAACGGGAGCCTCAGCCATACTCAAGAGGAGAATGGACTTCAGCTATTCGCGCCTAGCCTAGGTCCATTAATACCAATGGGTCTACTCTGAGCAGGACTTACTTGGATGCAGCGCTGCCCTGGTGCTTCCTAGCATCCTATCCTATCCTATCCTATCCTATCCTATCCTATCCTATCCACACACCCCTGCGCTTCCTTCGCCTGCTTCCCTTACCCAGGGGGTCCTGCTTGCGCCTCCGCTGCAGCCGCTCCCGCAGCGAGTCCAGCTGCTTCTTGTGAGCCTGGATCGAGCTCCATGTGTCCGACATCGCCCCCGGTTAGCCGGGCAGCGGCTGTCCCGGCAGAGGGGAGGGCCGTGTTGAGAAGGACCGGAAGTACCCCGTGGGGGACGGAGATAAGGGAAGCACACTTCCCGTCGCGTGCCCGTAGTCCGAAGCTGAAACCGGGCAGCCGGTGGGGACCCGCCATCTTCGCTTAAGGCGGCGAAGCTCAAGGGGCCATTTTTGTAGTGGGTTCGAGTCTCTCCACCACCGACGTAAGAAAGTACTGTACAGTATTAGGAGGATAGTGTTTTTGTCCGGAGGCTCGGACTGATGAGAGCTGAGGAGAGCCGCAGCCATTGGATCACACACACACATACAGTGCTTTTTTTCTTAAAAAAAATGTTTAGGGGGTACTCTCATTTTTATTCAAGAAAAATCACGATTTTATAGTTCAAATCGGGGGAAATAAATGTATTAAACAGACAAAAGTACAAAGATTCGCAAAATGTTTAGGGTATGCGTACCCCCCAGAAAAAAGCACTGTATTTTTATAATTTTTATATAAATATTTGGGCAGCATTATGTCCTACCCAATCTCCAAATACAGTAGAAACCAATCCAGGCCTTCTTTCGGGTGCAGGAAATCTGCTCTTGTTTAAAAATTGTACTTTAAGAACAAAACAAAAAAGCCCACACACAACTGTACTCTTAATTAGTGAAGGCCAAAGTTTCCAGGGACGTGGGTGGTGCTGTGGGTAAAACCTCAGCGCCCAGGACTTGCTGATCGATCGTATGGTCGGCAGTTCAAATCCCTGCATGTCGTTCGGTCCCAGCTCCTGCCCACCTAGCAGTTCGAAAGCACCCTTAAGTGCAAGTAGATAAATAGGTACCGCTTTATAGCGGGAAGGTAAACGGCATTTCCGCGCTGGTGCAGGCTCGCCAGAGCAGCTTCGTCACGCTGGCCACGTGACCCGGAAGTGTCTCCAGACAGCGCTGGCCCCCGGCCTCTTAAGCGAGATGGGCACGCAACCCCAGAGTCGGTCACGACTGGCCCATACGGGCAGGGGTACCTTTACCTTTACCTAAAGTTTCCAGAACAGGAGACGAGTGTCACTCTATTGTGGCAAAACCACATCTATCGTGGCATAACCTTTCATGGACTGGAGCTCACCTTTGCCAGATCCTGAGTTACACATGATTTAGGGAGACCAAAGTGTGAAACTGCTAAATTGCAATACTGGTAGAGATTCAGTGCCATCTCTGGCAGTCAATTTCAAGCATATTATATGTATTAATCGGCATACCACTGCCAGGATGGCTGTGTTATCGATGGCTGTTTTGCAAATTCATTGCCACTGTAAGGCACTTATTTATCACCCTCCTAAATTTTCTGCAGTTCATTTCTCTCTGAATTCACAGTTTACGATTCCCACCCAAACTTCCAAGAGTGTGTTTGTTGCAATTCAATATAACACTAATTGATGGACTGGAGCGAAAGCTTATGCCACCATAAATTTGCTAGTCTCTTGCAGCAGAAAGGAGTCTCCCGGCACCTTGAAAGACTTAGGCAGCTTCCCCTCTGGAATTTGCAGGATGAATAAGAGCAAAAGATGTTGAGGATGGTAAATGGGGATGGGTGGGGAGGATTAGTTCTGAGAAGGAAGTGCCCCCTCTCCTTTGGACGGCTGCCAGGTTGAAGCTGCAACAAAGGAAGAGCCTGAGCTCATAAGCCGCTAAATAGCATTATCCGTAACCGATGGGAAGGGGAGGGGAAGAGAATCGGATGCTGCAGGCCACTTCCTTGACACATGGGAAGAGGTTTCTAAGCTTGATGCAAAGGTGCTTAACCAGCACTGCAGATTATTTTTTTTTTCAGTTGTCGACCAAAGATGGATGTCAACGTCCCATTTCTAAAATATTTTTTTATTAGTATTTGTTACTTATTTACAAAAAAAAAAAAAAAGGTATCTAAAGGAGTCCAGGGCTGCAAACAACAAACTGAGAAAGCATCTTAGGAGCAATTCCAATACAATGCATACTGGGGAAGATCTCAAAAGGCTTGTAGGAAGACGAAGGTCTTCAGTAGGTGACAAGCTGACAGCAGAGATGGCACCAGCCTAACGTTCAAGGGGAAGAAGTTCCATACAGTGGGTGCCACAGCAATGAAGGCTTGAGCAGTATATTGTATTGGATGGGCGCAGAGATTGATTGGGTATGGGGTGAGAGATTCTTTCAGGTGATTATTTATGAATCAGGTGATTGACAGTTGTATCAGGGACCACATGAACCCTTATATCCCAGCTTGGTTACAGATCGTCCACAGAAGCATCGCTGATCGTTCCCCAAGTTGACAAAAGCTCACCTGGCAACAAGAGACCGAGCCTTTTAATGTTACCGGCCCAGTACTGTGGAATAGTGCAACAGTGACTCCGCAAGTGCCTTTCATTTAAAACTTGAAACATCTGCTGGAAACTTTTCTATTCCATCAGGTTCATGCTTCATCATTTAATCAGGTATTCTTCTTCTTTTAAAGTTAACTCTTTTTAATACAAATACTTATGAAAACAGCCCTAGAAGCAGCTCCCCATCCTGGCTAAGAGGAAATGTCTTTTTCTAAAGCAAAGAGTGCACCACTCTTTAACTCAAGAGTAGACCCCTTGAATTGAATACAGACCTTTTAACCATGCCCATTAAGTTCAATGGGCCCATCCCAAGTAAGACTAATTTTTTTCCTTCAGAATTATCTTTATTCATATGCAAATGCTAAATATTAAAATGCATACAATTGAGTTAAGATGTATTTTGTCAGGAGGCAGCCCTTATTTAGAGAAAGACATAAATATTCCAGATAAATGGGGTGGGGGTGGATGGGGGAGAAATGCATTTGGTGGGGGGGGGGTCAGACTCTCTTTTCCTCTGACTCCCCTATACTCATCACTGCCTCCTGCTGGACAGACTGCTATGTACCGGTAACTCGTATCTTACAGGGAGGTTACATACTGAGGGTCCACATGTATACAGTGGTACCTTGGTTTGCATACGTTTTGGATTACAAACACGTCAAACCCAGAAGTGCGTGTCCTGGTTTGCAATTTTTTTTTTTTGAATTACAACCATTTATTATTATTATTATGAACAATTTTTTTTTAATGCCCCACTGGCGAAAGCGTGCCTTGGGCTACCACCTGTTTTGGTTTACAAACGGACCTCCGGAACGGATTATGGTTGTAAACCAAGGTACCACTGTACTAAAAAAATGTATAAAGCCAGGAACCCAGGGAACTGTCCCCACCCCTTGCAAGGTGGAGGGCTGTTAACCAAAGTTTCAGTTTCCTCCGCTCTCCATTCATTTATCTATTCCACCCCACCTGTGCAATTGTGCAAGTTAAATGTGTGTGAGTTGTGAGTTACACACAACTGTGAGTTACCTGTATGTGAAGAGAGACCCTTTTGGCTTGCATCAATTGCAGTGTGTGTGTGTGTGTGTGTGTGTGTGTGTGTGTTGGGGGTTAACATCAGGGGGCTAAACCAGGCGCCCCTCCAGCTCTTTGTAGAAATAAAGAGCCAAAGACTTGGTAGTTCTGTCAAACTGCTTTTATTGGGGAGCTCAAGATGTCCTTCCCTTCGCTTGAATGGACCGTCCGGCATCCTTGCCCTAATCTAAATGAGACACACTTTCACTTCCTTTTTCTTCTCCCCATGGGTGCAGGGCGTTTGCCGTGCTTCCCTGACCCGCGACAGGATCCTGCCTTTCGGCCGACGGACATCCAAGCTACATTTTAAAAGTAAAAGACTAAAATGTTGCTAAAATTAAGACCGGAGCCACTTCTCTTCTTGCGGGACTGGGCTTGGGGAAAGGGGGGGGGGCATCCCCGCCAGCCTGGGTATCGCAAAAACAGTTCCGCCTGGAAAAGATAGGAAAGGAAAAGAGAAAAGTTGGTTCCGGAACTAGAATATTAATAGATAACGTGTAAAACGTGCAGGGATAAGCAAGGAAATAATAAAAGAATCAATTGAATAATTATTAAACTACAACAACATAACAAGATGGAAGACGTTAGAAAAATATATTGAAATCACACATGGGTAAAGGGAAGTGGGGAATTTATAAAAATTTCTAATATAATATTTCTAATTGCGTTGCATTTATATATAGCAAAGGGAAGTCGATAGCGATTAGGTGTATTTTAATCTAGTCAACTATGTAATAGGCTTATGTTACAAAACTAATATGGATTTTGAATTTGATGTTTTTAATTCTTTTTCGGTTTTGGAATAAAGTTTAAAAAAAAAGAAAAGAAAAAATTTAGGAAAAAAGAAACCACACTCACTCACCCTGTGGTCTAGCTCCTTGCAAATCACTACTTTGACACCCGCCTCGCAAAAACGTGACTGCTTTGTTCATGGCAAAGCATCCTGCAAAGTCGATCCAGAGAGTGGATGACCAAACTTTCCAAAATCTGCTCATCGTTATGAACTCTGTAACACTGAAGAACTGGTGCATGTGTTTGCTTGCTTTCCTCTTCCCTCCTCACCCCTTTTTCCTTAAGTGTTCTATCTCTTAGACCGCAAGCGGAGATGTGACTCATTGTTGCTATTTGTAAGCTATTCAAGGAGCCTTTCGGGGCTGAGGAGAAATCTAGAAATGCCTTAAATGTGCGGGGAACTAAAAATAGGGTCTTCTGCACCTTTTAACAGGTTTCTTGGAGACATCCAATTGGATACCTTTGGGAACAGGATGCTGGGCAAACATTCAAAAGACAGCCATCCCCAGGCTAGCAGCAACACGCCGTGCTCCCTTCCCTCCTTCAGCCCAACAGTCCCCATCAATTTGCTCTCGCCTCTCCTTGCTAACTCTGGAAGTTTTGACAGGGTTGCCATATTTCAAAACGTGAAAAACTGGAGACAAAAGTTGTTGAGCTTTCTTTTGCAAAATCTCAAAAAGAGAGAGGTTTCTGAGCTATTTTAAAGGAAATTTGCCAAAATCCACGCTTTCGACATGTGTTGCAATACGTCTGGATTTCCTGGACATTGAAGCGTTTTCTGACGAATCCTGGCTACGTCTGAGAAATTCCAGACGTATGGCAACCCTAGTTTTACATTGGGAGGATAAAGAATATGCAAACCATGCCTGTATTTCTTGCCACTTCAGACTCTACCTTGCCCTGAGCATAGGGATAGAGGAAGCTGTCTTTTACTGGGGGCTCTTGGGTCCATCTTAGCTCAGTATTGTCTACTCTCTATTGTCTGTTCTCCAGGTCCTTTTAAGCAGGGGACATTCCCGGCCGTACATGACTAAAGGGACCTGGGACCTTCTGCATGCAAATCAGATGCTGTGGTAATGAGCTACAGCCCATTTTAAAAAGCCTCCCCAATCACATCCAATCACATCCGAGCCATCATCACTCCCACACAAGGACCATCTAGTGAGAGGGAGAAGAGGAATGTTCTCTGCACTTTGCACCTTTTAAAGCTGCTTCCATGGGCGAAATCAGGAGTGTGGAACCTGTGGCGTCCCCAATATTGCTGGACTCCCCACTCCCATTAACACCAGCCAGCATAGCCAGTGGTCAGGGATGAAGGGGGCAGTTGTTCAGCAACATATAGAGGACAGCAGATCTGCCCCACCACCCAAGCGGTATACACGATCTCTAAGTACCTACGGGACCGCCTCTCCCAGTATGCCCCATGGAGGACCTTAAGGTCCATAAATAGTAACACCCTAGTGGTCCCAGGCCCTAAGGAAGTCAGATTAGCCTCAACCAGAGCCAGGGCCTTCTCAACACTGGCTCCGGCCTGGTGGAATGCTCTGTCTCATGAGACCAGGGCCCTGCAGGATCTGATTTCTTTCCGCAGGGCCTGTAAAACAGAGTTGTTTTGCCTTGCCTTTGGCTTGGAACCAGCCTGATCCCATCTCCCTCTTTCTTTTTTCCATTCTCCTCCTGTGATGAGGCTGCATTTTAATGTTTCAATGTTGTATTTTAATCTTGTTTTTAAGTTGTATTCATTCAACTTGTTTTTATTATTGCTTGTCAGCTGCCCTGAGCCTGGCGTTGGCTGGGGAGGGCGGGGTATAAATAAAAATAATAATAATAATTATTATTATTATTATTATTATTATTATTATTATTGAAGTGGCTTCCAGCAGCAGATACACTGGGCAGAACAGCAGTGGGGTTGGATTGCTCAAGGCAGTGACGGCATACATAGCAAACCACCGAGGGCGCTGCTCGTAACAGCCTCCACCCAAGCCCATACACCTGGGTCTCATGAATCCAGACCACCCTTTGCCGCGAATCACAAATCCTATCACCGGTCAGATTTCAGAATTTCATAGAATTACAAATCCCACTTCTGGCTGAGCTTTGGCCAGCAAATTCCGCGTCGCAAAGTTGCACAGCAGCTGGAGATGGACAGACAGGTTGTGCACCCACAGCAGTGACCACAGGAGAAACGGCCCAGAAAGAAGAAGAGTTTGGATTTGATATCCCGCTTTATCACTACCCGAAGGGGTCTCAAAGCGGCCAACATTCTCCTTTCCCTTCCTCCCCCACAACAAACACTCTGTGAGGTGAGTGGGGCTGAGAGACGTCAAAGTGTGACTAGCCCAAGGTCACCCAGCAGCTGCATGTGGAGGAGCGGGGAAGTGAACCCGGTTCACCAGATTACGAGTCCACCGCTCTTAACCACTACACCACACTCTGCTGTGGTGTATCTGCAGGGATTCCTCCATCTGCCCCAACTGCAACAAAACATGTCTCTCCCACATTGGCCCCTGCAGCCACAGCAGGCGCTGTGACTCTCCAACAACTTGACTTCACTTCTCCATTGTCCCTTGAGACAGATGCCAACCCAACCCACCAGGGCCCAGCTTCCAACTCCACCAGGCAAAAGTTGCAGCCATAATGGGTCTCCTCCACCTTGCCTTACCTGATGGAGGTCAGGATGACATTACTTTTCTCCCTTCCCTTGGTTCTCAGGGATGACCTCCGGGGCTGGGGCTGGCGGCGGCGGAGGAAGCAGCAGCAGAGACCCCACCGGCGGCTTCTCCTTGGCCTCGCTGGGAGCCACCTTCGCGGGAGTGACGCTGGATCCGAAGAGGCCGTGGGTGCCCGTGTTGGATGCCGAAGAAGAGGAGGAGGAGGAAGCGACGCCACTACCCCCACCATGAGCAGGCCTGGTCGGGAGGCCTCCAGAAAGGAAGGCCGTGTACTGGTTCCAGAAAGAGAGGGGTCCCACCCCCACGAGCTGGGCCGGGATGTCGCGCCCCAGGAAGTCCTGGAGCTTGACCTGGCCCCCTGATAGCACCGGCACGGGGCCTTCTAGGGGCAGGCGCCTCCCTCGGCGGGCCTGGTTGCTGCTCCACACGTGGCCGCTGAGATTAACCTTTCGGAGAAAGACGAAAGAGATGGGCACTTAACACAAGCGGCGCCCTGAGCCGACACTCCTTATTATTATTATTATTATTATTATTATTATTATTATTATTATCCCCCCACCCATCTGGCTGGGTTTCCCCAGCCACTCTGTGCAGCTCCCAAGAGAATATTAAAAACACAATAAAACATCAAACATTAAAAACGTCCCTAAACAGGGCTGCCTTCAGATGTCTTCTAAAAGTCCTTGACATCTGATGGGAAGGCATTCCACAGGGTGGGTGCCACCACTGAGAAGGCCTTCTGCCTCGTTCCCTGTAACCTCACTTCTCGCAGTGAGGGAACTGCCAAAAGGCCCTCGGTGTTGGACCTCAGTGTCTGGGCAGAACGATGGCAGTGGAGACGCTCCTTCAGGTATACTGGGCCAAGGACATTTAGGGCTTTAAAGGTCAGAACCAACACTCTGAATTGTGCTCGGAAACATACTGGGAGTCAATGTAAGTCTTTAAGGACAAGTGTTAAAATGGTCCGGGTGGCCACAAGGGGAGGAATGCTGCTGGTTTGACCCAGAAGACAGGAAGTTTCCTCATATCGAGTTCACCCAGCTCAGTATTGTCTACACTAACTGGTAGCAGCTCCACACCCTCCAACATTTCTCTGACAAAAATAGGGATGCCCCATTCCATAAGGATAATTATTATAAGGATAATTCCATATAAATGTTTATACCCCACACATCTTACTGGGCGGCTTCCAACATATTAAAAACATAATAAAACATTTTTAAAAAGCTTCTGTATACAGGATTGCCTTCAGATGGCGTGTGTGTGTGTGAGAGAGAGATAACTCCATAGCCTCCAACATTTCTCCAAAGAAAATAGGGTCATCCTAAGGAAAGGTGAGGGACGCGGGTGGTGCTGTGGTGTAAACCACTGAGCCTTGGGCTTGCCAATTGGAAGGTCGGCGGTTTGAATCCCTGCAACGAGGTGAGCTCCCGTTGCTCAGTCCCTGCTCCTGCCAACCTAGCAGTTCGAAAGCACGTCAAAGTGCAAGTAGATAAATAGGTACTGCTCCAGCGGGAAGACAAACGGTGTTTCCGTGCACTGCTCTGGTTTTGGTGTTGCATTCGGTGAGTCATTCGTGACTGGACTTAACTGTCAGGGGTCCTTTACCTTTAAGGAAAAGTGGGACATTCCAGGATGAAATCAGAAACCGGAATGGCTTCTCTAAATCAGGGATGTCCCCTGGAAAATAGGCACACTTGGAGGGTCAGCAGGTCTCCAGGAATTTCAGGCAGGGGGCATTCCTAAGCCTACCTGTAGATGCCGGGAACTGAACCGGGGAACTTCTGCATGCAAGGCAGATGCTCTGCCGCTGAGCTATGGCCCTGTCCCATTTCTATCATTCGCCATGGCTTCTAAGCATGCTTCCCAATGGAAGCAACACCACCTTAAATGGTGCCCACCATAGCTATCAACTTTTCCCTTTTCTTGCGAGGAATCCTATTCGGAATAAGTAAATTTCCCTTAAAAAAAAAAGGGAAACGTTGACAGCTATGGTGCCCGCATGTGCAATGCCGAACATCAAAATATAGGCGGCTGCCTATATTCTGCTGTTTCAAAGACTTTTGATCCACAGCTGCCATCAAAATTATTCAACCCCCATTGCAAATCAGGTTTATCATTAGAATTCCCAGATTTTCAGCTGTTTGCAACGAGCCAATCGAACAAAAGCAAATGAAATAGCTAGACGCCAAGGATGCTTCACACGGGTCCCCCTAAATTCAACTGAAATTGCAACTTGTACTGGCTCTTCGCTGGTCCTGCTAGCTAGGGATGATGGGAGTTGTAGTCCAACAACAGTGGAAGAACCAAGTTTGGGAAGTACTGCAAGAGAGACGAAGCAGAGTGGCGACAGCAGCACAGATCTCTGACCAAGAAAACTAGGGTCTAGCGACCGTGGTACGGGCCTTCAGCCAAAAATCCTTTCTCCCCTTTCCTTTATGTTAATGTTGCTTTCCTTTCTTTTGTGCTTTCACACAATTCAGGTTTCTGTGTGTCTCTGTGTGTGTGTGTATTGAGGGGGTTGTTACAGGTTGATATCTGTTTTGTTGCTTTCAGGATTATAGCTATTTTTTAAAAAAACAAACGGTTTCTTTAAATTTTCTGGTAATTCCCTTAATATATTTAGTTTACTGCATGCATGCTTTATGCCACTTTCATTTCCTTTTCGGGGAAAAACATTTATTTAAAAATAAATAACAAACACCAACAAGCTACGCCACATGGGGACAGGAAGCTGCAAGCCTGTGTAAGGCCTAGGGTAATCAAACTGGGCTGCTGCTGTACTGCCAAGATGCATTTTAAACCTTCGGGCTTCAATAAATATGCGTTTACAGGGATTCTATCGCTACAGACTTTTATTTTGTTGCTTCTAAATAAATATATCATGAACTGCTGTGTGATCTTAACCTGACGGGTGGTCCAAGTGGAAGAAACGAAAATTATAAGGCTATAAAGATGTTTTGCCACACTCCAGAACTGTGAGGCAACGTGGTATCGTATTCCCTACAACGGTGCCCTTTGTGCCCCAGTTCTGCCTCTGGAGGGGGGCAGAGAACGTACCAAGTGCAACCAGCTTCCTGTGTCAATACTGTGCAAGGGAGATGTACTTCCTGTAACAGTGCCTTGCACTGCCCAGTTCTGCCTCTAGAGGGGGGCAGAGAGCGCACCAAGTGCAACCAGCTTCCTGTGTCAATACTGTGTAAGGGAGATGTACTTCCTGTAACGGTGCCTTGCACTGCCCAGTTCTGCCTCTAGAGGGGGACAGACAGCACGCCAAGTGAAGCCAACTTCCTGAGTCAATAAAGCGATGGAGAAGGAAATCACAAGGGAACAGGGGATAGGCAGAACGCTTACTATAATAGGAGACACTGAGAAGGAGCAACCGTCTCTCCCTTACCTGGTGGTGGGCAGCCAGCGCATGCTTGCGCAATGCGGCCCTGTCGGGGAAGGCCTGCTTGCAAATCCCACAAACCAGCGTCGGCCCCTCTTTGGCTTGACTGCCCTCTTGCTTCTCCGATGGGCCTTCCCCGCCGGTTTCTTGTTCCTCCTCCTGTTCTTGCGGCATTGCCCCTCCTGCCTTTTCCCCCTCCGCCTTCTCTTCCCCTTCCTGCATGGGCCGCTGAGGGCTTCCGGGCCCTGATGGCAAGGCAGCATTGGTGCCACCATCTTCCTCTTCTGCCTGCACCGCTTCTCCCCCTTCCTTGGTGAGGCCCGGAGCTTCCTGTTCCGGGCTGGAGGGCCCCTCGGCCTTCTCCCCTCCACTTTCCAGGGAGTCTTCGTCGGTGGGTTCTTCTTCCTCCTCCTCCGACAGTTCCTCGTCTTGCGGAGGGGCCTGTTGCTGCGGTTGCTGCTGCTTCTCGCCTTCCCCCAAGGTGGCCCCTTCCGAAGTTGGGGACTCAGGGAGGAGCGCCCCGTTGGGGATCTGCCCGCCCAGGTGCATGCGGACGTGCTGCTGGAGGCTAACGGCGTTGGTGAACTTCTTCTGGCAAATGGGGCAAGAGTTCTGGGCCCGGGCAGCTGAGCTGGTTTTGTGGCCCACAAAGTGAGCGCGCAGGTTCCCCCGGGTGGAGAAGGCCCGTCCGCACACCTTGCACTTGAAAGGCCTCTCCCCTCCGTGCTGCCCGTAGTGGAGCTGCAGGGCTCGAGGGCAGCTCAGGACCCGCAAGCAGATCACGCACTGGTTGGGCCCCGAAGAAGCGGGCAGGGAAGAGGAGGAGGACCCAGCCACAGCTTGGGCGGCCGTGACGGGAGCAGAGCAAGAAGATGACGACGGAGACCCCTGGCGGTCAATCTTCTCCACCAGCTGCTGCAGCTTGGAAGTCTCCGAGGGGGACGCTTCCAGCACGTAGGGGAAAGGCCCCACCGCTGTGCCCGCCTTGAAGTGATTGGCTAGCAAGGCCCAGCTGGGGAGAGATCCCACCAGCTTCCCCAGCTGAAGCCGGGCACCCTCCGTCTCCCTTTCCGGCGGGGTGTTCTCGTCCCCCTTCCCTTTCGCCTCCACTGCCTTCATCAGAACCAGCTTGTTGAAGCCGGGCAAGGCCTGGGCTGCCGCCGACGGCGAGGCCCCAGACAGCAGGGTGAGGCTCTCGGTGGCGCTCAGGGCCTTGCGTTCGGCGGTGGGCGGAGGGGTGGTTTCCTCTCCGGGCTCTGCCTTCTCGGGCGGCACCGACATGCCGTAAGGTAGCCCCGAGGTGGTGAGGACGTAGTCCAGGTGCTCGGGGACGGGATGGGGGTTCATCTGGACGTGGGGGTATTTCTCCCGGTGGCGGTGGAAGTGCACCTTGAGGTTGCCGCGGGTGGTGAAGCGGTTGCCGCAGATGTTGCACTTGTAAGGGCGCTCGCCCGTATGGGAGCGCAGGTGGATCTGCAGGGCGCTGTCGCTGCCAAAGACCTTGCCGCAGAAGCGGCATTTGTGGCGCCCTCCGGGCTTCTCCTCCAGCCTGCTTTCTAACCCTCCTCCTCCTCCTGCTCCTCCCCCGTTCTTCTGCCGCAGGAGCCCCGGAGACGTCGCCTGCTCCAAACCCCGGGCGGTGCCCAAGCACTGGGCGGCCAGGATGCCCGTAGCTGTGGGGAAGGCCGGAGCCAGGAGCTGCTCGGCCTTGGGCACTCGGGCGCCTCCGGGGAAAGGGTGGTAGAGGTGGAAGAAAGCAGGCTTGGGGACCTCAGGGGAGCTGGACGCCTGGGTCCTCCCTGGCTCTGTTTTGATGGAGAAGACCGGCAAGGGGGGCTTGGGAGGAAGAGACGCTCCCGGGGCTGGCTCGGAGGAAGGGGTCGGGGAGCCCACCTGCCCCAGGGACCCCAGCAGCAGCACCTGGCGGCAGATCTGCTCGGTCATCTGCATTTGGTGCAGCTGGCGTTGCTGCAGGACCCGGAGCTCTTCCAAGATGAGGGGGATGTTGAGGTGCCCGGCGGGGACGGAGGCGGGCAGTGTTGGGGGAGGCGGGGGAGGGGGCCGGGGAAGGGCTGCTTCTTGGGTTGGGTCGGACAGCAGCGTCCCCGATTCTACGTCCATGCTCTGAGGGCTCTCGGGACGGACTTCCACCGAGGAAGAGGAAGACGAGGAGGAGAGGCTGGAGTGGTCCTGACCAGTGGCGGCTGTAGCTGCCGCCGCAGAGGAGCAGGTGGGCTGCTCCGAGCAGCAGGAATCCACGTGAGCGGACAACTCGGAGGGATCCTTGAAGTTGGTAAGGCAGGCGGGGCAGGATAATGGGGCTGTCTCGTCCCCAGTATCTCCTGCAGAGAAAGGGAGACAAGAGAGAAAGGGGGTGCGGTTATTTTGGATCAGCAATCTATTTCATTCATCACGTTTATATATCACATACTTTCCTCCAAGATGGTGTCCGTAGTTCTCCTCTTTCTGATTTAATCCCCAGGTAGGTTAGGCTGAGTGAGCGACTCACCCCAAGTCACCCAGTGAGGATTTGAAACCTGGTCTCCCGAGTCCTAATCCGACACTCTAACCCAGGGTTTCTCAAACTTGGGTCCCTAGTTGTTGTTGGACTCCAACTCCCATCATCCCAGCTAGCAGGGATGATGGGAGTTGGAGTCCAACAACAGCTGGAGACCCAAGCTTGAGATACAGTGGTACCTTGGGTTAAGAACTTAATTCATTCTGGAGGTCCGTTCTTAACCCGAAACCGTTCTTAACCTGAGGTACCACTTTAGTTAATGGGGCCTCCTGCTGCCACTGCGCAATTTCTGTTCTCATCCTGAAGCAAAGTTCTTAACCCAAGGTACTATTTCTGGGTTAGCGGAGTCTGTAACCTGAAGCATCTGTAACCTGAGGTACCACTGTACTCTGCTCCAACCACTACAGCACTCTGGTAACCAAGCCCACCTGATCTTTAACCAGAAAGATGCACAGGACAACTGCAGATCACATAGAAGCTAGTGGCAACACTCAGATTTTAGTGAAGGGAAACAGGATGCAGGAGGTCCCAGGTTCAGTCTCTGACATCTACATGAAGGACGTGGCTATCAGTGGCTATTGGCCATGATGGCTCTGCTCTGCTTCCTTGGTTGGAGGCAGTTATGCTTCTGAATATCAGCGGCCGGAAGCCACCGGAGAGGAGAGTGTGCCTATGCTCAGGTCTTGTTTGCTAGTGTCCCACAAACATCTGGTTGACCACTGTGAAAACAGAATACAGTGGTACCTCAGGTTACATACGCTTCAGGTTACAGACTCTGCTAACCCAGAAATAGTGCTTCAGGTTAAGAACTTTGCTTCAGGATGAGAACAAAAATTGCGTGGCAGCAGCAGGAGGCCCCATTAGCTAAAGTGGTGCTTCAGGTTAAGAACAGTTTCAGGTTAAGAACGGACCTCCGGAACAAATTAAGTACTTAACCCGAGGTACCACCGTACTAGACAGCACACACCACTGGCCTGATCCAGAAGGTTCTTCTTATGGCTGGAAACAAGTGCTCAAATTTCGCCAGGCACATTTTGCACCTGGCTATCGGCCACTTGTGACCAAGTGAAGATGCCCGGGCGTCAGGATGGTGCCTTGACGTCTCCACCATCTGGAGATGCATGCCTGCGGATCCTTGGATCCGGGCTGTTTTCACACACTAGAAAGACATCCTGCAAAATTCTATCCATCATATTTTATCTGCATCATCGGAATCAATTTCTGGAACCAAAAAGTCGTATTGAAAAGTACACGACTTTCAAGGCATCTGGCCCCAAAATGGCAACTAGGCATTCTGTTTTGGCAAACTTAAACCCTGGTTTAAGGAGCCATTTGGTGCATAGCTTATATAACCGAGTATCTAACACTGGCTGGAAATGTCCCTTGCCGGTCAGTGTAGACAATACTGAGCTAGGCAGACCAAAAGTACAGTGGTACCTCAGGTTAAGAACTTAATTCATTCCGGAGGTCCGTTCTTAACCTGAAACCGTTCTTAACCTGAGGTACCACTTTAGCTAATGGGGCCTCCCGCTGCCACCAGCGCACAATTTCTGTTCTCATCCTGAGGTAAAGTTCTTAACCCGAGGTACTAATTCCAGGTTAGCGGAGTCTGTAACCCGAGGTGTTTGTGACCTGAGGTACTACTGTATAAGGAAGCTGGCCCTTTTAATCCTCACAACTAGGTACGTCCTCCAACTTGTGTTACAACCCTCTCTCTGCTCAGGATCTGCCAATATTTTGATGTAAACATATACTGTATTATATTAAATGTCTAGTTAATGCAGCATTTGTCGAGCTTGGATTCCCAGATGGTGTTGCTCTTCAAGTCCCAGAATCCCCAGGCAGCTTGGCCAATGGTGAGGGTTGACTGACAGCTGCTCTTTCGGACCTCTGGTCCTTCCATTGGAGGTTCTTTAAGCTGGAGATGTTGTACAGTGAGCCCAGGAGCTTCTTCACGCCAAAGCAGCTGCCTTGCTGTAGCCCCCTCCCCTAACACACTGTCCCCCGCCAGCAATAACCTGTTTTTGCAAATACTTTAAAAAGAAAATATGTAAGACCATAAGATAAGCCCTAGTGCATCATGCCAGTGGCCCGTCTAAGTCCAGCATCCTGTTCTCACAGTGGCCAACCAAATGCCTATGGAAAACTGGCAAGCAGGATTCGAGCACAAGACCTCTCTCCCTTCCTGCAGTTTCTAGTACGTTTCTAGTATTCAGAAGCATCACCTTCTTCAACTGTGGAGGCACAGCACAGTCATCAAGGCTAGTAAGCCACCAAAAGCCTTAACCTGCATAATTTTTTTTCAAATCCACTCTTAAAGACATCTAAGTTGGTGGCCATCACTGCCTCCTCTGGCAGTGAGTTCCATAGTTTAACTACGCACTACGTGAAAACGTATTTCCTCGCCACAGGGTGTCCTAAGAGGGAGAAAAACTTTTCTCTGTTTCCTCCATATGTCGAAAGCAAGCAATGTTTCTACTTCTCATTGCCATCCTGTTATACAAACAAACCTGCCAGCCCAGAAAACATGGCAGGCATGCCAAAGACATCGTTCTACCCAGACACTGAAGTCCAGCGCCGAGGGCCTTCTGGCGGTTCCCTCATTGCGAGAAGCGAAATTACAGGGAACCAGGCAGAGGGCCTTCTCGGTAGTGGCACCTGCCGTGTGGAACACCCTCCCATCAGATGTCAAGGAAATAAACAAATATCTGACTTTTAGAAGACATCTGAAGGCAGCCCTGTTTAGGGAAGCTTTTAATGTTTGAGGCATTACAGTATTTTAATATTTTGTTCGAAGCTGCCCAGAGTGGCTGGGGAAGCCCTACCAGATGGTCGGGATATAAATAAATTATTATTATTATTATTAAAAATGGAAGGAAACAAAAATATAGAAGAACCTCCTTCCTTGGAGGTTTTTAAGGAGAGGTTGGGTGGCCATCTGCCATGGATGCTTTAGCTGAGATTCCTGCATTGCAGGGGGTTGGACTAGATGACCCCTGGGGTCCCTCCCCACTCCAAAAGCCTATCATTCTACGAAATGGGAAGGCAGACAAACAGATGCAATTTTAAGAATGGAAAAGAAAGATTGGGATCACCATGGCAAACATATATATATATATGTATATGTATATGTATATGTATATATATATATATATATATGTATGTATGTATATAATTACCTAAAAGTCCAACCCACATCCAACTAATTTGCAAGCCCCCTTCTCCAGAAACCCACCTTTGCAAGGTTCTGCCCATTCATACATCGTTCTCTCTAGAAAGGAAGGAAGGAAGGCAGAAAAGAAGGAAGCACACCTGAAAATTATCCACCTTATTCCTACAGAACAGCTAACAGGGGGTTCTGGATGCAGACAATGGGGACGGAAAGGCACAAACAGGGCATGGCAAATCAAACAGGAGCCTGGCTGGCTGTTTGGGTGGGTGGGGGGAAAAGGGCCAGGATAAACAACTAGGATGGATGGATGCGTAAATGGGTTGATGGCAATGCAGGAGCGCGTGGGGAGAGATGGGCGCCTGGAGGGAGGTCTCTGGGCCCGGCTGCTTCCCCTACAGCCCTTGCTAGGAGGCCACGGCGGCCAGGTCGCCCCCTCTCCCCTTCCCCAGCCGGCTGGACCAGCCACAGGGGCGAGGAGCCCACCTGCGGCCTCGCCCATCCTGCAGTCGCCGCCGGCGCCCGCGGCTCCGTCGCCCGACGCCGCCACCTCCTCCGGCGGCTGCTGCTGCTCTCCGTGCGCTCGGGAGCCGCTCATCTCGGCCCTCCCGGCCGCCTCCGATCCCGGAGGATGGAGGAAGAGGAGGAGGCAAGCGGCGGCCAGACGAGCGGTGGGCTGCCGAGAGCGGCTCCCACCCGGCCGCAGCAGGGACCTCTGGTGTCGGGAGGGCGGCTGCCGCCGACGGAAGGAAAGGGCGCTGCGCCCCCGTGCGCCCTGGCTCCGGAGCGCACCTGGAGACGGAGGGATGGAGAGCCAGGAAGGAGGAGGGAGGCAAGCGAGCCGAGCCAGGACGAAGGAGGAGCCCTGCTTTTAGGAGCCCCCCCCTCAAAAAACCCGGACCTTTTGCAAATCGACACATTTTTTTAAAAAAATGTCACATTTATATTAGCCTTTCATCCAAGGAATAAGGCAGTGCACAATTAATTTTTTTAAAAAATATATATTGCATTTATATGGGGTGGGCAGGGAGGGGCACCTGCCCTCCGATCAATAATAATCAATAAAAATACTTAGCAAACCGAGGTTCTGACCCCCCAACAAAATTCCTGACTACGCCCATGTTTATATCCCAACTTTCCGCACCCCAAGGAGCTCACTGTACCTGGTTCTTCCCCACCACATTTAATAATAGAATCGTAGACTTGGAGGGGACCCTGAGGATCATCTAGTCCAACCCCCTGCAATGCAGGAATATGCAGCTGCCCCATATGGGAATCTCCACAACAATATACTGTATATATTTATTTAAATGTTGTATTTATATTATTCCACCTGTCCTCCAAGGAGCTCAAGGCAGGGTACTTTTCATCTATGCTCTTAATTTTATTTCTTGCATTTATATCCCAACCTTTTCTCCCAGGGAGTTCATGGTTCTTCCCCATCCCACTTAATCCCCACAACGACCCTGTGAGGTAGGTAAGGGTGAGAGACAGTGACTGGCCCCCAGGGTCACCCAGGGTGTTTCAGGGCCAAGTAGAGTTTTGAACTCTGGTCTCCTAGGTCCAGCACTCTGCCGATAGCATCATACTAACTTTCCCTGAAAGGTGGGTTAGAAATCTGTAACAATCTTAATCGCAATCTATTTTTAAGGAGAGGGGCTCCCCTTAGATGGATTCCCCTCGTTCCAAACAAAGTTGCCCATCTATGTTATCATCTTCTGCGCCAGTGCATATCTAGATACAGTGGTACCTCGGGTTAAGAACTTAATTCGTTCCGGAGGTCCGTTCTTAACCTGAAACTGTTCTTAACCTGAAGCACCACTTTACCTAATGGGGCCTCCCGCTGTCGCTGCGCAATTTCTGTTCTCATCCTGAAGCAAAGTTCTTAATCTGAGGTACTATTTCTGGGTTAGTGGAGTCTGTAACCTGAAGCGTATGTAACCCGAGGTACTACTGTATGTGCCTTTGAAACTGTGGGAACAAACACACGATGCTGCCTTATCCCAAGTCAAACTGTTGGTCCATCTAACTCAACATGATTTTAGCCAGGATTTTAGCCAGGGTTTCTCTCCCAGTTCTGTTGCTAGGGATTGATCTGTTCTATCACAGAGCTACAGCCCTTATTATCAATACTGTAAGACTTCACACAGGACCAAATTACAGGATCTGTAATTTGATACAGAACTGAAACCTGAAAGAAGTAACTGAAACTTACTACTACTACTACTACTACTACTATTATTATTATTTAAAAATGCTAAATTTGTATGCTGCCCTATACCTGCAGGTCTCACGATGGTTCACAGGATAAAATCAGAATATAAAATCACAAAATCAAAACAAAAACAACCCAATAAATCCCCAACTCAATAAACTCCATATTACATATAATATAAAAATATATTATATTGTTGCATTTCTGTTCCCACTTTTCTTCAAGGAGTTCAAGGCAGCGTACCTGCTTCTAATTTTATCCCCATAGTAACCCTGTGAGGTAGGCTAGGCTGAGAGAAAGTTGACTGACCCAAAGTCACCTAGTGAGCTGGGGGGGGGGGGATTTGAACTCTAGCCTTCCGGGTCCTAATTTGGCACTCTGACCATTAGACCATACAGTCTTACGCACTTCAGAACATGGTGTTACTATTGGTTCATACACCCCACCCTTCAGGGCTTTTTCCCCCAGCTGGAACTCACTGGAACTCAGTTCCAGCACCTCTCATGTGGATGCCATTGCCATTATAAGAGAACAAGGGAGGCGTTCATGGGGAGTTTTGGACCCACTTTCCCCAGAAAAGCAGCACTGCCACCCTTGCTCTTATGAGAGCCTAGGACACCTTACATCAAGAAAAAGAAAAAAGTCCATCACTGAAAACTCAAGTAAAATCCCATTGCATTATTATTATTATTATTATTATTATTTGTATACCACCCTATACCCGGAGGTATCAGGGCGGTTCAAAGAAAAGATCGACATAAAAACCACAATATATATACAGTGGTACCTTGGGTTACATACGCTACAGGCTACAGACGCTTCAGGTTACAGACTCCGCTAACCCAGAAATAGTACCTCAGGTTAAAAACTTTGCTTCAGGATCAGAACAGAAATCGTGCTCTGGCAGCGTAGGAGCAGTGGGAGGCCCCATTAGCTAAAGTGGTACCTCAGGTTAAGAACAGTTTCAGGTTAAGAACGGACCTCCAGGACGAATTAAGTTCTTAACCTGAGGTACCACTGTAATCAAACTAAAAACAACAACCCAATACCCGCCCCCCCAAAAAAATATAGAGCCGCATTTTAAAAGGGCATAGGATGCCAATCAGATCAAACAAAGGCCTGGTTAAAAAGGAATGTTTTTGCCTAGTGTCTAAAGGTGTATAATGAAGGCACCAGGCAAACTTCCCTGAGGAGAGCGTTCCACAGAAGGGGTGCCACTGCAGAGAAGTCCCTGTTCTCGTGTTGCCACCCTCCGCACCTCTCCAGGAGGAGGCATACGAAGAAGGGCCTCAGAAGAAGCAAATCTACCAAAACAGCCAACAACAATGTGCAAAGACAACCAGTTACAATGCACGTTAAAGGCTTGCAAAAACAGGTATGTTTTCATCCGTTGCCTAAATGTAAACAAGTGGATAAGCAGATCTCTACAGGGAGGGAGCTTAATAGTTGAGATGCCACCATGGAGAAGGCCCTGCTTCATGCAATAACCTCATTGACTGAACTTAGTGAAGTTCCCACCCGCTGGGCCCCTCCTGCAGATCTTACCAAATAGGAATCTGCCTTAAATTGCATCAGACCATTGGTCCATTTAGCTTAATGTTGTCTTCACTGATTGGCAGCAGCTCATCAGAGTTCCAGACAGGGAACTTAGGGGAGGTAGCAAGGATTGAACCCGGGACCTTCTGCGTGCAAAACAGATGAGTTACTGGGTTGGTCGTTGCCAGGGAAGGCATTCTTCAGATATGTAGGGAGTGTTGGACTTTCCATCTAGCGTATATAGTTAAACCTCGGCTCCCAAACGCTTCTGTTATCGTACGTTTTGGCTCCTGAACACCAAAATGCTGGAAGTAACTACTCCAGTTTTTGAATGATTTTTGGAGGCCAAACGGTTTCTGGAGAGTATTTTTCTTTTTTCTCCATTGACTTTGCTAACCGCCCTTTGATCCCCAGTTGTTGAACGTTTCAGAAGTCGAACGGTCTTCCGGAACATATTACGTTCGACAACCGAGGTTTGACTGTACCACCAGAAGCAAAGGACTCTTCCTTTTGAGAGATGCACCAGCAGGTTCTCAGGTTTCTTGCAACGTGTTTTATCACATTTAGGAATAAGAGGTCATGCAGCTATATGTTTGTGGGGTCTTTGCAACAGACTTGCTCTCTCAAGTGAATTGAAATCTATATAATTTGCAATCAGAGCATAGGAACTCTGCAAGTTTGGTACCTGGATGAGCTTAACATAGTTACAGTGGTACCTCGGGTTAAGTAATTAATTCGTTCCGGAGGTCCGTTCTTAACCTGAAGCACCACTTTAGCTAATGGGGCCTCCAGCTGCTGCTGCACGATCTCTGTTCTCATCCTGAAGCAAAGTTCTTAACCCGAGGTACTATTTCTGGGTTAGCAGAGTCTGTAACCTGAAGCGTATGTAACCCGAGGTACCACTGTACATTGGGTTCAACCTATATGTGGGGTTGTGCTTATGCTTCACAAGAGGTTGGATGCCGGAACCAGAAATATAGAATATGAAAGCTAGTCTTAAAAACTGACGTGTCATCAAACTCCAGCTTCCAGCAGCACCTTTACTCTCCCATGTGCAGACAACATCAAGGACATCACAAGCAGCAAATACTTTACGAAATCTAACACCTTCCCTCTAACACAGACGTAGGTAAGCAATTGCTCACAAGGAGTTATCGGCTCTGCAGTGAGCACAGAACTGGACCTTTGAGGTTTCTTTCGACACTAAAATTCATCACAACGATTAAGGTAGGGTTGCCATACGGCTGGAATTTCCTGGACGTAGCTGGCAATTGTCCAGATTTTCATTTTTTTTTCAAATATGGCAACCCTACTATAAGGCACTGGAGCCCGTCACACCTTAGAACCAGGATCTCCAAAAGGTTGCCCCATCTCTTATATTCCTAACCGATCACTGTGTTCTGTTGGAGCAGGATTCTAAGACATACCACCCGGGCACCTGGGTGCATTTACTTAGAAGCACCAGGTTGGAGTGCACACCATATATTTGCAGAAGCAAAAAATTGTCTAGTGATGTTTGCTTGTGTAGGATGATAAACCTGGCTGAGACCCTACCGGCTCACAGACTGTCTCGCCAGAGTGGTGCATGCACTGGTTATCTCCCACTTGGACTACTGCAATGCGCTCTACGTGGGGCTACCTTTGAAGGTGACCCGGAAACTGCAACTAATCCAGAATGCGGGAGCTAGAGTGGTGACTGGGAGTGGCCGCCAAGACCATATAACACTGGTCCTGAAAGACCTACATTGGCTCCCAGTATGTTTCCGAGCACAATTCAAAGTGTTGATGCTGACCTTTAAAGCCCTAAACGGCGTCGGCCCAGTGTACCTGAAGGAGCTTCTCCACCATCATCGTTCCTCCTGGACACTGAGGTCCAGCTCCGAGGGCCTTCTGGCAGTTCCCTCCCTGCGAGAAGTGAGGTTACAGGGAACCAGACAGAGGGCCTTCTCGATGGTGGCATCCGCCCTGTGGAACGCCCGCCCATGAGATGTCAAGCAAATAAACAACTATCTGACTTTTAGAAGACATCTGAAGGCAGCCCTGTTTAAGGAAGTTTTTAATGTTTGATGTTTTATTGTGTTTTTAATATTCTGTTGGAAGCCGCCCAGAGTGGCTGGGGAATACTTAATATGTTATTATACTGTTGTTGTTGTTCTTCTTCTTCTTCTTTCAGGAATCCATGCTTAACTGTGCTCAGATTTCCCTTAAATAAACTCTTCCCAAAGGGACCATAAACTTTCCTGCACCTCACCAGCTTGAATTTACTCCTTTTGGAGTAAGGATGCATCTAATCGGTTCCTTTCCGCCACCAGCCTCCATCCTGATTTCTCGCTCCAGCACAGATTCTTAGAGGAAGCTGGAGTCAATCCAGTCCAGTTGCCACAAGCAAAGGACTGAAAAGGGGCGGGGGGGGGAGAGCGAGATGGGGTGGGTGACGGGGAACCAGGGGGATGGGGGGAAGAGAGACCTCACTTAACACAAGAGAGACTATCTAGGACTCTGCGAGTTACTTAGCAACAGCACAAAGAGCAAAGAGAGCGGGAGAGAAAAGAAGCAGTGTGTGGCAAAAATATGTGTGTGAGGAAGTGTGACAGAATGCATATGTGTGTGACCGTCTCTTCCTGGTTCTCTGGGGTGAGGGGAGTCACACACACACACACACACGAGAGATGTCGAGGAAAGCACTCAGAAAGACTGTGCCATATTCACGTTGCACTTTTAAAGCGCAATGATGCAACGTTAAAACCATCATGGCTTCCCCCACCCCACCCAAAAAATTCTGGGAGCTGCAGTTTGCGGAGGTTGCCGAGAGTTTTTAGGAGACCCCTCTATTTCCTTCTTGGGGCTACGATTCCCCCAGTAGTTCAATCCTTCTTCCCAGGGAATTCTGGGAATTGTAGCTCTGTGAGGGGAATAGCGATGTATCAATAGGGGAATTCCCGGGAAACTTTGGGAATTATAGCTCTGCAGGGAGAATAGTGGTGTATCAGTCCCTCTTCCCAGGGAATTCTGGGAACTGTTGCTTTGTGAGGGGAATATTGGCCTTATAACAACTCTTGGCACAATTAACAAAGTACAGCTCCCAGAATTCTTTGGGGGGGGGGAGCCGTGACTGCTTAAAGTGGGAAAGGACAAGGTGAAGTGGCCTTTGGCAGCGATGGCATGGAAGGGCATGTATCGCACACATGTGTAACAGAGGCTGTGACAGGCCATGTCATGGTACCAGGATGTGGGCCTGAGAGAGAAGGTGCAGAAAAATACATGTGAGAGCAGCATAGCAATTTTTTTTGGGGGGGGGGGCAGGATCAAGGCACATTTGTGGAAACAATGCTCCAGTGGGCACAATGGATTGGCTGTGTATGAATGAGGGAGGGTACAGGTGGCCAAATCCTTGTGCGCTGTCTGTATGCCATGCTCAAAATCAATGCACAGCCCAATCCTATCCTTGTTTTACTTGGAAGAAAGCCACACTGTGTTCAGGTGGAGGCTTACTCCCAAGTAAACATGTGCCAGGTTGCAGCCTTTGCGTGCAAGGGAAACAAGAATGTGGGTAGGCATGTGACAAAATGGTGCTAGTCATAGTGTGTAAGGCTGCAGTTCTGAAGACTAGGGAATAAGATTCACTGGGCACAGTGGAACTTGCATCCGAATAAATGTGCCTAGGACTGGGCTGTAGATAATGAAGGAAATTGCTTTGGTTGTGGTCAAGCTGATTATTCCACATCGGTCAGCTTGGGTGGTGGTTCCTCCTTCTCGTACCATTTTCCTGATCAATGCAGCTTGACTCACTTCTTTGAGTCACCTGAAGTTGTCATGCTCTACCAAGACCTTTCTACAAAGCGCCTGAACTCTTCTTGTAGCAAACTGAGGCCTGGTTCGGCATGGGCTCAGGACTGCAATGCCTTAAGGACTGCGTCCCCCCCCCCCCCCGTATGAACTGACCAGGACCCTGGAGTCATCATCCGAGGTGCTTCCTATGTGAGAAGTCTGGCAAAATGGGAATGGGCCTTTTCTGTGATGGCTCCAGGGAGGCTTGCCTGGCCCCTTCGTTGCATATCTTTAGGCACCAGGCAAAAACATTCCGCATTTCCCAGGCCTTTGGCTAACTAAACAATATAGCCTTTTAAACTGGGTATGTGGTGGGGTTTATTGTTTTTGTTTGTTACTAGGTTATGCATTTTTGTGTTTTTATATTGTAAACTGCCATGTGATTTACACCTGTGCAAATTTACACCCCGTGAAGGGTTGTATAGTAATAGTAGCAACAACAACAACAACAACAACAACAACAACAATGTAAATCTGTGGGGCAGTGGGAGCTAAAGGATGGAAATCTCTGGGTTGCAAATGGGGCTCAGAGGTGGGGTATAGTGGCAAGCTGAGATCTAACCCGGAAAGGCCTTCAGTCACCAACCCATTAGATGTCCTTATGTGAACCAATTTTCTCTCACTCTAAGTTCTGCCCACCCAGTGAGTAAAATGAGCATGAGTGAGGTTAACTGGCCTACCTGACAGGGTTGTTGGAAGGTTTATTATTATTTCATTTATATTGCATCACTCATGTACACAACACTTCCTTGCCCCCTAAAGCATGGGAGGATTTTTAGCCCTCACCTCCAAGGGACCCACCGTGTAGTTATTGACAAACGGATGATTCCTGGGATAATTTTTGTGGAGCGGTCAGAAATGGCATGCATTTTGGGAGTCAGTTGGTCTTTGGGGCCTTGAAAACCCAGTGAATGTGCTGGTGACTGTGTCTAAGCTTTTAAATCTCATCGCCCATCCTTCCTGTAGAGGCCATTATGTTAGTGGATGCTTGGTTGCTGATGGTAAGTCAGAGAGAGAGAGAGAGAGAGAAAGAAAACGAGGATGAAAAGGAAGTTCTTATGTGACTACAGTACATGTGAGAACGACAGACAAAATGCATGTGTATATAAGCATGGCAGAATTTATGCTCCTAGATAGGTGTGTTTTGAGCTTGTCAGTAAATCGTAGAGAGACCCAAACCCTGAACATACAGGCAACCGGCTAGTTACAAAGCATACTTTTGGAGATTCCTAACAACTTCCTTCCAGTTTGGAAACAAAACTTTCTTTCTCTTTCGCCTCCTTCTCACCCCTTCCTTGCCACCCAGCTCCTGGTGTGCCCCCACCCCATGACGCACCCTTTCCCACACTGTTGCCATCCCCCATCCCCATGGCACCTGCCAGCTCTCCTTGACACCCCCCCCCCCACAAAAGAAAACGCCCTCCCCTCCAGGAACCCACCGTTCTCAGAGGCTGTGGAACCTTCACAGTCGGAGATGAGCTGTTGGGGGTTCCGCTGTTTTCTCCGAGACATCCCTGCGGAGGGGCTGGGGGCTGGGGAGGGGACCCCAAGTCTCTCTCTCTCTTTGGTGGGGAGCCAGTGGGCACCTGATCCCTCTCTCTCTCAGGAATGGGATCTCTCCACCAACCCCCCCCCAAACCCAAGCCCCCTCCTCTCCCACACTCACACATACTTAAGGGACACGCCTCCTGCTTTTGTGAACCTCATTGTAAAAGCAAAACTCTTAATCTTTCTGAACACTCTTTTTCTTTTGTACTAGCAGGGATTGAAAGGGGGGGTGGGAAGAGAGAGAGAGGGAGAGGGCAAAATTAACTCCTTCTTTCCCTGCAGCTATCCCAGTCCTCTACAATTTTTTTTTTAAACCACCACATAGGAGAGCATCTGCTTTTTAACGCTGAAATGCAGCCACCTCTGTGGTTCAAGGCCAGACTGCCTGCTAGAGGTGAAATTTATTTGATGACGCCCAAAGAATTTATGCCAGTTCAAATGCGGTTTGCAAGCACCGAGATTTACAGTTCACTAATATTATGTGTCCAACAGGCTGGATCTGCTTCAGTGAAGCTTGTCTTCCTAAATACTTGGTTATGTTACCTTTCAGAAAAATTCCCACGAGTTTTCCTGGGGCAGATGTTAAACCAACTTGCCTGTAGTTCCCATTTGGATCCCTTTTTAAAAATTGGTGCTACAGTAGACATTTTATAGTCCTTGGGTAAGGAGGCTGGACTGAGGGACATATATTTTGTTAGAAGACCAGCAATTTCACTTTTGAGTTCTCTCAGGTGGATGCCATCCAGATGCGGCAATTGGTCAGTTTTTATTTTCCTTATTAGGCCTATAAGCTCATCACTCAGCACTACCCTCTGCCTCTGCACCTCAGATTCCCATCCTGCAAAAAAGTAAGTTTAGGCCAGGGGTAGGCAACCTAAGGCCTGGGGGCCGGATGTGGCCCAATCGCCTTCTCAATCCGGCCTGCGGACGGTCCGGGAACCAGCGTGTTTTTACATGAGTAGAATGTGTGCGTTTATTTAAAAGGTATCTCTGGGTTATTTGTGGGGCATAGGAATTTGTTCATTTCCCCCCAAAATACAGTCTGGCCCACCACATGGTCTGAGGGACGGTGGACCGGCCTCCTGCTGAAAAAGGTTGCTGACCCCTGGTTCAGGCACTAGAATCTGCCCTATATCTGCCACTGTAAAGGAAGATGCAGATCTCTCACTTTGTTGTGAGTCATTAGGTGAGCCTGGAAGACTGGATATCAGACTTTTAAGAGAAATGTGATCATGTGCTTGAGTGGCTGGTGAACAGTTCTGGGATGCAGGATTCTGCACTTCAACCCTATCCAAGCTATGGGTTTCTTAAATAGTCTTGGATAAGGTGGCAGCTGAGCCTCCATTTTCCCCATCTGTGAAATGGGCAAGACGGCAATAGTAAGTGCAAATTAAATTGCCGGAGCAAGCTAAATAAGGAGGAGATAATCCAAGATGAGGAAGAGATCATTAAAGGGGTGCTGAGATTTCATGGGGTTCCGGAACATTTATGGGATAGTAGTGTAGGGTCTGAAACTTGTCAGCCCTTCCTCACTTGTATTTGTGTTGCATTGGTTGTCCATAAAATATGGACAAATTGAAGAGTGGTGGAGCCCACAATCACCAGTGGTCCATTTCTGATCTAGAATGAGCAGAAAAACCTGGGATTTTTATTTACTTATTATTCCATTTATTTCCTTTGAGGCACTTATGTTCAAGGCACAAGGTACAGGGTTCTCCTCTCTCCAGTTTATCTTCACAGCAACCCTATGAGGTAGGCTAGGCCAAGAGAAGGTTTAAGCAATTGAACCCTGGTCTTCTAGGTCCTCCGCGGGTGGCGCTGTGGGTTAATCCACAGAGCCTAGGACTTGCTGATTGGAAGGTCAGCGGTTCGAATCCCCGCGACGGGGTGAGCTCCCGTTCTTCGGTCCCAGCTCCTGCCAACCTAGCAGTTCGAAAGCACCTCAAAGTGCAAGTAGATAAATAGGGACCGCTCTCCGGCGGGAAGGTAAACGGCGTTTCCGTGTGCTGCGCTGGTTCACCAGCAGCGGCTTAGTCATGCTGGCCACATGACCCGGAAGCTGTCTGCGGACAAGTGCCGGCTCCCAGCCTCTTGAGCGAGATGAGCGCGCAACCCCAGAGTCGGTCACGACTGGACCTGATGGTCAGGGGTCCCTTTACCTTTACCTTCTAGGTCCTCATCGGAGAATAAGAAGCTTTATCACTGACTGTGCTCCTTGAAGCTCATAAAATGGAAAGCAAGAAAACAAAGAGAGGGACCCTCAAGCACATGATACCCACACCTTTCGTTGGTAGACATTGGCCGATGGAGGAATCTCCTGAACCGTGTGATGTGCTCCACGAACGCTGCTGCTTTTGGGGGATCTTTCCAGATTCCATCTCTGGGTGTTCCGTCAAACTAAATCAGTGCATGGAATGACTTCTGCAAACCTCTGCAGCAGGAATTTCCTCTTCTCCCCTGCCCACACCCAGATCTGCTCTGGGGATTCCCCCAAGCCTACAGAGCACATTTGGGATTAATGCACCCAGGGAAATGAGGGCAGGAGACGGAGGAGGGATGTTCTGCTGCACTTGTGGAAGTCGCGCTTGCAGAAGTTGCCACACACAAGTCATTACTGGGTTGGAGGCAGCCCTAGGAACCTTTCTGAGGCTGAAGCTTCCAACCTTGTTTATTTATTTTTCTGCTGATTTTTGTTGTTGTTATACTTGTTTGTGGCTTTTCGCAAAAAAAAGAGATGTCCCAAAGCTTCAAAAGAGGACAAGACAAATTCATGGAGGATGTGGCAATCAGTGTTTATATCAGCCATGATGACTATTGTTCTACCTTCACTGTAGTGCTTCTGAATACAGTACCAGTTTCAGGGAATCACAAGTAGGGAAAGCGATGTTGCGCTCACACATTCTATTCTTGTTCTTATGTTCCTTCCTTCATTTCCCATAAAACCCTTCCTTCCTTCCTTCCTTCCTTCCTTCCTTCCTTCCTTCCTTCCGTCCGTCCCCACACTCCTAGGCACCACCTCACCATTCTCTCTCCATCTGTCCTATGCACCTCCTTCAGGCTCCATCCTTCTCTCCCATCCCCCTTTGAAAGCCAACATCTTTGACTCCCCCCCCATCCGCCTCCGGGGTCTCTCAATTTTTTTCCTTTTTTGCCCCACACCATCCCTGCCTCCTTTTTACCTCTTCCCTGTGGCCTTTTGACCTCCCCCCAGAGCTACAAAAGTAAAATCCTCAGAGAAGCTCGCCACGGGAATGTTAATGAATCCGCAGCACAAAGGCGCAAAGACTTTTACTTCAGTGGTTCTGGGGGGAGGTAGAAAACGGGCCCCTTTGTGAGACGATATTTCTGTGTGTGGCGGAGTGGAGAGGATTTTGAGAGGGGGTGGAGAAGGGATCTCTGTCGTGTCTCCGAAAGCGCCAAGAAAATTAGGAAGAGTGGAGGAGGCTCCTTTCTTTCTTTCTTTCATCCCTTCCTTTTCCACTATCCCTCTTTCGTCTTATTGTATCAGTTGGTAAGTTCAGTCACCTGAACCCCTGAGGGTCAGAATTAAATGTAAGCAGAGACTCAGCCTTTGCCTTTCCAAAGACAAATAAAGCAAACTCTAATTTTCCAGTGCTTTTTCATTATCATTATTTCTTTTAATCTCCTTTGCACCTCTGGGTCCAGAGATGTTAGCAATTCAGTCCAATTAAAAAACAAAACAAAAAAACCCCAAAACCAAACTGCCATTCTTATTAACCCCAAAAGAGGATTAATTGATTGAATAATAATTCTTCCATTTCCATTCTTACCACGTAGCTCTGAGCACATCTTACTTGGAGATGAGTTCAACAGGTAAGTCACTCTTATGTTAATGAATGAAGAAATTAATTAGCAAAAAGTTATGGCTCATGCTTCAACAGTAAAAAGGAATTCAGCTGACAATTAAAAGCAACAGTTTATCTGTTGGGTTGAAAATGATAAACTAATAAATAGCAGTGACAACGGCCAACATCAAAAACTATTTTAAACTCCTCTTCCCAGCCACACACACATATCAGCATATCAGAGAATGTTAGAAAAAATTGCCTGGCAGCAAAAATATTATTATTGATTTGTTAAGTGCCTTCTAATCCAGCAACAATTCAAGGCGGTTACACAAAAGATAACTAAAAACAGTTGAAAACATAGAAACAACAAATGGACTAAAATCCTAACAAGTGGGCCCTTGTGGCAGAGGCCCTTTTATCCAGCTTGGAGGGTCTGTACATAAAAAATATAATAATATATGAGTGCCAGCAGAGTCTCTGAATTCCAAGGGCACCACCACCAAGAAGTCCCTGTTTCAGTCACCTCCCACTTCATCTCAGATGGTCCTGCTGTGGCTTCAATAGCATGGTTTGTCAAAAGCTGGGATTCCCCCCACCCCCGTTGCTACCAGCCTCACTGCTGCTTACCTGGACATGGGCTGGACTCAGTGTGTGTGTGTGTGTGGTTAGGTTGTGCAGTTGCATCTATATCAACTCTGAGGACAATCTCAAGAGGTTCGGTGGAGGGGAAATGCATGCACTTATGCTTCTCTGAACATCACCTTGAAAGATTCATGCAACGAACTTGATTCTTCCTGACTCAGGCTGCCTTGATTTACCTGGTTTTACAGTCCTTATCTTGTCTGGAAGTGCCCAGCATTTCATTTGAACAGGGAAGCCTGAATTTTGCAAAGCCCCAAATGTGCCTTATGTGCGGTCGTGGGATCTGACTCCCTCTGAACTCAGATCCCGAGAGGAGTAACTCAACTGTGCACACGCCATATATTTAAAACATACCCCTCCCACACAAACAAAAAAAATGAATCCTGGGAACTCGAACTCTCTGAGGAACACAGTACAGTGGTACCTTGGTTGACGAACGCCTCGCAACTCGAACATTTGGCTCCCGAACGCCGCAAACCCAGAAGTCAGCGCTCTGGTTTGCGAACGTTTTTTGGAACCCGAACGTCCGACGCTGGTTCTGCAGCTTCCTGCAGCCAATCAGAAGCCGCGCCTTGGCTGTTGAATGTTTTTGGAAGTCGAGCGGACTTCCGGAATGGATTCCGTTTGACAACCAAGGTACGATTGTAGAGGTCTCCGGATTTTTCCTGGGGGCGATACACTAGGAATGTGCTTTGAATGAATGTTGTATATGCAGCCTAAACTTTTCCTCTTCCCTCGCTACTACTACTCTGTTTGCTATTGCCAAATCCCTTTTTTTCTCTCTCTTTCCTTTCCCCCCTCTTGCTCTGGAGCTGACCCATCCCTTTTAGCAACCGCTGGTTTCCTGGGGCCATACAAATTGGCCATATCCATCTTCGCCGCATGCAACTGGAGTTGGCAAGAGATGTGAGCTGAAGCCACCCCCTCTCTCTCTCTCTCCCCTCCCCTCCCTTCCCCCCCTCCCCCTCGCTTTGGCTGGAGTCCCCCATTCCCCACCACCAAGGCCACCCCACCCTCGCTTCCCCCGGCTCACTCTCCCTCCCCAAGGCATTGTCTCCTACACAAGCCCCTTTTCTTTCCGTGTTGCACAGGATTCTGACATGGAGGAGCTGAAAGGGGGACAGGAGGTGGCTGCACGGGAGGTGAATGAGTGTGGCGGATAAAAGCATTGACTCTTTTTACATGCGGGGGGGGCAGAGGAGGAGGAGGAGGACTGGGAGAGGAAGCGGGCAAGGCGGGCCCACAGCTGGGACATCAACATGGGGGAGATCGCTGGCGTCCATGTGTGTGTTCTGCATGCCAAGATTGTGGCAGCAATTTTTGCCTTCCGTTGGTGCTTGAAAAATAAATAAATTTAAAGACAGTGACTTTGCAAGCCACAGAGAGAAGTCAGCAACTTCGGATGCGGGTTCCTTTTTCTTGTAGTTAACTGATGTTTCCTTTAGTTAACTGTTTGCTGGAAACCTCAAGAGGAGATCGTGCTCTTATGCTCAGTCAGGTCCTTTTGGGCTTCCAATAAATGGCCTCTCCCTATATTTAGGGCATTTTGCGATTGCCGTCGTGTGTCGTCTGTCGTTGGGACAGGGGCACGGCAGGAATTTCCCCCACTTGGCTGATTGGCTGTTGTCATTTGGGTTTCGCCTGATCGTCACAACTTGTAAGGTTGTGGATAGGCACTGGTTCAGGTGATAGGGATAGGAGAACGGTCTCGCCATCCCTATGTGAAGGGTCTTCTGTTAAAGGAATCCAGGGACTCAACTTGGTTTGGTCAACCCCCAAGAGGGGGTTGTGCCCATTTCTGAGTCCAGGGGAGCATCTGGGGAGTGGACATAGTCCGTTCCTGGGCTTTCCACCGACCTCAGGTGTTCACCCTTGGCTGACCTATGATAGAGCTCTGGGTAAGCTCTACCTGCAAGGGTGCAGGGAGCTGGTCAAACCAGAGCCTATGCAACCACTCACTTTCTGTAATCAATAAAGTTGTGGCCTAAATTCTACCAAAAACCAAAACTAAAATTTGAGTCAAATGTGTGTTTATTTAGGGGGGGAGGTTTCTGGGTCTGAACACACAAAGGGCCTCTGGCTGGCCACTGTGAGAACAGGATGCTGGGCTAGATGGGCCCAATCCTTCAAGGCTCTTCTCATGTCCTTCTTATTTATATTGCTTTTTATTCATGTGCTGGTGGCTGTTTTGAGCTGCTTTCTGAGTATGAAAGCCAAGGACACATTCTGGCCAGGTAAAAACATGTAAGGATATACAGTGGTACCTTGGGTTACATACGCCTCGGGTTACAGACTCTGCTTACCCAGAAATAGTACCTTGTGTTAAGAACTTTGCTTCAGGATGAGAACAGAAATCGTGCGGCGGCAGCATGGCAGCAGCGGGAGGCCCCATTAGCTAAAGTGGTGCTTCAGGTTAAGAACAGTTTCAGGTTAAGAACAGACCTCCGGAACGAATTAAGTACGTAACCAGAGGTATAATAATAATAATAATAATAATAATAATAATAATAATAATAATTTATTTCTACCCTGCCCAACTGGCTGGGTTTCCCCATCCACTCCGAGCTGCTTTCAACAGAACAATAAAAACAGAATAAAACTTCAAACATAAAAAACTTTCTTAAGCAGGGCTGCCTTCAGGTGTCTTCTAAATATATAATGAAATGAAAAGGATGTTTAAAATAACTTTTATAACCCCCCCCCCCCGAAACCCAGAAGCCTTTCTCTTGGGAGCTACCTAAACTGTACAGAAGCTTATTCATCTATGAGACTACAGTGGCAAGAATGTTACTTGCCCAAAAATGGTAAGATGGCTAAGCTATTCAGTCTTTCATGCTTAAGCCAAGAAATTGTCTCTTCAAAGATATTTAGCACTAGTAGACGCATCAATGGCACAAGACAACTGAAGGAGCCCAGAAAACTGTGCTCAGGGAGTGTGCTATCCGCCAGCCCCAACAAATCAGCCCCACCGGGGGCGAAACAAGAAAAACTGAATAGCTGAGTCAAGAATTTGTAAGAACCTAGTTAAATCTGATATTGCAAGTTCACTTTATTTTAGGTGCTTTGTCTGTTTTCATGGCCCTTTGAGAGTACAGTGGTACCTCGGGTTACATACGCTTCAGGTTACATACGCTTCAGGTTACAGACTCCGCTAACCCAGAAATAGTACCTCGGGTTAAGAACTTTGCTTCAGGATGAGAACAGAAATTGTGCTCTGGCGGCGCGGCAGCAGCAGGAGGCCCCATTAGCTAAAGTGGTGCTTCAGGTTAAGAACAGTTTCAGGTTAAGAACGGACCTCCGGAACAAATTACGTAAGTACTTAACCCGAGGTACCACTGTAATTGTCTCTTTCTCACTTGTTTGTTTGTTTGTTTGTTTGTTTGTTTGTTTATTTATTTATAGTGTCCCCGGATTCATTGGAAAAAATCTGGTAACCTTATAATCTAAATGCCAGTGTGCACATGAATTCCACCAGAGGAATACCATCCGTTAAGAGTCACCCCTTCCATCTCCACAGCACATAATTTCTTCTGCAACGTTTGCCAGACCGTTATGTTAAAAACATCCACCAGAGGGACACAATCATAAGGTACAAAGGCAAGGATGGTAGCCTTTTACTCCCTCTAGTTTTGGGGCTCGTCACCTCAGTGGAGGAAAGAGAACCAGATTTATATGTTCAGTCATGAAACGAGAGAGAGAGAGAGAGAGAGAGAGAGAGAGAGAGAGAGAGAGAGAATAGAAGGCAACTATCTCGGTTTCCGCCTTACAGTTCTTGACAATTCCTTATTCAACAGAGTTAGTGGAAATGAATTGTGGATTGTTCTTGCTTGCTGATATTAAACCTCTTAGTTTAATATCTTAATTTGTTTTGTTTTTTTAAATTCATTTTCACTTTTAACAATTAGCATCATATATAAATCACAATCATGTTACAAATAGGATTCTTAGAATCCCAGAACTTCCCTCCATCCTTCCATGGTTTCCCTAGATATTCTTTTCAAACTGCATTGTTTCATATTCTCCATATTTTCTTAAAACTCAGTTATTACCATAGTTCATGCTTCATTGCAAGTGGTTATTTTTGTTTTTTTAATTGTTCACAGTGTTATTTCAAGTATCTTATAAAATTTCCCCATTCGTTATTAAATTTATTGTCCTCTTGATCTCTGACTTTCCTGGTCGTTTTCACCATTTTGGCATAGTCCATCATCTTTATCAACCATTCTTCTTTGGTAGGTAGTTTGTCCTCCTTCCATCTTTGGGCAAGTGGCATCTGTGGAGCTGTTGTAGCATATATAAATAGTTTCTTCTGATCCTTAGGTATTTATGGACCTAACATTCCTAGTAGGAAAGCTTCAGGGTTTTTTTTTTTTTTACACAAAAGTAATTCTAAACATTTTTTCCAATTCATTATAAATCATTTCCTAATATACTTTCGTTATCTTTCAAGTCCACCTAATGTGGTAAAATGTGCTTTCTTTCGACCTGCGTGTTTAATATCAGCGAGTTTTAAATTCGAAATCTGCCCAGCAGATTTCACCAGAGGTTTATTCTCTGCCAAGGAATTTATTTCTAAGGCTAAAATGTGGTTTGTTGCAGACTCAGCGCTGACAGGTATGTGCTTCACACGGCATCCCCATCAAAATGCCACCCCATAATACTTCCCCACTGAATCTGGATCTGCTCTGTTTCTGCAGGACATTTTAACTTACCAGCAAGCCCAGAATAAAGAAAAACGGGGTGGCATTTTGCACAGACACTGCACAAAATTTGCCTGTGTGAGCAGCGCAGGAGGCCACATCTGCCCCACACATCTGTAGTGTTGCCATGTGTCTGGAATTTCCCAAACATAGACCAAATACTGCAGCCGGAAGCAGTGTTTAGGAGGGAATCTCTGAAATGCCCAGGGAAATCCGGACATATGGCAACTGATGTTGGACGTCTGGATTTTAGCAAATTTCCTTAAAAATACCTCAAAAACTTAAATTCACTTTTTGAAATATGTCAACGACCCTAATCTGCAGCACTGTTATGCCACTTTAGCAGAAGGTTATCAGATTTTTTTCAAGGAATCCGGGGACACTTTTCAACTTCGATGGATTTTGTGTGGGGACTGATTTGTAAATCCAGGGACTGTCCCCGGGAAACGGGGACGTCTGACAACCTTACCTTAACAGCTCCCAAAGCATCCTGAGAAGTGTAGTTTGTTAAGGCTGCTGAGAGCCGTTAAGATACCCGTGTTCCCCTCGCATTCCCCAAGGGATGGATCGCTAAACCACTCTTGGAATTTAAATTCTCTGATTCCTGTTCTCTTTGAGATGTGCTGGGCTAAGGGGTTGGAGTAAATGACCTCCAAATTACCTTCCAGCTTCAAATTCTAAGGTGCCACCCACACCTTACATTTAATACAATATGATAATCTTTATTGTCATTGTCCCATACAGAACAACGAAATTGAAAATCTACACCAGACATTCAAAAACCAACAAGCCTGCTATCCCTGCTATCCCAGCCTGGTTAGCCCCCTAAAATCTCTGATACCCCATAATTAAATACAATATACTCACACAGGGACTACCTTACACTTCGTTTAAAACCAAATTCACATTTGAATAGAAACTGTTTCTCAGGCAGCTAGTCCTAGTCTTTATAACCCTGTACCTTCTTCCAGAAGACATAAGCTGAAAGAAATCATTTCTGGATGTCTGGTAACCTTACTTTAACAGCCCCCAGAGCATCCTGGGAACTGCAGTTTGTTAAGGCTGCTGAGAGCCGTTAAGATACCTGCGTTCCCCTCTCAGAGCTACAATTGCCCGAGTTCCCTGGGAGAAGGGATGGATCGCTAAACCACTCTTGGAATTGAAGTTCTCTGCTTCGTGTTCTCTTTGAGATGCTGGACTAAGGGGTTGGAGAAGAAGAAGAAGAGTTTGGATTTGCTATCCCACTTTATCACTACCCGAAGGAGTCTCAAAGCGGCTAACATTCTCCTTTCCCTTCCTCCCCCACAACAAACACTCTGTGAGGTGAGTGGGGCTGAGAGATTTCAAAGAAGTGTGACCACCCCAAGGTCACCCAGCAGCTGCATGTGGAGGAGCAGGGAAGTGAACTTGGTTCACCAGATTACGAGTCCACCGCTCTTAACCACTACACCACGCTGGCTCTAAATGACCTCCAAGTTACCTTCCAGCTTCAAATTCTCAGGTGCCACCCACACCTTGCATTTAATGCACATTTATACTGCCTTAACAGTCATGGCTCCCCTGAAAGATTCCTAGGGAGTGTAGCTCCCCCCCCCCAACAGAGCTGCAATTTCATAGAATCACAGAATTTTAGAGTTGGAAGGCACCCAAGGGTCATCTAGTCAAACCCCATGCAATGCAGGAATCTCAGCTAAAGCATCTCTGACAGATGGCCACCCAACCTGTGCTTAAAAACCTCCAGGGAAGGAGGAGTCCACCACCTCTCACTGACATCTGTTTCGCTACCGAACAGCTAAGTTTTTTCGAATGTTGAGTCGTAATCTGCTTTCTTGCAACTCGAAGCCATTCCCTTGAGCCCTATTCTCAAGACCAGGAGAAAACAAGCACACCAAAGTTCCCAGGATTTTTTTTTTTTTTGGGGGGGGGGACACCATGTGATTTAAATGTACAATGTGAGTATGACCTTCATCTCTATGCAGGCAGAGGTGAGCCAGTTTTTTAAGCCCCCATTTCTCAACCATAGGAAGAAAAAGGCGGGGAGACAGAAATGAAAACGTGTTCATGTACCCAATGTGTGTGAACTGGAGGAAGGCATGTACCGCTTTCTAACTCTAATGGAAGACCAAAGTAAAAAAAAGAGCAACTTCCTAAACAAATATTGCAGGGTTGTATTTGTAAGTTAAGAAAGGAAGTGGTTACTATCTTTTCTGAGTTTCATCCGCAGTATACACCTCTCAACCGCTTGTGGTGTGGAACCTTCTTCTCAACTTCCACCTAGAGGAGCTAAGTGTTTGTGAGATTTATTGCTGAAGTAGAACTCTGCATTGAACTATGAAGTTTTCTCCCACTGCACTCTTTCTCCTCGGTAAGAATGATCATATCTACTTTTCTCTCACCTTGTTCAGGTGGCACAAGGAGAATCATGAAGGAAAACAAGATGACAATGGAAGAATGATAAGGCCAGCTTTTGGAAACGTTGCTCATAGAGAAACTAGCCTATAATTTGTGTGTTATCAGAGATCAGGAAGACATAGGAACATAGCTCAATTATTGTCAATTGGCAGGATGGACCAGCGATGACAGAGTTTTCTCACATGCAATATTGTGGAGAAACTGGTGGAGGAACCTTTGAGAGACTTTGCAGGAGAAATTTGGATGTATTATTTTTTCTGGCTTGACTTGGAGTCTCTGGACTGGGGTATAATTGCATGCTGCAGTGATGCCCTGATACTCTGATGCTGTCATGGGAAAATAAGCAGTGCTTTTGTCAGGTTCATATTCCTCTTTTTCTCTCTCTGTTGTTTGTTTGTTGCTCAAATACAATAATTAAATAAGCTGAAAAGAAGAAAAACTTCAGAAACAAAATGCTAAAAGATGGTTATGTATACTCGCTTCCAGAATTGGTGGTGAGTAAACTTCTGCCCATTCAGAAAGATGAAGATGAAGATGAAGATGAAGATGATGAAGATAATAATAATAATAATAATAATAATAATAATAATAATAATAATAAGCCAAAAGGTAGAATGATGATCCAGGGAGAGAAATAATGATCCAGGGAGAGAAATTGATATTAGGCTCAGAATGCCCAAAGTTATCCAATGTCTGGGAAGACATTATAGAAGGTCTTCAATTAACTATTTTTTCTAGGATCCATATTACTTCTCCACTAAATCTGACAGGAAGGTGTGCAAAGTTTCTGCCTCCTTACAGTTTTGGATGGTATCAGAATTTGAGCCAAGGGGAATCAATCTCTCTCTCTCCCCCTCTCTCTCCCACAGGTGGTTTAAGAGGCAATTTAAATGCCTTTCAGAAAATGCCTTTCAAATGTGAACCAAATCAAATTTCTCCCCCATCTCTATTCGGAAGAATCTCTACGTTTCTTTGGTTTTTTGTTGCATTTATATGGCACCTTTTTATCCAAGGAGTTGCATGCATGGTCCTCCTCTCCCTTATGAACCCCCACAACAACCCTGTGAGGAAGGTTAGGCTGAGAAGCAGTGACTGGCTTGAAGTTGCCCAGTGAGCTCCAATACTTTGGCCACCTCACGAGAAGAGAAGACTCCCTGGAAAAGACCCTGATGTTGGGAAAGATGGAGGGCACAAGGAGAAGGGGACGACAGAGGAAGAGATGGTTGGACAGTATTCTCAAAGCTACCAGCATGAGTTTGACCAACCTGCAGGAGGCAGTGAAAGACAGGAGTGCCTGGCATGCTCTGGTCCATGGAGTCACGAAGAGTCGGACACGACTAAACGACTAAACAACAATATTTTCAGCGTTGTCTCCCTCAGACCCCTCTTGCTGTTCTCCTCAGAGCATTAAAACAGCTCCTTAGCATCCTAGCTAATCTGACTTTTCCTTTTTGCTTGGCTCTTAGGCACGTCTGTATACAACAAAGATTGGATAAATCAGTGTACCTCTGGTCCATGCCAGTTTTCCTGGTGTTCATTCCAAAATATTTTATTTCCTTGTTCTACATTAATCTGCATTTAAATACCCACACCAAATTTACATTTTAACTGTTGAATTTATCACAAAAATGCACACTTAATAAAGTTTTTAAAAATCTCAGTGTGTACTTTATCAAAAATAAAAGAATCAGACACACAGGCTTTTTTAAAAAAAATAATATTTATTAAAGTTTCAATAAGAAAAAAGTTACAAAAGTTACAAAAATGGTAAAAATAAAAAACAAAAGATACAAATTCCAAAAAAAATACCCTGGTGTTGGGAAAGATTGAGGGCATAAGGAGAAGGGGACGACAGAGGACGAGATGGTTGGACAGTGTTCTCGAAGCTACCAACATGAGTTTGACCAAACTGAGGAGGCAGTGGAAGACAGGAGTGCCTGGCGTGCTCTGGCCCATGGGGTCAGAAAGAGTTGGAAACAACTAAATGACTAAACAACAAAAACAACAGGAAAAATGATGCTGACCTTTACTATATTTATACAGACAGACAGACAGACAGACAGACAGACAGACAGACAGACATATGGCTAGAAGAGTAAAGCATAAGAAAGGCAGAGATGTGTGGAAGAGGAGAAAGAGAGGAATCTAAGCCTGTGTGTGCTTTTTATCCTGGTGGATAGGTACAAATTTCTAAGCTACTGAAAATCATTTCTACGCACCCTCCCAGTAACTCTAAAGTGTGTCACCTTTGGAAAAGAACCAGCATGGCGCAGTTTTTAGTGTGTTGGACTAGGGGCTATATAAATGTACTTTCACTCAGCTCAGTTTTTTCCTGGGATGTATGAATTTGCATTCGCTCCTCTCACAACATTTCTCTGCCTCCCTCTGCAGTTGCTCACAGATGGGTCTCCTCCCAAGTTCTCCAGCCTTCGCAGCTTGCCTTGGTGGAAGGAAAGAAACTTCAACTTTTTTGCCAGCAGAACATCACATCTCATAACACGATGTCTTGGTACAAACAGGCACCAGAGGCTCAGGGGGCTGTGGCTGCTTTAGGGTCCAGCTACACGGGCTCAAGTTCCATTGGAGAGTTCGTCATGGACGTGGATCCAGCCTCGCGAACATCCTGGCTAACCAAGGTAGCAGCAGCACTGAGTGACTCTGGCATCTACTACTGTGCCGTGAGTGACACAGTGAGAGGAAGACGGGAGCTGGCTGCAGAAAAAGCTGCCTGCAGAGTTTCCTGCCACCGTGGTTTCTGTTAAGTTGTGGGCGAACATATCAGATGACACAGCGATTCTTCAAACAGCTCTTGTTTATTCAAAGGCCAGAACAGAACTGAACTGAAGAGCTCAGTCAGCCTGCTTATATAGAGCTCCAGAACAACGTAACTGTAGCAAGTTTCTAAAACTATCCAATCACTGAACGTCAATTTCGATCCTTCATTTACATACAAACTATCCAATCACTGAACGTCACTTTCGATCCTTCATTTGCATAACTATCTACAGTTTCCCCCTGCTGGCCCAGGGTGAGAACTTCAGAACATAACAGTTTCAATCTGTACCTTGCTGGTTTTACTTTGCCTTTGGCCTTCATGACTCAGGGTGCTTCTAGACCGTTTGTGCTGATCCCGGGGGAAAGGTTACCATTGGCGTAGTCAAAGTCCGGTCCTGGGTCACTAGCCTGGAATCAGTCCACAAGGAGCGGGGCGACGTCCGAAGCAGGAAGCCGGGCGGGGACAGGAGCACTGGAGAGTCAGGTCTGGGTCCGGGCAGAAACAGGTACTCAACAACGACGTTGCTCCCACAACCTGGGACCGGGCCGACTGGCCTTTATCTGTTCTGAGGCCAGGGGCGGTCCTGGCCCCTAGGAGACCCGCCTCTCCTGGCCTTAAGGCGAGCACTCCTCCTGGGAGAAACCAGTTCCCTTCGGCTCTCTGCCCTGAGCCTCTGCAGTTCAGGAGAGGCTAAAGGGTTACTGGGCCCAGGGGGAGACTCACCTGCAGGCACTGAGTCCTCAACCACCTCTGGAGCCAGAGTGGAATCACCTGGTGCCTGCTCCTGAGGATCTGGCACAGGAGCAGGCACTTCAGAATCAAGGCCCTGCCCCAGTTCAGCTGGCCCTGGAGGCGGGGACTCCTGTGCAGGCTGGGATTCCTCTGGTTCAGCCTCTGAATCGGAATCCCAGGCCATCACACCGTTGTTGTTTTCAGGTGCTATTTGATCACATAGCGGCAAATGCAGGCTGTGCAATTAAAATTTATATACCGTCATACCTTGGGTCCTAAACGCCTTGTGAGTTGAACATTGTGGCTCCCGAATGCTGCAAACCCAGAAGTGAGTGTCCTGGTTTGCGAACATTCTTTGGAAGCCAAACGTCCAATGCAGCTTCCACGGCTTCCGATTGGCTGTAGGAGAGTCCTGCAGCCAATCGGAAGCTGCGCCTTGGTTTCTGAAAGTTTTGGAAGTCGAACAGACTTCCGGAACGGATTCTGTTCGACTTCTGATGTACAACTGTATAGCGTTCCTGTGTAACAAACTTACTCCTCCAACATGGTTCTCAAAAGGCCTGGCACGCCACAGAGGGGTGGCAGGAGAGAACGGCAAGTGTGACAGGAAGATTCAAGGACCATCAAAGAAACATTGAAATGTTTCAGTGTAGCATAGTATCAAAATAATATTTTTTTATTTGCCAAATATGGATATATATTTTTTCAATATGAGAGCAAGAACATCAAGTGATTCTGAAGACAATCCTAGTTGTGTTTTCCATTGTATTTCTTATCATTAAAAGAAAATTGGTGTGGCCCAAGCAAATTTTTATTCTGAAGTGTGGCCCAGAGGAAAAACATTGAGAGCCACTGGTTTACCCTAAGCCTTTTGAGACTTCAATTCTTAATCATTAAACTTTTTTCTTCTTTTTGCACCCTACTCAGTTTTATCTATTGTATATTATTTTATTCTGTTTCTATTGAGCCTTGGTTGATTGCTGTTGTGCTTTCATATGAGTTGCTATGGACAGTTTTCTTCTGACTATATTTTCTTTAGAAATGTCTTAGAGATTTCCTTTTATATCAAATACTATAGTAAATAAATAAATAAATAAATAAATAAATAAGCAAGCAAGCACTTTGGAATATTCACAAAGTACATAAAAAGGAGTCCGGCTGCTGGATCAGGCCCAAGGTATATTTAATTCAGTATCCTGTTCTCCCAGTGGACAACCAGATGCCTATGGGAAGAAGACGAAGAAGAGTTTGGATTTGATATCCCGCTTTATTACTACCCCGAGGAGTCTCAAACTGGCTAACAATCTCCTTTTCTCTTCCTCCCCCACAACAAACACTCTGTGAGGTGAGTGGGGCTGAGAGACTTCAGAGAAGTGTGACTAGCCCAAGGTCACCCAGCAGCTGCATGTGGAGGAGCAGGGAATCGAACCCGGTTTACCAGATTACAAGTCCACTGCTCTTAACCACTACACCACACTGGCTCTATGGGAAGCCTGCAAGCTGGACCCGAGGGCAATGGCATTCTGCCCACCTGTGATTCCCAGCAACTAATCTTCAGAAACATGCTGCCTCTGCTGGTGGAGGTGGAACATTGCAATCATGACAGATTGTAAATATAGGAAATGTAAGAATGTTGGCACACCGTTATTGGATCAGGCCAAAGCATCAACATCCTGCGTTAACTTTGGCGAGCAAGATGCCTATTATGAAAAGCCCACAACAGAACCTGAAGCCAACACTACTCTCCCCAGTTGTGTGTGTCATTTAAATTCTACTCCATTGATCCAGAGTAGATTCCAATGTATAGTTAGCAGAGCTTATACTGCAATAAGACTAAACTTAACACTACATACAGAACACCACACCAGAACGAAGAGAGAGAGAAAGAGAGAGAATGAAACCCAGGCTCCTTGAATTAATTAGAATAGGAAAAATCTCTACACATCAGATCAATACTTTCTGCACTAAGAAATGCAAACTGACAGTGTGATTCCCAGTAACTGGAATACAGCAGTGGATGTGGAACACACCCTTCATGACTAGTAGCCAGGGATAGTTTTATCTTCCAAAAATTTGTCCAATCCCTCTAAAAAGACACCCAAGTTGTTGGTTGTCACTATATCCTCTGGCAGCGAGTTCCATAGTTTAACTCGTGAGCCTTGTGAAGCTATGATTCAAACCTCAGCTCATAGCTTTGAAGGAGCAACAGGCAACTGGCTAACCAACAGGACCCTAGGAAAGAAAAGAAACTCTTTTTTTTAAAAAAAAATAATTTTTTTTAAAAAGAAAGGGAACTCTTGCAGCCTGTTTGCCAACTTGCCTTGCTTCAGAATCCACTGCACACAGCAAGCTGTTGTACAGGATGTGAATGCTTCTTGGTTAGGTTGCCAACTTTTCAACTGACCTCTGTAGCTGTGCCATTTACTAGTAGAGTGGTCTGCACCAATGAGCAGCACAGCACAAAGGCTGATTTTTATTTTTATTTTTAAAAATCACAACCCTCTGTACCACAGGTAGAGAACGGCTTTCATGGAGGCCTGGCCAAGTGGTCTTTTGTGGGCACATAAATGTTCCTATACCCATGCCTTAAGTATTGGAGGGGAAAGCAAGCAAGCAAGCAAGCAAGCCCATAAGCATGTACAGAGTTATTCCACCTTTACCACAAAGTTTTATGTTTTAGGCCCATGGATATTCATTCAAAAAGTGTAATGGAAATCAAGTGGAATAAAACTCCCCCATGAAAAATCATCATTTGATTTATTTACTGAATTTTATATCCCACTTTTCCTCCAAGGAGCTCACAATAGCCTCTGTTATGGGTCTGTACCTTCCAGAAACAATACATTTTATTCTTCAGCTGCTACTAAAGTCTGCCTAAGACCTTTTGCACATGTGGAAAGCTTCAGAATAACAAACACCCAAGCCCCTTGGTGAATTAATTAGTCTGAGGAGCTTAGATCTCCCAAGATCTTCTTCTTCTGCCTCCATTGTCTTCCAAGATGTCACACCGAGTTCTTGCAAGAAAAACAAACAAACCTTCAACCTTCATATATATTTGGAAGAAGGAAAATCTCAGAGGTGGATCCAAAAGGACTCTGGGTAAGCAACGAGCTTGAAGGAGAGATCATAACAAAGAGGTAGGATCAAGTCATGAAGACCTTGTCACAATCGCTTTCTTTCTTGACCCTTTCAGGTAAATATTTGCTACTTTGACAAGGACAGAGCGGGTTGTGTCCACTGCTAGGGCTACTCAGAGTTAGTCCCATTGAAGTTAGTGGACATGACTAACTTAGGTCCATTAATTTCAGCGGGTCTCCTCTGAGTAGGGCTGCCATTGGATACAAACCAATGGAGATAATATACCGTATTTTTTGCTCTATAAGACTCACTTTTTCCCTCCTAAAAAGTAAGCGGAAATGTGTGTGCATCTTATGGAGCGAATGCAGGCTGCGCAGCTATCCCAGAAGCCAGAACAGCAAGAGGGATTGCTGCTTTCACTGCATAGCGATCCCTCTTGCTGTTATGGCTTCTGAGATGCAGAATTCCCCTCCCCCTTGTTTTCCTCCTCCAAAAACCAGGTGCGTCTTGTGGTCTGGTGCGTCTTATAGAGCGAAAAATACGTAAGTTTGAAATGGTGGCTGGGTGAATCTATCAGTTTCAGATTCAGATTCTGATTTTTTCACTCTTAACTTGCAGTCTCCCACATTTCCATACGCGTTTGTGATTTGGTTTTGCGAGTCCTTATGAAAACCACCAGCACTTTGTGACTTTCTCCTAACCTGTACATCATTGCATGCCATTTTGCCTGGTACACACATTTTTGCAAGGCAATTTTTCCTACTATGAGGCATTTTTGTATGTTATTTTTGATTATGCACATTTATGTGTACTCTTTCACCTAATACACATGCATGCACAGATGCATGCATGTGCACACACAATTATTTGACTGGAGAACTGTACTACAAAATTCAGAGAAGTGTTTTTTTCCGAAAGATAGCTGGGTCCAGAGCAGATTTATGGGGCACGGAGTGTGTGGAGTGTAAAGGGAGGAGAGGAGAGGGAAGGAAGTTGCTATTGTATGCACATACCTCTTTCCACACACAACAACAACTTAGCTGAATGCTGTCAGTAGATATGTGACAAGATTATTTGTGAGAGAGAGACTGGGAAGGAAGGAAGATGGGCATGGCAGATGAAAGAGAGCAAAGTAAGGAGAAAAACAAAGAGATCATAAATCCTTATATTGCAATAAAACATTCCCCTGGTGTAGCCCAAGCCAGTAATATCTAGCACTCTTCTGAAGTATCCTTCTTAACAGGGCTGGCCCTACCATGAGGCAGAGTAAGGCAGCTGCCTCAGGCGGCAGTTATTGAGGGGAAGTGAGTGGTAGGGATGTAATCTAATTCTTCAATCAATCAAATTTTTATTACAGTCATAGACTAGCATAAGTAGGGTGGGGTACAATCATTTAAAATCTGTAAAATGTTTCGGAAAGCTAAAATTATTTAAACGGAAGGTACATATAAAAGACTATAGGAATCTAAAAGAAGCTAAAAGAAGGGTTAGGAGCATTAAACGAATGTGGAAGAGCATAAAAGGTTAGTCAATTCATTATATATCTAATTCTTTATAATGTAATTCCTGCCAAAATTGATTTGGATTAGGATTTGGTGAACTCATCACCCGGACCATTTTGCTTCAGTTTTCACTTTACTAAATATAACTATCCCCATTCTGGTCTTTTAGCTTATTGAAAACAATGTTACTGTTTACCTTTTTAATGGTCATTTCAGAGCTGGTTGAAAACCCAGTGAGCTTGTAATTGCCCACTGAAGTAGGCATTTTGCCTCAGGTTACTGTCTGTTCTAGCAAGAATGAAGAGGTACTGTTCTTTTCCATTTTTTTTCTTGTCAGCTAGCCAGTATGTTACCAACTTATTGTTGTTTGGTCGTTTAGTTGTGTCCGACTCTTTGTGACCCCATGGACCAGAGCATGCCAGGCACTCCTGACTTCCACTGCCTCCCGCAGTTTGGTCAAACTCATGTTTGTAGTTTCGTCCTCTGTCGTCCCCTTCTCCTTGTGCCCTCCATCTTTCCCAACATCAGGGTCTTTTCCAGGGAGTCTTCTCTTCTCATGAGGTGGCCAAAGTCTTGGAGCCTCAGCTTCAGGATCTGTCCTTCCAGTGAGTTCTCAGGACTGATTTCCTTCAGAATGGATAGGTTTGATCTTCTTGCAGTCCATGGGACTCTCAAGAGTCTCCTCCAGCACCATAATGCAAAAGCATCAATTCTTTGGCGATCAGCCTTCTTTATGGTCCAGCTCTCACTTCCATACATCACTACAGTGGTACCTGGGGTTACAGACAATTCAGGTTACAGACGCTTCAGGTTACAGACTCCGCTAACTCAGAAATAGTACCGCAGGGCAAGAACTTTGCTTCAGGATGAGAACAGAAACCGCGCAGCAGCGGTACGGTGGCAGTGGGAGGCTCCATTAGCTAAAGTAGTGCTTTCAGGTTAAAAACAGTTTCAGGTTAAGAACAGACCTCCAAAACAAATTAAGTTCTTAACCCAAGGTACCACTGTACTGAGAAAACTGTAGCTTTAACTATACGGACCTTTGTTGGCAAGGTGATGTCTCTGCTATTTAAGATGCTGTCTAGGTTTGTCATCACTTTTCTCCCAAGAAGCAGGCATCTTTTAATTTCGTGGCTGCTGTCACCATCTGTAGCAAATGTGTGACCCATTTCACTGGTTTTGCAAAATGCCCATCCCACCCCCTTGCTCCTCCAGTACAGAGACAGACTTCTCCTTGAGAAAGACACCTGAGGTTTTCTGAGCCGAGGTGAGGTCAAAGGAGATCTAATCATGTTTAGATGTTCATTCATCAGGATGTCCATATGGACGCCCACAACCCATCCACACAGTTTGCTCAGGAAACAGGAAACAACAACAAAATGCAGTTTGTCTTTTTGCACAGATTAATAATGAAACACAATAAGTTTAAATAGAATGATAGCAGTAGTCAGTTAGCAGACAGTTTAAACCAAGGGTAGATGATGACGGTAGCTGACTAAATTAAATTATCATTAAATTGTATCGGAGCAAATATTGTCCTATCCGAAAAAGTTCTAAACAACGACCACAACCAGTACAATACAGGGAAATCTGCAGAATGTTTCTGCAGGCGAGGCTTCTTTGCAAAGAGATAAGATCAGGAGATTAAGGACCAGTTGGAAGCATGCTGTGAATTTTGCTACTATCCCTAGTGTGTGTGTTTACATGTGTGTGTGTTGGCTTCTGCAGCCTACCTATTTATTGAGCATTCACCCTGATTTGCTTGCAAAACACTTATGCAAAAGTTAGATTATATTTTGCATTTATTAAGCATTCGTTCTGATTTACTTGCAGGAATTTCATAGGAAAATGAGCATCTATCTTGCTCAGTGATTCCCCCCCTCCCCAATTTTTTTTGGGGGGTACTCTCAAGAAAAATCACCATTTTATAGTTCAAATCAGGAAAAATAAATACAGTAAATGGATAAAAGTACAAAGATTCACAAAATGTTTATGGGTATGTATGCCCCTGCAACCCCCCAGAAAAAAAGCACGGATCCTGCCTTCACTTGGATTTGCATACAGCGTGTTTATACAGCTTTCCATTAAGCATTTGATCATTCTATATTTTTTAATGCACTTCCTGCCACTTTCTTAATCACAAAAGCCTCTTTCTTTCTTTCTTTCTTTCTTTCTTTCCTTCCTTCTGTCTTTCTTTCTTTTTAAAACTGGATTTTCCACACTAGGACAACAGAGCACTTTAAGCCACTTCTTATTACTACTAATAATCTACTCATTATTAGGCACTTGAATACCTCCCACAAAATACTGACAGTCTGGAGGCACACTGTTTGTGTGTGTGTGTGTGTGTGTGTGTGTGTGTGTGTGTGTGTGTGTCTAAGCTAGCCTGCTGCCCTCAAGCGCAGTGGAGGAGACTGAGGTAAGGCTGTGTACACACCATATATTAAAACCACATGACTTCTCCCAATCATGGGAGCTGTAGTTTACACCCCACAGAACTACAATTCACAGTACCCTTAACAAACCACTGTTCCCAGGATTCTTTTGTGGGGAAGTCATCTGACATACTCTCCAACATTTCTTGGATGAAAATAGGGAGGTCCTGCATAATAATAATAATAATAATAATACCCTGCCCACCTGACTGGGTTGCCCCAGTCACTCTGGGCAACTTACAACATATATAAGAACATAATAAAACATTAAACAACTTCCCTATGCAGGGCTGCCTTCAGTTGTCTTCTAAAATTGTATAGTCACTTATCTCCTTGGTTGGGGATGTGTGTGTCACGTAACTTCATACCCTCCGATAAAAATAGGGACATCCTACTATACCCTCCAACATTTCTCCAATGAAAATAGGGACTTCCTAAGGAAAAATGGGATGTTTCAGGATCAAATCAGAAACCGGGATTGCTTCTGTAAATCCAGGACTGTCCCTGGAAAATAGGGACACTTGGAGAGTCTGATATGAATGTAAGACTCTAGTCCAGCATCCTGTTCTCACAGCAGCCACCCAGAAGCCTGGGGCAAACCCACAAGCGGCAACCCAGTACAAAAGCACTCTCCTCTCCTGCAGTTTCCATCAACTGGTATTCAGAAGCGTATTGCCTCAAGCTCAGGAAGCAGAGCATAAACATCACGGCTAGTAGCTGTTAAAAGCCTTCTCCATGAATTAGTCTGCTCTTCTTTTAAAGCTATCCAAATTGGTGAGCGTCACTGCCTCCAGTGGGAGTGAGTTCCATAGTTTAACCATGCACCATATGGGAAAAAAGTGCTTTCTTTTATACGTCTTTAACCTTCCAACATTCAGCTACATTGTGTGCCCACGAGTTGCAGTGTTATGAGAGAAGGGGGAAACCTTTCTGTACCCATTTTCTCAGCATCACGCATACCGTATTTTTTCCGTGTATAAGACAATGCTTTTTGCTAAGCAAAATTAGGCAAAAATTGGGTGTTGTCTTATACACGCATAGTGAATGCAGAGGGGGACACACGATTAATGGCAGCAGCAAGCAGGAGATTGGCAGCGGTGACTGGGCGGGTGATTGGTGGCTGAGGCAAGGCCTGCTGGCGATTGGCTGTGGCTGCGGCAATTGGGCAGGCGATTGGCGGCTGTGGCAAGGCAGGCGGACGATTGGCAGCTGCGGCAAGTGGGCAGGTGGGCTGTCGGTGGTGGTGAGCAGGCAGACAATTGGCGGCTGTGGCAAGGTGTACGATTGGCTGTGGTTGAGGCAAGCGATTGGCAGTGGCGGGCAGGTGGGTGAGCAATTGGCGGAAGTAACCCCCCCCCCCCGCAAAAGCTAAACAAATTAATTTATTAAATTTGGGTTAAAAAAATTAGGGGGGGTCTTATACATGTGGGTGTCTTATGCACGGAAAAATACAGTAATTGTCTGCACCTCTATCATGTGCCCTTTTACTCACTTTTTCTCTAAACCAATACAGCAGCCTTCATGCTGTGAATGTGCTTTAAATGTACTGTGTACATGCAGCCTTATATACAATGGCAGCTCTGGCATTTTTGTACATGGAATGCAGGAAGGAAATATCTTTCCCCTTTGCCTCTGCCTCAGTAACCAAAATGTCTCCGGCCAGCTTTGCCTAGTGTCCAGCCTCTGAGGAAACAGTCAATGATGTACGATGTACAATATAAATTACCGTATTGGCCAGAATATAAGCCGCACCTTTAAAATTCAAGGGAAAAAAAGAAAAAAAGACAATACCCGAATATAAGCCGCTCCCTTAAAATTGGGTTACAGGCTGAAAAATCGCTGCAGTTGGTAGAATTGTAACTCTGAGCCAACTTAAGCTTTTGATCTTGCAAGCCCGCCAAAGTTACCGCACGATCACTAAAATCGCAAATTGCTATTCAGTTGCTACAATTCCACAGGCACTCACACCCTAAATGGCAAATGTAGAAGAAAATCCTACGGGTTAATTGCACAACAGTTTCAAGCTTGCAAATCAGCAAGAAAACATATTTTTGTTCTGTTTGTCTGTTTCAGCAGCGATATCGTAAAAACCAATTTTTGTAAGGTCGCGAATTTAAACCACACTTTAACTTTTCACGGTCGGAATTTGGGGGGAAAAGTGTGGTTTATATTCGGGCCAATACAGTATTGTGTTTTATATACAAATATATAGACCAGGCATGGCCAAATTTGGCACTCCAGTTGTTTTGAGACTACAATTCCCATCATCCCTACCTAACAGGCCCACTGGTCAGGGATGATGGGAAGTGTAGTCCCAAAACAACTGGACAGCCAAGTTTGGCCATGCCTGATATAGACAACCCATGCTTTCCCCCTCTGTTCAGGTTCGTCGCATGGACCTCCCTCTGCTCAGTTTAAATGGATAGTCTAAACCACACCACAGTGACCCATTTTGTGTTCTTGGGGTTGACTGGCAACCGGCGGCGACTCGAGCTGGCTTTATTTATCATCTTCTCCATCATCTACCTGCTCATCCTAGCAGGTAACTTCCTCATCATGGTGACTGTGGTTTGCGACCGGAGTCTCCACACCCCCATGTACTTCTTTCTGGGCAATCTCTCTTTCATCGACATCTGCCATTCCTCTGTCACCGCACCAAAGATGCTCCACGACTTCCTGTTTGCCCGGAAGACCATCTCCTTTGGCGGCTGCATAGCCCAGCTCTTCTTCCTCCACCTCAGCGCCTGTGCTGAGATCTTCCTCCTCACCATCATGGCCTACGACCGCTATGTTGCCATCTGCCACCCGCTGCAGTACATGTCCATCATGAGCCTGAAGGTCTGTGTCTGGTTGGTGGGTTCCCTGTGGGTGGGAGCCATGGTCCATTCCCTGGTGCAGACTGTCCTCACCATCCGCCTCCCATATTGCGGCCCTAACGTCATAGACAGCTTTTTCTGCGATGTTCCCCCGGTCATCAAGTTGGCCTGCACTGACACTTACTTGACAGGGCTACTGATTGTGTCCAATAGCGGCATGATCTCCTTGGTTTGTTTCTTGGCCCTCCTGGCTTCCTACATCATCATCCTGGTATCGCTAAGAGGGAGGACCGCCGAGGGGAGGCGCAAGGCCCTCTCCACCTGTGCCGCCCACCTCCTTGTTGTGGTGCTGTTCCTGGGGCCTTGCCTCGTCCTTTACACCCGCCCTGTCTCGAACTTCTCCATGGAGAAAGTGGTGGCTGTCTTCTACACCGTGGTGACTCCTGTGCTCAACCCGGTCATATACACGCTGAGGAACGAAGAGGTGAAGCACGCCATGAAGAAACTCAGGGACCGGAAGGTCTTCTCTTTGAGGAAATGAGTGGCTGTTCTCCTCAGGCGGGGAAAGATTGGCAGATGGTACAGATGGTGAATCTGTCAGTTTTGCTTTCTCTCAGCTTCCCATTTTTCCTCCAGATAGGGTTGGGAGAGGTTCTCTGCCTGATACCTTAGAGAGCCCTTGTGTAGACAATATTGGGCTGGGTGGACCTATGGTAGAAGAGAAGCAGTGTGGTGTAGTGGTTAGAGCCTCGGACTAGGACCTGGGAGACCACAGGGAGGGCGCCATGAAACTCACTGGATGTCAACACCTTTCAGCCTAGCCTACCTCACAGAGTTTTTGTGGGGATTAAGTGAGGAGGGGAAAAACCATGTCTACCACGTTGAGCTTCCTGGAGGAAAAGGTGGGGTGTGAAGGCAAGTGATGAATAAATAATAAATGAAATATTATTTGTTTGTTTCTTTATTCCATAAACAAATGTTTGATTCTCTATGGCAGCCTGTAAGCTGGGATGTTAGGGTGAAGGGCAGACCAACATCAGCAACATGATATCAAATACGAATGATACATGATATGATATCAAATACAACATGATATCAATGCGAATACTAAACTGATCCATCTAGGCCTTTTCTCCAAGCTTGATCATGCCAGAATTCAATCTCCCCGCCTCAAATGAATGTGCAATTTCAAAAGCGGCAACAAATGGAAGGATTGCCTCTGACCATGCACAGAGAATTTCCCTCTCTTTACTAGGTGTTCTTCCCTTCCAAAGACTGAGGTAAAACTTCCCAGGTCAAACTAGACTCTCCACAGCATCTCTGTTTGAGACTCAACAACTTGAGACGGTCTCATTAGGATGGCAGGGACATTAAATTCAAAACAAAACCAAACAAAACACAGATTGCAAGGTTTATTCCTTCCCCAATATAACGCTTTAAGCTGATCTCCCACCCTCGCTCCTTCTTCACAGTCTTGTATGAAGGTTTCTCCTGCGCTTTTGCTGATCACTCTTCCACCTCACGAAAACTTCTGTCTTCATTTAATTAAAACCTTAGAAACTTGTTGGTGAAGTTTCATCACTCGCCGTTCCTCATCAAAGAAACTTTTAATAGGTTCCAGGGGGAGTTGATTAGAGCAAAGAAGACTTCCTTTTTCTTTTCTTGCTGTGGGACGACATGACGCAGGCAGGGGCCAAATGATCTCTCGATGTAAAGAATTGCAAGGATCGTGTGTGTGTGTGAGAGAGAGGAATATCCCTTTTGTACTAATGAAAGCTGAACAGGAAGGGTGAGATGAGCCAGCAAAAAGAGTTGGTGTTTTAGTGGGTGTTTTAGTCAGGGGTGCAGATGCTTTGTATATGCAAGAGGTCTTGGGTTCAAACCCTGGCATTTCTAGGTAGTGTTGGAGGAGATATCAGTCCATTAGCAGTCAGTGTAGGCTAGAGATGGGAAACTTTAGGGTGGAGGGAGGGGCAAATGTGGACCCTGGACCACTTTATCTGGCCCTTGGGATACTCTGCAGGCCACTCCCCCTATTCAGCCACACCCCAACTCCCCAGATCACTCCCACCACTGACCTTACTTTACTCTCCTAGGTGGAATCTAGACACATACAAAAAAAGCTGCGAAAATGCTAAAAAAAAGAAGTTTTGAAAAATATATTGAATTTGCCATAAGCCCACCATCACCATCTAGTGTCACATTTGTATAATACACTTAAAGCACACTTAAAACGTTATATTTGCAGCTGTATAGCTGTGTCCCTAGAGTGGTTTTTACCTGGCTAGAGTGTCCTCTTGAACTCTATGATGCCTCTAGTTTGCCTGGATAGAGAGGGGCACGTTGAGAAACCAGGGAACATTTATTCAATGCCCCACCCACGTTTGCCTCTGGCTCCGTCCACCTTTGGCATAGGGGCCCCAGAAGGCAATTGTGTCTGAAAATTGTTCCCTATCCCTCATCTACATGGAACCAGGAACTCCTCATATCACTGTCTCTAAGATAAGCTACATGCACACATTACAAAGGCCTCAATGTTTTGTTTACAGTACGATCGTGTCTTGCACAGGGGTTACATTCCGGAGATGGCACAAAGGTGCAGAAATGTGTACACTCGAATCATCCCCTTGGAACCGCAACCAAAACCAGAAAGGGACATAAGATAACGGCAATGCTTTGCAGCTTTCTTTGGAGACATCTTTTCACTTCCCCCCATTTGTGGGTCCATTGTGTTCCAAAGCCCAAAGCAACCTTTGACTCTTTAGCAATACCAACAGTGAGCAGCGAGTGGGTGTTAAGGTTTTCGGTTTTCATCAACCAAGGGTTGTGTGGTGAGTTCCCGCCTCCCCCCAGCAGAAATAAAGACACAACACACTGAATATAAGGTTAAATGGGCGAATTAGGCCACAACTTTATTGATTACTGGAGTGAGTGGCACTGGCCTTAGGCATTGATCCTATCGACTAGCCAGCTTCAGCCCAATTGCGTGAATACCGGCAAGGGTTAACCACCAGTAAGGGGAGTCCTGCTGAGGCACGTCAACTAGGCGTTCCCTCGGGGTCACCGCTTGGGGGCGTGCCTTAGGCCCACACCTCCATAGGCTTCGGACAGGGCAATGCCCCCCAGAGTCCTTTACCGGACTACCCTTTGTTGTGGGGGGAGGCGATGGCGCTTCCTCCCCCCCTTCCAATACTCTTAAACCTCCCTAACCAATGTCTAGCCGCCAAACCGGGAGTTGTGACGAGTTGCTACGAGGTAGGCGAAAAACCAAATGGCTAAAATTGCCAAGTGGGAAAAATTCCTAACAGGCCCCTTGCGGCGACCAACATATGTCCATAGCAATGTCAAGGAGCCTGCCTAAAGGGAGGCATGGTGGGAAACGGAGTCAGCTGGTGCGGCGAAAAGAGGGCGAGCCTCGGCAGCGCCGGCCCTAAATAGGGCAGGCCACACACCCCAGCTACCCAATTGGATGGCTGTGTGGGTGATGCGGCCGAGGATTCCCTTAGGTCTCACGGGGGCTGGGAGCAGCCCCCACACACATGGGGTGGGCATGAAGCCCGCAACCCCACCTCCTCCCAAGCTTGGAAGTGGCTGAAGTGAACATAGGCTTCTAGATGTTGTGGGACTCCAACTCCCATCAGCTGCAGCCAAAGCAGGCCATGGTTCGGTGGGGTGGTGGTGAAAGTTGCAGGCCATTTGAAGGGCCATATGTTCCCCAATCTTGACCTCCAGCTCCCAAGACATTTAGCTACCTTGGATGCACCACACAGGCTCGTGGAAATAGGACTGCTATAGTCTTAGAGCAAAGGGGGCTCACTTGTGTTCCTCCAGATGTTGATGGATTACTACTAGGACTGCCATACGTCTGAGTTTTCCTGGACATGTCCGGAAATGACATTGTTGAAATGGTGTCCGAATTGGCAAATCCTGGACGTAAGGCATCTAGGGCGACTTTTTAAGAAGAATGCATCAAAAATACCCCCAAAGCCCAAAGACAAACATCTTCCCCAAAAAAGCTCAACTTTGTGTGGCCCCCTAAGAAAAAAGGTCAACGACGTTGTCTGGCAAACCCTAATTACTACCCCATGAGTCCTGACCACCAACTACGTAGAGTGGAGTTGATGGGAGTTGGGATGTTCAAATAATATGTGGAGGACAGCCTACTGGCTACCTACTTGACCAATGAGTTACATGCCTCCCCCCCCTCTGTCTGTCTATCTATCTATCTATCTATCTATCTATCTATCTATCTATCTATCTACTATCTATCATCTATCTATCTATCTATCTATCTATCTATCTATCTATCTATCTATCATCTATCTATCTATCTATCTATCTATCTATCTATCTATCTATCATCTATCTATCATCTATCTATCTATCATCTATATCTATCTATCTATCTATCTATCTATCATCTATCTATCTATCTATCTATCTATCTATCTATCTATCTATCTATCTAATCTATCTATCTATCTATCATCTATCATCTAATCTCAACATGTGCCTTCAGGATTTGCCTTTACTGCAACAGGCACCGACCCTGAACAACTAGCCCTTCTAAAATCTGAGCGTCAGGAGTCCTGGTAACTCTAGTGGCAAGTGTGGTATCCAAGGCCTGAGTGAAACTTGCATCTTTTATGCCATGAAGAAGATTATTTGAGCCATCCCTCCACCTTTGTTTAGAAACTTCTCAACTCCTGCCATGAAGGCTGAAGTGGGGTTTGAAGCCTTCAGGACCTGGCCTGCCGTGATGATGTCATCACAATGCACCTGAATGTGGATGTGCCTGGTGTGCCAGAGGGCCATATTCCAGTGGTGGTGGGAAGAGTAATAATGTGGACCATCCAACATCCCTCAGATGAAAATAGGGACATTTCTCACTCTACCCCAACTGACCTTCCTCAACCCCCCATTTTTTTGCCCATTCGCCCTGGCAGAGCATTTCCTATCAGAAGAAGGGCAAGTGCCACCACTTCCATCATCCTGAGAAAACTCCTTCACCCTGATTTTATTTTATTCTTTGGTAGATTGACAAAAAGAAAAACAAGGCACGAAAAAATAAATATTAGGAAAGGGCACAATTAACAAAGCATTTTAAAAATAAAAATAAAAATCAAGACTCCTTGTGCTCCACTCCTCCTTTCTTCCCACCCAGGATGGCCCTACCCTCTGCCTGCGCCTCAGAGCCGGTTCCTCATGGTTCCTCATGATCCTTGGTGGCAGGGGTCTCTCCTCCTCCTCACCTGCTCTCCAGCAACCGCTACGAGCTGTCCGAGAATGGAGGCCAGCAGCGGCAGCCCTGGAGAGGCAACAGGAGGCTCCCTCACAGCTGCTGAGGACAAGCACCATGTCATTCTCCTCCCTGAGCTCAGCAGCAGCAGCAGCAGCAGGGGGAAATGAAATAGGGACATTCCAGGATCACATCAGAAGCCGGGATGTCGTTTGTAATTCCAGGACTGTCCCTGGAAAATCGGGACACTTGGAGGGTTTGATAATGGGCCAAGCAACATACGTTGATTTTTACCTTGCTACATTGGGCTGCTTTCTGCAGGTGCTTTCACAGCCCTCTCTGGTCTCCAACCAGGCATTATCCTCTGATATCCTCAAGGACAAATTCCAGCAAGACAAAACCACTCAAGGATAGTGCAAAAAAGGCAGGTGAAAGCCATGGCCTGAGGAAAGAGGAATGGCTGAAGAGGGATTATGCCCTGGGAAGAGACTCTCAGGCCAGGTAGAAAAGTTTGGAGGGCCACATTAGGCCCCTGGGTTTTATGGTCCCACCACTCCATTTATAGAAGTCCAATACAGGTCCATCATGGAGCAGGCACAGATTGTAAGCACACCTTGGATTAAAAACATATTTACACCACTTTAACAGCCACAACTTTCCCCCAAAAATCCTGGGAAGTGTAATTGGTTGAGAGACCCCTCACAGAGCTATCATACCCAGGACTATAGTTCCCAAGATTCTTTGAGAAAAGCCACAAGGGTTAAAGTGGGGCAAGTCTGCTTTAGATATATGGTGCGGATGTGGCTGCAGACTCTGAAGGGCATTTTATCGATTGACTTCATGAAAATTATATACCACTTGATTTTAAGAAATTTCCTCAAAGCATTTTGAGGAATAAAATAATGAAATCAGTTAAAAACAACAACAATGGTTAAAAACAACTATTTAACACATTCAAAAAATAACTAAAATCAACAAGCTAAAAACCAGATTAAAGAACATGTCAACATTCTACAAGTCTAGATAGGCTTGCCTGAAACATTAGCAAATGTTGAAAAGAGTACAGTGAAGGGACCTGTTTGATGTCAGGGAGTTCCAAAGATCAGTAGGGAGCCTGCACTGAAATAAATCCATTAAAACCAAGGTTTCAAATCCACTGCTTAATTCTGGGGTATACCCGAGTTCGATATGAAATATTGTTTGCTGACTGTGGTCAAAAGCTGTTCCTTCTTAGTAGTTTGCAAATGATGTTCGAAATAAAGCAGCTTTGCGCTTTTATGAATGAATGAATGAATGAATGCACCATTTCATCCCTCTTCCTCCTAATGCCCTTTGCCTTCCAGATTGACCTGTCGGCCTCGCAGCTTGTTCAAGGCATTCAGCATGTCCTCGTTCCTCAGGGTGTAGATGACCGGGTTGAGCAGGGGTGTGACCGCCGTGAAGAAGATAGAAACCACCTTGTCCGCAGCCAAACTCTTGGCCGGTCTGAGGTAGATGAAGATGCAGTGGCCCAGGAATAAGGTGACCACCGTTAGGTGAGCAGCGCAAGTCGACAGAGCCTTCCGCCGCCCTTCAGAAAAGCGGTTCCTCAAGGAAACGAGGATGACCACGTAGGAGACCACCAGAACAACAAAGCAGACCACCGAGATCACCCCCGAGTTGGAGACGATGAGGATTTCAAAGACGTAAGTGTTGGCGCAGGCCAGTTTGATGACCAAAGGGACGTCGCAGAAGAAGTTGTCGATGCTGTTGGGGCCGCAGTAGGGCACATTGAGCGTCAACAGTGTCAGGGCTATGGAGTGCAGCAAACCACCCAGCCACATGGCCACAGCCAACTGGAGGCAGACCCGGCGGCTCATGATGGTGCCGTAATGGAGGGGATTGCATATGGCGGCGTAGCGGTCGTAGGCCATGATGGTGAGGAGGAAGATCTCCGTGCAAGCAAAGAGGTGGAGGAAGAACATCTGGGCTATGCATTCCCCAAAGGAGATGGTCTTCGTCTCCGCTAGGAAGTCGGCGAGCATTTTGGGCATGACCACGGAAGAATGGCAGACGTCGATGAAGGAGAGGTTGCTGAGGAAGAAATACATGGGCGTGTGAAGATGTTGGTCGTAGATGATTGTGACGACGATGAGAACGTTGCCAACTAGGATCAGGGAGTAGATAGCTGTGAAGAAAACGAAGAGCGCCAGTTCGGTGCTGTGGCTAGTGGTCAAGCCTGACAGGACAAATGTCTTCACCGTAGTGACATTCTCTGGTACTGCATCCATCTCTGTGGCGGAGGCTGGAAGGGATGCAGGACAGAAACAGGGAGGATGAGAAACTGAAATTCTGATTGGCCTGGAGTCTCTTTGGGTGAAAACACACAGAACCACCCCAAATACACAGGAAGAGGAGAGGGGACCTGATTTGTTTTTTTAAAGTTGAAATCTACTTTTGCCTGTGATTAGTGTTAAGTGGCATTCAGAAACATTGAATTTTTTATTTTATTTTTAAGCTAAAAAAACCAGCCACAGACTCCCAGCAAAGGAAGAATGGATCCAAAAACTTACGGAATATGCAGAAATGGTGAAACATACCGGATGAATAAGTAATCAAGATAACAAACTTTTGATAAAAGAATGGAAATGGTTTATTGAATATTTAAAATAAACAGATAAAAACACTGGCAGGATTATTGTAATAACCCGCAGTTACGTAAGAGTATATATTGAAAGAAGATAAATAAACAAGTTAAGTGAATTTGGTTATGCAGAAGGTATTAAAAATAAATTTAAGGAACTGCAGAAAGAGGGGGAAGGAAGTCAAGTTTTAAAACAGGGGTCAGCAAACTTTTTCAGCAGGGGGCCGGTCCACTGTCCCTTAGACCTTGTGAGGGGCTGGACTATATTTTTTTTTGGTGGGGGAATGAACAAATTCCTATGCCCCACAAATAACCCAGAGATGCATTGAAATAAAAGCACACATTCTACTCATGTAAAAACACCAGACAGGCCCTACAAATAACCCAGAGATGCATTTTAAATAAAAGGACACATTCTACTCATGTAAAAACACGCTGATTCCCGGACCATCCGCAGGCCAGATTTAGAAGGTGATTGGGCAGGACCCGGCCCCCTGGCCTTAGTTTGCTACCCATGTTTTAAAATGTAAAAAAGATTGTAAAATCAGTGAAATGTATATATCTGAAAAGTATAAATAATAATACCGTAATTTCAAAAACCAGCAGCAGAGTTCAGATCTAGTTTGGAGCTGAGGCAGTGGGAGAAAGGAGGGTTAATTCCATCCTCTCTGCCATGTCCCTACTATGAGGAGGGGGAAAAGATATATGGTACTTATTTCTATTGATAGATTTATGGATATGCCACCTTTTGAGTCATAGCTTGCCCGAGGAGGCTCAGAAACAAAAAAAGGCAGCATCCTCTTTGGCCATGATTAAGAAGCCTAGATAAAAACAAATAACAGGGGCGAAGGGTCAGTCCTATGGCGAGATCTCTGGGATGAGTAGCTTAAGATGCAGAGGATCTCCACCTCAACTGGCTGATTCCCAACCTGGGTTCAGCCAGAGATACAATGGCATAATTTCCTGGCTCAGCTGGCTAAATTGAGGCTGGTGTAAGTGACCAAAGGGGGTATATGTGGAGCGTGGTGGGACCAGAGAGTGGGGAACCTAGGCTGGATCCTAAGAAAATTCTGCTCAATCATGTAACTGGGCAATCTGGTGTAAACTACTGTTTTAAAGGCTTGTTTCCCCTCTGCTAGGTGGAGGCAGACCTGCAGCAGGAACCCAGCTGCTGAATAGGGTTTGGATCTGGTGTAACTTTAGGCTGGCTTAATTTACACCAACCAGCTCGCTGAGCATAGGGTTGCTCCCTAGCAATCCTAAAAAAAGGACACTACTGCAAATGACAGAATAGAAAGAGCAAAAGAGAGGAAGGAATGAAGGAAGGAAGGAAGAGAGGAAGGAAGGAGGGAAGTGTACCCCTCAATATGGCAATAATTCAGTCTAATGATGGATGAATCGCTCAATTTCAGTTTCTCTCAGTTTCTCCAATTTTGAGTCCTAAATTCATTTCTCCACATTTCTCGATTGGTTGATGATTTTTTCCCCCTTTACAATAAGGTCCCTGCGAAAAGTCACCAGCATTTTTGTGCAAATTTCTCCTAACATACGTAAATTTGTGTGCTATTTTGCCTACATGTTATTCTCATTATGCTGGATCTCATTTCTGCATTTGGGTAGTGCAAATGAAGAATACACACGGCTCCCTTGATGAACAATGCATTGACACCCATTTAAAAATTAACAACTGCTAGGACTTGGCTAATTTGTCCCAGTTTTGGACCTCAGTGACAGGTGTGATTTCAAGTATGTTTCCATATAGAATTTCAACAGAGAAGTTTTGTTCATTTAAGATCTGGTCAAATCCATAGGATTGATTCAAAGCACATCCAGAGCACATTGAAAGCACAGCACTTCCCCAACACATTCTAGAAACTGTAGTTTTCCTCTTGCACAGCTGGAATTCCCAGCATCCTTAACAAACGACAGTTCCCAGGATTCTTTGGGGGGGGAATTAATGCACTTTAAATGTGCATTATATGTGCTTTCAGGGAATGCTGTGCATCCGCTCACAGAATCTCCAACCCTCCCTTCTGCAACTGAATGAATAAAATGTCACTTACATTTCTTTCTGGAGGTGCTGGAGATTCTTAGGACGGAGATATTTTTGGACAGGCGTCTAACGTTCAATTTAAAAACAGTTTCTTCTGACTGCCTCTGAAGGCCACGCAGATCAGCTCAAGGGAATCAGAGAGAAGAACTTGTAGTTTCAATACTCTCTTCAAAGCGCATTTTGATCCTTCCAGGCTGCCTTTCTAAGAACGACAGTCCTAGCTGAATTTGCTTTCTATAAAATTGCTACTATAAAGTCTTTGGCCAAATGAATAATCCTGCATAAAAATTGCCTCTATACCAATGTGAAGTTTAGATCAGGTCTCTACATTTTGGTTTTCCTTTGGCATAATTCAAATATAGAAAGAATCCAAGTCTTCAGTTTTGTTCAAGTTTCGTTTCTTGAGAGACCTAAGGAGTTGTGGTTAAAGTAAGGACTACCCAACCCATAAGTAAGGGAAGCAAAAAGACTCATGACATGTTGCTTTGTCCCCTCTCGTTACCAACTCTGGAGATCCTTTATGCTTTTCCTCCCTCAATATGCTTCTTATTCTGTCATAGCCAAGAATGCGTAACACCGATTGGAGTATCAAAGTGAGGATTACAAGCTGAAGTTCTCACAATTAAGTCACGGGGGAGGTCTTACACAAGTTGCCCCAAAGTTTTAGAAACGTCAAAGTTAAGCCTGGCATCATTTAACAAGCCCTCTTAGGTTTTGAGGAACTGTGTGTCAATTTGGACAGAGAACAACACAACAATTGCCCATAATTGCACAACGGAAACTCATCCAGTCTATTTTTTTAAAAATAATATTTATTTTGGTTTTATGTCGAAGCGACAGAGAAATACAATAAAAAACAGCATAAAAAACTCAGTATAAAAACATATAACAAAAAAGGTAAACAAAAAAGAAGAAAGACACAAATTTTAAAAAAGGAAAAAATTAGTGTGTGTTTTTTTTTATTCTTATCTTTATGACCCTCTTTCCTGACTTCCTCCCATCTCCCTTTCCTGCGTTCCCCTTTACTCAATCTGATTTAGCAGCTCCTTACCCTTTTTCAAACCTTAATCAAACCTATTATGTCTTCTATATCCCCTTTCTCTTTAAATACAGTCTTGCAAATTCTTTATATCTTAATCCCTTATATCCTTTGTTTAATTTCGACATAATTTTACTCTGGTCTTACCCTTTTTTCCCCTTAAAACATTTTTACATAGTTCTCTTTACTATGTCACTAATGCCATATTATCTTTATATCCAACATCATTTTAACATTCAAACATTTTGCAATGTTTTTGGAGATATTCTTTAAACTTCTTCCAGTCCTCTTCCACCGACTCTTCTCCCAGGTCTCGGATTCTGCCAGTCATTTCTGCCAATTCCATATAGTCTATCACTTGCATCTGCCATTCTTCCAAGGTGGGCAAATCTTGTGTCTTCCAGTACTTTGCGATGAGTATTCTTGCTGCGATTGTTACATACATAAAAAGTGTTCTATCTTTCTTTGGCACCGTTTGACCGACAATGCCCAGAAGGAAGGCCTCTGGTTTCTTAGGAAAGGTATATTTAAATACTTTTTTTAGTTCATTATAGATCATTTCCCAGAAAGCCTTAACCTTTGGGCATGTCCACCAAAGGTGAAAGAATGTTCCTTCAGTTTCTTTACATTTCCAACACTTGTTATCTGGCAGGTGATAAATTTTTGCAAGCTTGACTGGGGTCATGTACCACCTGTAAATCATTTTCATAATATTTTCTCTTAAGGCATTACATGCCGTAAACTTCATGTCGGTGGTCCACAACTTTTCCCAGTCAGCAAACATAATGTTATGACCAATGTCCTGTGCCCATTTAATCATAGCTGATTTAACCGTTTCATCCTGAGTATTCCATTTCAACAGCAAGTTGTACATTCTCGAAAGTATCTTCGTTTTAGGTTCTAACAATTCTGTTTCTAATTTCGATTTTTGCACCTGGAAGCCTATTTTTTTATCCACATTAAAGGCCTCCCTAATTTGATAATAGTGTAACCAATCTCACACTTTTAGTTTCTCAAAACTCTGCAACTTCAATGTGTTTTGGTCTTGTTTTAGTATCTCCCAATATTTCGGCCATTTGGCCTCCATATTGAGCTTCTTCAAAGCCTTAGCCTCGGAAACTCATCCAGTCTAACTCCATTAATGGCACAGGTCTAGAACAGGGGATGCAGTGAGGATCACTAGCTAGATAATTTTAACCAAAGGTGGGTGGATTAGGCCAAAAGCCCATCTTCTTCAATATCCTATTCTCACAGGTAACTTATCAGATGCATCCAAGAAGCCTGCAAGCAGGATTTGAGAATCACAGTGCTCTCCTCACTTGGGATTCCCAAGAACTGGTTTTCAGAGGCAGAATAAAAGCCTGAAAGGAAATGAAGTATGGCTGGGAGATCCAGCAATGTTCGAGTTTGGCTGACCCTCTACTGGTCACCTAGTCTATACATGAACATGAAATTTATTATGGTCATAGACCAGCTTGAGAAACACAAATGGAACTACAATCCCAAAAGCAAAACAAACATTCAAAACAATATACAACAATGGATTTTAAGTTTAAAAGCGTGATAGGCATATAAACACATAAAAACTTTAAAATAGACTACCTTAGAGAAATGACCCAAAGTCGCCCGTGGATCCAGGTTTGGGAATTTTCTTAACAAACTAGATTGAATCGAGGGGCGGTCTGTGTCTACAGATCTGTGCGCAGAATCTGGCGACAATCCGGGTCGTCTTGTGGTTTGTGCCTAACAGGAGAAGATCAAATTTTTGCTTTACCGGGAGGTCAGCAAGCCTCACCAGCAGGGGGTCAATGGTTTCTCTACATGCCTCATCATAAAAGGGACATCTAAAAAATAGGCGTTCAGGGCTTCCTATATCCCCCAAAGGACAGGCGCAAATTCTTTGGTCATATGGGACTTTTTAAAAGGATCCTTCCAAGACTGGCAAGGGCAGAGCCGAGTTTCTGGCAAGTGTAAAAGCCCTTCTTGCATTTTTGGATACAAGAAAAAAGAGATAGGCTACTGGTTCAGCTATATAACTCTCAAATTTTACAATTTTGTAGTTGGGGCACCTTAAGCAGTCCTGTTGTCTCTCAGTGTCTATAATTCTTTGCCTAACCATTGCTTTTGCTTGGCCCAAGCCTAGACAAAGCATGGTTGGGAGATCCAACAATGTTTGAGTTTGACTGACCCTCTACCGGTTACCCAGTCTATACCACTTCAGACTGCAGGTCCTCTATAGGGGGAAAGTCCTTGCATGCAGAAAGCTAGCACATGATGCAGGATATACCTGCAAAAAAAAAAAAAAGCTATTCTGGAAGAACCTTTCTTTCTATGGGGCGGGCACATTTACAAGTGCCACATTGCCAAGTGCCTATTTCACACTTAATGAAGGCTCGATCTTTAGTGTGCCTGTTCTCTGGAACTCCCTGCCACTGGATATTAGGCAGGCATTTCCTTGGTGCTGTTAAATGTCTGCTAAAAATAGGCAAGCCTACATGGGCATGTAATTTTATTATGTACGGTGCATTTGTTTTTAAAATCTTTTGCATTTATATTTCATATATAATTTCATTTATATTGCATTTATATTTCATATATAATTTTGCTATGTCTTTCTGCTTTTACTGCCATTTAAAAAACAAATATGTTATATTATTTTGTGTAATATGATATATTATTTTGTGTAAACTGTGTAGAGTTTTTTTTTTTAGCAAAAAATTAAGCTGTATATGAATCTTATTAAATGAATAAAAGCTTTGTCTGGAGATGCCAGGAATTGATTGTGGGACCTTCTGAATGCAAAGCAGGTGCTCTGCCGCTGAGTGACAACCTTCCCTCAGCCACACTGCCACTCTTGTATAGACCTTTAAAGTAACACCGTGAAATCCTTCAGTTGTTTCTGGCGGCTGCAGGGATTTTGTTAGATTCCCTGTACAGCTTGTGCACCGAAATCCACCCCTCTGTACAGCAAGCAGAAGCCCCCCTCCCCTTCCACAAAATACAGTGGTACCTTGGGTTAAGAACTTAATTCGTTCTGGAGGTCCGTTCTTAACCTGAAACTGTTCTTAACCTGAAGCACCACTTTAGCTAATGGGGCCTCCTGTTGCTGCCGCGCCGCTGCTGCGCGATTTCTGTTCTCATCCTGAAGCAAAGTTTTTAACCTGAGGTACTATTTCTGGTTTAGCAGAGTCTGTAACCTGAAGCGTATGTAACCCGAGGTACCAGTTTGAAATCCAAGCTAAAGTGTGCAAGTCAAGTGGCATTTCTAGATACATGTATAAGTTTATTAAATACACATTTTTTCATCAACATTTGCTGCTCATGTTTATTTTCATTTGCTCCATATGCAGAATCTAGAGTTTGCGAGTTTGCCAGGGGCCATGTTGGCATTGATGGACACTTTGGCATTTAGAAGCTCTGATCCATAGGCTCTTGAAATGTATCAGTGAACAGCAAGTGCTCACCCAGTAACATAGTAAGGAGAAGTCTTTTGTGATTGCAGGAGTTCAAAATTTGATCAGGGGGATCAGGAAACTCTTAACTCATGTACCCAAGTTGAAAAGCTCTGAGTGCCAGGTTCTCCTCTATGTTCCAAACGCCACATTTTCATGGTGAACCCACGGAAGATGTGCACAGCTTGAGATCCATAGGGTTCCATGCCTGCTTGGCCGATTTCACCCTGGCTGTGGTGAGATTTCAACTGGGCCCTTCTCCCCACCTTAGAGAGCCAGTGTGGAGTAGTGGTTAAGAGCAGTGGACTCATAATCTGGTGAACCGGGTTCGCTTCCCCGCTCCTCCACATGCAGCTGCTGGGTGACCTTGGGCCAGTCACACTTCTCTGAAGTCTCTCAGCCCCACTCACCTCACAGAGTGTTTGTTGTGGGGGAGGAAGGGAAAGGAGAATGTTAGCCGCTTTGAGACTCCTTCGGGTAGTGATAAAGCGGGATATCAAATCCAAACTCTTCTTCTTCTTCTACCTTCCCTCTGCACCTCCTCATAGTACAGCCGGACCCTCACTTTTTCTCCGCCGTCACCTTCCTGCCAAACAGTTTGTTGAGCGCCTGCTTCATGTCCTCGTTTCTCAGCGTGTAGATGATGGGGTTGAGCAGAGGGGTGACGGCAGTGAAGAAGACCGACACCACCTTATCCTCCGAGAAGCTGGTGGAGGGGCGGGAATAAATGAAGATGCAGTGCCCCAGGAAGAGGGTCACCACCGTGAGGTGGGCCGCGCATGTGGAGAGTGCCTTGCGCCGGCCTTCTGCAAAACGTTTGCGGAGGGAGACCAGGATGATGCCGTAGGAGACCACCAGGACCACGAAGCAGACCACGGAGATCAGCCCCGAGTTGGAAACAATGAGGATCTCAATGACGTAGGTGTCTGTGCATGCCAGCCTGATGACCGGGGGGACGTCACAGAAGAAGTTGTCGACCTTCTGGGGCCCACAGTAGGGTAGCTTGATGGTCATGCCAGTCAAGGCGAGAGAGTGCACTGTGCCACCCAACCAGATCGTGCCAGCCAGCAGGAGGCAGACCTTCTGGTTCATGATGGTGAGGTAATGCATTGGGTTGCAGATGGCCACATAGCGGTCATAGGCCATGACGGTGAGGAGGAAGATCTCAGTGCAGGCAAAGAGGTGGAGGAAGAACATCTGGGCCACGCAGCCCCCGAAGGAGATGGTCTTTGCAGTTGAGAGGAAGTCAGCCAGCATCTTGGGCACAGTGACTGTGGCGTGGCAGACGTCGATGAAGGAGAGGTTGCTCAGGAAGAAGTACATGGGAGTGTGCAGCCCCTGGTTGTGGATGATGGTGACCACAATGAGAATATTGCCAGCCAAGGTGAGCAGGTAGACCACCAGGAAGACCACAAAGAGCACCAGCTGCATCCCAGGGTCATTGGACAGCCCCACGAGGATGAACTCGGTCACTGAGGTCTGGTTTGGGGCTACCACAGTCCAGTTGGGAACCACACGTTCTTCCATTTCCATTCTAGAGAAAGGGAAAGGGCAGAAGAACATTTTGAGTGACCTAGAAGGTCCTTTATTATTTCATAAACTCTACATACTGTTTGATTGAAAAGAGAAACCCTCAGAGCTGTTTACAGATTGAAGATATCTGATTTATACAAACTTGCAACATATGAAGAGCTTGCATATGAACGCAGACTTGCCGTGGACAAATTCAATGATATTTGGAATCCATTCTTACAAATACTGTAACAGGTGAAGATCTTCATAATATACAACTTTGTAAAGTACAGTCATACCTCTGGTTGCGTTCGCTTCATGTTGTGGATTTTTAGGTTGCGAATGCAGCAAACCTGGAAGTCTATACTTCCGGGTTTTGCCATGCGCACACAGAAGCGATCTGCATGCTTCGCACATGCGCAGAACCGCTCTATTGCGCTTCACGCACGTGCAGTAGCGACGCTCTACTTATGGACTTTTTGGGGTGCAAACGGACTTTGGGGGAAGCTCACAAAGAGGGGATGAAAGCAATGGCCCATTCCTACTATTGGCCTAGAAACTGGCCTCTAATGGCATAATTGCCTTTGACCATGGAGGTTCTATATAGCTATCATGGTCAGTGTGTGGAGAGGTTACTGGTTTGTTTCTGATTATGCATTTTATGTTTTTATATTGTAGTTTTATATTATGAACCGCCCTGATACCTGTGGGTACAGGGCGGTATACAAATTTAAATAATAATAATGATATGCATTAAACATTTAAAGTACTGTAGTACCACACCATGCTTTCAAGCAAGTCATGGCTTCCCATGAAGAATCCTGGGAACTGTAGTTTGTAAAGGGCGCTGAGCATTATTGGGAGGCCCCTATTCCCACCATACAGCTGCAATTCTCAGAATTCCCCGGGAAGAGGGATTGACTGTTAAGACTTGAAACAAGAGGCAGGATCCGAGTTTAAGGGGACATTCTAGCCTGACAAAATCACTCAGGTCGGCTGCAGAGGAAGGGCTAGGAATGGGTTTGGTTGGGGAAGGGGGCATGGCCCATGGAAAACCCTGAGGGCCACAAAGAGAGGCTTGGAGAGCCACCTTCAGCTGCCAGCCCTGAGGTTCTGCACCACAACCTGCCTCTTCTGACCAGCAGTGGCTCTCCAGGGCTTCACCAACATACTTTCCCAGTCCTACCTGGAGATGCCAGGAATTGAATCTGGAACCTTCTGCATGTAAATATATAATCTTTGCTACTGTGGTGCTGAACAGGGTGGATTTGATTTAAATCAAATCGATTTAAATCACGATTTAAACCACTAGTAAGACTTGATTTAAATCATTTTTTGTACAGAAAGACTCATTCTTGCTGCTATAATCTTAATATTTACAACCAGATGAAGGTTTCACTTTTGGAATTATAAACTTTCACAGTAGTTTTTACAGTTATATCAAAAATTACAGATTTGGTTATACTATTAGAAATACATGGACAGATAATTATGACATTTTTGTGAGGTTTAATAAGTTAACTGTTTATGTTTGGACAACTTTTCTTCTGTACTTTATTTTCATAATAACAATTTAAACAATTTATTTAACTAAAACAGTAACATTACACCATATGTATCCATGTTTGTTAACTGATATGGTTAAACATTTTTTTTAAAAAAACACCTTAGACTTAAGTTTTAGCAAACATGAAAAACTTAAAACAAATCCTTATTTCCTGATGAATCCTTTGGACTATAATGTAACTTAAATAGAAAACTATATTTAGAAAGATTTTTCCTCTAAAAGCATTTTATTTTAAAAATCTATTTTTTTAAAAAAATCCAATTAAAAAAATAAAATCCAATTTGAATTTTTAAGCCAGTGTGGTGCAGTGGTTAAGAGCGGTAGTCTTGTAATCTGGGGAACCGGGTTCGAGTCTCCGCTCCTCCACATGCAGCTCCTGGGTGACCTTGGGCCAGTCACACTTCTCTGAAGTCTCTCAGCCCCACTCATCTCACAGAGTGTTTGTTGTGGGGGAGGAAGGGAAAGGAGAATGTTAGCCGCTTTGAGACTCCTGAAGGGGAGTGAAAGGCGGGATATCAAATCCAAACTCTTCTTCTTCTTCTAAAATCCAATTTTTTTTTTAAAAAAAACCATTGTTTTCTTTAAAAACATCACTGATTTTTATCCACCCTGGTGCTGAAAAATCCTGAAGCCTGTTCTGCTTTTCCATAGATCTTTGACACAATGATCTTCCTATCCACCCATGTATTCTGTCCCCTGTACACACATACCACCAACTCTTAGGTAAAGGTAAAGGACCCCTGACAGTTAAGTCCAGTTGTAGATTACTCTGGGGTTGCAGCGCTAATCTCATTTTACTGGCCGAGGGAGCCAGCATTTGTCTGCAGACAGTTTTTACGGGTCATGTGGCCAGCATGACCAAGCCGCTTCTGGTGAAAATAGAGCAGCGCACGGAAATGCCGTTTACCTTCCCACTGGAGTGGTACCTATTTATCTACTTGCACTTTGACGTGCTTTTGAACTGCTAGGTTGGCAGGAGCAGGGACCGAGCAACGGGAGCTCACCCCATCACGGGGATTCAAACTGCCGACCTTCTGATCGGCAAACCCTAGGCTCAGTGGTTTAACCCACAGCGCCATCCGCATCCCCTACCACCAACTCTTAGTTAACAATATATGTGGCATCTCACCCTCAGGATTGTGGGTGCCCACTGCCACAAGGTGGACATGTGATATCACACACACACACACACACACACACACACACACACACACACACAACTCTTCCTCCACTTCTGAGCCCCCCTCCCTGGAAAAGGGTGCCTGAACTGCTTCTCTCTCAGTACTACGATTCTCTCCGCACAGAACTACAATTCCCAGAGTTCCATGTGAAGAACTGGCCATTCTGATAATTTTAGCTCTGTGAGGGGAACAGGGGGCTACTAATAGCTCTCAGCTCCTCTTAAGAAACTACAGTTCCTTCCTGGGATTCTTTGGGAGAATCCCCCTCCTTTGAGAGAGGAGAGGAGAAGAAGGATTGTAATGAGTGGTAAAGAAACAAGGCAATGCAGCCTGATTGCTTTCAAATGAAATATAGATAATTGTTGCTATACAGTGGTACTTCGGGTTAAGAACTTAATTCATTCCGGAGGTCCGCTCTTAACCTGAAACTGTTCTTAACCTGAGGTACTACTTTAGCTAATGGGGCCTCCCGCTGCCGCTGCACCGCCACCTCACAATTTCTGTTCTCATCCTGAAGCAAAGTTCTTAACCGAGGTACTATTTCTGGGTTAGCGGAGTCTGTAACCTGAAGTGTCTGTAACCTGAAGCGTCTGTAATCCGAGGTACCACTGTAGCTTCATTGTGGTAATCATACAGGGGCCAAAGTACACCTTAATTAAGAGGTGATAAGGGATGGGGGAGAGATTTGATTCAGGCCACATTTGAAGATGAACCTATTAACTTTGTACTTTCTGAAACAATACAAGCCTGAACACACAGCCATCCATCAAAATCCACACTTATCTAAATCTTGCAGTGAAGGTCTCCGGCCACCGAAGCTTTACAAAAATGCATATATTAGGGGAATGAACATAACAGTAGAAATGACATACGAAAATGCGTTACATTAGGAGCAAGTGCTCGCAAAAATGTTTACTCTAGTCAAAACCACATACAAAATCTGTTTCTTCAGAGAAATTCACACTGTTTAGCCCTCGCCATCCTTGAGATTTCCCCTATCAAAATCAAAATCTCTCTCTCTCTCTCTCTCTCTCTCTCTCTCTCTCTCACACACACACACACACACACACACACACAAAGAGAGAGCTGCTGTTAATTTTGCTGGAGAAAAATGAATCCAGATTTTTTCGTACATTGGGGCAAATGCAATAGGAGCTTTGTGTGTGTGTGTGTGTGTGTGTGTGTGTGTGTGTGTGTGTGTGATTTTGATCAGAAAAACTGCTTTGGGGAGCATTAAACACCTCTTTTCCCTGGTCTGAACTGCCTTCACACCCACATCCTTGCTTAAGATTTATCTTAAAAGAAGCAGAAGAAGAGGAGCAGGAGAAACTGATAAGGAGTCTTATTTCAAACCTCTAAGAAAGTTATTTTAGCATCAACCAACCCCTAAATCTTTTCAAGTGATCCATGCTTTCAAATGATAAATTAAAAAAAAGACCTGCAAGGTTGCAGTAGCCTTGGGATTATAGCTGCCGTTCTCCACTGTTGTCTTCTGAAAAGTTTAAGAACCAGGTTGCAGCATTGCTTCTCTCAGGATATATATAACCTTCTGGTGTTTTGCATCAATCCAGGCTCTTACCAACTTCACTTTGTTGCAATTCTTTAGCAAGTCAGCCCCTCAGAGATCAGAACTCCTGACAGGCACCACAAGGGAGATAGTTAGGAGGTTCAAAACTTCCACAATGTTTTCGAACATTTGTACAGCATCACTGTTCTCTGCAAGGGGAAGGAAAAAAACAACTGTATTCTTGAATTTGGATACTCTGCTGTTCTGATCCAATGTGAATGTGCTTTTGTGCTGCCCGGTGAGGTGAGATATGAAGGAGCCCTTGAATAATGGTGGTGAGGAGGAGGCAAGAGCCCACAAGCCTGACCCCCCCCCCAGTTTCAACCTATTCATGCCCCTCCCCGAGATGTGAAACCTCTGGCCCTGCAGTTGTTGCTGGACTACAACTCCCATCATCCCTTGCTATTCTGCTTGGGACTGATGGGAGCTTGAGTTCAGTGACATCTGGAGAACTAGAGGGGTCCAGGGCAACCTCATCAAAGTGCGTCAGGGGTGGCATCTCACTCTCAGGCCCGTGGGTGCCCACTGCCACAACGTAGACATGTGATGTCAGACACATACATACAAAACTCCCTCCCCGAGTTGGAAACAATGAGGATCTCAATGACGTAGGTGTCTGTGCATGCCAGCCTGATGACCGGGGGGACGTCACAGAAGAAGTTGTCGACCTTCTGGGGCCCACAGTAGGGTAGCTTGATGGTCATGCCAGTCAAGGCGAGAGAGTGCACTGTGCCACCCAACCAGATCGTGCCAGCCAGCAGGAGGCAGACCTTCTGGTTCATGATGGTGAGGTAATGCATTGGGTTGCAGATGGCCACATAGCGGTCATAGGCCATGACGGTGAGGAGGAAGATCTCAGTGCAGGCAAAGAGGTGGAGGAAGAACATCTGGGCCACGCAGCCCCCGAAGGAGATGGTCTTTGCAGTTGAGAGGAAGTCAGCCAGCATCTTGGGCACAGTGACTGTGGCGTGGCAGACGTCGATGAAGGAGAGGTTGCTCAGGAAGAAGTACATGGGAGTGTGCAGCCCCTGGTTGTGGATGATGGTGACCACAATGAGAATATTGCCAGCCAAGGTGAGCAGGTAGACCACCAGGAAGACCACAAAGAGCACCAGCTGCATCCCAGGGTCATTGGACAGCCCCACGAGGATGAACTCGGTCACTGAGGTCTGGTTTGGGGCTACCACAGTCCAGTTGGGAACCACACGTTCTTCCATTTCCATTCTAGAGAAAGGGAAAGGGCAGAAGAACATTTTGAGTGACCTAGAAGGTCCTTTATTATTTCATAAACTCTACATACTGTTTGATTGAAAAGAGAAACCCTCAGAGCTGTTTACAGATTGAAGATATCTGATTTATACAAACTTGCAACATATGAAGAGCTTGCATATGAACGCAGACTTGCCGTGGACAAATTCAATGATATTTGGAATCCATTCTTACAAATACTGTAACAGGTGAAGATCTTCATAATATACAACTTTGTAAAGTACAGTCATACCTCTGGTTGCATTCGCTTCATGTTGTGGATTTTTAGGTTGCGAATGCAGCAAACCTGGAAGTCTATACTTCCGGGTTTTGCCATGCGCACACAGAAGCGATCTGCATGCTTCGCACATGCGCAGAACCGCTCTATTGAGCTTCACGCACGTGCAGTAGCGACGCTCTACTTATGGACTTTTTGGGGTGCAAACGGACTTTGGGGGAAGCTCACAAAGAGGGGATGAAAGCAATGGCCCATTCCTACTATTGGCCTAGAAACTGGCCTCTAATGGCATAATTGCCTTTGACCATGGAGGTTCTATATAGCTATCATGGTCAGTGTGTGGAGAGGTTACTGGTTTGTTTCTGATTATGCATTTTATGTTTTTATATTGTAGTTTTATATTATGAACCGCCCTGATACCTGTGGGTACAGGGCGGTATACAAATTTAAATAATAATAATGATATGCATTAAACATTTAAAGTACTGTAGTACCACACCATGCTTTCAAGCAAGTCATGGCTTCCCATGAAGAATCCTGGGAACTGTAGTTTGTAAAGGGCGCTGAGCATTATTGGGAGGCCCCTATTCCCACCATACAGCTGCAATTCTCAGAATTCCCCGGGAAGAGGGATTGACTGTTAAGACTTGAAACAAGAGGCAGGATCCGAGTTTAAGGGGACATTCTAGCCTGACAAAATCACTCAGGTCGGCTGCAGAGGAAGGGCTAGGAATGGGTTTGGTTGGGGAAGGGGGCATGGCCCATGGAAAACCCTGAGGGCCACAAAGAGAGGCTTGGAGAGCCACCTTCAGCTGCCAGCCCTGAGGTTCTGCACCACAACCTGCCTCTTCTGACCAGCAGTGGCTCTCCAGGGCTTCACCAACATACTTTCCCAGTCCTACCTGGAGATGCCAGGAATTGAATCTGGAACCTTCTGCATGTAAATATATAATCTTTGCCACTGTGGTGCTGAACAGGGTGGATTTGATTTAAATCAAATCGATTTAAATCATGATTTAAACCACTAGTAAGACTTGATTTAAATCATTTTTTGTACAGAAAGACTCATTCTTGCTGCTATAATCTTAATATTTACAACCAGATGAAGGTTTCACTTTTGGAATTATAAACTTTCACAGTAGTTTTTACAGTTATATCAAAAATTACAGATTTGGTTATACTATTAGAAATACATGGACAGATAATTATGACATTTTTGTGAGGTTTAATAAGTTAACTGTTTATGTTTGGACAACTTTTCTTCTGTACTTTATTTTCATAATAACAATTTAAACAATTTATTTAACTAAAACAGTAACATTACACCATATGTATCCATGTTTGTTAACTGATATGGTTAAACATTTTTTTTAAAAAAACACCTTAGACTGAGTTTTAGCAAACATGAAAAACTTAAAACAAATCCTTATTTCCTGATGAATCCTTTGGACTATAATGTAACTTAAATAGAAAACTATATTTAGAAAGATTTTTCCTCTAAAAGCATTTTATTTTAAAAATCTATTTTTTTAAAAAAATCCAATTAAAAAAATAAAATCCAATTTGAATTTTTAAGCCAGTGTGGTGCAGTGGTTAAGAGCGGTAGTCTTGTAATCTGGGGAACCGGGTTCGAGTCTCCGCTCCTCCACATGCAGCTCCTGGGTGACCTTGGGCCAGTCACACTTCTCTGAAGTCTCTCAGCCCCACTCATCTCACAGAGTGTTTGTTGTGGGGGAGGAAGGGAAAGGAGAATGTTAGCCGCTTTGAGACTCCTGAAGGGGAGTGAAAGGCGGGATATCAAATCCAAACTCTTCTTCTTCTTCTAAAATCCAATTTTTTTTTTTAAAAAAACCATTGTTTTCTTTAAAAACATCACTGATTTTTATCCACCCTGGTGCTGAAAAATCCTGAAGCCTGTTCTGCTTTTCCATAGATCTTTGACACAATGATCTTCCTATCCACCCATGTATTCTGTCCCCTGTACACACATACCACCAACTCTTAGGTAAAGGTAAAGGACCCCTGACAGTTAAGTCCAGTTGTAGATTACTCTGGGGTTGCAGCGCTAATCTCATTTTACTGGCCGAGGGAGCCAGCATTTGTCTGCAGACAGTTTTTACGGGTCATGTGGCCAGCATGACCAAGCCGCTTCTGGTGAAAATAGAGCAGCGCACGGAAATGCCGTTTACCTTCCCACTGGAGTGGTACCTATTTATCTACTTGCACTTTGACGTGCTTTTGAACTGCTAGGTTGGCAGGAGCAGGGACCGAGCAACGGGAGCTCACCCCATCACGGGGATTCAAACTGCCGACCTTCTGATCGGCAAACCCTAGGCTCAGTGGTTTAACCCACAGCGCCATCCGCATCCCCTACCACCAACTCTTAGTTAACCATATATGTGGCATCTCACCCTCAGGATTGTGGGTGCCCACTGCCACAAGGTGGACATGTGATATCATACACACACACACACACACACACACACACACACACACACAACTCTTCCTCCACTTCTGAGCCCCCCTCCCTGGAAAAGGGTGCCTGAACTGCTTCTCTCTCAGTACTACGATTCTCTCCGCACAGAACTACAATTCCCAGAGTTCCATGTGAAGAACTGGCCATTCTGATAATTTTAGCTCTGTGAGGGGAACAGGGGGCTACTAATAGCTCTCAGCTCCTCTTAAGAAACTACAGTTCCTTCCTGGGATTCTTTGGGAGAATCCCCCTCCTTTGAGAGAGGAGAGGAGAAGAAGGATTGTAATGAGTGGTAAAGAAACAAGGCAATGCAGCCTGATTGCTTTCAAATGAAATATAGATAATTGTTGCTATACAGTGGTACTTCGGGTTAAGAACTTAATTCATTCCGGAGGTCCGCTCTTAACCTGAAACTGTTCTTAACCTGAGGTACTACTTTAGCTAATGGGGCCTCCCGCTGCCGCTGCACCGCCACCTCACAATTTCTGTTCTCATCCTGAAGCAAAGTTCTTAACCGAGGTACTATTTCTGGGTTAGCGGAGTCTGTAACCTGAAGTGTCTGTAACCTGAAGCGTCAGTAATCCGAGGTACCACTGCAGCTTCATTGTGGTAATCATACAGGGGCCAAAGTACACCTTAATTAAGAGGTGATAAGGGATGGGGGAGAGATTTGATTCAGGCCACATTTGAAGATGAACCTATTAACTTTGTACTTTCTGAAACAATACAAGCCTGAACACACAGCCATCCATCAAAATCCACACTTATCTAAATCTTGCAGTGAAGGTCTCCGGCCACCGAAGCTTTACAAAAATGCATATATTAGGGGAATGAACATAACAGTAGAAATGACATACGAAAATGCGTTACATTAGGAGCAAGTGCTCGCAAAAATGTTTACTCTAGTCAAAACCACATACAAAATCTGTTTCTTCAGAGAAATTCACACTGTTTAGCCCTCGCCATCCTTGAGATTTCCCCTATCAAAATCAAAATATCTCTCTCTCTCTCTCTCTCTCTCTCTCTCTCTCACACACACACACACACACACACACACAAAGAGAGAGCTGCTGTTAATTTTGCTGGAGAAAAATGAATCCAGATTTTTTCGTACATTGGGGCAAATGCAATAGGAGCTTTGTGTGTGTGTGTGTGTGTGTGTGTGTGTGTGTGTGTGTGTGTGTGTGTGATTTTGATCAGAAAAACTGCTTTGGGGAGCATTAAACACCTCTTTCCCCTGGTCTGAACTGCCTTCACACCCACATCCTTGCTTAAGATTTATCTTAAAAGAAGCAGAAGAAGAGGAGCAGGAGAAACTGATAAGGAGTCTTATTTCAAACCTCTAAGAAAGTTATTTTAGCATCAACCAACCCCTAAATCTTTTCAAGTGATCCATGCTTTCAAATGATAAATTAAAAAAAAGACCTGCAAGGTTGCAGTAGCCTTGGGATTATAGCTGCCGTTCTCCACTGTTGTCTTCTGAAAAGTTTAAGAACCAGGTTGCAGCATTGCTTCTCTCAGGATATATATAACCTTCTGGTGTTTTGCATCAATCCAGGCTCTTACCAACTTCACTTTGTTGCAATTCTTTAGCAAGTCAGCCCCTCAGAGATCAGAACTCCTGACAGGCACCACAAGGGAGATAGTTAGGAGGTTCAAAACTTCCACAATGTTTTCGAACATTTGTACAGCATCACTGTTCTCTGCAAGGGGAAGGAAAAAAACAACTGTATTCTTGAATTTGGATACTCTGCTGTTCTGATCCAATGTGAATGTGCTTTTGTGCTGCCCGGTGAGGTGAGATATGAAGGAGCCCTTGAATAATGGTGGTGAGGAGGAGGCAAGAGCCCACAAGCCTGACCCCCCCCCCCAGTTTCAACCTATTCATGCCCCTCCCCGAGATGTGAAACCTCTGGCCCTGCAGTTGTTGCTGGACTACAACTCCCATCATCCCTTGCTATTCTGCTTGGGACTGATGGGAGCTTGAGTTCAGTGACATCTGGAGAACTAGAGGGGTCCAGGGCAACCTCATCAAAGTGCGTCAGGGGTGGCATCTCACTCTCAGGCCCGTGGGTGCCCACTGCCACAACGTAGACATGTGATGTCACACACACACATACAAAACTCCCTCCCCGGAAAAGGGTGCCTTTCTCACTGGCTGCAGAAAACTGAACTGCTTTTCTCTTGGAACAACAATTTTCTCTGCACAGAACTACAATTCCCAGAGTTCCATGTCAAGAAGAACTGGCCATTCTGATAATTTTAGCTCTGTGAGGGGAACAGGGGTCCCCTAACAGCTCTCAGCACCTCTTAACAAACATTTATTTATTTATTGAAGTTATATATCGCCCTATACCTGGAGTCTCAGGGCGGTTCACAGAACAAAATCAAAATATAAAACCACAAAATATATATTCATAATACCCCCCCAAAAAAACCCCTCACATTTTAAAAGGGCATAGGATGTAAATTGGATCAACCAAAGGCCTGGTTAAAAAGAATCATTTTTGCCTGGTGTCTAAAGGTGTATAATGAAGGTGCCAGGCGAACTTCCCTGGGGAGAGTATTCCGCAGAAGGGGAGCCACTGCAGAGAAGGCCCTGTTCTCGTGTTGCCACCCTCCGGATCTCTTGAAGAGGAGGCTCACGAAGAAGGGCCTCAGAAGATGATCTCAGGGTCTGGGTAGGTTCATATGGAAAGAGGTGATGCTTGAGGCATTGCGGTCCTGAGCCATTTCAAGAGGTCAAAACTAGCACTTTGAATTGGGCACAAAAACTAATTAGCAGCCACTGCAGTTGGACCAGGATCGGTGTAATATGCTCAAACTGTCTTGCTCTGGTGAGCAATCTGGCCACTGAATTCCACACTAGCTGAAGTTTCCGAACAGTCTTCAGAGGCAGCCCTACATATAACGCATTGCAGTAATCTAACCTTGAGGTTACCAGAGCATAGACAGCAGTAGTTAGGCTATCCCTGTCCAGATAGGGGCGTAGCTGGGATACCATCTGAAGCTGAAGGAGGCACTGAGGCCACCTGAGCCTTGAGCGACAGCAAAGGATCTAGGCGGACCTTCCAAGCTACGAACCTGCTCCTTCAGAGGAAGTATAACCCCATCAAGAACCCATCAAGGAACTATAGTTCCTTCCCAGGATTCTTTGGGGGAAGCCATGACTTTTCAAAATGATATTACACTGCTTTAAATGTGTGGTGCAGACAGGGCCTAACAGTGAATGCTTGTGAATGCTTATGTAGCCAAACCAGCACCATCTACACAGAAGTGGCATGTATAATTAGGTAAAGGTAAAGGGACCCCTGACCATTAGGTCCAGTTGTGACCGACTCTGGGGTTGCTGTGCTCATCTCACTTTATTGGCCGAGGGAGTTGGCGTACAGCTTCCGGGTCATGTAGCCGGCATGATTAAGCCACTTCTGGCGAACCAGAGCAGCGCACAGAAACACCGTTTACCTTCCCACCGGAGCGGTACCTATTTATCTACTTGCACTTTGATGTGCTTTCGAACTGCTAGGTTGGCAGGAGCTGGGACTGAGCAACAGGAGCTCACCCTGTTGCAGGGATTCGAACTGCCGACCTTCTGATCGGCGAGTCCTAGGCTCTGTGATTTAACCCACAGCACCACCCGCGTCCCTTGGCATGTATAATTAGGCTTGTTTAAAATGAAAAGGTGGTGGGTGGGGAACACAACAAAGCTCAGTGAGGACTTAGCATGCTCAGAAGGCACAGAAAGCTGACTCTTCTTCTTTGGCGATCACTCATACCTGAGTAAGATTGTCTTCCATAAACATGGTTTTAACAGTGACTCCATAAGCGACTGTGGAGGCCAATTCTGGATCCACACATCCTTCCACAGTGGGAACATAGGCTTCTGGGCGGGAGTTGATCACGGTGAGGGTTTGCCAAACGTGTCTTCCTCTTTGCACGTTTCTCCCCTTTGTTCTGAGAAGATTCGAAGATGCTTCGTCCTTCAAGTATCTTTGAAGCCCATGACACCTTTGGTAAAGGCTGTTCTGGAGCACTCATAGGCCAGTGTTTCCCAGTTGTCTGTGTTTATACTACATTTTTAAAAAAGTTTCCTTGAGAGAGTCTTTAAACCTCTTTTTGTTGACCACCAGCATTACACTTTCCATTTTAAAGTTTGGAATAGAGTAGTTGCTTTGGAAGATGATAATCAGGCATCTGAATAACATGACCAGTCCAATGAAGTTGATGTTGAAGAATCATTGTGTTTGGGGGAAGCAATGCCTCTATATGCTTGTTGCCGGAAACCTCAGGTGGGGAGAAGGATATTGTGCTTGGGGACTGCTTGAGGGGGATGTGGGTGGCGCTGTGGTCTAAACCACAGAGCCTAGGGCTTGCCGATCAGAAGGACGGCGGTTTGAATCCCCGCGAAGGGGTGAGCTCCCGTTGTTTGGTCCCAGCTCCTGCCCACCTAGAAGTTTGAAAGCCTGTCAAGTGCAGGTAGATAAATAGGTAGCGCTCCGGCGGGAAGGTAAACGGCATTTCCGTGCGCTGCTCTGGTTCGCTAGAAGCGGCTTAGTCATGCTGGCCACATGACCTGGAAGCTGTCTGTGGACAAATGCCGGCTCCCTCGGCCTATAGAGCGAGATGAGCGCTGCAACCCCAGATTCATCTGCAACTGGACCTAATGGTCAGGTGTACCTTTACCTTTTTACTGCTTGAGGATTCCCACAGGCATCTGGTTGGCCACTGTGAGAACAGAACGCTGGACTAGATGGCTGATCCAGCAGGCCCTTCTTATGTTTTTAAAGAAGGAAGATACAAGTAGAGAGAGGAGGTGTTTATATTCACCCCCAACATCTGTTTCAAATTTTAGGTAAGCTTGGAGAATGACAAAAGTGACCACTAGGGGTCAGAAAACAACCAGGAATGATCAATGCCTTTTAAAATTTTGTGATAAGGAAGGATAAAATTCTGGAAAAAAGGAGGACAAAGAGGAGATGAAGGTGTGATTGAAATAGAATGAGAGGCTTCTGATCTCATTACAGGGCCTGCCAGAGTCCTGACATCAAATTACATCATGGACATCAGCCCATGACAATGAGAAATGTACGTCTTCTTCATGTTTCATGTAGCTATTTCTGATGATAACTTCCCTAGCCATTCTCTGTCTCACACATTGGATCTAGAAAAGCAAGAGGTTGTGTAATCAGCAAGTTACAGCAACTGAAGGTACAAACAACCCTTTAATGCTTGGTGTGGGTTGAACAGGTTGCGTTCCTCCCTTCACCCCAGCTTGAAGCATAGGCCTCCTTTTTAATTTTTTACCACACCTGTTCATCCTTTTCCTGCCCTCATTCCAAGGAATTCTGCCCCTGTAAATGGAGGTTAAAACATGTTTTCTAACCATGGTTAAGTCTGTTGTTCTAAACATACAGAGGCCAATTCCGCTCAGCATGAAAGCATAGCTGTCAACGGTTTCCCTTTTTTAAGGGAAATTCCCTTATTCTGAATAGGATTCCTTGCAAGAAAAGGGAAAAGTTGACAGCTATGCATGAGAGTCATTTGGAGACCCCGATTCACCTCATGGAGCTCCAGTTCCCAGAATTCCCTGGGAAGAGGGATTGATGTTAAACCACTCTTAGCACCCTTAACAAAGTCCAGCACCCAGTAATTTTGGGGGGATGCCTTGTCCATTTAAAGTGATATGATATTGTTTTAAATGTGTGGTGAAGAGGGGGCCAACTACTACTCTTCTTGACTTTAAAGGGACAGCTTTTTCTTTTCCACATATTCTTCCGCATGTTAGACACTGAAGCCGGGTGCTCCGTATGTACAAGGGGCTACAAATATAATAGGAGCAGTGCTATTAGGGGTGTGGGGTTGTTTAACCCTTTCATCCCTACCATTTCCCTGGTTTAAGTTACCCCACCCCCCCAGCTGCTATATAAGAAAATTACAACAGATTCCACAATTGGTCATGTGTTGTATGTAGAATGTTCTGGATCATTCCTATTTTCAGCTTTAAGAAGGGGAAACAGGGTGAAAGCAAAGCATCGGTTTGTGGTGGTGGTTTGTGTTGTGCCGAGATCAGTAGGCTTTTCAGAGCGATACAGGAAACTCCCTTTCTGTCATAATGTGGTGAACTTTTGACAGAAGGATCTGTTAAGAGCTATGGGCCACCAGACACCCTCCTCATTTCAGCAGAACAGCTACTCTTCAGCTTTGAGCCGAAAGATGTTCCTGGCCCTGCTCTTCACAGTTGGTGAGCTTGCTATTTGCTCTTGATGTCTAGCTTATCCTGTGAACTGTTGTTTGTTAAGGATGCTGAATGTCATTAGGAGACACTTATTCCCCTCAGATATACAATTACTACAATGGTTTAACTATCAATCCTCTTTCACAGGGAAGTCTGAGAATTGTAGTTCTGTGAGGTGAATAGGGAGCTGCCCATCAACATTCAGCATGCTTAACAAATTACAGCACCCAGAATTCTTCAGGGGAAGCCATGACTGTTTCAAGTGCTATCATAGTGCTTTCAGTGTACGGTGTGGCCCGAGTCAAACCATATGTCCATCTAGCCTCGGACTAGGCAATGCGCTGTCCTCCAAATATTGTTGGTCCTCAACTCTCATCATTTCTGATCAGGCAGAGGGCCTTCTTGGTAGTGGCGCCCTCCCCGTGGAATGCCCTCCCATCAAATGTCAAGGAGATAAGTAACGACACAACCTTTAGAAGACATCTGAAGGCAGCCCTATATTGGGTGGTTTTTAATGTTTAATGTTTTATTATGTTTTTGTATATGCTGGGAGTTGTTCAGAGTGGCTGGGGCAACCCAGCCAGATGTACAGAGTACAAATAATACTATTATTATTATTATTATTATTATTATTATTATTATTATTATTCATGCTGGCTGGGGCTGATGGGAGTTGTGGTCCAGGAACAACTCTGGGGGGCGCCATGTAAGCTAAGCCTGATCTAGTCCAATAATCTGACCAGCAGTAGCTTTCTAGGGTCTTAGACAGAGATTGTTCCAGTCCATCTAGCTCCATATTGTCTACATCAACTGGCAGAGGCTCTCCAGGATTTCAGACAGAATGTCTCTCCCAGTCCTACCTGTAGATGCTGTGAGAGATTGAACCCGGGACTTTCTGCTCCCCCAGTGAGTTACAGCCCTTCCTTCAGCACCCTCTTCCTATAATCACCATCTCTTTCCACATAGTGGCTCAGTGCTTTGTCTTTGGCCAAGTCATGCAACCTGAGAAAGTCTTCTCCTTGGAAGGAGGCAAGATCCTGATTGACTGTACTCAAAACCTAAGTGCGTCCCACGACACGATGTATTGGTACAAGCAGACTGGAAGCACAATGTCCTACTTGGGACACGGCTATGATGGAAAGTCTGTTGCAGCTGCTGAGGAGTTCATGCTAGACGTGATCAAAGAATCTCGCTGCACCACACTGAAAAAAGACGTGGCAAGACTGAGTGACGCTGCTGTATACTTCTGTGCCATGAGTAACACAGTGGAAGGAAGCCAGGCGCCATCTGCACAAAAGCTGCCAGCCTGCTCAGTGTTGCTGTTGGAGCAGAATCTCAGCACAGTGCCCTGCCGTGGATACCATTGACAGGATCCTAGAGTTGGAAGGACCCTAAAAGGTTTTCCAGTCCACCCTCCTGTCAGTAAACAGCTGCTATAGCATCCCTGAAAGGCGGCCAGTCAACTTCTAATGGAGAAGAGTCCATTCCTTTCCAAGACACTCTGATCCACTGTCAAACAGAAGGATGTAAGAATAGGTTGCTGGATTGGATGAAAGGTCTGTCTGGTCCAGCATTCTGAGTTCCATCCAATGCTTACCCCAGCGTAGACCCACTGAAGTTAATGAACATGACTTTTTGGACTACTTAAAGAAATGCTACCATATGACGAACTTGCGAGCAGGATTTGAGCCATGAGCAACGTGAGTAATAAGATTATAATATTGAGGTTATGATTTAGTAGGTAGAAGATAGGGCAGCAGAAGTGAAGAAACAGCAATTCCATGGGAAATTGGGTGGGAAATTAACAAAAATAAGCAAAAAGATGTAATTGTGTTTTGATTGTACAGTGGACGCTCGGGTTGCAAACGTGATCCATGCGGGATGCATGTTCGCAACCCGCAGTGTTCGCAACCTGTGTCTGTGCATGTGCGGGTTGCGATTTGGTGCTTCTGCGCATGCGCAACTGCCGAAACCTGGAAGTAACCCGTTCTGGTACTTACAGGTTTCGGAGGTCCGTAACCCAAAAAAAGCAGCCTGAAGTGGCTGTAACCCGAGGTATGACTGAATATGTTATGTTGAAACTTAATAAAATATAGTTGGAAAAAAGAAGTTAATGAACATGATTAAGTCCATGAATTTCAGTGGGCCTACTCTGAATAAGACTTAGTTGGGTAGAACCCTTTGTTCCCACAGTCCAGATGGCTACTTCAAGGGTAAAAGGTAAAAGGCAAAGGACCCCTGGATGGTTGCCAAGTCAAAGGTGACTATGGGGTGTGGCAATCATCTCGCTTTCAGACCGAGGGAGTCAGTGTTTGTCCTCAGACAGCTTTCCGGGTCATGTGGCCAGCATGACTAAACTGCTTCTGGTGCAACTGGACACTGTGACGGAAACCAGAGCACACGGAAACGCCATTTACCTTCCCACTACAGTGGTACCTATTTATCTATTTGCACTAGTGTCCTTTTGAAGTGCTAGGTTGGCAGGAGCTGGAGGAATGGGAGCTCACTCAGTCGCAGGGATTCAAACTGCCGACCTTCTGATCAGCAAGCCCAAGAGGCTCAGTGGTTTAGACCACAGCGCCACTCGCGTCCACTCCAAGGGTAACCAATGAAGGGCACACCAGATGCTGTTGGACTGCAGCTCCCATCTGGCCTGGCATACTTTTCTTACAGTGGCCAACCAGATGCATATAGGAAGCCTGCAAGGAGGGCAGGAGTTCAGCAGTGCTCTCCACAATTCTGATTCCAAGCAACAGGTTTTCAGAGGCATGCTGCCTGTGACATTGTAGGGAGTACATAGCCATCATGGCCTTTGTGCATCCTTCACAACCTTTAGAGGTCACATGTAACTCCTTGGCTTTCCTATCAAGTCACTAATCCTTAAAACTGGAGATGATCATTTCCTTGGAGAGTGCTAAGGGTGCCACAGAGATCTTTTAAAGGCCCCAGGCTTTGTTTGACAGCCCACCTCTAAGAGACGACTGCCTCCCCATCCATTTTACAGGCAGCTAATTAACTGTTCAAAACAACTGATGCAACACTGCTGGTGATTTTACTGAGCACTGCCATGAGACAGGGAGACTGGAAGGCATTCTCCAGAGTCTCAAATCCCTACAGAAGGACACAGAAGATGTAAAGATGCCTCCAGAAGACTGGGGCTGTTCAGACTTTCAGGACCTGCAACGCAGGAGATCTGCATTTTTACTGAACTGCTGTAAGAGCAAAGTAGATTTTCTTGTGAAAGAAAGAAGGGAAGACGCCCGCTCTGATCAATCATTAGAAGTTTTATTTCAAGGAAACAGGTGCTGGTGGTGGGCTGAGATGATAAGATTCAGCATCAGAGAGAAGAACCAAGTAATGCAGTAACTCCCTGTCTTCGATGCATGCAGGGTAAGAGAATATTTCTTTTCTCCAGCTCCTTTTCTTTGTTGTTGAAATGCTTTTTAAACATCTACCTTTCCTTATTTAAAAGGTCCCATTTTGCTGCCAATTCACCAAATGCATTTGCCCTGTTCTTTGGTACAAACTGGCTGAACGGCTTGCAAAGGTCAATGATCCTACTCTTCCGCTTGCAATCTAGGAGGGATGACACAAAGGGGAAAAGGGATAGGAAGGGAGGAGGGACAACAAACAAACTCAGGTGCTAGTTCAGGGTGCGGTCCTCCAGATGTTCTCTTCATCCGTGACTATTGGCCATGCTGGCAAGGACTGATGGGAGCTGGAGCTTAATAAAAAGACCTGGTAGCACACATGTTTCTCACCACTGAGGGCTCATCCGGACTTCCTTTTGTGCCATGTTTCTAGGAATAGGTTTATACGTCAATGAGCCACAAAGCTGGGATAGCTCAGTTGGTAGATTTTTAATCTCAAGGTTGTGAGATTTCACCTTGGGTGAAAAATTCCTGCATTGCAGGGCGTTGGCAGGCATGTCCAACAGGCAGATCGTGATCTACCGGTAGATCACTGGACGTCTGTGGTAGATCACTGGTAAATCACTGGCTCCCCCCAAAAACACTCAACAACCTTGGCTCCCCTAAAAAATGCTCAACAACCTGAACCCCCCAAACAGGGCTTTCCCTCCTAAAAAAAGAAGCTCAATAACTTTGACCTGAGCCCCCCAAAATGGGGTTTATCACTGTCAGTTTTTAACTCTGAGAAGATCCCAGTCTCTTGGGAATTGGCCATCCCTAGATTAGATCACCCACATGGTCCCTTCCAACTCCATGATTCTATGATATCTGAGCACTTTTTTTTTTGTCCTGCTGCTTTCTGGATGAAAAAAACTGCTCTTTACTGCTGAATTGGAGCAAACAGCAATATGTGGAAAATCCAAATTGTCATTTGTTCTGATTCAGCATTCGGAACAGGTTTGTGCAGGGAATGCACTTGGACACAATGCTTTAACACATGCCTAGAAAGTGCAGGGCAAGTGGATGAGCCCAGAATTAGTTCTTAATTAAAATAGCCTTCTTCCCTTCTCTCCTTCTGCTGAAACTGCTTCCAGGTGACAACTGATGGAGAGAGCAGCATGCCAGAGCTGGCTTCTCAGCAGAATTTCCCTCACTCTAGCTCTGCTGCAGTCTGATTCAGGATAATTGCCTTTATTGCATTATTATTCATATATAACTTCTGCATTTGCAAAATCCATTTAAAATCTTCACTTTGGTGAAATGCTTGCAGAATTACCCCAGGCTCTTAGCTGCTGGAGGCACCTAATTTAGCCTTGCTCACCCACTCCAGCTGCTACAACCTGCCCTTCTGATGAGGTGGGCAGCTTCCCATTTTAGAGATGGAGGAACTGAGTCCAAAGGGTGCACAGTGAATTCATGGCACGGATTTCTGCAGGGCTAATTCTGGAATGATTCCCATGGAGTGTGCTGAAAGCTTGATAGCAAAATGGGTACTTTGCCTGAAGATTATCTGGAAAAGATCTGTGAATGAGATTCCGCAGAAACTTGCACAGTTCACACATTTATGCACATTGCTGGACACCCAGCACTTTACAGCCTCATCCTAAAAATGCTTACCTAGTTGCAAATCCTATTGGCTTACTCAGAAGTAAGTTCTAAGAGGTTGTAGCCTGACACTATGCAAGCTTACTCAGAAATAAGAGTTCAAAGGGATTTGCAGTCCAATTGATGCTCCAATCTGTTTTGCAGCCTCTCCTCTCCCTTCTGCTGCTCACTTGCTTCCAGCCCCCAACCCCTGGTGCTTTCCTTCCCTCAGCTGCTATTCATTCCAGGCTCTGCCTTACAGTGTGTCCCTCCTATGTCAGATAGCCAGTCAGGACAGGAGGAAGAAGATGAGCTAGGGCTCTTATCTGCAACTCCTCCAATAATATCTAGTGCTGACTCTGGGTGTATATGCTTCTGTTTGAAACCTTGGAGAATTACTTCCAGCTCCTGTAAAATGGGGAACCTTCCAGATGTTGACCACAAGTCCCATCATCCTTGTCCATCAGCCATGCAGGCTGGGTCTAATGAGAGTTGAGATTCCATCAACATCTGGAGGGCTACAGATTCCTCACAACAGATGTAGACCCTATGCAACTCAGTATCCTAAATAGTTTCGCTGCATTTCTGAAGAATTGATCAAGACTGTGTGTTTTCTCTCCCCCCCCCCCCAACCAAAAAACATCCCTTTAGCAACATGGTTGGATCTGAAATGCGAAACCACACCGTAATCTTGGAATTCATTCTCCTTGGCATCCCCCACACCGAAGGCATACACAACATCCTCTTTGCCGTCTTTCTATCTTTCTACCTCATCACTTTGCTCGGCAACCTCCTCATCCTCTCTGCCATCATCACTGATGCTCGCCTCCACACTCCCATGTACTGGTTCCTCTGCAATCTCTCTGTGGTAGACCTGGGCTTCTCCTCCATCAGCACTCCCAAGTTCCTGGCCAACATCTGGGCAGGGAGCAGAACCATCTCCTTAGGCGGATGCATGTGCCAGGTCTTCTTCTACCACTTCCTGGGAAGCACCGAGTGCCTCCTCTACACAGTCATGGCCTATGATCGCTATGCTGCCATCTGCCACCCACTGAGGTACACAGTCATCATGAACCGGAAAGTGTGTGCCCTTCTGGCAGCGGGCACATGGTTCACTAGTTCGTTCCATGCCACCATTTTGACCAGCTTGACCTTCACGTTGCCTTACTGCAGAACCAACGAGGTGGACTACTTCTTGTGCGACATCTTCCCAGTGGTCAAGCTAGCCTGCGCCGACACCTACATCATCGAGACGGTGAGCTTCACCAACATCGGCGTGGTGCCCATGGCCTGCTTCTGTCTTATCCTCACATCCTACGTCAGAATTGCCGTCTCGGTCCTGAAGATGCGCTCGGCGGAAAGCCGGCGCAAGGCAGCTTCCACCTGCGCGTCCCACTTGACTGTCGTTTGCTTCTTCTTTGGGCCCTGTGCTCTCCTCTACACCCAGCCGTCCCTGAGCGATGTGCTAGCTACACCCATCCAGATTTTCTGCAATGTGGTCACCCCAATGTTGAACCCCATCATCTACACTCTGCGGAACAAGGAGGTTCAGGCAGCTTTCAAGAGGATGAAGGGTGCTTAGATCCTTTCCGTTGAAGAGGAGGAAACAAATTGGAAACAGAACATCAGATTAAGCTTCTCACCTCTGGATGGCACAATATGAAAAGTCCGCTCCACTTCCTAGTGGGGAGGAGTTGTGGTGGACCACGTGGCCACCCCCGGGGTGGCGGACGAAGGGGTGGCGGCATTGCCCTGGGGATCCTGGCTGTGTCACCACTCAGCCAGCCAATCTGCTGGCTGGTGGGGGCGTGGCCGGGACCATTTAAACGGAGGCGCGAGCCGGAGGGCTTCCTCTTGGCTCGCTCCTTCAATCTCCTGCCCTTCCTCCCTTTTCACAGGTTTTAATTGGCCTTGCTATGGACCTTGGTCGGTTGCTGTTGAGGGGCCTGGTAGGAATTTTTCCACTTGACAAAATTTGCACGGGCCATTTGGTTTTCACCTACCTCATAGCAATCGTCACAACTTTGTAAGGTTTGAGGTTAGGCATTGTTTGATCTTTTGATGGGGGAGGTGAGGTGTGGCCATCAACTGCCCCTCCAAGCTTAAGGGTATTCTGTTAAAGGAATCTGGGGGTGTGGATCTTGTCTGAAGCCTGGGGTGGGGCTAGGGCCATGACCCAACCCCATCAGGAACACCTGGGGGAGCTTGAGTTGGTTTGCATCGACAGGGCTCCCCCTTCTGGTGGTTTACCCTTACCGGACTCCCTGCACAGCAGGCAAGAGTCAGATATAGTCGGGTCCATTCAATACCTAAGCCAATTACTGCTCACATTCTGTAATCAGTAAATTTGTGGCCTAAATTTGCCCAATAACATTAACCTAATATCTGTGTCCTGGTGTGTTTTATTTCTCAACGAGGGGTGGTTGTGGGGTCTAGACAAGCAACATGAGGGCACATTGCTTTTCCAGAGATTGGGATCCTCAGGCCTGGGAGCAAAATACAGCCCTTCAGACCACACGATGTGACCTTCAAGGCTCTTCTCAGGGCATGTCCCTTCCCAGGCCACATCCCCTTTCTCAGGAAGTGCTTTTGATTGTTTGGAATGTGTCTGAGATAAGGCCCAGTGAAGCAAGATTATTTAGCAAGGAGGAGAGGAATAAAAACAATTATTATTATTCATCATCTATTATAGCAGGTGAATCTCAAGGGGTGTCCAGAGCCCTGTCTGGTCCTGTTGTGTTGGGTGACTTTCATTTCGTAAGGCTCAATCATGTCAACAAACTGCTTGGATCGGTCAGGGCGATCACTTGTGCTCTAGACCCTTGCTCTTCTTGACTGATTAAAAGTACAATGGTACCTCAGGTTACAGATTCTTCAGGTTCAGGTTACAGACTCCGCTAACCCAGAAATAGTACCTCGGATTAAGAACATTGCTTCAGGATGAGAACTGAAATCGCGCGGCAGCAATGGGAGGCCCCATTTGCTAAAGTGGTACCTCAGGTTAAGAACGGACCTCCAGAATCAACTAAGTTCTTAACCTAAGGTACCACTGTAGCAGGAAATGGGGCAGCTGTCTGGGCTAGGGAAGTGATCAATGCCTTCTTGCCAGAGGGCAGTGGTGGAGTGTGTCTTCCTGGCATTCAGGGCTGGCAGGTGGGTGCCGATGCACGAGCCCAACCCTTGCCACCAATGTGATGCCAGTCCCAACCTGCTTTGCGAGGCTGGGATGATCTGGCTAGGGGAGGGTGGCATGAGAAAGAAGCAACAGCCATGCACCCTTTGATCCCTTCCTTGCCCTTGCTTTGTGGGGCTGGAAGGGAAGAGGGGGTAGTCCCTGCCTGCTTAAAGGAGGTAGCAGTAAACCCTGGATTCAGAAAATCTAAGTAACTACCAGCCAGTTGCTAATCTCCCCTTCTTGACAAGGCTCTTGAGTGGGTGGCTGCGGACCAGATCCAGGCACTCTTGGAGGAAATGGATATTCTAGATCCATTTCAATCAGGGTTTAGTCCTGGTTTTGGCACACAACTGCTTTGGTCACCCTGTATGATGACCTCTGTCAGTAGAGAGACATCATGCTCGACTTCTCGGTTACAACTGCAGGTGTAGCAGTGGATGTGGTGGTCCATTGACTTGCCTTGGTAATGGACTGGATGAGAGTCAATAAATTGAAGCTCAATCCAGATAAGAACGAGGCACTGTTACTGGGCGGTTCCCCAGAGTGGATGAATGGGAGGTTGCCTGCTCTTGGTGGGGTTACGCTCCCTCTGAAGAAGTGGGTATGTAGCAATACAAAACACAAGCTTAACACCTAAACACAATAAACAAAACAAAACAAAAACAATTTAAAAACACACATCATACCTTTACCATAATCTATCTTTAATTCCCTTGTTTCATTGACCTCCTCTCAGCTCCCTTTTTGTATTCCACTTCTATAAGTTATCTCAGCAATTCCTTTTGTTTCTTTTTTCTTTTTCTTCTTTTTTGTAAGTTTTAAAAGTAATAAATATCATTAAAAAAGAAGAAGAAGAAGTGGGTATGTAGCTTGGGGTTACTTCTGGGTCATTTGCTGTCACTTGAGGCTCAGGTGGCCCCAGTGGTGGGGAATACCTTCCACCAGCTTCGGCTGGTGGCCCAGCTACGCCCCTATCTGGGTAGGGATAGCCTAATTTTTGTTGTCTATGCTCTGGTAATCTCTAGGTTAGATTATGGCAACATTATTTCTGAAGATGGTTCAGAAACTCCAGCTGGTGCAGAATTTGGCAGTCAAGTTGTTCACCAGGACAAGACAGCTTGAGCATATTAAGCTGATTCTGGCCTGATTGTACCAGCTGCCAGTTAGTTTCTGGGCCCAATTCAAAGTGCTGGTTTTGACCTCTAAAGCCTTAAATGGCACAGGACCACAATACCTCAAGGACTGCCTCTCCCCATATGTACTGCCTCGGACCCTGCACTCATCATCTGTAATCACCGCCCTGAGACCTTCGGGTAAAGGGCGGTATAGAAATTCAATAAACAATAATCTTCTGAGGTCCTTCTTTGAGTGCCTCCTCCATGAGACGTCCAGAGGATGGGCCTTTTCGGTGGTGGCTCCCCATTTGTGGAATGCTCTCCCTAAGGAGGTTTGCCTAGCACCTTCATTACATATCTTTAGGCACCAGGTGAAAACATTTCCCTTCAGCCAGTTGTCTGGCTGATTAACATTCTATGGCTTTTTAAATGTGTCTGTAGGAGAGAGGGAGGGATAGGCTTCAGACAAAGTCCCTTCCCAGTCCTACCTGGAGATGCTAGAGATTGAACCTGGGACTTTTGGAAAACAAAGCAGATACTGTACCATGGAGCTGTAACTCTTCACATCACTCATTGAATTGTAGTTGACTATGTGAAGCAGTGTGAAAAAATGGTGATGTGAGGTTAGGTTTTTTTTTTTTTTAAAAAAAAACATTTTTAAATGAAAGTCTTTCTCAGGAAGGAAAGAGATGTCACCACAGAGTCAGGGCAGGGAAGGATTCAGTGGTTGGAGTGCATGTTGGTACCAGTGACATGGGGAAATGTGGTCCTGAGGCCTGGAAGCAGCAGCTGGTGCAGAACTCTGTGGCCAGGCTCTCGAGTGACGCAACTGGATATGCATCTATTATACCTGTACTGAGAGAAGTGCATTGGCTGACAATCAGCTACCAGATCACCTTGGAGGTCTTCTTCTTCTTCTTCTTTGTTCATGTAGAAGCTGCTGGATAAACAAAAACTGGCTCTTGTATCAAAATAAAAATTTTCCAGTACAGAAATATGCTTCAGTCTTCCATTTCAACATACATTAAACCAGTGGAGTAGCATGGGGGGAGGGTGAGTCACAAGGGCAGTTGCCCTGGGCGCAAAATTGTTCGGGGATACAAAATTTCAACATCCGGTGCTGCCTCAATACAGTTGCTTGCTTCTGTAGCTGGTTTCCATTGAAAACAGCTTCTCCATGTGAACCAGGAAGTGACCTCTGCAGACAATGAATGACTCTTTTTGTATCTCTGCAACTGTGATCTCCCAGGTGAATGTGCATGCCTACTCCACCTGTTTACCTCCCTATCACTACCCCCTCTGCATGGCCCTGGGCACTGGCAACCCACGCTATGCCACTGCATTAAACAGTTATTCTTAACAGAGACCAGGTAACCTGTAAGATCGCCTGCTCCTGTGTAAGGTCTCTTAGATCATGCAGTTGCTTTCAGGTAGGAACTTTGTTATGTAGAAACTTAGTTCGAGCTACAAATAATAAAAATCTATGTGCAAAGAGACAAGAGCAGTGGAGATTGGTTCATTAGGGTGATTTGGATATTCCCTGTGCCAGCTTCAGTCTGTTCAGTGATTCCGCACCTGCCTGCCTTCTTACTTCCAACCAATCAGGGAGTGACTTTGCCTATCGTTGGCTCTAGCTCCTCTTCCTATTGGTCCTCCAGGCTTCATCCCTACCAACCACGAAAGGGCAACAGGCCTGTTTGCTGTTATTAATTTTGGCAGCTATACTGTTCCCCGTGGAAACTAAAGGAAGCCATGAACATGTATGTGGGAAAGGAAGCACAGCTTGTATTTTGAAACAGTAAATTCAGCATGGATGTAGGAAGCTGCCTTATATTGGTTCATCCAGCACAGTATTGCCAACAAAACCAGGGACCTTTTGCACACAAAAGATGTACTCTACCACTGAGTTATGGCCTTTCACTCTGCCATGATGATATTTTGAAAATCTGATGTAACTCCAAATGGAGTTATTATAAGCCCATGGTACATAGTTATGATCAAAACACACAGCACAATCAAGAGTTCAGAAATGCCTTCAAATCCCCAAAGCCTGGAAATCAGAAACCTAGGGAGGAAAGAAATGCACAAGGGAGGGAGAGGATATAAAGAAGATCAGACACAAACACAGTATTATAAAAAAGGGAAGAACTTATAGGAAAAATCCAGAGCTGTGGGAGAATGTTAGGGATGGATTTATGATGAGAAACTGAGGACCTCTAGAGGAGAGCACTCCTTCTGCTGTGCTGGCCATTGAACACCAGCTGTTATTTCAGGGTTCAGACTTGGCTGAAGGACAGAAAAGGGATTGGCTGTCTCTCCAGATAGATGAGTGAAGGCACGAAAAAGGCACAGAACCTTTTCTACTGGGCATCTCAATATGAATAAGCAGGTGGGATTCTGTGACTTCAGGACCCAAGTCCACAACCTGTATTGCTTGGACCTCTCCTTTCTAAAAGTCTCCATTATGATAAGGACTGTTATCAGATTACAACCTTTTCCTCAGTTGCATGGAATATGCGGGAGAAAAGTGACCAGCTACTAAATGTAGACAACCAGCATTCAAGTCTGGTTATATCATGTCCTCCAACCTAGAACTCTTTCCCCACAATTTATTTTGTCCATTTGTATGTCTGGAGGAAGGATAGGATTGGAGACGGCATGGTGCTCATTATTTAAAAGCATTCTCTTTTTGCATTTTCCTGGCTTACATGCGGAATGTATCTGAAAGTAGCTTCTGGAAGAAAGTACTGATGAACCGTGATTGAAATGAACCCTGGGGATGAAGTTGCGTGATTGTTGCACCAAGACTCTGAGATGATGCCTGAATCTTTAGAATTTAGGGTGGAAAATATGGATATTCCACATCTCACCACTTCCCTCCTCCCAGACAAGAGCTTGGTGTGATATCCAAAATGTTACACAGAGCTTACCAAAGCTTCATATCTTTTGTCACTCTCTTTTGTACATTGTAGTGACAAACCTTAAAGGCATTCAAAGAATGGAGTGTGAAAATCAAACAGCACTGATGTATTTTGTCCTCTTGGGGATTCCATACCCACCTGAGCTACATGCTGCTTTATTTTGCTTCTTTGTGTCCATCTACTTGCTGACCCTCCTTAGTAATCTCCTGGTCCTCTTGGCTGTGATATGTGAACCACAGCTGCACAAGCCCATGTACTGGTTCCTCTGCCACTTGTCCGTCTTGGACATTGCCACCTCGACCGTAGTGGTGCCCAAATTGATTGCTGGGTTTGTGGAGGATGGTGGGATCATCTCCTTTGCTGGTTGTGTGAGCCAACTCTTCTTCTACCACTTTGTGGGGTGCACAGAATGCTTCCTCTACACCGTGATGGCTTATGACCGCTTCCTGGCCATCTGCCGGCCTCTCCATTATGGCACCCTCATGAACCGCAATGCCTGCCTCTGGCTTGCTATTGGCACATGGGCAGGTGGTTGTTTGCACTCAGCCATGGAGACAGCTCTCACCTTCTGCTTGCCCTATGGACCAGGGAATGAGGTGAGGTATATCTTCTGTGACATTCCAGCTGTGCTGAAACTTGCCTGTGCTGATACAACCCTCAATGAGATGGTGACCTTGATTGATGTTGGTCTCGTAGCCATGACTTGTGTTTTCCTTCTCCTCATTTCTTATATGTACATTGTTTTGGCAGTCCTAAGGATTCGTAGTGCCGAGGGACGACGGCGTGCCTTCTCTACATGTACATCCCATATCATTATTGTCATGATCTGCTATATTCCTCTAACCTTTACTTATCTAAGACCAGGAGCACAAGATCCACTGGGAGGGGTGGTGGCTGTGTTTTACACCACAGTGACTCCCTTCCTGAACCCTGTCATATACACTCTGAGAAACAAGGAGATGAAAGCTGCTGTCTTGAGACTAGGAGGCAGGAAAGCATAGTTCCTCTCCCATGTGCATGCTCAGACAGATCTTTCTAAGGTCTGTTTCTGGTTGCATCTTACACTTTCAAGATATAGTCATGGCCACTAACCTGGATGGCCTTCAAAGGGTTTTAGAAAAATTCTTGTGAGATAAAGTTACCAGTGGCTACTAGTATGTCTCTGATATCATAAGTAGGGTGCTGTTTAGCTCCTGCCCTGCTAGCAGGCTTCCCATAGGCATCTGCTTGGTCAATGTGAGAACACAATGCTAGATAAGATGGACCTTTGGACAATGACCACAATGTTGATGAAGATTATTCTTATGATAACAATGATAATAATGTTATGACGTATTCTGAAAGTGGCTTGGAGAAATGATTGAGTAGAAGACTGTAGTCCAGGGGTCAGCAAAATTTTTCAGCAGGGGGCCGGTCCACTCTCCAGACTTAGACCTTGGGGGGTGGGGGTGGGTGGCGGACTATATTTTGAAAAAAATAATGAATGAATTCCTATGCCCCACAAATAACCCAGAGATGCGTTTTAAATAAAAGCACACATTCTACTCATGTAAAAAACACCAGGCAGGCCCCACAAATAACCCAGAGATGCATTTTAAATAAAAGGACACATTCTACTGATGTAAAAACACGCTGATGCCCGGACTGTCTGCGGGTCGGATTTAGAAGGCAATTGGGCTGGATCCAGCCCCCGGTCCTTAGTTTGCCTACCCAAGCTGTAGTCATATCCAAACCATCTCAAGCACATCTCAAGCACATGGTTTTCCCCAACAGGACAAATGTGTGTAAATGATGTACATGTGTAAGTGCCCAACATGCTCTGTTGACCTGTGGCTAAGCAGTGAACTGGCTGCACAGTCAAGTATTTTGAGGGGATGTGGAAGCTATAGGAAGCCTCCATTCCTGATGTTTGACCTGTGAGCGTCCACTCGCACATTCAAGTGGGCTTCTCTTGCAGTTGCAATCGGGGATTGAGGAAGGTGCACTGGAGAATTCAGCCTTGCTATTATGGGTTTGCCTGAGAACGTCTCTTGCAGTGATTCAGTTGGACAACCATCTTGCCTCAAGCAAAAGAAGGATGGCAAGTACAGCTTATTACACATGTACACAACATGCACCATTGCCATGACAAATGGCTGTAACCAGGGCACAGAGTCATAGAGTTTGGTGGAGGCCTTGTAGACCATTTACCCCAGCATCCGGCTTAATAAATAAATCCAGCATCACAAAGATGGCTGGCCAGCTTCTCTTTGAAGACCTCTAGCAGCGCAGAGCTTACGACGCCTGTAGTTAACTGGCTCTATTGCCATAAACAAATTTCTCCTGAGGTTCATGTGAAATTGATTGTCCTGTAACTTGAGCCCATTAAAGTTTGTTCTTCCCTCTGGCACTGTGTTCGTCCTCTTTCTTCCATTTGACAAGTGGAATTCCTACAAGTCCGACAAGTGAAATTCCGAAGATGAAGATTGCATGCCAGTTTATTTGTATCAGAAACATTAGAGTCATGTGAGAGGTATCTTCAGCATCACCTCGTTCACTGGGGTGAAACATCTGATTCAGTTCACATTTAAAGGTGGACCTACCTAGTTCTCACTTCCTGAAATGATACATGAACTGAAACACATCCTTCAAAATTTGCACTGAATTTTGCACTGCAAATACTGTAATGTGTACCAAAACATATACAGCAAGGTAAAGTGACCATAAAATGAATGTTAACAAAAATGTATACAAAAATGTGTGTGTTGAGCACAATCATGTATAAAAGTTTGTATATTACGAGGAATTTGCCCCTAATATGGTGAGTTTTCATGAGATTTTTTTTAAAAAAAGAAATTGCAAGCTGATGTGGAAATGTGGAGAAATGACCTTAAATCTGCAAAGATGAGAAATGGAGATTAACAAAAAAATTACAAGTTCACCCATCCCTATGCTTTACTGTTCTATTAATATAATTATTCAGAGTCAAAGTAGATGTTTCAAGAGATCAGTGATCAGGATCTGTTTCTAAAAGTTTTTTAAAAGTTTGAGAAAGTTGCCTTTTAATTTATTACTTATATAAATTGCAGTTGAGAGGGGCCCTAATGCAGACTGGGATCATGCCTGTTTTCCTGATTCTCACTAGCCAAACTGAATCTGTTATTTGCACCACCTACAGGTATACTTACAATACCTGTATGTTTTGCTTCGCAGAGTTAAAATAAATTTAGGGAGAGATTTTAAAAGGTTTAAGTTTCACTCCAAAGTAATGTGATCCCAATCCAGTATCGTGTGTCTGCTATTATTATTATTAGGTAGACATACCCTCTCCCAACATCACATCTTGTTGGGCCTCAATGCTGATACTCTTAGTATTCCTGAAAGTGAAAATCTGGACAAAATTGTTGAGTTGTTTTTTGTTTAGGTCAACGTTGTTGAGCTTTTCGGGGGAACGTTTTGCCGATTTTGCAAAAATCCACCCGTAACGACTCCTGCCCTGCAGTGATAGCTGCCAGATGGGATTTTCTTTTTTTTAGGAGACACACAGATTAAGGCATGTAAAGAGTGTCTCCCTGATATTACAGCTAAGTAGAACAGCTGCTGGCTGATAAGTCCTCCCACAACTCACTTCTTCATTCAGCCTGCCTTCCTCTCAGGAGTAGCCCCTCCCCCTCAGACCCTGTGCTCTAGAATAGTGTTCCCCAACCTTGGGCCTCCAGCTGTTTTTGGACTACAATTCCCATCATCCTTGACCACTGGTCTTGCTAGCGAGGGAAGAACAAACTTTAATGGGCTCAAGTTACAGGACAATCAATTTCACATGAACAAGGTTGGGGAACACTGCTCTAGAAGAGCACATAGCCGCATCCACAAACAAACAAACAAACAAACAAACAAACAAACAAACAAACTCACAATCAAATCTCCAAACAGCTCAGACAACCAACCAGCCTTAAACCAAAAGACACAAGCTCACATTCTTCAGCCTCCTCCACCAATCCCTCACCTCTGTTCATGAGTCCTGGTCACGAGCTCCTGGTCACGAGCCCCCAGAAGTGGTATTTCTTCTGTGATGTTTTCCCATCTTGTAATCATCATCACCACCATCATCATCATCATCATAATTTTTTATTTATACCCTGCCTATCCAGCTGGGTTTCCCCATCCACTCTGGGCAGCTTCCAACAAAAGATTAAAAATACAGTGATACCTCTGGTTACATACTTAATTCGTTCTGGAGGTCAGTTCTTAACCTGAAACTATTCTTAACCTGAGGTATCACTTTAGCTAATGGGGCCTCCTGCTGCTGCCGTGCCGCCGGAGCACGATTTCTGTTCACATCCTGAAGCAAAGTTCTTAACCCGAGGTACTATTTCTGGGTTAGTGGAATCTGTAACCTGAAGCATACGTAACCTGAAGCATATGTAACCCGAGGTACGACTGTACATTTAAACACCAGTCATTAAAAACTTCCTTAAACAGGGCTGCCTTCAGATGTCTTATAAACGTCAGATAGTTGTTTATTTCTTTGACATCTGATGGGAGGGCATTCCACAGGGCGGGTGCCACCACGAGAAGGCCCTCTGCCTGGTTCCCTGTAACCTCCCTTCTCGCAGTGAGGGAACTGCCAGAAGACCCTCAGAGCTGGACATCAGTGTCTGGGCAGAACGATGGGGTGGAGATGCTCCTTCAGGTATACTGGGCCAAGGCCAGTTAGGGCTTTAAAGGTCAGCACCAACACTTTGAATTGTGCTCGCAAACGTACTGGGAAACATATGCATCTTGCATAAGGTAATGTCTGAAATGATGAAACCATTTCACTTAGTTTGCTATCTCCTTGGAGGTTTCAGGCTTGGGAAACTGGTGAGCCATCAGGGATCAAGTCCCTTATGGTTGTCAAACTATTAAACAACAAACAAACCTGGTTGAGACACCAGGATGAGCAAAAGAGGATGGCATAAAAGCAGTGAAGTCACTGGAGTTAAGGAACAGTGTGGCACTATGTATGGTGTTCATGAGTAATGTCTCTAAAATTCATTCTCCCATTAGTTGTGCATGAGTTAGAATTAGAACATTAATTTCTTCTGCACTAATTATGTGCTCTGGAAAACTGAATGCATCCTGTAGGTAAGTCAAAAGGCAGATGTGTGTGTGAATAGATCTGTGAGAGATGGCATTCTTCGACAACCAAATTGTTATGGCTGATGTGAGAATAGCTGGTGGCATCACAATGATGGTGGAGGACTTATGGGTAATTGGCTTCATTTTGCATCTAAATTTCTCTGGCACCTGAATTGGTTTTCCACGTCACCAGTGTTGCACGGTAAACATTGGTTTATTTCTTCACATAAATGCATAAAACAACTATGGGATTTGCTGCTCAAGAAGTGCCAATGGTTGCAGGATTAGGTGGTTTTGAAATGGTAGTGTAAAAATGAAGGGAGTGGCAGGGCACCAGTGGGTATTAGCTACAATAGTTTAATGAAACCTTAGGGTTCAGAGACAGGTGCCTGCTGACTGCCTGAATTTTGTAGGAGGGCATAGCAGGAAATTTAGGTTTCTGCAATTAAAGTGGATTAAAGTTGTCCTGGCATGACAGCAGACCCTCCAAGTGTCCCTATTTTCCAGGGACATTCCTGATTTACAGTAGCCATACGAGTTTCGGATTTGATCCTGGAATGTCCAGCTTTTCCTTAGGAAGTCTCTATTTTCATTGGAGAAATGTTGGAGGGTATGGAGTTATTGGACCCTTGAGCCATCTGAAGTTTTTTTAAAAAATGTTTAATGTTTTATTATGTTTTTATATATGTTGGAAGCTGCCCAGAGTGGCTGGTGCAACCCAGTAAGGTGTGTAGGGTATAAACGGTAAAATTATCATTATGGAATGGGACATCCCTATTTTCATTGGATAAAGGTTGCAGGGTATGTGACACTGCTAGTCAGTGTAGACCATATTGCGCCAGATAGCCTGATGTGGTTTAAGGCTGCTTCCTATGTTCCTATCACTATTCAGAGCACGAGAGGAGAAACAACATGAACGTTCTTATTTTTCTGCTGCTGTAGGGATGGGTCTGACCAGAAGAACCACACAGTAGTGACCCATTTCATTCTCCTCGGGATCCCCAACACCGAAGGCCTCCAGACCATCCTCTTTGCTGTCTTCTCGGCTTTCTATCTCTGCACTTTGCTGGGAAATCTGACCATTATGTCAGCCGTCCTCCTCAACTTTCATCTCCACACCCCTATGTACTTTTTCCTCTGCAACCTGGCCATCCTAGACATTGGTTTCTCTTCCGTCACCACTCCCAAAATGTTATCTATCCTTTGGGGACAAAGCAGGACCATCTCCATAGGGGGGTGCATGTCCCAGGTCTTCTTCTACCATTTTATGGGATGTTCTGAGTGCCTGCTGTATACTGTCATGGCTTATGATCGCTACATTGCCATCTGTTACCCATTGCGGTACATGGTCATTATGAACTGGAAGGTGTGCATCATCTTGGCGGCAGGTACATGGCTCGCCAGTTCTGTTCAGGGCATTGTTCTCACCAGCCTCACGTTCACATTGCCTTATTGTGGCCCTAATGTAATAGATTATTTCTTCTGTGATGTTTTCCCAGTCGTCAAGTTGGCCTGTGCAGATACTACCACCATCGAAGCTGTGGGCTTCAACAATATTGGCATTGTGGGTGTGACCTGCTTCTTCCTCATCCTCTTGTCTTATGTCCGCATCATTTACTCCATCGCACGGATGAATTCTGGGGAGGGGAGGCGCAAAGCGGCCTCCACATGTGCCTCCCATCTTCTGGTGGTTACCTTTTTCTTTGGACCCTGTGCTTTGATTTACACCCAGCCGTCTCTGAGTGGGGTCCTGGTCACCCCGGTGCAGATCTTTGGCAATGTTGTTACACCCATGCTCAACCCAGTCATCTACACTCTGCGCAATAAGGATGTGAAAGCAGCCCTGAAGAAACTAATGGGGAGGCAGACAGTCCCACAGTTGATGGCACATTAAGGAACATCATGTTCCTAAAGGGTGCATGCTTGGAATAAACATTTTGGCCTTTTACTGAGCATATTTGAGCATATTACAGTGGTACCTTGGTTCTCAAACTTAATCTGTTCCGGATGTCTGTTCCAAAACCAACGTGTTCCAAAACCAAGGCGCTCTTTCCCATAGAAAGTAATTTAAAAACAACCCCTAAAACAGCAATTTAACATGAATTTTACTCTCTAACGACACCACTGATCCATAAAATGAAAGCAATAATTAATGTACTGTACTATAAAATAAATAAGACAGTATTGTAGATGATAAAAATTAAAAAAAAAATACCTGTAAAGATGATAGTCATTGTTTAGATGGGGGGCTTTTATCCATTTCCACAGTCACACATTTAATCAATCAACCAGTAGCTGGACTGGGTTCCACATAGTCACAAAAACAAATTAACTGAAAAAGCCTCAGAAATAAAAACGCAAAATAAATAGCAAAAACAAAAGCGCCAAACTCAATCTATTCCAGAAGTCCGTTTGACTTCTGAAATGTTCAAAAACCAAGGCGCAGCTTCTGATTGGTGCAGGTGCTCTGGAAACAATAGCCGACAGCTGAACTCGACGTTCAGCTTCCAATAAATGTTTGAAAACTGGAACACTTACTTCTGGGTTTTTGGCATTTGAGAACCAAGGCATTTGAGAGCCAAGGTACCACTGTACACCTATCCTGGTTGGGCTGCACTGGCTACCAATTAGTTCCTGGGCCCCATTCAAAGTGTTGGTTTTGGTGCTCGCTCTGACAGCACATATGCTAAAGTGTTGGTTTAGACCTACAAAGCCTTAAATGTCTTAGGACTGCAATACCTCAAGGACCGCCTCTCTCCATATGAACCTACCTGGACCCTGAGATCATCTTGTGAGGCCCTTCTTAGTGTGCTTCCTCCGTGAGAGATCCGGAGGGTGGCAACATGAGAACGGGGCCTTCTCAGCAGTGGCTCTCAGTTTGTGGAATTCTCTCCCCAGGGAGGTTTGCCTGGTGCCTTCATTATACACCTTTAGGCGCCAGGCAAAAACGTTCCTCTTTAATCAGGCCATTGACTGACTGACATCCAATGCCCTTTTAAAATGTGTGTGTGTAATTTATGGAGCTGGCAGAACTGACTGGGAGAATCCACGATCAGAAAGAAGAGGAGCACCAAGAAGATTGGAAGAAATTTAAAGACTATTTAGTTAAATATTGTAATGTAAGATAATTAGAAGATACCTGAAAGTATCTGATAGGCCTAGGATTAGAATAAAAACGTTGTATAGTAATATGGATTTAAGCCATAAGAAAAGAGAGGAAGATAGTAAACTGAAGGAGTTAATTGTTATTTTTGTTATAAACGTGGAAAATTAATATTTTTTTTTGAAAAATAAAAAAAATAAAATGTGTGTGATTATTGGGTTCTTCTTGTTCTTGTTTTTATTATGCATTTTGTGTTTTTCTGATGTGATTTTATGTTGTGAACCACGAGACCTGCAAATGTAGGGAGGTATACAATTTTTTAAAGTAATAATAATAATAATAATAATAATAATAATAATAATAATAATAAAATAATAATTCAGTGTCCTCTTCAAATGTAATCATGAATGTATCACTAGTATATTGCTTTCTGCAGCACATGGTATGGTGGTCAAGAATCTTGGAGATTTCTTCTTTTCCCTATCATTCTTAATATAGTAATGGTGCTGTTAGAACAGCCTTTGTCAACCTGGTGCCCTCCAGATGGCTTTGCACAGCAGGTCCCATCACCCTTGGCCAAGCTGCCTATGGATGATGGGAGCTGTAGTCTGGAAGGAACCAAACTGCTCTAGGATGGATTAGACAGTTGCACTGGTGCACTGCCAGTGAATTCACTGGAGCCCCCATTCTTTCGAATGCTTGAATACTGCTACCCCAAACTTGATTCCTCAAGTGAAGGCTTCTGGATGTCTCTGCAGTTGGATCCAGATTAAGTTAGTCACATTTATGTAAGCTTCTGTTGAACTCAGTGTGATATCCAAGACTAGCTTGAACCCTAGACTAGTCCGCATTGAACTCCATGTGACCAAATAACTCAATCCTGAGAAAGCTAAGCAGTCTTGCAACTATAGCCTATTTTTCTTGAGAAGAATACTGGTTTTAATGTGCTGATATGTTTCGTGGCATTATACACTGCTGTTCTGGGGGACACAAACATATTGTCTAGCGATAAGAAGATATCTGCGAAGACAAATTTGGAAACATGAGGAACACAAAGAAGTAATTTCTCTCTCTCTCTCTCTCTCTCTCTCTCTCTCTCTCTCTCTCTCTCTCTCTCTCCATGCTTCAGAACTGAGACACAGCCTGATTTTAGTTGGACCCAACATTTGTCTTTAGCAGAAGCAGTGATGGTAGGGGGAAATGGTCAAATAATCTCTGGACGTCAGTGTCTAACCACTAGGGATATTTTTTCAGTTAAAATATACCTTACCAGTTGGGAGTCCAGGACATCTCCTCCCGAACTACATATGAACCAAATGAAATGATTTACATAAGAGAGGAGATGAATTTGGGCAAATGTCGTCTATGCAAAATTTCATTATTCTTGTTTTAGTCTCCATTTATTAATTTCTGAATGAACTTTCGTGTATGTCTCACAAAGTGTTTTGTCAATGTACCATAAAACAACTAAGATAGTTTTTCCAGCTTGATGAAAAAGTCTCTGCTGCAGGTGTTCATTTTATATTATTTTAATGCCTACCTTCTGTTGTGTTTTTTCCGTTCTCTTGTTTGGTGGGATTTTATTTCTTATGTTTCAGACTCACTTTGCCATCTTGAGAAATATGAGTTAATCCTGGGTGTAACTATTTTCAATGCATATAATTTTAAATGCCCTGCCTTGCTTTTGTATGCTGACTTGATCCCATTTTATTGCTTATTTGTATTTGTTATTCAAAGCATTTGTATTTCATAGTCATAATATAAAATCCTATTAAAACAAAAGTACAATGATTTACTTCAAGGGGAGTAATAATACCACTCTATTCTGCCTTGGTCAGACCACACCTGAAATACTGTGTCCGGTTCTGGGTACCACAATTTAAGAAGGATGTTGAGAAGCTGTAACACAGGCTTCCTCAACCTCAGCCCTCCAGATGTTTTGAGGCTACGATTCCCATCATCCCTGATCACTGGTCCTGCTAGCTAGGGATCGTGGGAGTTGTAGGCCAAAAACATCTGGAGGGCCGAGGTTGAGGAACCCTACTGTAACAAGTGCAGAGGAGGGCAACCAAGATGATCATGGATCTGGAAACCAAGCCTTATGAGGAATGGTCGAGGGAGTTGGGTATGTTTAGCCCAGAGAAGAGGAGACTGAGAAGGGATATGACAGCCATCTTCAAATATCTCAAGGGCTGTCACATGGAAGATGGAGCAAGCTTGATTTCTCATGCTCTGGAGGCTAGGACCTGAACCAAAGGCTTCAAGTTACAAGAAAGGAGATTCTGACAGCAAAAGCTGTTCAATAGTAGAAAAGACTTTCCTTCCTTTGGAGGTTTTCAAGCAGAGGTTGGGTGGCCATCTCTCATGGATGCTTTAGGTGAGATTCTTGCATTGCAGGGGGTTGGAGTAGATGATCCTTGGGGTTCCTTCCAGCTCTACAATTCTGCTCTATGATTCTATGTTATGATTATGATTTTCCTTTTTTTGTATGTTTGCATTTTCATAATACTCTTTTTTTTTTTTAAAAAAAGGATATATGTGAAAGCTGTCATTGTCAATCCTGAAAGGACTGCAATGATGATGATAATGAGGTGTTACACCATGGGTAAGCAAACAAAGGCCCAGGGGCCGGATCTGGCCCAATCGCCTCCTCAATCTGGCTCACAGACGGTCCAAAAATTGGCATGTTTTTACATGAGTAGAATATGTCCTTTTATTTAAAATGCATCTCTGGGTTATTTGTGGGGCATAGGAATTTGTTAATTCCCCCCCCAAAAAAATATAGTCCGGCCCCCCACAAGGTCTGAGGGACAGTGGACCGGCCACCCTGCTGAAAAAGTTTGCTGACCCCTGTGTTATGCAATATACTTGAACTATTAAGAGCTGTTTCTTATACAGTGGTACCTCAGGTTAAGAACTTAATTCGTTCTGGAGGTCCATTCTTAACCTGAAACTGTTCTTAACCTGAGGTACCACTTTAGCTAATGGGGCCTCCTGCTGCTGCTGCCACACAATTTCTGTTCTCATCCTGAAGCAAAGTTCTTAACCCAAGGTACTATTTCTGGGTTAGCTGAGTCTGTAACCTGAAGTGTCTGTAACCCGAGGTACCACTGTATAAGCAATCAAAGAGCCATAGGGATATGATCACTGGGGTCTTAGACACTTCAATTTACTTGAAATAGTAACATCTCAAAGGAGTTTGCTTGGAGACGGCATTTCTGTTTGTCACTGTGTTTCTGGTGTGATAGGGCTTTAAGGAATATAAATACATTTGGGGTTGAGGGAGACAGAGAGAGGCACCACATGGGGCCATAGCCACAAACCATTCTGAGGGAATCCTAGTGGGTGCAAGTGCCTCATGTTGGGAGGAACCAGAGAGCATTCAGCAACTCTTAAATTGTCACCATGTGAGAGTGCCTGAACCAAGTTGTGCTGCGGATGCGGATAAGGAGGAAGAGGCAGGGAGGAGAGTGACACAGAAGAGGAGGAACGCAGAAGAGACAAGGACACTGCAGCAGTAGAAAAGGTGAAGAAAGAGGGACGCGGGAAGAAGATGGAGGAGGTAGAGAGAAAAGGAACGAGCTTCAAGGGGAAACAGTGCTGCTTTGGTGAGGACAATGAAGAGCAGAAAAGAGGAAGAATGATAGGATGGAAAGGGAGCCAGAAAGTGAGAAAGGGGTGAAAAGGCTGGCAGGAATGGAAACTGTACAAGATGAGATAGGAGAGGAAACTCTATAAGGGAAGAGTGGATGGAGGAAATACAAGAAAGAGGGAGAGGGGGGAAATGCAGGCAGAGGAGAACATGTATAGAAAAAAAAAAGAGTTTCATCCTGTGATGAAAGGGAGCAACCATACTCTTTGAGTAAGGTCTGCAGAACAAGAGACCTTCTGGGGGTCTGCAGACTTCTGGGTCTGAAGGTAGGGCTAGAGCTGACATAACGAAGACCATGAAAAGGATGTCAGGAATACCACAGCTGAATGCAACAGTAGCAAAAGAGGATTCTCAACTTAAGAAGAGCTGGACTTATCTTCTGAACAGATTCCATCTTTGGAGAGGCTTCTCTCTCCACCAAGAGCAGATGGCCAGCAGACACTTTGAGATAAGGTGTCTTCCAATTATTTATTAGACCAAGTTGAAAGAACTTCTCTTAACTCCCTAGTTGTGTTACCATTCTTCTTAGCTTTAGAGGCAAAGTCTGTGGTTGAGATATGTTTGTACTAGAACATGGGTAGGCAAACTAAGGCCCGGGGCCCAGATCCGGCCCAATAAACTTCTAAATCTGGCCTGCGGATGGTCCGGGAATCAGTGGGTTTTTACATAAGTAGAATGTGTCCTTTTATTTAAAATGCATCTCTGGGTTATTTGTGGGGCATAGGAATTCATTCATCCCCCCCCCCAAATATAGTCCAGCCCCTGCAAGGTCTGAGGGACAGTGGACAGGCCCCCTGTTGAAAAAGTTTGCTGACCCCTTTATTAGAATAAAGGGCTGAGATCAAGAGTTATTGATGCTTACCATCATTTCTCAAACACAGAATGATCTAAGTTAGGCTGCAATTCTATACTCACTTGAATGGCGTCACAAAACATCCTAACACTCCGTAGAAAAATTTCTGAAAGAGGAGATAAAGCTGTTTGTGCACTAATTTGGAAGCATTCTAATGAACAGACTAGTAGCTAACTGGTTCCTAGTGGACAGGACATTCACCAGAACATCTTGGTTACTGTTCTTTACTGTATTAAGATGGATAACCAGGGTGCTTAGCATGCCCCTGTAGAGTAAAATTGCACCCTTTAATATATCTGTGTTCATTATTTATTTGGATTTTGAAGTATCCCCATGAACAAAATCTTGAACCAAAAAGATTTGCATATTAGTGTGGTAGTTAAGAGTATGAGTCAGGAGATCCTTGATCTTTCTGTGTGTTCTCAGACAAGTCATTTTGTGACCTAACTTGCTGAGTTTTTTGTAATGTTAATACCGATAAAACACTTTGAGATCCTTGGGGAAAAAAAGAAATATACAGAAGACATATGTCTTGATGTATGTCCAGAATGCCTTTGTCTCATCCCTGAGCAACACAGCCACAATATCTTCCCTCAAGTGGGACCTGCAACAAATTGCTTTAGTGTATTCCCACTCAAGCCAATGTGAAACAGGGGCCTGATGTTGCTTTTAAGATCACATATAGTGTGTGGTGGAGAAGGGGCACCTTTTTCAGCCCCTTCTCACCCAAAGGACCTTTACCTGCTATGCTATGTGGTATTAAAGTATGCTGTGCTATACAGAGCAATACATTAGCAATCCTCATACAAGAAGGAAACCAACATTAAGGGCAGATCTACACCATATATTCAGAGCATCTCCAATGCACATTTAAAACATGTGACTACCCCACCCAGTCTTGTGGTTTTCCCCTCACAGAGCTACAGTTCCCAGTACCCTTAACAAACTGCAGTTCCCAGGATTCTTTGGGGGAAAGTCATGTGATATAACTGTGCATTGGATGTTCTTGAAATGTACGGTCTAGATCTCCCCTAAGAAATTCCATCAAGGGCCTGATTAGCTCATGACTCATAACTTTTGTTCTGCATGTTGTTGTTGCTAGTTCTGTTCTTCACTTACTGACAATGCCCATGATTTTTACATTACAGAGATGGAATATAAAAATCAAACTCCTTTGACCGAGTTTGTCCTTGTCGGCTTTCCATACCCGAAGAACTTGGTGGGTCCTTTATTCATCTTCTTCTTGCTTATCTACTTACTGACCCTCCTTGGAAACTTTCTGATTTTGTTGGTTGTGATGTCCAATCCCCAGCTCCACAAGCCCATGTACTGGTTCCTTTGCCACCTGTCCTTCTTGGACATGATGGTCTCCACTGTGATTGTCCCCAAGGTGATTGCTGGGTTTCTAGAGGGTGGTGGGAGCATCTCCTTTGGGGGCTGTGTGTGCCAACTCTTCTTCTTCCACTTCCTGGGCTGCACGGAATGCTTCCTCTACACTCTGATGGCCTATGACCGTTTCCTGGCCATTTGCAAGCCACTCCATTATGGCACCATCATGAGCCGTAGGACGTGTTTTTTCCTCGCCATGGGTACCTGGCTTGGTGGCTGTCTTCACTCTGTGATGGAGACAGCCCTAGTTTTCCGCCTGCCCTTTGGGTGGAGAAACCAGGTGAACTATATCTTCTGTGATATCCCGGCGGTGCTGAAGCTGGTTTGTGCTGACACGGCACTCAACGAGGTGGTAACCATGGTTGATGTTGGCTTTGTAGCCACCACTTGCTTCTTTCTCATCCTGACTTCCTACATGTACATTTTATCTGCCATACTGAAAATCCGCAGCACTGAAGGGCGCTGGCGAGCATTCTCCACCTGCTCAGCTCATCTTACTGCGGTGGTGACTTATTATGTGCCACTTGTTTTCATTTATCTGAGACCAGGATCGCAGGATCCATTGGACGGGGTAGTGGCTGTGTTCTACACTTCACTGACTCCACTTCTGAACCCCATAATCTATACTCTAAGGAACAAAGATATAAAAGTTGCCCTTCTAAAACTGACGGGGAGGGCACTCTAGTATGGAGCTCTGTGTGGTCCATGTGGTGCAATAGATTGCAGCGCAGGCTGGTATCTGCCATGGAATCCCTCGATGTGAGAAGCTATTCTTTGTAAACAATTGTTTGTGGATGTAATCAACTCACAGGAATGGGGATGAATCTTGTGAAACATTAGAGTGAGAGGTTTCATGAGTCTGGAGTCCAGCAGTGACCAGGACACCAAATAAGAATCTACAGGGCCACTGATTTAGGTACCTAATGAATTTGACGTTGGGAGATGACAGGCTGCTGAACCAAGGTCCATAGCTATTAGCCATGATTGCTATGCTGGGCTTTCACAGTCAGAAGCAGTAATGCTTGTTAATACCTGCTGAAAACCACAGGAGAAGAGAGTGACCTTGCGTTCTGGTCCTGCTTATGAGTTTCCCAGAGGCATCTGGTTGGCCACCGAAAGAACAGGGTTCTGGACTAGATGGGCTATTGGCCTGATCCAGCAAGCTCTCCTTATGTTCTTACTTTAGAACCAGACCCAGGACCCTAATAAGAAACTTTGAAGAATCATAGAATCATAGAATCATAGAGTTGGAAGAGACCACAAGGGCCATCGAGTCCAACCCCCTGCCAAGCAGGAACTGAGTGCCTCTCACACTATACCAGAAGTGGCCACTGAAGCAACATGGATGAGGCACTGTTGCTCTCCCAACTGATTAACAGAGCGCTTACCGAGAAGGGAAGGGAGCTTGGACTGGTGCAGCATGTGGTGTTGGGATCCTTGGATGGGCCCCTCTGCCATGCACTGCACCAGACCAAGCTCTCTGCGCATCACATCTCCCCTTTCACTCTCAGTGACCTGCTGTGTTGGGAAGCCAGGAGAAAAATGGTGCCTCACTGGCCACAACTGCACTACACGATCAACCCAATGGCACAGGGAATGCGAGGGGCAAGGCACCAACCTTCATGCTCTTTAAAAGTCTGTAGTCATCCAAAAATGGGGACGGAGGATAAGAAATGTTGCCAGGAGGCAGATGCTAAAAAAATCCCAGAGTATCACCAGATGAAGTTGCTCACCAGAAAATGTGAGAGGCTAGGACCTCCTACAAGGGACGCAGGTGGCACTGTGGGTTAAACCACAGAGCCTAGGACTTGCCGATCAGAAGGTGGGCAGTTCGAATCCCCGTGATGGGGTGAGCTCCCATTGCTCGGTCCCTGCTCCTGCCAACCTAGCATTTCGAAAGCACATCAAAGTGCAAGTAGATAAATAGATACCACTCTGGCAGGAAGGTAAATGGTGTTTCTGTGTGCTGCTCTGGTTTGCCAGAAGCGGCTTAGTCATGCTGGCCACATGACCCGGAAGCTGTATGCTGGCTCCCTCCGCCAATAAAGCAAGATGAGCGCCGCAACCCCAGAGTCAGCCACGACTGGACCTAATGGTCAGGGGTCCCTTTACCTTTACCTAGGAGCTCCTACATGAGCAATATCATTTCCCTAGAATGTGGGGGACCGGCAGTGTTACTAGCCTCAAATTTCCAGGGGGCAGGATGGTTGCTAATTTCAAGCAACCTTGAGAGTCTTGTAACAGAGTCTTGCTTTGACCAAGAGGCTTGCTTTAGCCCTTTTATTATAAAAACACATTTTCCTCTATTTTAACAAAACAGGATGGATTAGAAAAGCAAATAAGGACAAATTAATGTATAACTCATTTCCTTTCTCTAAGGTCTGCCATCCTGATCTTGAAGCAGGCAAGGCTACAGCTGCTTGCTTGACCACAGGGCTGGAAAGAGTCATTGGGTTTTTCTTTGATTTTTTGGTTTAATAAAGTTTTTTCCTCATTTCTGAGAAATTGACTTGTAAATTAAGGGCATTTTTGAGTGCAGTCACACATATGGATTTTGCCTCCATTTGGTGGCCATTTGTAGAGTGGCTGGGATAGCCCAGCCAGACGGGCAGGGTATAAATAATAAATTATTATTATTATCAGTGCTTTTTTTCCTTTAAAAATGCTTAGGGGTACTCTAATTTTCATTCGAGAAAACCACCATTTTATAGTTCAAATTGGGAAAAATAAATACAGTAAATGGACGATAGTACAAAGATTCACAAAATGTTTAGGGGTATGTGTATCCCTGCATCCCCCCAGAAAAAAGCACTGATTATCTGACAGGCTGGTCATGGGGATGGCAAATCCCAATGAAATGAAGCTTTCTTTGGTATCCATAACATTTGTTTTCTGTATCAGGTTGGGTTTTGTTGCAACATCTAATTCACGGTGTGGTCTCTTGAGAAGGTGCTTAATTTTATGAGGTAAGGCCATGAACACCATTTGCGGAGGGTTGGTACAGTTTCTCTCTTTCATCTTTTTTTTGTTTATTTAAGATGACATTTCTCACTTGATTGTTATTTTAACTTCATAATGAAGCCTGGAAAATTAGTAGCAGTCATGAGGAGGACCTTCTCTGCAGTGGCCTCCATTATGTGGAATCATCTTCCCTCAGAGCTTTGACATGTGCCAATGTTGATGTGTCTTTTTTGGCCATTGTGAAAAGCATAACTGTCATCTCAAGCTTTTCAAAGAGTTTAATGTCAGGTATAACACAATGCTCTTTCATCATCAGCTGTATTTTATTTCTATTTTTGTGATGTCAGTCTTTCATCATTTTTAACTTCTACACTGCCTTGAGGCAGATTGTAATAGGCAGTATCTGACTTTTATAAACAAACAAACAAACAAACAAACAAACAAACAAACAAACAAACAAACAAACAAACAAACTTTATTCTCCCCCTCAGCATCCTCCCAATCTCTTATAAATATTCCACTATTGTTTTCAGCGTTGTCTCCCTCAGACCCCTCTTGCTGTTCTCAGAGCACTAAAACCATTCCTTAGCATCCCAGATAATCTGACTTTTGCTTTTTGTTTGGCTCTTAGGCACATCTGTATACAACAAAGAAGGGATAAATCAGTGTACCTCTGGTCCGTGCCAATTTTCCTGGTGTTCATTCCAAAATATTTTATTTCCTTGTTCTACATTAACCTGCATTTTAATACCCACACCAAATTTACATTTTAACTGTTGAATTTATCACAAAAATGCACACTTATAAAGTTTTTTAAAATCCCAGCATGTACTTTATCAAAAAGCAAAGAGGAATCAGACACACAGGCTTTTGAAGTCCTTTAAAGCAGGCTGAGTTGAGGAAAAAGTGACTTGATTAAGGTCATCATATGAACAACCTGCTGATTTGAACCCGGGGTTTTCTTGTCAACAGCTCACACTCTGGCTATGGCAACCTCAATGAACTAGTGGAGTGGTTCTCAAATTGTGGTCTGTTATTCAGGTGGGTCCATGATGTGTGTCTGGGAAGAGTGATTGAAGCAGTGGTTGTGAATGGCGAGCACAGCACATTCACTATTCATCTTAATTTTTAATGGTACTTTTATTGCTTCTTTTCTTTCTTATATTGCATTTGAATATTTAGTATTGCATTTTATATTGCATTCTATGAAATTCATATGGCAACACAATAAAAATACAATATAAGAAATTGAAGAAGTGATAAAAGTGGTCTATGAGTCAGTTGTCCACAAGCTTCATTCAGGTGGCCTGTGGCATGTCTGCATTACATATTCAGGGGATGTGGGTGGCGCAGTGGTCTAAACCATTGAGCCTCTTGGGCTTGCTGCTCAGAAGGTCGGCGGTTCAAATCTCTGTGACAGAATGAGCTCCGGTTGCTCTGTCCCAGCTTCTGCCAACCTAGCAGTTCGAAAGCATGCCAGTGCAAGTAGATACATAGGTACTGCTGTGGCAGGAAGGTAAATGGAGTTTCTGTGTGCTCTGGTTTCCGTCATGGTGTTCCGTTGCACCAGAAGCAGTTAAGTCATGCTGGCCACAGGACCCGAAAGGCTATCAGTGCACAAAAGCTGGCTCCCTCGGCCTGAAAGCCAGACAAGTGCTGCACTCAATAGTCACCTTTGACTGTTCTTAACTGTCCAGAGGTCCTTTACCATTTACCTATTACCTATTCATATTGATTTTTTAAAATTCATATTGATTTTTTAAATTGTGTTTATATTGCTTCTTTTATCTCTTATATTTATTGCATTATAATTTAAATTCATAGGTCATACAATAAAAAACAAGGTAAAAATAAATAAAAGAAGCAATTAAAATACAACTAAAAATAGTACATCACAATGGCTACAAGGTATAGGTAAAGAGACCCCAGACCATTAGGTCCAGTCACGGACGACTCTGGGGTTGCAGCTCTCATCTCTCTTTATTGGCCGAGGGAGCCGGCGCACAGCTTCTGGGTCATGTGGCCAGCATGACTAAGCCACTTCTGGTGAACCAGAGCAGCGCACGGAAACGCCGTTTACTTTCCCGCCGGAACGGTACCTATTTATCTACTTGCACTTTGATGTGCTTTCGAACTGCTAGGTTGGCAGGAGCAGGGACCGAGCAATGCAAGCTCACCCTGTCGTGGAGATTCGAACTGCCGACCTTCTGATCGGCAAGTCCTATCATGGCTACAAGAGGCAGTAAAATCATTAAGTGGTCTGTCAAGACCCTCAGCAATTAGTGGAAACCACTAAGCTAGTGGGTTATAGTCTGAGTCACTCTCTTTGCCCCTGTCAGCTTAGTCAAAGCTGCTTTCACTTCTTTGTTCCGAAGCGTGTAAATGACTGGGTTGAGCATGGGTGTCACCACATTGCCAAAGATCTGCACAGGGGTCACCAAGATTTCACTTAGGGACGGCTGAGTATAGATCAAAGCACAGGGGCCAAAGAAGAGGGTGACCACAGTCAAATGTGAGGCACAGGTTGAGGCTGCCTTGCGCCGTCCATCCCCGGAACTCATCCTCAGGACAGAGTAGACAATGCGAACATAGGATGTCAGGATGAGGATGAAGCAGGTCATGGGCACAACACCAATGTTGGTGAAGCTCACCGTCTCGATGATGAGGGTGTCGGCGCAAGCCAACTTGACGACGGGAAAGATGTCGCAGAAAAAGTAGTCCACTTCACTGGGCCCACAATAGGGTAGGGTGAAAGTCAAGGTCGTGAGGATGGTGGCATGGAAGGAGCTGGTGACCCATGTGCCAGCAGCCAAGATGGCACATACCTTCCAGTTCATGATGATGAGATAGCGCAGTGGGTGACAGATGGCGACGTATCTGTCATAGGCCATGACGGTATAAAGAAGGCATTCTGTGCTCCCTAGGAAATGGTAGAAGAAGACCTGGCATACACATCCACCCAGCGGTATGACTCTGCTTTGCCCCCAAAGATTGGCCAACATCTTTGGGGTGCTAACGGAAGAGAACCCAATGTCAAGGATGGAGAGATTGAAAAGGAAGAAGTACATGGGGGTGTGAAGACAGGAGTCAGTGAGGACAGCAGTCATGATCAATAGGTTCCCCAGCAAAGTGCACATGTAGAAGAGTAAGAAGACAGGGAAGAGGATGTTCTGGAGACCTTCTGTATGGGGGATACCAAGGAGGATGAAGTGGGTCACAACCGTGAGGTTTTCTCCATGGGACCTATCCCTGAAAAAGAAAAAGAAGAAGAGGAGGAGGAGAAGGAGTTTGGATTTGATATCCCGCTTTATCACTACCCGAAGGAGTCTCAAAGCGGCTAACATTCTCCCCCCCCCCAACAAACACTCTGTGAGGTGAGTGAGGCTGAGAGACTTCAAAGAAGTGTGACTGGCCCAAGGTCACCCAGCAGCTGCATGTGGAGGAGCGGAGACGCGAACCCGGTTCACCAGCTTATGAGTCTACCGCTCTTCACCACTACACCACAAGAGAAGGGGGAATACTCCACAACAAAGAACAGAATAATAAGCATGGAGGCTGCAATCATAAATCCACTTGCCAGGGATCAAGACCCATGGAGCTAGAAGATAATACTTTTTCTGGAGTAAACAAGTCTAGGATTGTCCTGTTGGTGAAACCAGTGGCACATGCTAATGATAGCACTTAATTATTTGGCTTGTCTCAGCTTCAGCTAGTAGCCGTTTGCATATTATTCAGTAAATAAAGGACCAGCTTCTTCTTCCTACTTCTTACACAGCGGACAGAGTAACAACATGCTTGTAATTTTACTATATAAAGAGTATGGCTTACTAGAACAACAGTATCTCCCTTTCCCCAATGCAAAAAAGAAGAAGTAAATGGTTCCTTTAATTCTAACGAGGCAAAATGAAGCTTATAAGAAAGGCTAAGCAAATAAAATCAATACTACTGTATTTAGATGGCTTGTTTTGGGCAGGATTGTGCCCTAGACATTTTAACTGTTAGAAAAAATGGATAAATCTACTTTGAAGGGAGAAAAACCTAAACTGAGACATACTGAGAACTCGTAAGCAAATATGATCTATAAGATCTCCTTGTTAAATAAAAATGACAATTTTCCTAAGGGAGAAAATAATGATAATCCCATTGTATCTAAATCTCTGCAGTATAGCCAGCATTTCTCCTAGGGGCAAACGCAGGGAGAAAAGTTCACATTTAAAAAACAGAACAGCAACAATGTAACAATAAATAAGTTTGATATCCTAACTCCACTTACTTGCACATAAATCCCATTGAACCAAGTGAGACGTACTTCTGAGTAGACATGGCTAGGATTGCATCGTTTCTGAGGTTTGGGTTTAGTTAGCACAATCCTAGCCATGTCTAACTTAAACATAAGTCCTATTGAAGTGCTGAAGGCTGCAATCCGAACTTCACTAAATTGGACGTGAGCTTCGTTTAATTCAGTGACTTAGTTCTGAGTAGACATGGTTAGGAGTACTCTGTAAGTATGAATACAGCACAAAATGGTTCTTTTCTCCCTATTCCCTCTTGATTACTCTAAAAACTCTAAAACACTTCATTCTCTTTGTTAAGAAGGGAAATGGAAAATGCTAAGAATTCTGGAATCGTTTGCCCACCCCTTCTCTCATATGACCTAAAGCTGCACATGTTTCAATTGCATTTAAACCCTATAGAACTAGGTTCTTTTTCATTTAACTATGAGATGTGACAGAAGTGAGGCATTTAAAACACCCCCCAAGCATCCTTTTGTCTGAGCTGAATCTTCCAATATTCAGCTTTTTTGGATGCTCATGAGTCCTGGCATTATGAGAGAGGGAGAAAGATTTCTTTCTACCCTTAATTTTAAACACTCATTGCATGTTGCCTTTTTACACACATTTCCTCTAAACTAAAAAGTCCCAAATGTCCATGCTCTGTCCTTCCTCTTCCTGGAGCACAAAATCCAAACCTACTCTTTCCTTCAAACTGTCAATTTATTGGCTTTCACTGAACCTGCTCCCCACACCAACTGTTGTTGTTGTTTAGTCATTTAGTCCTGTCCGACTCTTCGTGACCCCATGGACCAGAGCACGCCAGGCACTCCTGTCTTCCCCTGCCTCCCGCAGTTTGGTCAAACTCATGTTCGTAGCTTCAAGAACACTGCCCAACCATCTTGTCTTCTGTCGTCCCCTTCTCCTTGTGCCCTCCATCTTTCCCAACATCAGGGTCTTTTCCAGGGAGTCTTCTCTTCTCATGAGGTGGCCAAAGTATTGGAGCCTCAGCTTCAGGATCTGTCCTTCCTTCGTGGATCACTGCCTTGTCGTGGCGAAGGGGCTTGAATAATTCAGAAAAGCTATGAGCTATGCCGTGCAGAGCCACCCAAGATGGACAGATCATAATGGAGAGTTTTGACTAAACGTGATCCACCTGGAGCACGAACTGGCAAGCCACTCCAGTATCCCTGCCAAGAAAACTCCATGGACAAAAACACCAACTGTCTCTCCCCCCAATTACATTGCACATTGCATTTTCAATCCCTTTTGTCTCTACTGCTGCCCATCTAGTGTAAGAGCTCCAGGCAGGGAGTGACAGAGTACTTAGTCTTCGGACCAAACTCAATTTAGGACAACAGCCATAATATTAAAACTTCGCCTGTAGTTGGAGAGGACAATTCCTCTCCCATGTCTTCTGCCCTCTGTTCCCATCAGCTTGGCAGACAAAGAAAATTGCCATTTACTCTGTGAACCCAATTATCTACACTGGTGAAGAGAGACATACATTACTTTTTACGTTCTCTGGGCTCAGCTCAAGGGTGACTCCGTTCCCAGACGACTCAGTGCTGCACCCAATTATAATTTCACACAGAAGCTTAATTTCAGTGCTCCTCCATAGCCTTCACTATCCTGATATCTCAGCAGTCCCATCTTTTAAATTGGTTTGAGTCTATCAGGACCCAGCTCCCTGCAGTGATGTTCCTTTGGGCTACCCGTCCAAACTCTTCCAGGGGGTGAACAATTAAACATGTTTGTTTTTTTTAACATTCCAGACAAGCATTGATTAGAGTAGCCTCAAGGGGTTCTTCAATGTTCATGAGCTCATTGATCTCTCTCCCCCCCCCCCCCAATTCTTGCTTCTTGCAACAACTGGTTAGGCCTTATGCAATGATTGGGCTCCAGTGTGCATTTTATATATTTTCTCTCTCTTTTGGTAATTGTGAGGGGAAATAATTTCAAATGCTTTTGAAATTAGATTTTAAGAACATTAGAATTTGCGTACTGTGCAGGGAAAGTTTAGAGTTTTAAAGCCACTTCAGTGACGGAGGTTTATAAAATTATGTGAGGCATGAAAAAAGTGGATAGAGGAAAAAAATTCTCTCTCTCTCTCTCTCTCTCTCTCTCTCTCTCTCTCATAAAACTAGAACTCATAGACATCGAATGAAGCTGAATGTTGAAAGATTCAGAACACATATGCTATAAGAATTTTAAGGTCTCAAATATAGAGTAAACATTCATAAATGCACACATATCTAAATATATGAACCATGTGTCTGAAATAGTAAAGTAAAAGGTAAAGGTACCCCTGCCCGTACGGGCCAGTCTTGACAGACTCTGGGGTTGTGCGCCCATCTCACTCAAGAGGCCAGGGGCCAGCGCTGTCCGGAGACACTTCCGGGTCACATGGCCAGCGTGACATCGCTGCTCTGGCGAGCCAGAGCCGCACACGGAAACGCCGTTTACCTTCCCGCTGGTAAGCGGTCCCTATTTATCTACTTGCACCCGGAGGTGCTTTCGAACTGCTAGGTTGGCAGGCGCTGGGACCGAGCAGCGGGAGCGCACCCCGCCGCAGGGATTCGAACCTGCCGACCTTTCGATCGGCAAGTCCTAGGCACTGAGGCTTTAACCCACAGCGCCACCTGTGTCCTTGTCTGAAATAGTATGGGAGAGCTAATCCTGAAGCCATTTTGTCTTTCCTAATGAACTCAAATATTCTCCTGCAGTAAGGGAGGCAAATGGGGAAAGCCTTCCTATTGTATTTTTGCTTGCAAATCCTGTCTTAAGGGTGTATTTGTGTATGAATAGGGTGAGCCTGGATTCAAGAACTAAAGGATTAACCATCACAAAAGAATGGCCAGGTAATGCAACCAGTGATCATTATCAGGTATCCTGGCAGACAGGATTTCTGCTGTATACCGCCTCCTTCTGTGATGTATGTATCATGTTTTGGGATGGTGGTCTTGGGCTACAGGGTGGGCAATTTAAAAAGTCTATATAAGGGCTTGCACACCATTGTTCAAGGTTCTCCCCCCTCCTGCATGGGGACCCTGTTGCAATAGTTTAATAAAGATCAGGCTTACTAGCTGCTTTGCTTAATATACTGTGGCTGGACTCTTGTTTTCTCCTACTGATAGGGAACCCACTTAAGGACTCTATATGGGCTCCGGAATACCACCATAAGGGAAAGGGAGCAGTTATTCTTACAACACATAAAAGAAGCTTTCACTGGCAGACTTTGGACTGCGTGACGCTAAAATTTGGCACCCCTTGCTTCTCACACTCTGTTCTACAGTGCTTTTTTGTCACCCCTTGCAGCACAGCACCCAGTGTGACTGTACCAGTCATGCCAATGTGTCTTATTGATTTCATAGGCTCTGAACGTAGACCAACTGTCAGGGTGAAAAATACTCAGAGTTGATTGTGGATTTATGCTCTTTATTCAGCTCATAGTGGTGAGGAGGAATGAATGTTCCCCCAAAATATCTGCTTTATATACATTAGTTACACAATGGGCTGCACGTGATTGGCTAATTCTGGGATTCTCCTGTAGGCCAATCAGGTTGTGGATTCACTTCCACCTGGAGCTGGATTGGGTGGCTCCTGCGGACCAATCATACTGCTGCATTGTTCTAGGACCAATCAGACTGCTGCATTCTGAATCCTATTGTTCTAGGACCAATCATACTGCTGCATTTTGGATCCTATATTTCCAGGACCTATCAGACTGCTGCATTTTGGATCCTATTCAACTCAGTACATAACACAGGGGCTCCTGGTTTCTATGTTTGTGTGTGTGTGTGGCTGCCGCCTGTGGTCAACCAATGAACTGCAGGTGGCAGTGATGAACTTTCTGGACTGATACTGCCCACCCAGGCTTCCCTTTGGGTTTTCTTTAACCAGTTCTTCTTCAGCTCTAATGATTCTTTGGTGGTTCTTTCATGCTGAGCCCTGGTTTAATCTACTGTCCTCTCCAGCTCATCAGTTCAGGCCAAAGACCTGTCTCATATAGGCCCTGGTTTCTAGCTGCTATCTCACCCCAGACTCTTGCTCCTGACCATCCAAAACCATTGATTGCAAATAATTATTCCCCAGTAGAATTTATAATAACTATCAGTCTCTCTTTCCACCCTCCAAATAAACCATATTATAAATGACACTGTCTGGAATCTAATGAAACCACAGGGCATAAACATGTTCTCAGATGGGCATATTCCCTCCAGAGGGAACAAACAAGGATCTGCTCTTAAACTCAGTGAAGCTGCAGTATTATAAAGATACAGGGGGAGATGAAATGGTGCCTCTCTTGGTGAAAAACATTGAGCTGATTATCCCCTGCAGCTATACTCTATGCTTCATGCCAATTTTTTTTCTTTTCTGCATCTCAGAAGAAACAAATATGAATGAAAGGAAATCTGATTTGTGGGCTGACCTAGCCACAGCATAGCTGAAAGCCTTTAAAGTGTTCCAACACCCTTCATGTTCTCTCCACACAGCTACCACTCTGGAAGGGAATATAGCTTCAGGATTTCCTCTGCCCACTCAATTGCTGAAGTTATGTCTGAGTGAAGGTACATCTGGGGCAACTCCAATGAAATAGCTTGCACTGAGGGGGCACCGTGGCCGTTGGTAAAACATCAGGTGAGTCTTCTGAACAGAAACAAACTGAAATGATATAAATGATTTAAGGTTGACAGCAACAAATTTGCTTCTGCCAGAAGTTCTCACCATTCTTCTTGGAACTATCACCAGGTTCTATAGCAAGCGTGTCATCAAAGAGTTCATTTAGCCAATAACTGTCCGAAAACTGCATTGAATAGCACCTCCCAACTGTGTTTATGGAAGAAGATGGAACGCAGGACAGGATATGCATTTAATAAATAATAAGATTAAAAAACTGAGAATAGTCTTTCAAGAGCTGTATCATGGCAAAAGCATTAGTATGCTAATGTTGGAGTATATGTGACTTGTATGCATTGTTGTTTTTTCCAGCTTATCACTGAACTCCAATAAGGTGACTCAAGGGCAGGAAATAACTGTTGAGGAGTGGGCCCTATGGATGCAGAAGTCCACTGAACTCAAGTGGAAAAGCCAGCCTATTTTTTCACATTTGTTACAAAGTGGTTTGTAATGGATACACAAGTTGGTGAAAGGATGTCAGAACCACATTATTTCCAAGCCTTGGGTAAATGCATCCTTCTATACCAAATCTGGCAACTGCTTTCCTAACTGCATGATGGATTTTATGTCTGGCTGATTCTGACAAGGAGATTTATTGCCAATCGTTCACCTGACGTTGACCTATAAAGCCAAGATTTTTTCAGCCTTTTAAAACTGGGCTCTTCCTAGTGCCTGTTGCTAGTTCCTACAGTTGAATGTAGAGAGCCTTTTAGTTCTGCTCTGTTCTCTACTGCAGTTAGAAAGGAAACTCTCCTTCCTTCTCAAACAACACACAGGGAAACAAGAGTGGAAAGCAACACTTGGTTGTCTCTTGTGGTGCAGTTACCACCACAAATCCCATGCTGTTCAGCAATGATCTGCTATCTGGGTTCCTTAAGATATCAACAAAGGTCTAAGTTGTTGCTGGGACAGTGGTGGCTGGTGCCCATTGGAAATGGTAGGGGGAAAGGCAAGAAGACAGACAGTGGGTGGTGCCAGAGCCAATGACAGACTGAACTAATGCAAGTTTTCCCTAGAACTCCTCTGGGCAAGACAGAGACAAAGGAAGAGGAAGCAGGCAGCCCCTTGGATCAGTTGCGACTAGGAAGGCAGGCAGGTGGGCGTTGGCTGAGATAGGTTTGGCAGTTCTCCATTCACCTTAATGGACTTGTTTCCATGGTGCTGGGAGGAGGCCAACAACTGCTTCGATAGATCATGTCCTTCCCTAGAACTGTATCGGTTTCACCTACTTTTGGAAAACATTGTCATCAGTGGTGATAGCTCACCTTCTCATTCACTTCCAAAATGTTAATCAAACTTATCTAACTGATATTAATATCTTACCAATGGAGTGTGCAAATGAAACAACAGAGTTCGTCCTCTCAGGGTTCCAATACCCACCAGAAATGAAGGTCCCATTGTTTCTCTTCTTCTTGCTCATGTTCCTGCTGACCCTGTCTGGAAATTCCCTCATTCTCTGGGTGGTGGCTTCTGACCTCCAGTTGCACAAGCCCATGTACTGGTTTCTCTGCCATCTGTCCATCCTGGACATGGCTTTCTCTTCTGTCGTCGTCCCCAAAGTGATTGCAGGATTCATTCCTGGTGGAAAGGTCATCTCCTTCACAAGTTGCGTCTCTCAGTTATTTTTCTTCAACTTCCTCGGATGTGCAGAAAGTCTCCTTTACACCTTGATGGCTTATGATCGCTTCTTGGCCATTTGTAAGCCTCTCCATTACAGCAACATCATGAACTGGAAAGCCTGCCTTGGCCTCTCCTTGGGGACGGTGATTGGAGGCTGCCTGAACTCAATTATACAGACAACCCTCACCTTCCGTTTGCCATACGGGCAAAGAAATGATGTTGACTATATCTTATGTGACATCCCTGCAATGTTGAAGCTGGCTTGTGCTGATACAGAGTTCAATCAGATGATGGTGTTGATAGATATTGGCAGTGTGGCAATGACTTGCTTCCTCCTTATCTTGACCTCCTATGTCTACATCATCTCAGCTATTTTGAGGATCAGCAGCAGGGAAGGGCGTCGACGGGCCTTCTCAACGTGCACAGCCCATCTTACTGTGGTGGGAATATATTACCTCCCTGTGGTTTATCACTACCTGAGGCCAGCTTCTCAGGACTCCATGGATCCTGTGGTTTGTGTGTTCTACACCACAATAACCCCATTTTTGAACCCGCTCATTTACACACTTAGAAATAAGGAAATGAAGACTGCTGTGGTGAAAAGGTGGGGTGGGATTGCCATGTAAAGAACCCCCCATGTGCAATTCTGTTTTCTGTTCCTTTTGACACATCAAGTCCAGTGTTAGAAACCGAGATATGAAAGCTAGGAGCTAAATGGTACCTTAAACCTACGTTATTGGTGGAACAACTTCATGTCTAGGCTCGCTTTTTTTATAACAAGGATACAAAGTTGAAAATGAATGAATGCAGCTAAAATATTATGTTCATTTTTCACATAGTCTAGTCCTTCCCCTGCCCACTCCCCTAATATTCTTAAGAGGGTCTCTTCTCCAGTCTTCAGAGAGTGGCTGGAAGTGGGGAGGCAGAAAAAGGTCCTCCTTTCCTTCCACTCTACAGTTTTAATCTGAAATCTTAGGTGCTGTACAGTGCCCAGAGCTAAGAAACTGCTTGCACTGATGTCAGGACTGCCGCTAGGTCCCAGCTCACAGAGGACCAACGCCCAGTGGATATTATATACAAAAGTCTTTATTGAAGTTTAGTTTCCATTTCCAAGCTCTGGGCGCGCAGGCCCACGTCTTAACGCTAGACCGGCTAAGTCCCCTCTGACTCACTGCTCCACCCACACCAGTTTAAGATTCTAGCCCGGCTCCACCTCTTGCGCTGCTCTTTCCTGCGTTGGGTCCTTCTGCCCTCTGGGGTTCCCTCCTTCCTGGACTCCTCTGACGCAGAGCCTCCTGAGTCTTGCCCCTCCCTCCGGCGGGCTTTAGGACCTGGCTCCCTTCCCGGGCTCCCCGCTGTGCCGCGCTCCTGTACATTTGAACTTGGCGCGCGCGCCCAGCCGGTGACTTTCCTTCTGACCGTTTCCCCGCTTCCTGATGTGGGTGTTGCCAAACCTGACTCCTCTCCTCCCTCTGGTGGTGAGGACACTGGTCCCGACTCCTGGGACTCCCCCTCCCCACTGCGCTCTGGTGGAGACGCTGGCCCTGATCTCCAGCTGCTGTTCAGGGACTCCCCGCTGGCCCCTCCCTCTTGAGGTTTCTCCCTTGGAATCTCCCTTGCTCTGGCCACCGGCGCTCCCTTCTGTGAGTCCTCCGATTCGCTAGAGAGGCTTGTGGAATAACTCTGGCCACTGTCACTGCCTGCGCCCCCCTCGTACTCCTCCTCCTCACTCTCCATTTGCTCCCCCTCCTGTGTCTCTCCTTCTGAACCCCTGACAACTGATGAAATTCCCTGTCGTAAAATGTGCCTGGAACAATGGGAGTCTCAAACCCTGATCAAGTCAAGTCTGATTGACTTCATCATGTGGGCCTAGGGAGTGATCAATGCTTCACTGGAGGAGGCAGGATACCCACCTGTCTTGAAAGAGGCTGTCGTCCACCCCCTCCTTAAGAAGACCTCCCTGGACCTGGAGGTGCTAAACAGCTATTGCCAAGTGGCTCATTTTCCCCTTTTGGGTATGGCACTTTAGAGGGTTGTAGCAGTCCACCTTCAAGCATGGTTGGAGGAGATTGAATGTCAGCCTAGTTTAAGGCCCAGTTATGGTACTGAAACTGCTCTGGTCATCCTGGTTGATGACATTTGCTAGGAGAGAGATGCAGGGAGTGTGACCCTGCTCATTCTTCTTGATCTTTCATAGTTGTTTTGATGCCATTGACAATTGTATCTTTCTGGAACAGCTCACAGAGATGAATGTTGGGGGCATTTTAATTCTTTTGAACTGCTCCTACCTCCAGGACTGTTTCCAGAAAGTAGTTACGAGAGGTCATTTTTCAACACCCTCAGACGTTCCATTTTGTCCCCTATGCTATTGAACATCTACATGCAGCTGCTGGGAGTTGTGATTAGGGGTTTTGGAATGAAGTGCCATCAATATGTAGGTGATACTCAGCTCTATCTGAATTTGGAGAGAAAGCTGACTTGCTAGACAGGTGTTTGGAGGCAGTGCTGGGCTGTATTTGGGTCAACAAATTGAAGCCTCTTCTGGATACCCTGAAAGGAGCTGATTCTTAGCTTGGGAATGTTCCAAGATCCAACATTGACATTTGGAACTCAGGTAGTCTTGGTGACCAAGAGTGCCTCTTTCCAGTTATGGCTGTTTCATCAGCTACAGCCCAATTTGGACAGAGATGACTTAGCTATAGTACTCCATACTCTGGTAACTTCCAGGTTGGATTACTATCTGGAGCTGCCCTTGAAGATGACTCATAATTGGTCCAAAATGCAGCTGCCATTGGCTGGGGTTACCTTTAGAACTCATACATCCCCTGTTCTAAAACAGCTTCATTGGCTGTCAGTATGTTTATGGATGCCCATGTTAGTGTTTAACAACCTAAATGACTTAGGCTCTAAATATGGGACACACTGACTTTATCTCCACATACCCTACTGTATGTGAAGATCAACAGAGGGGGCCTGTGGCGATCACACAGGGTCCCTGGACATTTGACGGTCTATTGATCCCTGTGCCACCACTGTGCTCACTTCCCCGCTGCCACCAACCCGTTACTCTCGGGTACACACTGAGTCCAGACAGTTATTAAAATTGAACCAAATAAACAAGTTTATTTTATAAGTGTAAAAAGTTTATGGTTTCTCAGATAAAATTATTGTCAGTTTCTTAACTTTAGTTTCTTTACCGGCCTATACCTTCCTAATACCTTCTGACTGATTATATCAACTGTTTGACTGACTCCTCTTAACAGATTCTCTCACTCTCACATTGTGACAGCCCCTAAGTTGTGGGATTCCATCCCAACAGAGGTGCACCTGGCTTCTTCACTATGCAGCTGGTAGCAAATGCTAAAGACATCTCTCTTTACCTTGGCTTTCACATAATGCACAGATTGGTGAAAATAACATGCAAAATGCATCATATTAGGGGTGATATGCTTTGTAGAGAGGTGTAAATTGAGGAAAACTGAAAGCACAATGTTACAATAAATCCACATTAAGATGCTGGTGATTTTTCTGCTGTTTTTATTTATTTAAAAATAATAATTGGAAACTGATGTGGGAACATAGAACTCATATTTGGAAAAATAAGAAACTGAGATTGATGTCCTGGGTATGCAGTCAAAATGGTCTCCAGCCTCTTCAGCAGCCTCCGCTTTTGTAGCTGGAGTCTATCAGAGTCCTGCCCTCCCAGGCTCCACCCACCATTTGACCTGACTCCATCCACCATTAGCAGCAGTCCCCAGTCCAAAGGTACAATGGTGCTGAATGAGGGACGAACACTCTTTTTATCCCCAAGGAGCTGACCTGAGGGAAGTCCTCATGAAGACTCAGTCAGCTCCACCCCTGGGTGTGCCCGCCCTTAAGCCCACCTGCCATTGGCCAATCCACAGGTGGCCTGAATTCAAATTATCCAACTGCTGGGAGAGGCTGCTGCATCTCTCATCAGCTGGGAAAATGTGGCTGTAGTAAAGGCCACAGAGGTGGGGCAGGGCCATGCCGCAATGCTATGCCATCATGGGAAGTAGGTGGAACTGTCCAATTGCCGTGAGTCAGTGGTGCCTCACTGGTGAAAATAAAATAAAAGCCCTAGCTCTCCTGACAGTTCTCCATGGTGGCAGGATCACCTGCCCGTTTATTTCACATAGTGATTAGAGAAAGAACATCTAACATATCTCTATGTGATTGAGAATTATTTCAGCCTGAATGTCTCGTCATAAATGTTTGAGCCAAAATCTATGTCAACACATGCTGAGACCATGATCCACAGGAAAACAGGGAGCTGCCATATACTGTATCAGACCATTGGCCCCTCTGGTAAGTATTGTCAACACTGACTGGCAGCTGCTCCCTGGAGTTTCAGGCAGTCTATCCTACTAGGAGAAAAAGGGGTGGCGGCGGCTGAACCTTGGACCTTCTGTAGGCAAGGCAAATGTTCTGTGTATACCCCAAAGGCATCTGATTGGCTACTGTAAGAATAGGATGCTGAACTTAGATGAGTCTTTGTTCTGATCCAGCAAGGCTTATGTTCCTTGAGTGACAGGTTAGACTAACAACAACAACAACAACTCCTTCAGCCCACCTTTCCGGAGAACTATGGATTATATGAAGGTGGGGGTAGGTGGGGGGATTGGCTGAAAGGTGTTGCAGAAATAAATTCTAGCAGACACAATTCCACTCAGTCCTGCTTAGATTAAATGAGTGGCACTTAGTTCCTGTTGAAATCAACGAGATAGTAACTCATGAGTAACGGTGTCAGATTGATTTCAGTGGGACTGAGCTTAGACTAGATATAAACCAACTGTCAGGAGCTGCTGTATTTTGTGAGTATATATGTCTACTCCATGTATTCAACCAATGAGCTGCAGGGGGCAGCAAATAACTTTCTGGACTGGCTGCTCATTGAATCATTTTGAACCTGTTCTTCTTCAGCTCTGATGTGTCTCTCCTTCAGTCCTGCTAGGTTTTCAGTTCTGGCCAATAGCCCGTTTCATAGCTCCTGGTATCTGGCTGCTGAGGCCTGCCAGATCCCTACCCGAAACTCAGTCTTTCCACAAACAACATTGTTTGCAAATAATTGTTCCCCCAGAGAGTTCTTAACAAGAATCACAACTCAATGAGGGTTTGAGACCCATTGGCTCTCCTCACCTGGTTTAGCCAACCAGTTGAAGCCGTTTCCCGGGGTGTGGACTCTGTTGCATTCTGACAGCTTCTAGGAACCACAGGTGAAAGCTGAGTGCAAGGTGGGGGCCAAAAGTGGAGAAACTACCTTGAAGGAGGTGGTTGGAGGTTGGATGGCAGTTAACAGATTGAGGTTGAATCCTGACAAGACAGAAGTACTGTTTTTGGGGGACAGGAGGTGGGCAGGTGTGGAGGATTCCCTGGTCCTGAATGGGGTAACTGTGCCCCAGGTGCACAGTCTGGGAGTAATTTTGGACTCGCAGCTGTCCATGGAGACACAGGTCAAATCTGTGTCCAGGGCAGCTGTCTATCACCTCCATCTGGTACACAGGCTGAGACCTTATCTGCCCACGGACTGCCTTGCCAGAATGGTGCATGCTCTGGTCATCTCCTGCTTGGACTACTGCAATGCTCTCTACGTGGGGCAACCTTTGAAGGTGACCCGGAAACTACAACTAATCCAGAACGCAGCAGCTAGACTGGTGACTGGGAGCAGCCGCCAAGACCACATAACACTGGTCTTGAAAGACCTACGTTGGCTCCCAGTACATTTCCGAGCACATTGCAAAGTGTTGGTGCTGACCTTTAAAGCCCTAAATGGCCTTGGTCCAGTATATCTGAAGGAGCGTCTCCACCCTCATCGTTCTACCCGGACACTGAGGTCCAGCACCGAGGGCCTTCTGGAGGTTCCCTCAATGCGAGAAGCCAAGTTACAGGGAAACAGGCAGAGGGCCTTCTTGGTAGTGGCACCCTCCCTGTGGAACGCCCTCCCACCAGATGTCAAAGACAACAACAACTACCAGATTTTTGGAAGACATCTGAATGCGGCCCTGTTTAGGGAGGCTTTTAATGTTTGATGTATTACAGTATTTTAATATTTTTTTTGGAAGCTGCCCAGAGTGGCTGGGGTGGGGGCAGCCAGATGGGCACGGTATAAATAAATTATTATTATTATTATTATTATTATTATTATTATTATTATGAGCATGACATGTACCCCACCAGAGGTACTACCACTCCCCTAACACTGCTGTTTATTGTATAGGAAAGCACAACTTCAGTTGGCCTTCAAATGCAAAGTGAATAAAAATTCTTCCCCATCTGTACTCTGTAGTAAATGAGTTTAGATCTGCAGCCTCAGACAGTTATGTTGCAGTCTGGAAGGCAGCCATGGATAAGCAGCAGTCGCCTGGAGAAGGACTGTATAAATTGAGCTTTAAATGCATGCATGGAAACAGATGAGTGGTGCAAACAAATGAGAATTTGTGGTTACAGATTGTTATTCTTCATCTTGCAGGCACCCAGGTTGCAAATGACAGAAAAAAAGACAGTAGAGCTCAGGTGAGTATTCCATGCTCAAGATCTGCTTGCAAACAGTGGAGATATTCTTAACCGTTGGAATGCAAGAGTAGGTTTTAGAAAAGCTCGTTTATTTTCTCTGATTTTCAATAAAACTAATTGCAATAACAAGAACTCAGTTAGTTAAGTGAGCGCTGTGTTTTCTATTGCACAATTTCTTCACGCCAACTTTCATCTCATTGTTCCTCAGAGTGTATATGAGAGGGTTTAAGAGAGGGGTCAATGCTGTGTAGAACACAGCAACAATACCATCAAGGGAGTCCTGAGATGGTGGACGCAGGTAGTTGTAAACCACAGGGACATAATAGATAACCACCAAGGTGATATGGGCTGTACAGGTGGAGAAGGCACGTTGTCTCCCTGTGGCAGTGGGAATCCTCAGGATGGCAGAAATGATATACACATAGGATGTCAGGATCAGGAGGGAGCAGGTAACAGCCACTACTTCAACGTCAACCGAAATCACCATCTCATTGATGGATGTGTCAGTACAGGCCAGCTTCAGAACAGCTGGGATGTCACAGAAGATGTAGTTCACCTGACTTCCTCGTCCATATGGCAAACGGAAGGTGAGGTAGGTCTCTACCACAGAGTGCAGGCAGCCTCCAAACCAAGCGCCAACAGAAAGACAGGTGCCCAGACGATGGTTCATGATGGTGCCGTAGTGGAGTGGCTTGCAGATGGCCAGAAAGCGATCAAAAGCCATCACAGTGTACAGCAAGCACTCTGAACAGCCCAGAGTGTGGAAGAAGAAGAGCTGGGTTGCACATTCTGTAAAGGAAATGTCCCCATTGCCCTTGAGCATCCAGGAAATCATCTTGGGCACCACCACTGAGCAGATCATCATATCTATGATGGACAGATGGCAGAGGAACCAGTACATAGGCTTGTGCAAACTAGGTTCCAGTGCAACCACCAAGAGGATCAAGCCGTTTCCAAAAAGAGACAATATATACATGAGGAAGAAGAAGGTGAGCAACAGGATCTTTAGCTCTTTGGGATATGTAAACCCCATAAGTTCAAAATGTTCAAGCACTGATGTTACATTTCCACACTCCATTCAGGCAATACTTATTATTCTGAAACCTTTGCCAATCTACTGCCAATCACCCAGAGAGCTAACTTCTGCCTGCTTCTGCTTCAGACGCCACTATCCTAGCTCCCTATAAAACCCTTTCCCCCCACTCCAGTAGTCCTTGAACAGAAACCGAAAGAACCAAAATGCTCAGTAAGACATTACGATTTCAGACACACATGGATGTACCCAATTAAGTTCTACTCATACTATACCTCTTGAAATCCATTTACATTATTTTCAGTATATCTGCTTTGAACATGACTAACATTGGATAAAACCTCTGGTATATAGGGAGGAGACAGCTATATGGCAGACCCCCAACACATTTTTTTCATTTTGTCCTTGAGAGCAAAATTAGCAGAAACATCCTGATTTTGAAACATAGGCTATGAACGGGCTGTTGTTATCTGGAATGCTGCTGTGATGGTAGTTTACCTATCACTGGTCATTACATCATTTTATCCCCCTTCCTCTGGAGCAGCAAATGATGGCTGATCTATTGAACAGAGCAGAGGATCTTCAGGAGAAGTGCTGCCTTTTACTCTTCTTACTCCTACAAATGAAACAAATCAGTCTATCCAGATCTCACCTAACATATAGAAAAACAGATATGTGGGTTTCAGTGGAGTGGAAAGAAGGTCAGTTAGCTGAAGATCTTTGGTGATAACCATCATATGCATGAATCTAGAAAGCTTGTAACAAAATACAACCTGTAATATTTTATCAGTCATTAGTACCCAGTTGGCATACAAGATATCCCATCCTACTCATCCCCCTCCTCCTGAAAATAAAGGTTTCTTCAAATTCCCTTCATCAGCTTTTGGGTAAGAGATAGCTTTGTTGGCAATGAGTTATCAAAAATATTGGGCATATTCTTCTGATATAGTGTTCTGGGCTCAAAGCAAGCACCCACCTGAAATAAGTGGCAAGAGGAGCCTAGGCAATTGGCTTCCTCTTGAACACCTGCCCTCTGGTACTCATATTTATCTCCTACCTGCATTGCTTTCTTTTCCTTATCCCCACACTGTCGTCTCATTTTGCATGTTGTGGGACATAAGCTTGTGAGGCATGGCATGATCTTGAGTTAATGATGATAGGAGCTGAAACCCCAGAAGTCCTTATTAAAGTGTTACTTCCTTTGGGGGAACGTCAAGGAACCATTCCATGATGCAACCCTTTGAATATTTATGCACATCACAATTATATTCATTTGAACACTTCTTGGGAGAGAAGGTTCTTTTTCCATCCATATTTGACTTTCCACATTATTGCTCAGCAGAAAGTGGAGGCAACAAGGCAGCCATCTGAACACTCCACTGTAGCTCCAGCTGCCATGGCAAGTGCTGCCAAGAGCAGTAGAGAACTACATCATTCAACCCACAGTAAACATTGTCAACTTCAGTAGCAAAATACATAGTTCAGTCCACAGTACTGTTCCATTCCCATTTATTTTCCAACCTTGTTGACCAAAGCAGAGATGATTAGGGCATAAAATGAACCCCTTCCCTCAGCAGTGATTGAATTAATCAAAATTAAATAACTTATAACTAAGTACCAGTTTATGATATTGGAGTTTGACACAGTCAAAGACAGGGTTGGCTTCAAATCTGAAGGATCCTCAGGCAACCATCTCTGCTGTTCTTCCCTTTCTTCTCTCCCCCTTCTCCCTTCCACTGCTGTGTCCTCTTTGAATTGACTCACAGTCGGCCCTAGTATAGCATTGCATTGTCATTATACTGGGCATATATATTGTGACACACCACCCTAATCTCCATGAGCAGTGCGAGATTCCAGTTGTTCCAGGTGCGCTTGACCCAGAATCTGTGTTTCCGACTGGACAATGAGGCACAGTGGAGACTGTAGTGTCTTTGTGATATTTGGTTTATTTACACATATAAACAACCTGAGTCTAGATGGAGAGAGTGTGGAGCATTCACATTGTAAGAGGGTTTCTTGCTTCTCCCATTGGTCTCAGAACCGAGAAACCAGCCCTGCTCTCAGTCTCTTTGTTTCAGCCTGTCTCAGTCAGCCCACAGGGTGCTCTTTCCCCCCTTCCTCTTCCTTGTCTCCACTAAAAGACTGTAAGGGATTTCCTCTTCCACCCACATCAGGCAGACTGAAATCCTAAACCCTTTTTTTGGTCTCTGCCCACTAGCACACAGCTGGAGGAGGGACCCCACTCTTCTTTGTTGACTGGCACTTAATGTCTTTACTCACTAGGGGCCACTGGCCTTGCTTACTGGTCCCGGGGGGAAGGTTACCGTTGGCGTAGTCAAAGTCCGGTCCTGGGTCACTAGCCTGGAAACAGTTCACAAGGAGCAGGGCGAGGTCCGAAGCCGGAAGCCGGGCGGGGACAGGAACACTGGAGGGTCAGGTCTGGGTCCGGGCAGGAACAGGTACTCAACAACAACGTTGCTCCCACAACCTGGGACCGGGCTGACTGGCCTTTATCTTCTCTGAGGCCAGGGGCGGTCCCGGCCCCCAGGAGACCCGCCTCTCCTGGCCTTAAGGCGAGCACTCCTCCTGGGAGAAACCAGTTCCCTTCGCCTCTCTGCAGTTCAGGAGAGGCCGAAGGGTTACTGGGCCCAGGGGGAGACTCACCTGTAGGCACTGAGTCCTCAACCACCTCTGGAGCCAGAGTGGATTCACGTGGTGCCTGCTCCTGAGGATCTGGCACAGGTGCAGGCACTTCAGAATCAAGGCCCTGCCTCAGTTCAGCCGGCCCTGGAGGCGGGGACTCCTGTGCAGGCTGGGATTCCTCTGGTTCAGCCTCTGAATCGGATTCCCAGGCCATCACACCTACTTTGCTCACCTACCCCCCAACCCTTTTGCCATCCCGCTTCCCCCCTTGTCCCTTTACAGCTGACTGAACCTCCTCCCTCTACAACTCACCCACCCCATCACCTATCTCCTCCCAGCTTACCCCAAATGCCTCCCCCTCTCCTCTCGGCTCACCCCCTAACAGCTCCCCTAACAGCTTGCCACAACACCCACTCTTTAAAAAAAAATAGGAAGGGGCTTCATGGAATGGTTTTTTGAAGCAGCTCCTCCCTCCATTAGATGTTGCTGCAGCCATGTTTAATATAATTGGGAGAGGCACTGCACAGAGTGACTCATGAAACACTTCTCCCCTCTATTAATCCTTGCTGTAGCCATGTTTCACAGTGGGGAGGGGTACTTAGCCCCTACTTTCCTCCATTAAATGGGTCACCTGGGTGACTGCCACCCTGTTGTTATTTGGTTGGAATAGGTACTGTCAGGGAACTGCCATCGGAAGAGCAGGTGGCGGAAAGGCTCCAGGAGAATAGGAGAGACTCTGCAGCAGAAGAGGGAACCAGTAGGGGGGGAGCAGGAGCTCCAAAGGAAAGGGAGTCGGAGGGGAGGCTCTGGGATACTTCCAGTGAGAACAGTGAGGAGGTATCAAGACCCCCTTTAGGAACCCCCACCCCGCGCCGGAAACTGTCACGCAGAGAATCCAGGAAACGCGTTTCCGTTAAACAGCTTTTATGTTGGAAACGTTTCCGCAGACGCCCACTGTCGGATTCTACCAGCGACTGACAGAGCCATGCCAAAGGGCTCCGCTCAAGGCAGAGCTTTGCTATGCTGAGCAAACTCTGAGGGACCAAGCCTTTTAAGCACAAGCAGCTCATTATCCCACCACAGCAATCCGACAGTCTCTGAAAGCAGCTTGTGCAAGGAGAGGCATCATGAGCAACCCAGCTGGAGCCGGAGAAGGGGGAGCAGCTGCAGCCGGTCCAAGCCTGGAAGAAAGGTACAGGATGTTGGAGGTTCAGTTAGCTCTGCAAACGGCTAGGCTTGAGGAGAGGAGGGCTCACGATGCAGAAAAGGGAAAAGCCACCCAACTCTCAAGGAAGGTGCCAGGACTGGTGCAGAAGTTTGGGGGTGATCCCAGGAACTATCAAGCCTTTAGGACAGAAATGCAATATGCCCTCAATCTGCAGTTTGATGATTTTCCTGATGAGGAATCGAGGGTAGCGTTTGTGATTGGCCATCTCGAAGGGGGGGTGAAAGACTGGGTGAGACCCCTAATGGCAGCCAATAATGAGGTCCTAAAGGACACAAGGAAGTTTTTTCGCGCCATGGATCTGATGTTCTCCAGCGAGATTGAGCAGGGAGTGGCGCGCAGACAGTTAATGGCGTGTAAACAAGGGAGCCGATCTGTCCGTGAGTACTGGACTGAGTTCACCATGTTGATCCATAAATTAAGTTGGGATTTGTCAGCGGAACCGATACAAATGCTGTTCGAAGAAGGACTATCTTCGGCAGTGAAAGACGAACTTTCCCGGGCGCCCAGGGCGGAGTCTATGGACCAGCTGACTAAATCCGCGCTGGCCATAGGAGCACGCCAGGAGGCCAGAGCCTTGGAGAAGCGGGAAGGGAAAGGGGAGCGTTGGAGGGATTTCCGCATTCCAGAGATTCCAGAGCAGCCTTCCCCGCCAGCAGAGCCGATGGAAATTGGAACAGCGCGCGCGCGCGCAGTTTCAAACCCCAGTGAAGGGCGGAAGAAGGAGGGAAAAGGCGCCAAGAAGTGTTTTCTCTGCCAACAGCCAGGTCACTTTGCCAGAGTTTGTCCGCAAAGAAAGGAATGGCAAGGGATGGTGGGAGCTGTTGGGGAGGAGGTGGAGGGAGCTAAGGAGCAAGTAAAAGCCAACGCCTGGCTGCCTCCATCGGGGCACAGCAGCCAGGCCAAGGAACAGTGAATGTGCCCACGCCGGAACCACCGAGACCAGCTTTTGTAATAGAGGTGTTGATAGAGCTGGCAAACGGACACCCACTAAAGGTTAAGGCGCTATTGGACTCAGGCAGCTCCTGCAACTTTATGAGTAAGGAGTTTGCAGCCGCACACCAGATACAGACTATCCCCTTAAATAACCCTCTGCAGGTGACCACGATTGATGGGAGGGTGCTGTTGGGAGGAGAAGTTAACCAGCAGACTGTCCCCATGATGATGAGGGTGGCAAGGCACACAGAACTGATAGCGTTTAATATAGCCACCTTGGGAGGAGCGCCCATTACTTTGGGGATGAGCTGGCTAGCGCTGCATGATCCGCTAGTGGGATGGCACCAGAGAGTGGTTTCCTTTGGGTCAGCGCATTGCCTGGCACATTGCACGGAAAGGGAAAGCCAAGTAGGCACCCAGGCCACGCTAGCAAGGATGGAAGTAACAGACCAAGGGAGGGTACCACGACAATACGCCGACTTGGCTAACGTCTTCAGCGAAAGGGAAGCAGATAAACTACCCCCACACAGACCCTTTGACTGTCAAATCAACTTACTCCCAGGAGCACAATTGCCAGTGGGCAAGCTGTATGCAATGTCAGACAGGGAGATGCAGGAGTTAAGGGAGTTTATAGACAAGAACCTCAAGCGTGGGTTCATCAGAGAGTCACGAGTGGTGGGGGGTAGCCCAGTGTTCTTTGTGGACAAAAAAAATACAGATAAACCGAGATTGGTCGTAGACTTCAGGGCCCTAAATGCCGTGTCCGAACCAGTGGCTTTCCCCATGCCCAGAATCGATGACATTCTGACCCGGGTGAGGAAAGGGAAAAATTTTTACCAAACTGGACCTAAGGGGGGCGTACAATCTGATACGTATGAGAAAGGGAGACGAGTGGAAAACCACTATGTTCACCCCTTTAGGGGCCTTTGAATACCTCGTTATGCCCTTCGGCCTCCAGGGGGGTCAGCCGTTTTTCAATCGTTCATGAATCACGTCCTAGGACCATTGCTTTACAAGAACTGCGCAGCGTTCTTAGATGACGTACTAGTGTACTCAGAGAATGAGGAGCAGCATGTGCGAGATGTACGAGAGGTACTGAGCAAACTGCAAGAAAACCAGCAGTGGGTGAAACTGGAGAAGTGTCAGTTTCACACCAGAGAGGTGGAATTCCTGGGGTACCGGTTGTCAGACAAGGGGTTGGCCATGGATCCTAGCAAGGTTCAAGCGGTACTGGAATGGAAACCACCGAAAACTAAGAAAGACGTGCAAAGGTTCTTGGGTTTCGGAAACTTCTATCGGAAGTTCATCAAGAACTTTGCCCACTTAACGGCCCCCATCACGGATTGTCTCAGCAGTAAGAAGAAATTTGTCTGGACAGAAGAAGCGCAGCGAGCATTCGAAAGTTTAAAGAAGGCGTTTGCTTCGGAAGAACAACTCTTACACATGGATCTGCAGCAGCCGATGAGAGTGGAGACTGACGCGTCAGACAGAGCGGTGGGTGCCGTGCTCCTACAGCCGGGAAAGGATACGTCAGAATGGAGACCGTGTGCCTTCTTCTCGCGGAAGTTGAACAAGTCCGAGAGGAACTATACCGTGTACGACAGAGAATTACTCGCCATCCATGAAGCGTTCTGGAGATGGCGACACCTGCTGATTGGGGCGCAACACAAGGTCCAAGTGCGGACAGACCACAAAAATTTAGAATACTGGAGAACGGCCCAAGTACTGAACCAGAGACAAGTAAGATGGGCGCAAGAGTTCTCCAAGTTCAATTTTGAATTTCGCTACGTGCCAGGGCCAGAGAACGTCAGGGCGGACGCTCTCTCCCGAAAACCTGAGTACTTGGAGGGGGAGGGAGCGGCGGAGGAAAGACATATCATCCCCGAGGACCACTGGGTTTGTGGGGCGGCATTGGTGGGGCAAAGAGAACTGGTGGAGGGTACCGAGAACGATGAATACGCCCAAGAAAAGCTCAGGGAACTCAGGGGAACAGGGGAGAACACAGGTTTTGAGGAAAAGAACGGAAAGCTGTATTACAAAGGGGCACTCTACATACCAGATGGGGAACTAAGAGGGCGAGTGCTCAAACAGTTACACGACAGCCCCATGGCGGGGCACTTCGGGCAGCACAAAACCATGTGGTTGGTTACCAGGGAGTTTTGGTGGCCCAAGGTGAGGGAAGACGTGCGGGAGTATGTCCGGGGATGCGACAGGTGCCACAGAGCAAACGGAGAGAGGCTGGCACCAGCGGGGCTATTAGAACCCTTACCCACACCAGAAAGACCATGGGAGATGGTATCCATAGATTTTATGACAGATCTACCAAAATCCAAAGGAAAAACAGCTGTCATGGTGGTGGTAGATCTATTAACTAAGATGTGCCATTTTATAGCCTGTTCACATGCAGTCACAGCGGAAGAAACCGCAAAGTTGTTTGTAAAGCATATTTTCAGGTTGCATGGCGCCCCCTTGAGGGTGGTCAGCGACAGAGGGAAACAATTTACTTCCAGGTTCTGGAGCAAGCTAATGAGCTTGCTGCACGTGGAGGTAAATTTTTCCACCACCAGACACCCAGAAACAAATGGGCAGGCAGAAAGGGCAAACGGGGTTTTGCAACAATACCTGAGGTGTTATGTAAAGGACAGAGAAAATGATTGGGTAGATAAGTTACCTCTGGCAGAATTTGCCTACAACAACGCGGAGAACGTGTCCACAGGGATGAGTCCCTTTCTGGCAAATTATGGGTGTCATCCCAGGGCATTTCCAGGAGAAGTAGGGGAGAGGTGGAGTGTACCGGCGGCGGAACATTTTGTTGAAGAGATGGAAGCGATCCACCGTCAGCTCCAACTCAACTTGGAGAAAGCCAAAGAAGAATATAAGAAGCAAGCAGACAGAAATAGGAGGGAAGGTGAAACCATAAGGGTGGGAAACCGGGTGTGGCTATCCACCCAAGGACTGCCGTTCAAGGGAGGGTGTAAGAAATTGAGACCCAAACGGTTGGGACCCTTTGAGGTCATACAACAGGTCAACCCAGTAGCATTCAAACTCAGATTGCCCAGTCACATGAAATTGCACCCAGTATTTCACAGGTCATTACTGTCGCCGTACCGAGAGAGACGTGAGTGGGGGGGACGTGAGAGGGAGGTCACCCAAACACCCGTCATAGAAGAGAGAGAGCGCAACATGGAAGTGGCAGGAATCATTGATTCCAGGTGGAAGGGGAATCAGGTGGAATACTTGGTAGAATGGGAGTGGGAGGAAGAGTCAGAAAACACGTGGGTACCGGCAGAGGAAGTCAATGACGAGGTTTTAATAGAAACGTTTCATCGGCGTTTCCCGAGAAAACCGCAGCCCGTGGCACGATTTAGGAGGGAACACTTCGGGACCACCGATGAGGAAGGGGAGTTTGAAGGGTTCCCAGAGTCAGGGGTGGAGGAGGAAGCAGACTCCGACGAAGAAGAGGAAGACGGGGAAAGAGACGGAAGGCTGTGGCTAGAAGTGTTTGAATCCTCTGATGACGAGGAGAGTTCCTTCCGGGGCTTTCCATCCTCACCGCCAGTAGGAGAGGAGGCGGGAGGGGGTGAAGGGGGTCCTGGGGGGGAGGTGGATGTCAGGGAACTGCCATCGGAAGAGCAGGTGGCGGAAAGGCTCCAGGAGAATAGGAGAGACTCTGCAGCAGAAGAGGGAACCAGTAGGGGGGGGGGAGCAGGAGCTCCAAAGGAAAGGGAGTCGGAGGGGAGGCTCTGGGATACTTCCAGTGAGAACAGTGAGGAGGTATCAAGACCCCCTTTAGGAACCCCCACCCCGCGCCGGAAACTGTCACGCAGAGAATCCAGGAAACGCGTTTCCGTTAAACAGCTTTTATGTTGGAAACGTTTCCGCAGACGCCCACTGTCGGATTCTACCAGCGACTGACGGAGCCATGCCAAAGGGCTCCGCTCAAGGCAGAGCTTTGCTACGCTGAGCAAACTCTGAGGGACCAAGCCTTTTAAGCACAAGCAGCTCATTATCCCACCACAGGTACCTATATGCAGCCACATAAACTAAAATGTGATGATAGCTTTGCATTTTTCTCTATATAGGAACAAATCTCTCTCTCTCTCTCTCTCTCTCTCTCTCTCTCTCACACACACACACTGATTTACCACTTTTTAAAAAATTTGGTTAGTAATATTTTGTATTGTATTTGATTTTTATTCTGTATACTGTTTTGAGGTGGTTGTCGTCATCTTTGAGTTCTGTTTGGTGCCCCGTTTTTATTTATTTTCTATACACTTTGTATATTTATTTAAGATTCCTTTATGCTGTATTTGATTTTAATATTGTATATTAATTTGAGGTTTTATTTGTATTGTGTTTGATATGCATTTTGTACAAGGTTTTGATATTCTATTGTATGATATTTGGCCAGACTTTGGACTGAAATTGCACTTGCTTTCTATTTTCTCTCATCTCTTTATGAGTCTCTTGAATAGAGAGCAAGTTAGATATTCCCCAAATAAGTAAATATAAATATACATTTACATACATCTGTTAAAGCGACTCTCCAGACTGGGCCCGGTCAATCAAACATTTCAACCCAATTAGTTTCAACATAAGAGAGTTAAACATATTCCACTGAAATCTTTGGGACATGGATGCCACTGTGGTTGGATCCAGGAGTGTTATATTGGAATGATTGACACAAACATTTCAACATGACAACACTCCAGGGCAATTCATTTGAGGAGACTAAAATGAAGACAAGTGCCATTAAAATGAAACATTCAATCATGAAATATGCTGGGGAAGAAATAGATGCTGTGATTCCTTTCACTTCAAGGGCAGAAGATACTTAGGAACGAGCACCCTGCATCTTGTACAATTGAATCCTCCAGTTACCAGCTGAGAAACAACATCAGCCTCTCCAGCTGAGATTCCCTACTGAGTTGCTTGCAAAGGCATTCTGCCTGTGATACTGGAGGAAATGAAACCATCATGACTAGTAGCCACGAACAACCTTAAACTCTATGATGGTGTCTATCACTACATTTTCTGTTGTGGTGGTTTTGAGTTGTTGTCTCAAAAGACAATGGAGTGGGAATTGTAGTCCAACAACTTATGGAGAATGCCCCATTGGTTACCCCTGCTTCACAGTTAGTATTTGAAAATAACCAGGTCCCAGTGGTTTACTCCACTGTAGCAGGTTTCCATTAGTTCCACTGCATCTATGCTCTCAATGACAACCAGGCACTCCAGCTGACCCATTTTGGCTCAAAAGCTTTTAACATTAACTTATAAAGACCAACAGATTCTCTCTCTCTCTTAATGGCTCTGGCATGTATGTTTCCCCTTCAAATTTCATTGGTCTCTTTCAATAGCTGTTGTTGTTGTTGTTGTTAACAACCACCACCACAACAAAATTAAATTTATATACTGCCCATCATCCATAGATCTCAGGGCTATTATGTGCTATTGCACTTTGATTGCTTAGTTCTATCCAGCCACCTTTGGACCAGTCAGAAATATTTTCCTCCTAATCACTTAGGAATGATTCATCCTGAACCAGAAGTTGCTTAGCTCATATTAGATTTCCCCCAGTTCCATCTTCTCACAATACAAAAAGCCAACAGATGAATAGTTTAGACAAAGAATATTTTTAGGTTTGAGATTTCTATTTACAACAGGTAAAAGGAGAGAGTAGAGATCAGGGAAATGTTCCATGTTCAGATTATTTGTTGTCTCTAGTTATTCCTAAAATACCCATATCTACTTAACAATTGGACTGCAAGGATTTCTCAATATATAATGTTTTCAAGAAGATGATCTCACATGGTTAAGGGAGTGCTGTGGTTTCCTACTGCACAATTTCTTCACACCAACTTTCATCTCATTGTTCCTCAGAGTGTATATGAGAGGGTTTAAGAATGGTGTCACCGCTGTGTAGAACACAGCAATGGTCCCATCAAGGGATTCCTGAGATGGTGGACGCAGGTAGTTGTAAACCACAGGGACATAGAATATCACCACCAAAGTGATATGGGCTGTGCAGGTGGAGAAGGCACGGTGTCTCCCTGTAGCAGTGGGAATCCTCAGGATGGCAGAAATGATATACATGTAGGATGTGAGGATCAGGAGGAAGGAAACCAAAGACACAATCCCAATGTCAACAAAAGTCACCAGCTCATGGAAGGATGTGTCTCCACAGGCCAGCTTCAGCACAGCTGGGATGTCACAGAAGACGTAGTTCACCTGGTTCCCCCGTCCATATGGCAAATGGAAGGTGAGGTAGGTATGTACCATAGAGTGCAGGCAGCCTCCAAACCAGATGCCAAGAGATAAGTTGAAGCAAACCTGATGGTTCATGATGGTGCCATAGTGGAGTGGTTTGCAGATGGCTAGGAAGCGATCAAAGGCCATCACGGTGTACAAGAAGCATTCTGTGCAGCCCAGGAAGTGAAAGAGGAAGAGCTGGGACACACAACCTGTGATGGAGATGACCCCATTGCCCTCTATCAGCCAAAAAATCATCTTGGGCACCACCACTGAGCAGATCATCATATCCAACACAGACAGATGGCAGAGGAACCAGTACATAGGCTTGTGCAAATGAGGTTCCAGGGCTACCACTAGAAGGATCAAGCCATTTCCAGAAAGAGATAATATATACATGAGGGAAAAGAAGGTGAGCAACGGGAACTTTAGCTCTTTGGGATATATGAATCCCACAAGTTCAAAATGTTCAAACACTGATGTTACATTTCCACACTCCATTTAGGCAGCACTCATCTTAGCAGAACAGAACGGATGGTGATAATGGTCACAAATTGAAGGAAAACCAAAGTCAGCATCTCTTGGTGGGATGTGTCAGCTCAGGCTAGTTTTCACCTAGATCTTCCATCAGTGGGTGGATGCAAATTTCAGTTATGTCTAACAACTCCTTTAATGTGCCAGTCTTTTATTGCCACATGATATAAATGGCAAGAGAGTCCTAATATGTTCTTGTATTATGCATCTACCCCTCTTGTTCTGATTACCCATCTTTATAATCTTCTTTTTGTTCCCTCTCTGCTCTCTTCTTATTTTGTGTCTCTTAGGTTACCAAGCCCTGGCCATTGGAGTGCTCTTGAGTTAATAAAAGCTGAAACTCCAGAGGGCCTCATTAAAATGTTGATTCATTTGTGGGAACCATGGGAATCATTCCATAATGGAACCTTGTGTTTAGTTATGTGACTTACTAGGCAGCATAAGTGGTGATGGTGGATACATTATGTGGTTGGTATATGTAAGGTGTGATGGGGCATGTGTGTGTTTGTGTGTGTGTGAAACCACTCTTTACCCCACTTCCCACTATGTCCCCTAATCCTAAATTCCTGAGTTCAATGACTTGACCTAGCACCTGATGTTCAGCAAGCAGAAGAACTGTCCCATTGATCAGGCAAATGCACATGGCCAGGATTTTGATATTTATGCTAGATGTGGCCAATCCAGCCAGTACATTACTCAAATATATTTCACCAGAAGCCTGAGAACAAGCTGTGTTAATTATGAACCCCCCAAATTTGGAATTTCCTCCAAACCTCCCAAAGAACAGAGTAAATGATACATCAAACTCGGGTACCTTATTAACAGTGCTTGAAATCCAACCTTGTTCAATTTACTCCTAATCTGGGCCAAAGTTTTGCAACTGTTTTGCAGAATTAGCAGTGCAAACTTCATGTTTTGCAGAGCCCCCAAAACTGAATAGCTGCAAAATGCTGTAAAACTTTGGCCCAATTTTGGAGTAAATTGGAGAAAGTTGGATTTTGAGGTGTTAGCCACATGTTCTTATGTTCGTGTTTTATCTACCCCATTTCCAGTCCATGCTTTATTTTAACCCTTTATATTTTTTCAAAACAGTTTATTAGAGAAAATTAGTATCTGAAAACATTACATAGTGCACTTCAGCAATACACTATGAATATAACATTGGCATCAATGCAAATATGTCTAATCCTGAGAACTATGATTTATGATGAATGAATCTTTATTTTTTTACTGAAGAAGTGTGACTCAAAATATTTACTAAAAATATAAATTTATTTTTTATTTGTTAGTATTAATGTAACAGAAAAGCAAAATCTTTTAAAATAAAATAAAATAAAATAGTTTTTCAACCCAAGAATGTGAATAGTCATCAGGGAGATGCTTATACAATAAAGGTAAGTAAAATTATACACATGTATATTAAACTAAAACATATTTCAGGAGGACCAAACTTCTTTCTTAGGGGCAGGTAAGGAATTGTGCAGAAAAGCAAAAGTTATTTCAACTACAAAACACCCTAGAACATGGGAGACATCCTGAGAAATTCAGAAGGGAATGCAAGGGGGATTCTTCAAAGTACAGCCACATAGTTTTTTAAATATATCATTTAATTATTTTTGCTTTTCAATCCTACCTTTCAACCAAGGAGTTCAAGGTGAAGTACATTCTCTTCTTCTCCCCCTTTTATCCTCTCAACAACCCTGTGAGGTTGCTTAGGCTGAGAGATGGTGACTGAGCCAAGGTCACCCAGTGAGCTTCATAGCTGACTGGGAACTTGAACCTGGTTTCCCAAGTGTTAGTCCAACACCCTAACCAATACATGACCCCACACCTTAAACTGAGCATAGACAACACTGGCAGTCACCCCAGGTCCCACAGAACTGGTTGGCTAAGTTCCAGCCTATTCCATCATTGTTTCAGCTCCCACAACCAATTCATTGTCCAGAGGAGGGCAACCAAAATGGTCAAAGGCCTGGAAACGATGCCTTATGAGGAACGGCTAAGGGAGCTGGGCATGTTTAGCCTGGAGAAGAGGAGGTTAAGGGGTGATATGATAGCCATGTTCAAATATATAAAAAGATGTCACATAGAGGAGGGAGAAAGGTTGTTTTCTGCTGCTCCAGAGAAGCGGACACGGAGCAATGGTTCCAAACTACAAGAAAGAAGATTCCACCTAAACATTAGGAAGAACTTCCTGACAGTAAGAATTGTTCGACAGTAAGAATGTTCGACAGTGGAATTTGCTGCCAAGAGGTGTGGTGGAGTCTCCTTCTTTGGAGGTCTTTAAGCAGAGGCTTGACAACCATATGTCAGGAGTGCTCTGATGGTGTTTCCTGCTTGTCAGGGGGTTGGACTCGATGGCCCTTGTAGTCTCTTCCAACTCTATGATTCTATGATTCTATGATTCTTGTTCAGGGTTTCCCAGACATGGATCAGCAAGTTCAAAAACAGCTGGAGATGCAAGCTTGGGAAACCCTGATCTTGTCCAATACTCTGCAACACAGCAGTATGCAACTGTCCCTTATGAGGATTGAACCTGCAACCTTGACATTATCAGCACCACGCTCGAACCAACTTGTTAGAACCCTGCCATTTTGTACTGCACAATTTCTTCAATCCCACTTTCATCTCATTGTTCCTCAGTGTGTATATGAGAGGGTTTAAAAAGGGGGTCACTGCTACATAAAACATGGCAATGATGCCGTCAAAGGATTCCTGAGACGCCGGCCTCAGGTAGTTGTAAACAGTAGGCACATAATAGATAACCACCAAGGTGATATGGGCTGTGCAAGTGGAAAAGGCACGGTGTCTCCCCTTGGCAGTGGGAATTCTCAGGATGGCACAAATGATATAAATGTAAGATGTCAGGATCAGGAGGAAGCAAGCCATGGCAACCAACCCCACGTCAATGAAAGTCACCATCTCATTGAGGGATGTGTCCACGCAGGCCAGCTTCAGAACAGCTGGGATGTCGCAGAAAATGAAGTTCACCTGGTTTCCCCGTCCGTATGGCAAATGGAAGGTGAGAGAAGTCTCTAGAGCAGAGTGGAGAGCACCTCCCAACACAATGCCAGCAGAAAAGTAGAAGCACACACGGTGGTTCATGAAGGTGCTGTAGTGTAGTGGTTTGCAGATGGCCAGGAAGCGATCAAAGGCCATCACAGTGTACAGGAAGCATTCTGTGCAGCCCAGGAAGTGGAAGAAAAAGAGCTGGGCTACACACCCTGCAAAGGAGATGGCCCCATTCCCTCCCATCAGCCAAACAATCAACTTGGGCACTACCACTGAGGAGAACAATATGTCTATGATGGACAGGTGGCAGAGGAACCAGTACATAGGCTTGTGCAAGTGGGGTTCCAGTCCTACCACTAAGAGGATCAAGCCATTTCCGGAAAGACACAATATGTACATGAAGAAGAAGAAGATGAGCAACATGGACTTCAGGTCTTTGGGGTACAGGAATCCTAGAAGTTCAAAATGTTCAAGGACCGATGTTACGTTTCCACACGCCATTCAGGCAGTACGTGTCATGGGAGAACAAAATACATGGCGTCGATGGTCACAAATTGAAAGGCAAGCAAGTCAGCATCTCTTGGCCGGATGTGTCAGCTCAGACCAGTTTATCCTGAGACGTTACCCCAGAGTGAACTATTTTGGGTAATGTTTAGAGGTAAAAATATAGAAATGTCATTTTAGGACACTTGTAGTCTAACAACCCCTCTAATACAGCAATTATATACGCTTGATTTGCATGCTGCTCTGAAGAGAATGTGTTTCTGGACTGAAATCAATGCATTTTCCTAACCTATACAGTTCTCTACTACTCTAAGGTATGGGAATTCACAAGTCTTGAAACCAATTATTCACCTGTAGTTCTTTATACATCACACAAATCTTTGGGATAAAAAGACAAACAAACAGTTCCTTGTATACATTCCAATACTCCCATTGTTCTACCATGGTGGGTCTTGCATAGAAGCCTTAATGCTTCAAAACACAGCAAAATTAGGATTTGTAAGGTCGTAGTCAACTAAGTTCTACTCAGAATAGAACCACTGAATGTTGCTAAATTAGCATACCCATTACTTACAACAGGTCTATTCTGGGCTAATAATAATAATAATAATAATAATAATAATAATAATAATAATAAATTGTACCCCGCCCATCTGGCTGGGTTTCCCCAGCCACTCTGGGTGGCTTCCAACAAAGATTAAAAATACATTAAAATGTCACACATTAAAAACTTCCCTGAACTTCAGATGTCTTCTAAATGTCAGGTAGTTGTTTTTCTCTTTGACATCTGATGGGAGGGCATTCCACAGGATGGGTGCCACTACCGGGAAGGCCCCCTGTCTGGTTCCCAATAATAATAATTTATTATTATGATGAACATTGTATGCAATGATGAACACTGCATACAACCCATAATACATAAGGAGGCAAAAGATGCATAGCAGTTTCCACCTAATGTCTCATTCTATTCTGGAGATCAAAATAGCATACACTTCCTAATTTTGAAAACTACGCTATGAAGTGACCGTTAGTTGAAATACTCCTCAGACAGTACGTATCCTATCACTGTTCACTACATAATTTTATCCCCAGCAGGGGAGTAGCAAATGATGACTGCAATATTGAACGAAAGAGTGGCTCCCCAGGATGGGTGTTATTTGTGATTCCTCTTATGGCTACAGATGAACCAGTCTGTGATGGTACACACCCAGTATGGGTAAAAGCAAGGCTGCAAGAGCCATCAGCTGAAGATTTCGGTGCAGACAACAATGGGAATAAATCTAGAAAGTTTTTTTATAAATGCAATCTGCATGATTTTATCCATCATCAGTATAACATTTCTACTTGATATACTTTAGCATTTGAATACTCTTCTTTTACCCTCTGACACTCCCCAAATTCCCTTTCCCAGCTTTAAGGAAGGTACGACTTTGTCAACAATAAGCTTTACCATGTTATCAAGAACTAACGTATTCTTCTGAAATAGCTGGTCAGGTTCAAAGGAAGGACCCACCTGAAAGAAATGGCAACTCTAGTTTGCAAGGAAAATACCAGGAAATTGACTTTCTCATTCTCACCCCCCATATTTATACCCTGTGTATCTCCTACTTCTCCTTTCCCCTCTGCTCTCTAGTCAAATTGCACTCCTCAAGTGATGGGAAGTTATGCCTGTGAGACCTGGGTTGTTTTGAGTTAATGGTGCTAATGGCAAACTCAGAGGCCCTCATTAAAACATGGGTGATTTGGAAGTATACAAAATAATCAATTCCATGATGCAACCACCCTGTGTCCAATTATTCCCTTTGCAATGATGTTCTTCTGAGCACTTATTGGGAGAAGGAATATTGTTCCATCCATATGCATACCCTTTGAGTGTACCAATTTTCCAGGGACAGTCCCAGAATTTTTTTTTAAAAAACCACCATCCTGGCTTCTGATTTGATCCCAGAATATCTCTATGTCCTTTGCCAGGGCTGCTGCTGTGAAGCTTTGGGAGGAAAATGACCTGGTGCTTGTCCTGAACAAGAGCTGCTGTAGCTACTGTGAGGGAGCATTCCATTGCCTCATGGACACTACTGCCATCCTCCTCCCTTGGGCAGATTGTAGCAGCTGCTGGACAGTGGGCAAGAAGGACGAGAGGCAGCTGCAGCCAAGGCCCAGTACCATGTGACACACTGGCTCTGAAGGGCAAGCAGAGGTTAGGGCTGCACTGGGTGGGAAGAAAGGAGGAGTGGAGCATAGCACAAAGAAACAGATCCCTTTGTGCAGAAATGGGGGACACCCATGGGAATGCAGGAGAAGAAAAAGGTAAGGAGCAAACACTACACATATCTGGAGTATGGACCCAGAAGGTGATACCAGCCAGCAAGTCCATGCAGCCTCAGACCCAAAAGAACCACAAATTCCATTGTCATTTATGTTAAGTTGTGGGCGAACATAGCAGACGACACAGCGATTTCTCCAGAGCAGCTCTTTACTTGCAAGCTGGACAGAACTGAACAACAAACAGCTCAGCCAGCCTGCTTTTATAGGCAGCCGGCTGTCAACATTGTAGCAACAACAACCCAGAGTTTCCCGCCTAAAATAACTGACATGGACCTGAGTGAAAACTATCTACAGACCTTGGACTTCCGGGTCAGCGCCATCGCCGAATGGCGGACTCCCTCCGAGCTCCGGAGGGAGCCTGCTTGGCAGGGGCTGGGTCCTACCGCACCGGCGATGCGGGGACCCTTAAAAACCACGGCCAGAGGAGGCCGTGGACATGGAGACTCGGCTGGCACCATTAGCGCTCTCCCGACTCGTGAAGGAGCCTTTTTAAAGGCTACGGATCGGGTGCTGGGGAGAAGCGTGGTGCTTTGAGTTCTCTGCTATCCCTGCCGAGCGCAGCCGCATGCCATCCGGCGGAGAGCGCTGACTTCTTCTATTGAAAATTTGGATCTAAAGAAGAACCCGTGAGTAATTGGAATATGGACTAAAAAGAAAGGGATAAATTTTTAAAATTTGGAGCGAACGGGGGAGGCGGAAAAAAGGAAGTCAGCCCACCCCTAAATTGTAGAAGAGCCAAAACAAAGGACTGGACAACTAAGATCGAGTGTAACCTTATTTCGCCGAATTAGCAACTTCGCGAGGGAAAATTATAAGATTGAGCTGGAGGAGAAAAGTGGAATTTTTTTAAAAAAGCAACCCCCCCCCCCCCGGAATCCCTGGAGCGATTCGTGAAACTGCCTGGAGAAAAGCAATGGAGGTTTTGACAGCTGTCAAAGAGCTGTCAAAAAGGAAGATTAAAATAGAGACTTTGTTATGAGGACTTTGCCGGTTACATTTGTTATAAATTGAACATAAACTGTTTCAAATATGGGCTAATAAGCTACTTGGACTGGTGGATGTGATTCTGGAAGGGAACTTTGCTACTGTAATCCATCTAGAGGAGCTGAGGGATATTGCATGTGTTTTTGACAGGAAACTTGAACAGTTGAATGGAACTTTTAATCTCCTGGGAAACTCCAGGAATGGAACATTATTTTGTCTACAGAGGTCTATACACTACAGGAAACAATGGAACTATTTGTTGGAAAATGAAAGGAACATGATGCAATGCTTTGCTCCTGAATAACAAGCCTCTGCAGAGACACTAGAAACTTTTGGAAAAAGAACATTTCTGTGGGAGAACAGAGAAACAAAAAGGAGGAGAATGATTGACAAGAACAAGGAAACAACAAGAACTAGACAGAACTGGGAGAGGGAACATTTGGGACATCCAGGTTTGACAAGCTTATGGAAACAAAATTGGAGTTTTTACTCCTGGATATAAAAACCTGGATAGAAGAAATGGGCCCCTCTTTTTGATAGACTCCTTCTATGATTGGACACTCGTAATTAAAGACTGGCAAAGAACCTGAGGGACATAGTGTAATGTGGGAACTCCAGGAAGATATTAGAAGTAGAGGGATAGGTGAAACGCAAAGGGGAAAGAGGGGAGGGAAAGTTGGAATCCAAAGGTTGTAAAATCACTACTCATATTTATTTTATTTCCATCTGTACTATATTTGAAAGGGGGGAACTCGTGGAAGGGAATAGATCGATCTTAGGGGATGGGAATGTGGATAAATTGGGTTACTGATGATGAGTGTAATTTGGGGATAAGAACTTGTTGAATTTAATTGCTTATTTGGAAGATTTGGAACACAAGAGGGGGTAGGGAGGGGAAGTCCTGGTTATTGGCAAAAAGTTTATAAATTGGAGTTAATTTGTTTTAATTTGTTTTAATTTGGAAAACCTTAATAAAAATTATTATTAAAAAAAAGAAAACTATCTACAGACCTGAGTGAAAACTATCTACAGTATCCCCCTGCTGGCCCAGGGTGAAACTTCACTACATAATACCCCTTCCCACCGAGATAAGGCGTTAGTTACAATTGTAATGGTTTCCTTATATACAGGACTACGCGTAATGGTTCAATTAGACACAAAAGCATATCGGTTACATTTCCCATACTTAGACCAACAGTGATACATGTCCAACAACATAGTCCTTTAAATAAGTTGGGCGCTTGGAAACTCTGCCAGACCGCCGGGGACTGGTAGCCAAGTCTGGAGGGCCACACAGTTCTTGCTGAGGCTGTGGTGCGACCCTAGGTGGCGTTGAAACCAAATCGCCTGGATCCGCTGCTGTGGGTGGAGCCTCCGCAAGTGGAGTGGTCTGAGTCTGTGGTAAGTCTGGCAGACCCTCTGAAGCGGCTTGGTTCAGCTCCACGCTGGCAGTTTGCCAAGGAGGTGTAGGTGGAGCCTCGCCATCTGTAAGTGTCTCTTCTGGAGCCACAAGCGCAGTTGGGGGCACCACGGTAGTGTCCAAGTCCCCAACCCTGCGCCTAAGCTGGTCTATGTGCCGGCGCCGCAAGCGTCCATATTCGAGTGCCACCTGGTACGAGCGAGGTCCAGTGACTCCCACTACTGTGGCTGGCACCCAAGGAATGTCTCCCACATAGTTCCGGGCAAAGACCTGGTCTCCTGGGACAAATGACCGTGGCGCGTTGCCACAGCCTGGGGGTTTGGCCACAGCAAAGTCCGGGTGCAGCCGGTCGAGCGGTGACCTGAGGCGGCGGCCCATAAGCAGTTCTGCAGGACTCCGCCCTGTGGCCGTATGAGGGGTGATGTGTTGCACGAACAAGTATTTGGCGACCCGCTCGTGCCTGTCTCCCCGGTCCAGGCGTGCCACTGCCTCTTTTGCCGAGCGCACCATTCTCCCTGCTTGCCCGTTGCTGGATGGATGAAAGGGTGCCATTAGGGCATGGCGGATGCCCAGTCCCAAAAGATACCGCTCAAATGTGCCTGACGTGAACTGCGGTCCGTTGTCGGAGACAAGGACATCAGGACACCCATGCGTTGCAAACAGACCTCACAGCACCCGGTTAACGGCCTCGGTAGTGGTGGAGGGCATCAGGGCCACCTCCAGCCATTTGGAATAGGCATCCACCACTACCATAAAGGTCCGGCCGTGAAAGGGGCCAACCAGATTGATGTGCACCCTCGACCAGGGTGTCTTTGGCGTCTCCCAGGTGTGTCCCTTACTTGCCGGTGGTGCAGGCCTCGACTCTTGGCACGCTTGACAGGCGGACACCCAGGCAGTGATGGCATCGTCCATGTTAGGCCACCAGACGTAACACCGAGCCAACGCCTTCATTTTGACAATTCCCGGGTGGCCAACGTGCAGAGCCTCCAGGAGGTGCTGACGAAGTCCCTGGGGAATCATGAGGCGGTCTCCCCACAGCAGACAGCCACGATGAGCCGAGAGTTCATGTTGTCTGGTTGCGAAGGGCTGGAACTCTGATGCAAAAGGCCCTTGTGGCCACGCCCTCCACACCCAGTTGAGCACCTGGCTGATGGTGCGATCCTGGGCAGACGGGGAGGCCACAGTGGCAGCCGATACAAGGTGCTGCCGGAAGATCCTCAATCAGAAGGAGTAATGAAGCTGGAGCCGGGTCTTCCACAAATGCTGGAAGAGGGCAACAGCTGAGGGCGTTGGCATGGCCCATCGATTTCCCCGGGCGATGGACGAGCCAGTAGTGGTAGGCAGCCAGGAAAACAGTCCATCACAGCATACGTGGCGAGAGTACCGGTGGAGTTGGACGATCACCGGCGAGGAGGCCCAGGAGTGGCTTGTGGTCAGTGATGAGGTCAAAAGTCCTCCCATAGAGGTATTCATGGAACCTCTTCACTCCAGCCACAAGTGCCAGTGCCTCCTTGTCAAGCTGGCTGTAATTCCGTTCCGTTGGAGATAGCATCCTGGAAAAGTAGGCGAGCGGTGCTTCTCTTCCATCTGGAAAATGGTGACTAAGGACAGCGCCAATGCCAAAAGGTGAGGCGTCGCAGGCAAGGACCAGCGGCCTGGATTCACTGTACTGTACCAGCACACGGTCCAATGAAAGGAGAGCCTTGACCGCGTTGAAGGCCGCCATCTCCCGATGACCCCAGGCCCAAGGCGTCTTTGTGCTAAGGGGTCGGTGAAGAGGCTCAGCCACTGTGGCTTTGTGGGGCAGGAACATGTTATAAAAGTTCAGCAGCCCCAGGAATGCCTGCAACTCCATCTTGTTCTTTGGGATGGGGGCCTGCTGGATAGCGCGGATCTTGGATGTGGTCGGGTGGAGGCCGGAGGCGTCGATAAGATAGCCCAGGAAATCTACCTGTGGAACGGCGATCTGGCACTTCTCCCTCTTTACCTTGAGCCCGGCCTCTTGGAACTTGGTCAGCACGGCACGGAGGCGCTCGAACAGCTGCTGGTGTGAGTCTGCGGACACCAAGACGTCATCAAAATATGGTACCACGCCCGGAAGCCCTTGCAGGAGACGCTCCATAAGGCTTTGGAAGATGCCAGGAGCCACACTCACCCCGAACTGCAACCGGTGGCATGGGAATGCCCCTCGGTGGGTGATGATCGTCTGGGCTTCAGCAGTGGCATCATCGACGGGCAGTTGTTGATAGGCTTGGGCAAGATCCAGCTTAGCGAAGACCTTACCCTCACCCAGGGAATGCAGCAGGTGTTGGACAACAGGAACCGGATAAGCGTGCTGCTGAAGTGCCTTGTTGATCGTGCACTTGTAGTCAGTGCTGATTCTCACCGACCCATCTGGCTTGACAGGCGTGATGATGGGGGTTTCCCACTTGGCGTGGTCAACCGGCTCCAAAACTCCTTGGGCGATCAGTTTGTCTAGTTGTTCGTCCACCTTAGCCTTGAGAGCAAAGGGAACCCGGCGTGGCTTTAGCTTGATTGGGGCGACTTGTGGATCAAGGCTAAAGGAGATGGGCGTACCTGTATATTGCCCCAAGGTGCCGTCAAAAACCTCGGCAAAGTCTTTGACCAGACCCTCAGTCTCTGCGTTAGAGATGCAGTTGATGCCGGTGACTTCCAGGCCGAGGGCATCAAACCAGTCTAGCCCTAGGAGGCTTGTCCGCTGACCTTCGACCACCACCAACCGGAGCAGGCCCGAAAAATCCTTGAAGGTGATCCGGAACCGGCCAACGCCTACCACGGGAATGTCGTTTCCCTGGTAGTCTCTCAGGTGTACGCGGTGAGATTCGAGTTGCCTTTTGGACACTCTGGGTACCAGTCTTTTGATGGTGCTCCAAGACACGATGGACAGGGCAGACCCGGTGTCGATCTCCATGTCACATGGAGCTCCTTCAATGAGCACCGTGACGTTCAGCTTGCGTCGCGTAGGCGAGTCGGTTTGGCCAATCGTGGTTCCAGACAGGCAGCGGCAGTTGGTGAGAGCGAAACAACTTTCCTTGGCAGAATGGAGTGAAGACTTGGACTTGCGAGTCAATGAAGGGGGGGGGGGGTGTCAGACGGAGCCGATCGGCAGACCTTAGCGATGTGGCCCCTTCTGGAATACTTCCTACAGATGGCGTCTCTGAATCGACACTTGGCACGGGAATGGTTGCCTCCACAGCCGGCACATTCCGGTTGGCCCTTGGACTTCTGTTGGAACTTTCTGCGCTCCCGCTTTGTCTGGTGCATGTCATCGTCTTCACTGGAGGATGCCTCATCACTGCTGGCCTCTTCATGATGCACCAGAACTGGCTTCCTAGCAAGACGCGGGCTGCTGGACTTGCGGATCTCCTGGGCGGAGCATTCAGCAGCTTCTGAGGCCACAGCCTCCTCAATGGCTTTCTGTAGCGTGAGGTCTGGCTTGGCGAGGAGACGCCGTTGCAGATGGATGTCCCGGACCCCGCAGACGATTCGATCCATCAGGGCATCGTCTAAGTCTCGGAACTCGCAGTGCATTGCAGCCTGTCGCAGGGCAGTGGTGTAGTTGTTGATTGACTCCCCCTCTGCCTGGTTCCAGTGGTAGAACGCATGGCGGGCAGCAATCTTGGACAGCTTTGGTGCGTAGTGGTTGCAGAGCTTTTCTTGGATCGTGTCCCACAGTGTTGCCTGGACTGCTTCAGGCGCAACCAATGCTTGGGCCGTCTCGAAAACCTCAGGCCCACAGAGGATGAGGAATAGGCCCCGCTTACGCTCCTGTGATACTTGCGTCAGCTGGTTGGCTTGGAGGTAGCAGTCGAACCGAGCGAGGTAGGAGTCCCATGATTCAGAGGCTTGCACAAACGGCGGTAGAGGCACAAGTGAAGCCATGATTCCGATGCCAGCGTGAAGGGCGATGGATGGAACACCGTGCACTAGCCAGAACAGTCAGCTCTGAATTGGTTCTGTTCAGTGATTTCGCTCAGTGATTCAGCTCAGTGATTCAGCTCTGCTCAGAGGTGGCTGCATCTGGCTGTGCTCTGATGTCCATCAATCCCATCCTCATCGCCAGTGTTAAGTTGTGGGCGAACATAGCAAACGACACAGCGATTTCTCCAGAGCAGCTCTTTACTTGCAAGCTGGACAGAACTGAACAGCAAACAGCTCAGCCGGCCTGCTTTTATAGGCAGCCGCCTGTCAACATTGCAGCAACAACAACCCAGGGTTTCCCGCCTAAAATAACTGACGTGGACCTGAGTGAAAACTATCTACAGACCTGAGTGAAAACTATCTACCGTATCCCCCTGCTGGCCCAGGGTGAAACTTCACTACATAACAATTTATACCTTTCTTTTTGTTAGCTGCTCTCTGTTGTTCAGGTCAGGCCTTACCACAATAATATAGCATTTAGGGGAAAAAATGCAAGCTAGTAACCCAGCACCAGAAGCAAAGATGGAGAAGATCTCCACAGCCACCATGTATTTTCCTCTGGTGCTCAGGTAGGTTGGAATGAAGGAGAGCCAAACACTGCAGAAGACCAGCATGCTGAAGGTGATGAACTTGGCTTCGTTGAAAGTGTCAGGCAACTTCCTGGCTAGGAAGGCCACCGTGAAGCTGATAGTGGCCAGGAAGCCCATGTAGCCCAAAACACAATAGAACATGGAGACTGACCCTTCATTACAAAGAAATATCATTTCTTCAGGCATTGAGTGCATGTCCACATCTGGGAATGGGGGAGAGGTTGCCAGCCAGAGGACACAGATTCCTACTTGAACAATGGAGCAGGAAAAGACAATGGAATAAGCCAGTTCTTTGCCTACCCATTTCCTCATATTGGATCCTGGTTTAGTAGCCATGAATGCCAAAACCACCAATATGGTTTTGGCTAAGATGCTGGAGAGGGCCACAGAGAAGACAATGCCAAAAGCAGTTTGTCGGAGAAGGCAAGTCACCATATTAGGTTTTCCAATGAACAACAAAGAAGAGAGGAAACACAAGAGGAGGGTGATAAGGAGACCATAGGTGAGGCTTCGGTTGTTGGCTTTGACTATGGCTGTATTGCGATGCTTAATGAAGATGCTGAGCACCAGAACTGTGATGAGAGAGAATAAAAGTGCAGAGGAAGTTGAAACAATGGCCAAGGTTTCATCAAAGGCTAGGAAGTTTGGAATCTTAGGAATGCATAGATACTGGCCACTGTTTGGATACTGATCTGCTGGGCAACTGACACATGTTTCCATGTCTGAAAACAAAGAAACAATGCATGACAGTTTGAAGCATCCAAAACTATTTTTAAGAATTTCCTCATCAATAATCCATCTAGCACAATGGTTTCCACCTAAAAATGTTTAAGAACTTCAAGCCCAAATGATTTTAACCTTTAGGCATCAAAAATAAATCTCATGAATCAAACCCAGAATTTTCTACATGGAGGACATCTGCTCTTACAGTCTAAGAACCACACAAACTATTTAGCAAATTTAGTAATAAATTACAGCTGAAATCTTTGGAGTCCAGAAAGGCAAGTTTAATGAGACATTCACCCTCTTGTCAAAAACCTAACTCTTAGTGGAGAAATCACCAATTCTATTCCACCCTAATTTTGTGGAGGTAAAATATATATTTTTTAAAATTCTTTGAAATATTTTAAAGATAAAAATATGTTGATGTTTTCTATAAACAATGAGATCAACACATCAATTTAATTTAAACCTTCCCTCCTTCAGCAGTTTAATAACCATGGAATTGCATTGTTTGGTATTGTCTTAAGATGACATTGTCCACCTTTCTCATTTGAGATCATTCCTTCTGGACATGGATCACAATCATAGCAGCAAAACTTCTTCCCCTCCTTCTTTTTCTTCCCGTATCCAGAATGGCAGATGTCATTACATACAGAAGGGGGTGGCACCTATCCAAAGAGGTAGGAAAAGTTAATTTTTTTGGGGGGGTATTTATCTAGTATCCAATATCAGGTGATTTAACAGTAAATAGAAGGACTAATAGTGTGAAATATATGATCCATAGGTGCACAGGTGTCACATACAGTGGGGGTAAAGAGCTGCTCCTCTAAGCATTGTACAAACTCAATAAAACTGCAATATTTATACCTAGATCATCCACCTTTACAGCTGTGCCAGAATTCAGTCTAATTTCACCTCAGAACCTAACTGCATTTTCTTCAAGGATTTCACATATGTTCTTTGTTGTGACTCAAGGAGATGGGAATTAAAGGTACCCCATTACAGTGGTTCTGTTCCTACCTGCAGGGTCACACTGAGAAACTAGTACAGTGGTACCTCGGCTTACATACGCTTCAGGTTACATACGCGTCAGGTTACAGACTCTGCTAACCCAGAAATAGTGCTTGAGGTTAAGAACTTTGCTTCAGGATGAGAACAGAAATCGTGCTCCAGCGGCGCAGCCGCAGCAGGAGGCCCCATTACCTAAAGTGGTGCTTCAGGTTAAGAACAGTTTCAGGTTAAGTACGGACCTCCGGAATGAATTAAGTACTTAACCCGAGGTACCACTGTACCAGGAAACCGCTCCATGGCTTTTGGGCTTTGGTGTCCCTTTAAGACCCATTCTGTGTTTTGTTGCCATTTCTCACCAGTATGAAACTCTTCAGAATCATATCCTAGGATCTGGAACACAGTGTCATCTGTATGGTGATGATGTGCTGCTCTATCTCTCCATTCCATTGGAATGAGAGGAGGTGGTGAAGGTACTGGACATGTGTCTGGAGAGAGTGAAGGATTGGATGGGATCTGAATCCTGATAGGAGGGAAATGCTTTGGGTACGTGGTTCCTACTCCTGACCTGTTCTGGGAGAGGTTGCACACTCTCTGAAGCCAGAAGTTCTTAAGTCTGGGAGTACTCCTTGATTCTAACTCACTACTAGAGTCTTAAGTTGCTTCTGTGGCTAGAAGGGCTTGCACCCACCTGAGACCTGTTCACCAGCTACAACTGCTCCTAGATGTACGAACCCTGAAATTAGCATCATACAAACTCAATCAGATTATAATATTCCTTCTCAGCCCAAACAACGATATAGCTAGCTTAGTCTTCAGTCTAATGCCACTAACTGGAGATTTGCATCAAGGAATCCACAAACAAGAATGTTGGCCAACGCTGGGCTCTCTGATAGCCATTCTTCCTTCTTAGTGTGAGATGTCTTTTGTGCCTCTTAATTTTTTGGTATTTTGGCTCATTCTTTAGTTTACTGTTAGATCTTACAGTATTTCTTATAGGACAACATTTTCTGCTAGATGGTTTATAGGCATAAAATAAAAATAAAGGGAATTTCAGTCTCACATGCAGTATCTTATCATGTACACAGTCGAACAGGCAGGGCCTCAGAAGCTGAAGGTGCAAACATAGAGGAAAAGTCACTCTTTCTAATAGAGTATCTCTCCATAAGTAGTATTCATGTAGATTGAAATCTTATTTTAAACCAGATTTTCAATAGTGAATATCAAAGTTAATAATGTCCTATTACGTCCCATATTGGGGATAACCACAAATTATGGCATTTATTTTCCATACCTTAGTGAAGCGTCTGTGCCATTTGATTCTGTCTTCATTAATGGTGAGCTCTTTGCCAGGAGGGGCCTGAGGATCCAACCTGCCCACTTTCACCCTGACATATGAATGATTTGGGAAAGTGACCAAGTTGGTAATATCCAAGCCAGCTGCTAACTCTCCATACTGATTTAATGTAATGTCATCCCCAGCACTGTTGTTGAATGAGATTCTCTGCAGGAGTGAATGGAGCTAAGAGGAAGAGAATAAAAATGTCTATAAAGCATTCTGATTAAGATTGTTGGATAGCATCCCTAGATGGAATCGAATTCTTTTCCTTTAGCAGTTAAACACTTCAGTTCACAATGGGACAATATTTCCGTTGCACATACAGGAGGAGTTGGAAATCATGAATCAGTCTCAATTCAACAGTCAAGAGGCTTCCATAAAGATATGTGAAGGACAGTTAAGCCTATAGATCTGTTTGCTTGGGATCAACCTTTGTCAAAACCCATGAAAGGGAAGAAATTTGAGAAGCCAAGCAAGAGAAGAGATGGGAGCTCATTCTCTCAAAACATTGGAAGGCAACATGAGAACGTCTGACTGGACCTTTCCTTAGTTTATTGAGTAGACTTGAGCATTGGTGTTAGGGATAACAAGTGGTCAGTGGGAGAAGAGGGAGCAGACTGGGAGGAGGAGGTGTCAGAAACAAAAGAGGCAACAGGGTTAAGGGAGCAGGAAGAGGCTATGGTAGACTGAAATCCAGACTCAGAGGCAGAAGAGGAGAAGGGAGAAAAGCAGGGTCTGGAGACAGTGATCACACAGTTGCTAGCCTCTTCTGGGGACCTACCAGTGAGGCTTCAGGGCCCAGAAACCCCTGGTGGTGGGCATACAGGGAAAGATGAGGAGTTGGGGACGGGGCCTTCCAGGAGGTGCCCAGGTAGTGGCTGCTCCCTGGTGGGCTGCTCTTCTGTTTTCTCTTGGATATGAGGATCCCTGCAAAAGCCAGTGCCTGGGGTTGGGGTCCTGGTTGTTCTCCCTCAGAATTATGTACCCGGGGCCATGGGCCCCGGGCCCCCAACCTTACACCACTGGGGAACTGGACAGGTAAGAGAGACAGGGACAATTGGGGAGGGGTATGGGGAGAAAACAGAGGGGTTTGCAGTGTGAAGGAGGTGGTTGGCACAGCTACAGTTACCTGTAGTTGTTGGTAGTCTGTTGCTTCTGAAAGTCTGTGTCATCTAAAGTCCGTTTAGTATCGTTATAGGAAATACTCTAATTCCCATCTTTCATACAATAAATTTACTTAAGGTTTATTTTTAATTTCTTATTTTTTATTCTTTTATTTCTTTACTGATGATTAAATGCCTACTCACAAAATGGACCAATGCAGTGAATGGTTTGTAACAGGGAACAATACCTGCCAAGGATCTACATATTGAGGAGAGAGTTTTCCTTTAGCATTTCTTATTTTGCGGATGATTCCAGCCAAGTGCATGCTATTCAAGGCATGTGCCAAAGCATAGACAGCATTATAAATACTGTAGCTGTGGCCAGTCATGTTCATTTCAAAAAGTGGTGCTGGCAGGTTCTCCAGTATTTCCTCTCCAGTACACATTTTATCAAAGAATGTTGAGAAAGTGGAATTTGAAAGTGAACAGCCGAATGCATCTTCCCAGAAATCTTGGATAAAACCATCTGCCTCTGTCAAATGAGGATGTATACTTTGAAGAAAGTATTTAAAGTTGTGAATCTCCTTGAAGTGAATTGCAAAGGAGATGGCACCATGGAGCATTTGTATATTAACATCAATACTTTCTTGAAGGCTATGTAATATGAAATCAATTTGGGCAGTTGTAATCCATACTTTTCCTTCATGGGACTTCTTACTAAGAAATAGCAGCTGAGTTAACTTCATTACCTTTAAAGTAACTGACAACCATATAATAAATCTACTTTCTCCGTATACAAGAACTGCATTGGCTTTGCTGGTTGTAAAAGTTGGTAACAAAATCCTTGAGTCATCCAGCATTTTCAGTAAGTTGGCATTATAATGTATACTGGGTTTAACTCTTTCTGTAAATGCTGAACAGATTCCATTCTTTAAAAACATTTGCTCAATTGTCTGTAAGAACTGTTCCCCAGCTTCATTAGCTGGAGTCAAGAGCCCAACCCATTTCCATCTGAAATGCAGAAGTAACTGGATAATTCCCTGATATTGAAGGTCTTCATTGGGGACCATGCGGTAAAAGGAAGGGAACTTGGTTCCATCATTTATGGCTGGTTCAAATAAACCATATGAAATCTGGAAAAAGCAAAAGCCAAACGTTTCCAAGTGGAAACGAGAACTCATGATATTCCAATTTATTTAAACACGCCCCACACATATATAGAATATATATTCAATATATATTCCAAGTTTACCAGGTTTAGGGACAGCACCAAACCCAACTTACATAGAAAACAGAGATAATTTTGCTCAATGATTCCTGTAGATATTTATTCTTGTTATTATGGCATCATCACAGCTTCATTCTTGTACATATTGATTGTCTCCAATTAGAGAGGAACAAGGCTAAGTGGATCATTGAACAAAAGTCCAAGATGGAGGTGGAGCAATAGAAATTGTTGATCATGCTCTTTTGCTTTGTAACCTTGTAGAGAGAGGTTGCTTCTGCATCTGCTAAGAACTCTCTCAGGAAGATATCTTGGGAAATCCTGAAGATCTCTATTAGACTGCATATGTTATTATTCGCTGAGCAGAATAAATCACATCATATAAAATATCAGTAAGATACAGAAACACCATGCTAAGCATTCCAAGAAAGATTAAAAGAACAAAAATAGCAATCCAACAATGAAGTAAAACAGCACACTACTGAAACCACTATATAATGCTCTGAAGTGACGGCTGAGAGATGACAGAACAATAACAGCCTTTTCAATTAGCCTCTGAAAGTGAACAATGTTGATTAACATCATACTTTGGGAAAGGAATATATTGATTCTCAAGGGGAGGAACATTTTTAGTTAATGCCTTCTGAGTAATTTTTGCTTATGAACCAACGTCAATGTCATATATTGAGTAGCTCACAGGAAGCCAGTGCAGTGCGTTCAGGATTGATGTATATGAACCAGTCTAAGTGCCTCATATATATACCTGGAAGCTATACAGAAATCTCCTATTTTATCTATTGCCCTTCTTACAAACATTGTTGGATATGGTTATTATGGCTCTTTTACTTTGTCCATTTTCCCACTCCATATTTATGAATCAGTAGATTCCTACTGCAAGGAAAGCATGAAATCTCTGTTTTCCAAAACCCATATTCTACCTGTGGAATCTTGAAAAGACCTAAGATATTTGCCATGCACCAGGAGGTATCAGAACTGAGTCCCCCAATGACTCCTATGACATTTTTCTGGATGCCACACCTGTAGTTGGGAACAAAGTGACGTGATTTAAAGAGCAGGTCCAGAGTGTTTCGGTAGGTCATCTTAGAATCATAATAGCTATCATAGATGTGGAAGCCGAGAGAGACATTGGGCAACATCCTGGGATTCTGGTTGATCTCATCAACAGCAAACACCAAGGCCAGGATTTGCTGGTAGAATTTAGTCACTACCCTGCAAATGGAGTGAGAGTGGGAAAATTAAACATAATCTAGATATGAGAGTTTCATCTTCTACCTAAAATGAGAGGACAAAGCCAGAATAGTTTATTTATTTATTTAGGCAATAGAATAATAATGTGTCGTTAAGAAAGCTGTTGCACATTTCTTCATATCTTCAGCAACCTATGTTTGTTTTCACCACATTGAAAATTTGGGTATCATCAACAAAGTTGAGTAGACTTTTGGCTATATGTTTCTCTTGTGTTTTTATGCCATCTCTTTTCTCTTTCTCCTGCTCTCTTTTCTGTCTCTCTTTACAGAATTGGATTTTTAAAAAAGCTTAATGTTCATATCCTATGTGCACAGAGATTTCTAATAAAATCTCTCCACATTCAAAAAATAAAGTGGAAGAGATCCCCCCCCAATCAATAAAAGTTATTTTCAGTCAGAAACAGCTTATAAGCAATAGATAAAATAATTTTAATTACTGGTTACTTACAGTGGGGTATCAGTGAAGACCTGGGAAGGGTGTATCTTGAAGGATAATTTGGGGACTATGTAAAAGATATGAGATGCCATTGCACCAATGACCAGGTCACCTGGCTCATACCACTCGTGTGGAACATGAACAGGATGATTTGTTGCGCATTTAACACTTTGTCCTTGGGACACTATATTGGGGAGCAGCAGAAGCAGCAGGAGGAACATCCTGATGGCAAATACCCTTGTCTGCATGGACTCCCCTGCTTCTCCCGACAGTATTATTCCTCTCCTCCACCTGATCTGAACAAGGCAAATTGGGTGACAGCTGACTCTGTCAATTTGGCACTTTAAGGGACACGTATCCACCTTATTGTTAGCTTGAACATTGTCACAACAGAATGCCTTGGATGGCAAACAAGATGAAGTGATTTGATATGAAAGAGGGAAACTGATAACTGATAAGTAACAGAGCCCTGCCTAGTTGTCTATGGAGCACAGAGGAACTTATAATCATTTCAGGCTTGGTTGTTGATTCTTTTTTTCCACTGTGATATCTGGAGGACCAGCCAGGTGGATTGATTATTGTAATTTTAATAATGATAGGGGAGAGAAGCACTTGTGCAGTATTTTTGGATTCTATGGCTCATCAGCAGTAGGGGAACTGCTAAGATATTACCATTATTATTTTTAAATATATATTTTTCATTTATTTCCCAATATTGTTCCAATACCAGCTTCATTATAACAATACCAATTTATTTAATTAATGCAATTATGAATGCCAATTATTCAAATTCCAAATTATATGATTTAATTAAACTGGCCCCCTTGCATGCTAGATCTGATGGCTTCATATTTTTACATTATTTCTGCATTCCACTGTGTTAATAATTTTCATTACATTCCATGCAAATAAAATAATCCCTTATATAACAGTTACAGTCTTGTGTTTCTATTTGTGTTGGAATATTAGGTAATGTATATAAAGTTTTAAGTGAGGAACTCTAACTGTATCCCTTATTCTTTCCTGCATGTGACAGGTTTTCCCCATGATGTTTTCCCATCCATATATGGTTCTGTATCCTTCATTCCTACAGCTGTTGATGGATCCCATCATGCACTGGGAGAAGCAGTTATCCCACTGTTTCCAAAAGTCAATGCAACGTTTTGTCCTGTGATTCGGCTTCTAGTAAAAAAGCAGTGTTCACCATTTTTTTCAGCCTAGGAAGAATGATCTGAACCCAGACTGCAGATAGTTAATCTAAAAGCCTCTATTGCTGCAGCTGGTAGACAGGAAGCCGGATCTGCCAATGTAATTATATTTGTCACATCACAAAATCATAAGTAAGGAATGAACCTAAAAGGTCATCTAGTTCACTCTTTGCTATGGCAGAATATCTAGAGTTGAGCTGGCTCCATCCTTTCCCTGCTCCCTAAATTGGGAGATCCTTCATTCTCCCACTTATGTAACACTGATGAGATATGGTTTGCCATCACCCTAACTGAATTGTGGCAGCAATTCCGGAGAGCATTCAAGCCTTACCAAGATGTGGGGACCCTGGATAATAGCATCAATAGACCTTAGAAACAACACATTTGTATTCTCTGAAGTCATCTGGCATGCTTGAGATATTCTCTGTCACAACTCTTTCAATCTGGTTAGAAGTGTAGTTCAGAAGACTCAAAGTCTTGTCCTATTATAGATAGTAGTATCCAATGTGCGGAGAGAGATAAAGATTGTAGAGCCTTCAACTATTTCACAATGTGTGTTCCTTCTGGTACCCTGTGTTGTCTTCAACATGAATTTGCAGATTACTTGAAATAATTATTGAGACTTTTTATTAATAATCAAGCACTCATACATGTACAACACCCATCAACTGAACGTAACCCTTTCTAAATTGAAAGTCTGACAGTTTTGCTATTAAGAATCTATTTGATTCAAAGGTACAGTAATACATGACAGGGGTGTATAGAGTGTTAGGGGAGGGGTAGTAACTATAGTGGGGAACAAGTCATGCTCCTTCTGGTGTAGTTTGTCTACCTCTGATCCCCTACCACCTGCACTCAGCTCTCCCCTGTGGCTCCTAAAACTGTCAGCATGCAACAGCAGCCACACCCCAGGAAACAGATTCACTGGCAGCCTACACCAGGTGAGTGTAGCCAATGGATCTCAAACCTTCAGTGAGTTAGGGAATTTCTCAGCATGCAAAGGCAGGATATAGCAGATTGAGTGGATGAGAGCAAAAGAGGTCCAATGCTCAACAAGGTGGCTACTGAAAGGGCCGCAGAAGGAAATGAGGGGCAGATGGGTCTCATAAACATAGGAAGGGAGCTCATCTAGGAGAAGGAAACTTTGAACTTAAACCACCACTGCTTTACAGCTGTACTCATTCGTGAAAAAGGCTTTGGGAGTAGACCCTGAAGAAAAATCTGTACCCATTGCCTTTGGGAAACTTTGGCAGACAAAAAACTAAAGAATCAAACTCTATCCACATCCAGAGTAGGGACCCGGAAATTTATACCTTCTAGCAAGTCCATGTAGCCTCAGATCCAACAGAACCACAATTTTTTCTGTCATTTATAACTTCCTTTGTGTTAGCTGCTCTCTGTTGTTCAGGTCAGGCCTCACCACAATAATGTAGCATTTAGGGGGGAAAATGCAAGCCAGCAACCCAGCACCGGAAGCAAAGATGGAGAAGATCTCCACAGCCACCATGTATTTTCCTCTGGTGCTCAGGTAGGTTGGAATGAAGGAGAGCCAAACACTGCAGAAGACCAGCATGCTGAAGGTGATGAACTTGGCTTCGTTGAAGCTGTCAGGCAACTTCCTGGCCAAGAAGGCCACTGTGAAGCTGATAGTGGCCAGGAATCCCATGTAGCCCAAAACACAATAGAACATGGAGACTGACCCTTCATTACAAAGAAATATGATTTCTTCAGTCATTGAGTCCATGTCCACATCTGGGAATGGGGGAGAGGTTGCCAGCCAGAGAACACAGATTCCTACTTGGACAATGGAGCAGGAAAAGACAATGGAATAAGCCAGTTCTTTGCCTACCCATTTCCTCATATTGGATCCTGGTTTGGTAGCCATGAATGCCAAAACCACCAGTATGGTTTTGGCTAAGATGCTGGAGAGGGCTATAGAGAAGACAATGCCAAAAGCAGTTTGTCGGAGAAGGCAAGTCACCTTATTAGGCTTTCCAAGAAACAACAAAGAAGAGAGGAAACACAAGAGGAGGGAGATAAGGAGACCATAGGTGAGGCTTCGGTTGTTGGCTTTGACTATGGCTGTATCATGATGCTTAATGAAGATGCCTAGCACCAAAATTGTGATCAGAGAGAATAGAAGCACAGAGGAAGTTGAAACAATGGCCAAGGTTTCATCAAAGGCTAGGAAATTTGGAGTCTTGGCAATGCATAGATCCTGGCCACTGTTTGAATATTGATCTGCTGGGCAACTGATACATGTTTCCATGTCTGAAAACAAACAAACAATGTGTGACAATTTGAAGTAACCATAACTAATCTTAAGAATTTTCTCATCATTAGTCCATCTAGCATAGTGTTTTCTATCTGAAAATATTTCTAAACTTCCAGCCCAAATGCCTTCCCTCTTGATGCATCAACAATAAATCTCATGCATGAAATCTGAACTTTTTACAAGGAGGACATCTGTTTTTATTGCCTTCCTTACTTTTTCTTAGAACCACTTATACTGTACAGCTAAAGAGAAATACATTACAGCTGAAATCTTTGAAGCCCAGAAAGGTGAGTTTGATTTATTTTTCTCCCTCTCATGAAACAACCTAAATCTTAGAGGAGAAAACACCACTTCTATTCCCCCCTAACTTTACAGAAGTTGGAGGTGAAATATATTGCCTACAATTTAAATATTTGTCTTCAAGTCATTTGAAATATAAGGTCACATTGACGTTATCTATAAAAAAATGAGATCAACACATGAATTTGATTTAAACCTGTCCTTCTCCAGTGGTTTAATAACCACGGAATTGCCAGTGAGCCCAGACCTTACTAAAATAAATTGCATTGTTAGGTATTGTCTATGATGGCATTGTCCACCTTTCTCATTTGAGATCATTCCTTCTGGACATGGATCACAATCATAGCAGCAAAACTTCTTCCCCTCCTTCTTTTTCTTCCCGTATCCAGAATGGCAGATGTCATTACATATAGAAGGGGGTGGCACCTATCCAAAGAGGTAGGAAGAGATAAATGTTTTAGGGGATTTATCTAATATCCAAGATCAGGTGATTTAACAGTAAATAGAAGGACTATTGTGAAATATATCATCCATAGGTGCACAGGTGTCACATACGGTGTGGTAAAGAGCTGCTCCTCTAAGCATTATATAAACTCAACAAGACTTCAGTATTCATACCTAGACCATCCACCCTTTCAGCTGCACCAGAATTCAGTCTAATCTCACCTCACAACCTAACTGCATTTTCGTTAAGGCTTTTATTGTTGTGACTCAAGGAGATAGCAACTAAACGTACCCCATTACAGTGGTTCTGTTCCTACCTGCAGGGTCACTCTGAGAAACTAGTACTAGGGAACCACTCCATGGCTTTTGGGCTTTGGTGTCCCATTAGGACCCATTCTGTCTTTTATACTATTTATTTATTTTTATACTATTTAAACAACTATTTGACTTTTAGAAGACATCTGAAGGCAGCCCTGTTTAGGGAAGTTTTTAATGTTTGATGTTTTATCAATTTATTATTATCATTATTAACATTTTGTTGGGAGCCGCCCAGAGTGGCTTGGGAAACCCAGCCTGATGGGCAGGGTACTACTACTACTACTAATTTATCATATGTATGAAACTCTTCAGAATAATATTCTAGGATCTGGCACATGGTGTCATCTGTATGCTGATGAATTGTAGCTCCATCTCTCCATTCCATTGGATAGCGAGGAGGTGGTGAAGTTGCTGGACAGGTGTCTGGAGAAAGTCATGGATTGTATGGGGGCTGACTCTTTATCAGAAAGAAATGCTTTGGGTGGGTATTTCCTATGCCTGACCTCTTCTGGGAGTGGTTGCACACTCTCTGAAGCCAGAAGTTCTTAAGTCTGGGAGTACTCCTTGATTCTAACTCACTACTAGAGTCTTAAGTTGCTTCTGTGGCTATAAGGGCTTGCACCCACCTTAGACCTGTTCACCAGCTACAACCGCTCCTAGATGTACGGACCCTGAAATTAGCATCATACAAACTCAATCAGATTATAATATTCCTTCTCAGCCCAAACAATGATATAGCTAGTTTAGTCTTCAGTCTAATGCCACTAACTGGAGATTTGCATCAAGGAATCCACAAACAAGAATGTTGGCCAATGCTGGACTCTCTGATGGCCATTCTTCCTTCTTAGTGTGAGATGTCTTTTGTGCCTATTGATTTTTTTTTGTTGTATTTTGGCTCATTCTTTAATTTACTGTTAGATCTTACAGTATTTCTTATAGGACAACATTTTCTCCTAGATGGTTTATAGGCATAAAATAAAAATAAAGGGAATTTCAGTCTCACATCCAGTATCTTACCATGTACACAGTCGAACAGGCAGGGCCTCAGAAGCTGAAGGTGCAAACATAGAGGAAAAGTCACTCTTTCTAACAGAGTATTTCTCTATCAAATGCGTATTCATTTTAAGCCAATATTTTCAATAGTGAATATCAAAGTTATAATATGTTAAGTTCTTTTGTTACATCCCATATTTTGGATAACCACAGATTATGGAATTTCAGGGACTGTGCATTTATTTTCCATACCTTAGTGAAGCGTCTGTGCCATTTGATTCCATCTTCATTAATGGTGAGCTCTGTGCCTGGAGGGGCCTGAGGATCCAACCTTCCCACTTTGACTCTGATGTATGATCTATTTGGGAAAGTGACCATGTTTGTAATATCAAAGCCAGCTGCTAACTCTCCATATTCATTTAATGTAATTTCATCGCCAGCACTGTTGTTGAATGAGATTCTCTGCAGGAATAAATGGAGCTAAGAGGAAGGAAAATCAAAAAGTCTATAAAGCATTCTAATAGTTTGATTAAGATTGTTGGATAGCATCCCTAGATGGAATCAAATCCTTTTCTTCTAGGAGTTAAACACTTCAGTTCACAATGGAGAGCAATATTTCATTTTTTAAAAAAATATTTTTTTATTGCTTTTTAACATACATACATATCATACATATCACAAACATACTTACACAGCCAAGAAAAAAGGGGGAAAAAAAGAAAAATGAAACATGTAATACATAAAAACATAGACAACTCAACTTACATTGACAAGCAATATTTCAGTTGCACAATGGGGAGCAATATTTCAGTTGCACATACAGGAGGAGTGGGAAACCATGAATCATTCTTAATTCAACAGTAAAGAGCCTTCCATAAAGATATATGAAGGAGAGTTAAGCCTGTTTGCTTGGGATCAGCCTTTGTCAAGACGCAAGAAATGGAAGGACTTTGAGAAGTCAAGCAAGAGATGAGATGGGAGCTCATGTTCTCAAAACATAGAAACATAATATGAGAACTGGACCTTTCCTTAGTTTATAGAGTGGATTTGAGCATTGGTGTTAGGGACTGGCTGGATGCAGAGGATTGGTTAGAGGCACCAGCTGGGGACCCCCAAGGGACCCCCAGGGAAAGAAGGCTTAGAGCCAGGGGATTGGTGGTGGGATGACAAGGAGTGGTCAGTGGCAGAAGAGGGCGAGAATAGGAGGAGGAGGTGTCAGAAACTGAACTGGCAATGGGGTTAAGGGAGCAGGAAGAGGCAGACAGCAATCCAGGAACAAAGGCCGAAGAGGAGGATGGAGAGAAGGAGGGTCTAGGGACAGTGATCAAACAGTTGCCAGCGTGTTCTGGGGAGCAAGTGGTGAGGCCTGGTTTGGCTTGAGGGCCCAGAAACCCCTGATGGTGGGCAGACAGGGAAGGATGAGGAGTTGGGGAAGGGCCTTCCAGGATGTGTCCAAGCAGCAGCAGCTCCCTGATTGACTGCTCTTCTGTTTTCTCTTGGACAGGATGAGGATCCCCACAGAAGCCAATGCCTGGGGGTGGGGTCCTGGTTGTGATCCCTCAGAATTATGTGCCTGGGGCCATGCATTCCTGGCCCCCAACCTTACACCACTGGTAACTGGACAGGTAAGAGAGAGACAGGGACAATTGCGGAGGGATTTGGAGAGAAAACAGAGGTGTTTGCAGTGTGAGGAGGTGGTTGTCACAGCTTCATCGACGTATAATTGTTGGTAAACTTTTGCTTTATTTCTTTACTGATCATTAAATGCCAACTCACATAATAAAGCAATGCAGTGAATACAATGAGGTAGTAGGAAAATATACCTGCCAAGGTTCTGCATATTGAGGAGCAAGTCGTCCACCAGCATCTCTCCTTTTGCGGATGGTTCCAGCCAACTGCTTGGTATTTAAGGCATGTGCCAAAGCATAAACAGCATTATAGATACTGTAGCTGTGGCCAGTCATGCTCATTTCAAAAAATGGTGCCGGGAGGCTCTCCAGCATCTCCTCTCCAGTACACATGGTTGGTGAGAGAGTGGAATTTGAAAGTGAACAACTGAATGCATCTTCCCAGAAATCTTGGATAAAACCATCTGTGTCTGTCCAATGAGGATGTATACTCCGAAGAAAGTCTTTAAAGTTGTGAATCTCCTTGAAGTGAATTGCAAAGGAGATAGCACCATGGAAATTTCTTATATTAACAAATTTTTGAAGGCTATATAATATGAATTCAATTTGGGTTGTTATAATCCATACTGTTCCTTCACGTGACTTCTTTTGAGGAAATAGTAGCTGAGAAAACTCCATTGCGCTTAAAGCAACTGACAACCATATAATAAATCTACTTTCTCCATATACAAGAACGACATTGGCGCTGCTGGTTGTGAAACTTGGTAACAAAATCTTTATGTCCATCATTTCTATTAAGTTACTGTTATAATTCATATTGAATTTAAGTTTTTCTGTGAATGCTGAACAGATTCCTTTCTTGAAAAGCATTGGCTCAATTGTCTGTAAGAAACGTTCTCCAGCTTCATTAGCTGGAGTGATGAGCCCAACCCATTTCCATCTGAAATGCAGAAGTAACTGGATAATTCCCTGATACTGAAGGTCTTCATTGGGGACCATGCGGTAAAAGGAAGGGAACTTGATTCCATGATTTATGGCTGGTTCAAATGAACCATATGAAATCTGGAAAAAGCAAAAGCCAAATGTTTCCAAGTGGAAGCAAGAGATCATGATATCCCAAAATATTTGTACACACACACACACACACACACACACACTGAATATATATCCCAAATGTACCAAATTACATAGAAAAACAGAGATAATTTTGCTCATGGTTTCTGTAGATATTTATTGTTATTATTATGGCATCATCACAGCTTTATACTTGTATACACTGATTGTCTCCAAGTAGAGAGGAGCATTTATCATCGGTCATGTTAATATACTAAATGGAGGTGGTTCATGTATTTTTGCTTTGTAACCTTTATAGCGGTTGAAGAGAGAGGTTGATACTCTATCCTCTAAGAACCCTCTCAGGAAGATCTCCTGGGAAATCCTGTTTTCTAAGCACAATAAACCACATCATAAAAAATATCAGCAAAATGCAAAATAATGTACCAGCACTACTTAAAACAACTAAAGTGAAATACAACAATGTAGCAGAATAGCACAGTGCTGACACCACTATATAAATGACGCTCTGAAATGACAGATGACAAATGCCAGAACAATAGCAAGAAAACAGTGTTGCCAATTAGCCTCTGAAAGTGAACAATGTTGATTAACATCATACTTTGGGAAAGGAATATCTTGATTCTTAAGGGGAGGAACATTTTTAGTTAATGTCTTCTGAGCAATTTTTGCTTATGAAAAAATGTCAATGTCTTATACTGAGTAGCTCAAAGGAAGCCAGTGCAGGGCCTTCAAGATTGATGTATATTGACCAGTCTAGGTGCCTCATGCACATATCTGGCAGCTATACAGAAATCTCCTGTTTTATCTATTAAACACAAATAGCCTTTCTTATAAACATTGTTGGATATGCTTATTATGGCTCTTTTACTTTGTCTATTTCCCCACTCCATATTTATGAATCAGTAGCTTCCTACTGCAAGGAAAGCATGATATCTATTTTTCAAAATCCATATTCTACCTGTGGAATCTTGAAAAGACCTAAGATGTTTGCCATGCACCAGGAGGTATCAGAGCTGAGTCCCCCAATGACTCCTATGACATTTTTCTGGATGCCACACCTGTAGTTGGGAACAAAGTGACGTGATTTAAAGATCAGGTCCAGAGTGTTTCGGTAGGTCATCTTTGAATCATAATAGCTATCATAGATGTGGAAGCCGAGAGAGACATTGGGCAACATCCTGGGATTCTGGTTGATCTCATCAACAGCAAACACCAAGGCCAGGATTTGCTGGTAGAACTTTGTCAACACCCTGCAAATAAAGTGAGGTATTGTTTGATGGGAAAATTAAACAGTGCACAGAATCTAGATAGGAGAGATTCACCTGCCTCCCTATAAGGAGAAGATGAAGCCAGCAAAGTTTATTTACTTATTTGGGCAATCTAAGAATACTGTGTAATTTTAAAAGCTGTTGCACATTTCTCCCTATCTTTAGCAACCCATATTTGTTTTCGCCACCTTGAAAATTTGGGTATCATAAAAAAAGTTGAGTACCATACTTTTCCTATTTTTAATGCCATCTCTTTTCTCTTTCTCCTACTCTCTTTTCTGTCTGTCTTTATAGATTTGGTGTTTTTAAAAAGCTTATTGTTCATTTACAATATGCACATAGCCTATATGCACAGAGATTTCTAATAAAATCTCTCCACACGTTTAAAAGATAAAGTTCTAAACCTAACCCCCCAATCAATCAAAGTTATTTTAAGATATAGCATATATGGAATAATTAAAATAACATTAATTAATGGTTATTTACATTGGGGCCTCAATGAAGTCATGGGAAGGGTGTTTCTTGAAGGAAACCTTGCGGACTATGTAATAGACATGAGATGCCATTGCACCAATGACCAGGTCACCTGGCTCATACCACTCGTGTGGAACATGAACAGGATTATTTGTGGTGCATTTAGCACTTTGTACTTGAGACACTATATTGGGGAGCAGCAGAAGCAGCAGGAGCAACATCCTGATGGCAAATTCCCTTGTCTGCATGGACTCCCCTGCTTCTCTCGACAGTATTATTCCTCTCCTCCACCTGATCTGAACAAGACAAATTGGGTGGCAGCTGACTCTGTCAATCTGGCAGTGTAAGGGACACGTATCCACCTTATTCTTAACTTGAACACTGTCACAACAGAATGCCTTGGATGGCAAATAAGATGCAGTGGTTTGATATGAAAAAGGAAAACTGATAACTGATAAGTAACAGAGCCCAGCCTAGTTGTCTATGGAGCAAAGAGGAGCTTATAATCATTTCAGCCTTGCTTGTTGATTCATTTTTTACACTGTGACAACTGAAGGTTCAGTCAGGTGGATTGATTACTGTAATTTTAGTAATGATAGGGGAGAAAATCACTTGTGCAGTATTTTTGGATTCTATGGCGCATCAGCAGTAGGGAAACTGTCAAAATATTACTATTATTATTTTTTAAATATATATTTTTATTGATTTAAAAATATTGTTCTAATAGTGACCTCATCATAACCATACCAATTTTATTTAATTAATACAATTATGAATGCCAATTATTCAAATGTCAAATTATATGATTTAATTAAACGTTTCCCCTTGCAAGCTAGATTTGATGGCTTCATTCTTCTTCATTAATTCTGTGTTCCACTATGTTAATAATTTCCATTGCATTCCATGCACATATAATAATCTCTTAGATAACAACTACAGTCTTGTGATTTCTATTTGTGTTGGTATATTAGGTAATTTATAAAGTTCCAAGTGAGGAACTCTAAGTCTAATCCTTATTCTTTCCTGTGTCCTACAATTCCTCCCATGATGTTTTCCCGTCCATATATGGTTCTGTATCCTTCATTCCTGCAACTATTGATATTTCTCATCATGCCCTGGGAGAAGCAGTTATTCACAGGTTCCAAAAGTCACTGCATCTCTTTGTCCTGTGATTTGGCTTCCAGTAAAGAAGCAGTGTTCACCATTTTTTCCAGCCTAGGAGGAACGGTCTGAATCTAGACTGCAGATAATAATAATAATAATATAATAAAATTTTATTTATATCCCGCCGAAGCTGGGCTCAGAGCTAATAACAGTAAAAGTAACACAGTTTACATAAAATCACAAGCTATTAATTGAAATACGTTCTAAAATTTCAATATTCGACAGCAGCGGCCAGGATATTAATCGCACAAAATTCGAAAAGTTCGAATATCCCAACGGTCAGAGATTGGCAAACAAAATTATTTGAATATGTTGAAATAGCAAAAATGACACAAAAATTAGAAACCAAAAAAATACAAAGTTTATTAGTGATTGGAATAAATTTATGGTATATATTGAAGGAAATTACAGAAATTTAAAAACTATAGCTGGTCTGATATAAATCTTATGATGCGTAAACCATCAATAATTATTAGCTGCAGGAAAAAAAAAAGAGAAAATCTCTTTTTATCAAGAAGCCCAAAATCAGGAGGGAAGGAGGTCAATAGGTGCATAGAAGAAAGATCTAAATACCTAAAGATATAAAGATTTAAAGAATAAGATAAAGAACTGCAACAGAAATTGATGCCTTTTCTTTTTGGTATTATGTATGGATATTTTTCTTTCCTGTTCCTTTTTTTCTTTTTCTGAAACTGTTATTTCACTTTTTGTCGTTTCTTTTGGGTTTTTTTGATGATTTAATTGAAACTCAATAAAAAGAAATTAAAAAAAAAGAAATACGTTCTAAAATCAATTCATAATCAAATTAATGGCAACCATTGGACTAGAGTTCTATGAGGATTACCAAAGGAGGGGGTCAGACTGTGCCTTGGCCAAAGGCCTGGTGGAATAGCTCTGTCTTGCAGACCCTGCGGAAAGACGTCAAGTCCCACATGGCCCTAGTCTCTTGTGACAGAGCCTTCCACCACATCGAGGCCAAAGCCGAAAAAGCCCTGGCTCTGCTTGAGGCCAGCCTAACTTCCCTGCAGTCCTGGACCTCCAAGATGTTTCTGTTTGAAGAGAGTAAGGTCATTCATGGGATATACCAGGAGAGGCGGTCCCGTAGGTACGAGGGTCCTAGGCTGTACAGGGTTATAAATGTTAAAACCAGCACCTTAAATGTGATCCTGTACTCCACCGGGAGCCAGTGAAGCTGGTATAGCTCCGGGTGAATGTGATCCTGATAGTTAATCCAAAAGCATCTATTGCCATAGCTGGTAGACAGGAAGCTGGACCTGCCAATGTAATTATTTTTGTAACATCACAAAATCATAGGCAAGGAATGAACCTACAAGGTCAGCAGGATATCTAGAGTTGAGCTGGTCCCATCCTTTCCCTGCTTCCTATTTCGTTAGTATTGTGGGATCCTTCAGTCTCCCACCTATGTAACACTGATCAGACATGGTTTGCCATCACATTAACTGAATGGTGGCAGCAGTTCTGGATAGCATCCTTGCCTTATCAAGAAGTGGGAGCACTGGATTATAGCATCAATACACCAATGGGATATCAGATCCCCACAAGGCATGATGGAGAACAGCAAGAACTTGGAAAAGAGAGATGCGACAAATTTGGCACCTCAGTCACCGCTCATGCCCATGTGCCCGCTCTCACTTAAATATATTGCCCCCACCTCACTGAACAACCTTTGACCTGAAGGCTTAAAAACAAAACCTCACTATCCCAGGGGGATTTCTGTGAGGGGGATAACCAAGAAGTTAGAGTCTCAAGCAGCTGTTCTTTAAATAAAGAATAAAGATTTATTTTTAGAACAAGGTAGTATAATACAACTGGAGAAACTGAGGTTACTTCAATAAGAATACACTACTTCAATTCGCTTTCAGAGGTTTGGGCTTTATAGTTTGTTTCCTTTCTAAGGTGGTACTTTCCTTCAGTTACCCACCCCTTTAACAAATGCAGCTTCTGAGGTACTTTCAGTAAAAGTCTTAAGGGCTCACCCCCCCATCTGCCTTCACTGGGATTTGGGAGTCTCTTCTTTCCTCAGAAGAGTCTCTCCCCTCCAGATTTGTTGGAGACCTAAGTAGACTCATCTCTATCAGCTCCTCCTTCTCCTGTCTCACCCTCAGTCTCCCAGCAAGATCTGGTCCTATTACTCCTGCAAGACATTACACTCAGTCCTTCACTGTACACTCAGAGTGGATGTTTTATTGCAGAACCAACTCTCCCTCCTCCACACTCCTATCCTATCTCCCTAACTCCCAACCTCTCCAGCCTCCCTCCTCAACCACCTCAACTCAACTCCTCTCTTAACCACACTCTTACTCCATCTCCCTCGAAATGTGTTCCTTTTAAACTCTCCCTCCTGGAACCACAGACAATTAGAGGCTGCCGTTCTTTAACCATTTACTGGCAGGAGAAAAAAGTAAAAAGAAATACTTGTGGAACCAACGTTTCCATCACAACAGACACAACATTTTACAGGGACTGGAAGAAACACCATGGACAGAATAACTGCCACACACAGGAAGAACAAGGATATAGTCTGAGTGCCTCATTTTTAGTTCTATGAATCATTTCATGTGTCAACACGAATTGAAGTTATTAATATTGCAGTTGTTGCATAAAGGATTATTATTCTGACCGGAATATAATAGAAAGTAATAAGATTTTTGAATGTAGAAATAAAGGAAATCATCTAGCATGTGGGGGGGACGGGACCTAAATTATATGATTCGGTATTTGAGTGATTAGTATTAGTATTATAATTTGGTATTGTTTTAATGACGCTATTATTGGATGGTAATTGTAAATTAATAAAAATAATTATAACAGAAATAATGTTTTCCTCCAGATATTGTTGCATATCTCTGCTACTTTTCTTTCTTAAAACTATTTAAAAAACAAGGGAAGTGGCTGTTTAAAACTTCTTCTATTCCTCAGCTGCCTTGTGTGAGAGAGATAAAGAATGTAGAGCCCTTAACTATTTCACAAATGTTTTTTGTTTCTGGTACCCTTTTTTTGTCTTCAAGATGAATTTGCAGATTCCATGAAGTAATTGATAAGAGACTTTTTATTAACAATCATTCATACAGTACATGTACAACATTGAACAACTGAACTTAACCATTTCTAAATGAAAAGGCTGAGAGTTTTGCTATTAAGATTCCATTTGCTTTAAATATACAGTAATACATGACAGGGGTGTATGGAGTGTTAGGGAGGGGTAGTAACTCTACCGGGGAACAAGTCGTGCTCCTTCTGGGGTAGTTTGTCTACCTCAGATCCCCACCCTGCCCTCAGTTCTCACCTGTGGCTCCTAGAAGTTGTCAGCATGCAACAGCAGCCACATCCCATGAAACAGATTCAACTGACTGCCTAAACCAGGTGAGGGCAGCCAATGGGCCTCAAATCCTCAGTGAGTTAGGGAATTTCTCTGCATGCAAAGACAGGATGTAGAAGATGAGAGCAAAAGTGGGCCCAGTGCTCAAAAAGGTGGCTACTGCAGGTGCTGTAGAGGGAAATGAGGGGCAGGTGGGTCTCGTAAACCTAGGAAGGGAGCCCACCTAGGAGATGGAAATTTTGAACCTAAACCTCCACTGCTTTACAGCATTACTCATTTGTGAAAAAGGCTTTGGGAGTAGAACCTGAGGAAAAATCTGAACCCATTGCCTTTGGGACATCTTTGGCAGACAAAACAGTTAAGAGGAAAACTCTACAGGACCCAGAAAGTGATACCAGCCAGAGCAGGAACTCGGCCAGTGATACCCGCCACCAAGTCCATAAGACTCAACAGACCCACAAATTCTACTGTCATTTATACTTTATTTGTGTTAGCTGCTCTTTGTTGTTCAGGTCAGGCCTCACCACAATAATGTAGCATTTAGGGGAAAAAATGCAAGTCAGTAACCCAGCACCAGAAGCAAAGATGGAGAAGATCTCCACAGCCACCATGTATTTTCCTCTGGTGCTCAGGTAGGTTGGAATGAAGGAGAGCCAAACACTGCAGAAGACCAGCATGCTGAAGGTGATGAACTTGGCTTCGTTGAAAGTGTCAGGCAACTTCCTGGCTAAGAAGGCCACCGTGAAGCTGAAAGTGGCCAGGAAGCCCATGTAGCCCAAAGCACAATAGAACATGGAGACTGACCCTTCATTACATAGAAATATGATTTCTTCAGGCATTGAGTGCATGTCCACATCTGGGAATGGGGGAGAGGTTGCCAGCCAGAGGACACAGATCCCTACTTGGACAATGGAGCAGGAAAAGACAATGGAATAAGCCAGTTCTTTGCCTACCCATTTCCTCATATTGGATCCTGGTTTGGTAGCCATGAATGCCAAAACCACCAGTATGGTTTTGGCTAAGATGCTGGAGAGGGCCACAGAGAAGATAATGCCAAAAGCAGTTTGTCGGAGAAGGCAAGTCGCCATATTAGGTTTTCCGATAAACAACAAAGAAGAGAGGAAACACAAGAGGAGGGAGATAAGGAGACCATAGGTGAGGCTTCGGTTGTTGGCTTTGACTATGGCTGTATCGCGATGCTTAATGAAGATGCCTAGCACTAAAATTGTGATCAGAGAGAATAGAAGCACAGAGGAAGTTGAAACAATGGTCAGGGTTTCATCAAAGGCTAGGAAGTTTGGAATCTTAGGAATGCATAGATCCTGGCCGCTGTTTGGATACTGATCTGCTGGGCAACTGATACATGTTTCCATGTCTGAAAATACACAAGTAATGTGTGACAATTTGAAGTAACCAAAAGTATTCTTAAGAATTTCATATCACTAGTCCATTTTGCATAGTGTTTTCTATGTCAGAATGTATAAGCCCAAATGCTTTTGTACTAGGTTTATCAAAAATAAAACTTGTGTATCAATTCTGGAATTTTCTACATGGGTGGCAACTTTTTTTTACTGTCCCCCTGCTTTTTCTTAGAGCCACATAAAAAGTACAACAAAATAAATACATTACATCTGAAATCTTTGGATCTCGGGAAAGCGAGTTTGATAAGACTTTCACCCTATTGTCAAAAACCTAATTATTCGAGGAGAAAACACCACTTCTATTCCACCCTAATTTTGTAGAAGATGGAGGTAAAATATATTAAAGGTAAAGGTAAAGGGACCATTAGGAGTTGCGGCGCTCCTTTCACTTTATTGGCCGAGGGAGCCGGCATACAGTTTCCGGGTTATGCTGCCAGCATGACTAAGCCACTTCTGGCGAACCGGAGCAGCGCACAGAAACACCATTTACCTTCCTGCAGGAGTGGTACCTATTTATCTACTTGCACTTTGATGTGCTTTCGAACTGCTAGGTTGGCAGGAGCAGGGACCAAGCAGTGGCGGAGCACCCTGTTGCAGGGATTTGAACTGTCGACCTTCTGATCTGCAAGTCCTAGGCGCTGTGGTTTAACTCACAGCGCCACCCGTGTCTCCAGAATATATTAGCTTCCACTTAAAAAAGAAAACTTCAAGATTTTAAAGGTAAAATATATTGATGTTATGTATAAACAATGAGAAGAACAAATCTGTTAATTTAAGGCTTCTCTCCTGCAGCAGTTTAATGTCAACAAAATTGCCAGGAGCCCAGAGGTTCTGCAGTATCTTAAGATGTCATCTCTAACCTTTCTCATTTGAAATCATTCCTTCTGGACATGGATCACAATCATAGCAGCAAAACTTCTCCCCCTCCTTCTTTTTCTTCCCGTAACCGGGATAGCACTTGGCATTACATACAGAAAGCGGTGGCACCTATGCAAAGAGATAGGAAGAGTATAATATTATGATATTGTTTTGGGGAATTGACCAAATATCCACTATCAGGTGATTTAATAGTAAATGGGAGAACTGATAACATGAAATTATCCTTATTCTTAAGGAAATCAGCCCTGAGTGCTCACTGGAAGGACGGTCCTGAAGCTGAGGCTCCAATACTTTGGCCATCTCATGAAAAGAGAAGACCTGGAAGAGACCCTGGAAGAGTGAAGGCTTTCTGGGAAATGATATATAATGAGTTGAAAAAGGTATTTAAGTATACCTTCCCTAAGAAACCAGAGGCCTTTCTTTTGGGTATTGTCGGCCAGAATGTGTTAAAGAAGGATCGAACATTTTTTATGTATGCAACAACAGCAGCACGGATACTTGTCGCCAGGCATTGGAAAACACAAGATCTATCCACACTGGAAGAGTGGCAGATGCAACTGATAGACTACATGGAACTGGCTGAGATGACCGGCAGAATCCGAGACCTGGGAGAGGAGACGGTGGAAGAAGATTGGAAGAAATTTAAGACTTATTTACAAAAATATTGCAAATTGTATGAATGTTAAGAAGGATGCTAGAGTATAAACAACTTGGCACCATTGAGCTTAAGGAAGTGAATTATGAAGATAAGATAAATTTAAGAAATGATAAAAATTTTGGAATACGTTGGTTATGTCTAAACTTTTTAAGATTTGAATAAAATGATAGTCAAAATTAGAGATATAACATTGGAAAATTAGTTATGAAGATTAAAAATAAGGGGATAAATTTGCTGAATAAAATTATAACCAGGAACGCAGGAGCGGGAGATGTGAGGGAGTCCAAAGAAGTGAAAAGATCTATGTTAAGAGATGTGATATTGTATTGTTTTATTGGCACTGTGATTTAAACAAAAAATTGTTAATAAAAAATATTTTAAAAAAAGGAAAAGACCCTGATGTTGGGAAAGATGGAGGGCACAAGGAGAAGGGGACAACAGAGGACGAGATGGTTGAACAGTGTTCTCGAAGCTACCAGCATGGGTTTGACTCAACTGCGGGAGGCAGTGGAAGACACAAGTGCCTGGTGTGCTCTGGTCCATGGGGTCATGAAAGTCGGACACGACTAAACGACTAAACGACTAAACAAAACAACAAAACACAAGTGGCACATACAGTAGGGTAAAAAGCTGCTGTTCTAAACATCATACAAGCTTAAGAAGATGTCAGTATTCATGCCTGGACCATCCAACCATTCGGTGTAATTTCACCCCTGGTTTGGCCTTTTGATGGAGTCACCACCTAACGGCATTTGCTTCAAGGAGTCCACATGGTGTGGCACAAGGAATTAAAGGTAAGCCTTTATAGTGGTTCTGCTCCTACCTACAGGGTCATTACAAGAAACTAGCAATAGGAAATCATTCCATGATTTTTGGGTTGTGGTTTCCTGTTAGGCCACATCCTGTCTCAGAGAGAAATGCTTTCGGGTCCTATGCCTGACCTGTTCTGGGAGTTGCATTACATTAGAAGCAAGAGGTCTGGGAGCACTCCTCTATTCTAACTCATCACTAGTCTGAAGTGGTTTCAAGTGCTAGTGAATTTCAAAATGAATAATGTGTGAAGTGCTTTTGTTACACCACATTTTGCCACTAATTCTGGGTTTCCAGGGACTGTGCCAGTATTTCCATACCTTAGTGAAGCGTCTGTGCCATTTGATTCTGTCTTCATTAATGGTGAGCTCTTTGCCCGGAGGGGCCTGAGGATCCAACCTGCCCACTTTGACTCTGACATAGGAATTATTTGGGAAAGTGACCAAGTTGGTAATATCAAAGCCAGCAGCTAACTCTCCATATTCATTTAATGCAATTTCATCCCCAGCACTGTTGTTGAATGAGAGTCTCTGCAGGAATGAGTGGAGCTAAGTGGAAAGAGAATCGAGGTTAAACACTTCAGTTCACAATAGAGAACACCCATATTTTAGTTGCACATACAGGAGGAGTAGGAAATCATGAATCTGTGCCAATTCAACTTTCAACAGACTTGCATCAAGATATTATGGAGAGATGGGACCATAGACCTGCTTGCTTGAGACCAGCCTTTGTCAAGATCCAAGAAAGGGAAGGGATTTGAGAAGTCGTGTAAGAGAAGAGATGGGAGCTTATGTTCTGGAAGGATGGGAATGCAACATGAGAACATCGGACTGGACCTTTCCATAATTTATAGAGTGGATTTGATCATGGTTGGATGGTGGATGCAGAGGAGTGGCAGGAGGCAGCTGCTGAGGAACCCCCAAGGGACATCCCAAGGAAAGGAGGCTCAGAGCCAGGGGTTTGTGGTGGGATGACAAGGAGTTGTCAGTGGGAGAAAAGGGAGCAGACTGGGAGGAAGAGGTGTCAGAAACAGAAGAGGCAACAGGGTTAAGGGAGCAGGAAAATTTCAGCAGACTGAAATCCAGACTCGGAGGCAGAAGAGGAGAAGGGAGAAATGCAGGGTCTAGAGATCAAACAGTTGCCAGTGTCTTCTGGGGACCTACCAGTGAGGCCAGTAACCCCTGGTGATTGGCAGACAGGGAAAGATGAGGAGTTGGCGATGGGGCCTTCCAAGATGTGCTCAGGTAGTGGCTGCTCCCTGATGGGCTGCTCTTCTCTTTTCTCTTGGATATGAGGATCCCTGCAATAACCAGTGCCTGGTGTTGGGGTCCTGGTTGTGTTCCCTCAGAATTATGTGCCCGGGGGCATGGACCCCGGGCCCCCAACCTTAGACCACTGGGTAACTGGACAGGTAAGAGAGACAGAGAGATTTGGGGAGGGATATGGGGAGAAAACGGAGATGTTTGCAGTGTGAAGGAGGTGGTTGGGACAGCTACAGTTACCTGTAGTTGTTGGTAGTCTGTTGCTTCTGAAAGTCTGTGTCATCTAAAGTCCGTTTAGTATCATTATAGGAAATATTCTAATTCCCATCTTTCATACAATAAATTTACTTAAGGTTCATTTTTAATTTCTTAAGTTTTATTCTTTTATTTCTTTACTGATGATTAAATGCCAACTCACAAAATGGACCAATGCAGTGAATGCTTTGTAACGGAGAAGATTACCTGCCAAGGATTTGCATACCGAGGAGAGAGTTTTCCCTTATCACCTCTTCTGTTGCGGATGGCTCCAGGCAAGTGCATGCTATTTAAGGCATGTGCCAAAGCATAGACAGCATTATAAATGCTGTAGCTGTGGCCAGTCATGCTCATTTCAAAAAATGGTGCAGGGAGGCTCTCCAGCATCTCCTCTCCAGTACACATAGTTGCTGAGAGAGTGGAATTCGGAAGTGAACAACTGAATGCATCTTCCCAGAAATCTTGGATAAAACCATCTGTGTCTGTCCAATGAGGATATATACGCCGAAGAAAGTCTTTAAAGTTTTGAATCTCCTTGGAGTGAATTGCAAAGGATATAGCACCATGGAGAATTCGCATTTTAAAATTAAATTTTTTTTGAAGGCTATATAATATGAAATCAATTTGGGTAGTTGTAATCCATATTTTTCCTTCATGTGACTTCTTTTGAGGAAATAGTAGCTGAGTAAACTCCATTACGATAAAAGCATTTGCCAACCATATACTAAATCTACTTCCTCCATGTAGAAGAATTGCATTAGCTTTGCTTGTTGTGAAGCTTGGTAACTTAATCTTTACGTCCACCATTTCTAGTAAGTTATTGTTATAATTTATATTGGGTTTAACTCTTTCTGTGAATGCTGAACAGATTCCATTCTTGAAAAGCATTGGCTCAATATTCTGCAAGAAACGTTCTCCAGCTTCATTAGCTGGAGTGATGAGCCCAACCCATTTCCATCTGAAATGCAGAAGTAACTGGATAATTCCCTGATACTGAAGGTCTTCATTGGGGACCATGCGGTAAAAGGAAGGGAACCTGGTTCCATAATTTATGGCTGGTTCAAATGAACCATATGAAATCTGGAAAAAGCAAAAGCCAAATGTTTTCAAGTGGAAACAAGAACTCCTGATATTCCAATTTATTTAGATATAAACACATGCGCACACACACAGTTAAATATTGAATATATATTGAATCTGTATGCCAAGTTTACCCAGTTTAGAGACAGCACCAACCCCAGATTATATTGGTAAACACAGATATGCTTGCTCAATGTTTTCTGTTGATATTTATTATTATTATGGCATCATCACAGCTTCATTCTTGTACATATTGATTGTATCCAAGAATAGGGGAGCATTTGTGGGAGGAGCTTCCGGCAAGCTGAGATGGAGGATTGCTGAATTCCAGTACGTTCTGGAATCAGAGGCTGAGATGGGAGTAATCAGCCTCCCTACATTCCCCAGGCTGGGGAGTGGCAGCTCATCCACAGATCTCCCAACACCCCAAATTCAGAAGGAAAGGGGGCTGGGGGGGGCTGGATGGAAAGCCCGGAATGTTTCTTGGCAACTCTTTAAAGTCACCACCATTTAGCAGCAAGCTTCCAGTTCTTAAGATGAAAAATTGGGTTTAAGTTTTGGGCATGATCTGAGCGAAGGGGGAGAAACTACCCTGCTAATTAATTCAGCCACTGAGGTGCTAAAAAGTATTTGAATGGAAGAAGGATTAACATCTACGTAGATTTCGTTGACGCGCAGCGTAAATTAATAGTGGAGAGTTTTTGAAGGATAAAAGCTTTACTGAGTTAAAATAAACTTCTTCATAAACAACATGGTTCCAAACAGTTTGACTGAGATTACATAAAGACTCTGTTTACACCTAAAGCAGACTGACTCTCACATCTTACAGAGAGCACAAAGTGAAACTGGCTACTAAGTCACATGTCAGAATGACTCAACAGTTAGCAGTTAAGCCTGAATAACTTTAGCTATTGTGCGTCCCAGCACTTCCCAGTCTGCTACAAGTTGCACCCTAGGGAACGCTTTTGTAAATAAATCAGACAAATTATCCTGTGGTTGACAATAAACCAACTTAATCACATTACGTTGTATATAGTCTTTAACACTGAAAAATTTGATTGCCACATGTTTTGGCACGTGCTGAAGTGTTCCCTGAATTAGCCATTGCGATACAAGCTTGATTATCCTCATAGATTGTCACAGGCTGTTGCACTTCATATCCCAAATCATTTAATACCTGGGTGTACCATGTGACTTTGTTACACACTTCAAATAATGCAGAAAATTCTGCTTCACATGTATTTTTTTAAAAAATAATATTTATTCGAATTTTAAAAATTACAAAGAGAAAAATTTGAAAAAACAAAACAAAATAAAATAAAAAAGATACAGAAAATACAATACAATTATACAAACAGTTAGAAAAAAAAGAAAAAACAGCTCAAACCTTTACAGAACTTTCTTTCCTTTGCTTATTTCCTTGACCTCCTCACACTTCCCATTTTTGTATTCTAATTCAATTAGATATTTCATCAAATCCTTTCCAGCTTTGTTTTTATCCTAATAATTTATCTTAATATACTGTAGTTTTACATTCTCATCTTTCTCCAATTAAAGAAATCAATTTTTACCTAATCCTTTATATCATTTCTGCTAAAACCACATTACTTCATTCCAACATCCTTCTAACATTCCTTAATTTTGCAATGTTTCTGTAAATAAGCTTTAAATTTTTTCCAGTCTTCTTCCACCAACTCTTCACCTTGGTCTCGGATTCTGCCAGTCATTTCCGCCAGTTCCATATAGTCCATCACTTTCATCTGCCATTCTTCCCGGGTGGGTAAATCTTGTGTCTTCCAATACTTTGCGATGAGTATTCTTGCTGCTGTTGTTGCATACGTAAAAAAAGTTCTGTCCTTCTTTGACACCAATTGGCCGACCATGCCCAGGAGAAAGGCCTCTGGAGTCCAAAATGTAGCTGTCTGGAGAAATTTTCTTTTCTTTTCTTGCGGTGGCCGAGACGAAATGCGTCCGCTTTTCTGTCTCATGTGGATTGCTTGCTTTTCCTGGGTTTTTCATGTGCCTGAGCTTGCCACACCGATAGCATTTCTTTGCCAACATGGCACAATCTGTGGAGCGTTCTTCGGTCCCATCGCCTCCTGAGAATCTGGGTTTCTGGTTAGCAGGGCGACTCAAACTCCTCTGGTCTGCCTTCTCACTCAGCTTTTCCACACACTTTTCAGATTCCTCCTGTAGACGGGTTGTTACATTCGCCATCGATAAATCTTCTTGCCTCATGCTTTCAAGAGAGGTTATCACAATATTAAAGCTTGGTGGGAGACTGGATAGCAGGATATAGAATTGATCCAGGTCTGGAAATCTTTTACCTCTCCTTTGCAACTGGAGGAACAGCATGTGCAAAGTCTGGAGGTGTGTAGTTAAACATCCACCTTCAGGTAGCACAGTTCTATACAGTCTCCTAGTTAATCCAATTATTGAACAAGCACTGTCAGACAGGTGTATCTGACGTAGACAATCCCAATATTCTTTGGCAGAGTCCAAATGTGCAATGTGCAGGACCTGTGGTTTTTCTAGAGCCAACAAAATGTGCGCTCTGGCTCTATCATTTTCTTCACGTTCCTGCTCAGAGGGTTGTGGATTCAAATCAGTTTCCACACAGTGCCAAAGTCTATCATGTTTTAGAACCAGTTCAAGCTTAAGAGCCCAAGTCAGGTAGTTTTTACCATTCAGACGTTCCATCTGGGCAGTGTTGCCAAGATTAATAAACTGTGCAGGTTGCTGAGCTGACATGACTTCTGCTCCTTGCTGCACCAGGTCTGCTTCTTCGGTAAGCGGCCTCACCACTGGACCTTCAGTCCCTTCGAGGTCCTCACCAACAGCACCCTGATTTTCCAGCTTTAGCAATTCGCCATCCATAAAACATTGGGTCCCATAACCTGACGCATGACATTTGTATGTTGTAACTGAAAGGGGGGGGGGTTAAGCCACCTTTGTTATTATATTTCATTTTGCTATGTTACCGGTATATGGCAAAATCCTCCTCTGAAAAAACCAACTGCCTGATTATATATAGCAAGCGAGACTGGGGAGGTGGTTTATTTGGAGACGCCAAAAAAAGTTCTCCAAATAGTTTGCCTAGAATTCTAGTTTGCCTAGAATTAGAATCGGAATGATGCAGCTCCAATTAACTGAGCGGCCATGACCGAAAGTAGATCAGCTTGCAAAATTAAATGCAGAGCCTTAGGGGGATAGGTGCCTTTTAATATCTTACTTAATATTTGCATCCCCAGTTTTATATGGCAAAACCTTCCCTGGACAGGTTAACCATTTGAAGGACACCTGGTCTTAAAAGCATTGGGCAGATGCCTTGCTTTGATTTTATCTGGACTGGCTTGGCTGCTGCCCAAGTTGAGAAGATTTTTGGACTGGCTTGGCGGAAACATCATTTTTTGAAGAGACACCGTGAACATACAGAGGGAACTCGGGGTGTAAATTCCACACAGAATATATTGTTTTGTTTTATCTAGCGTGTTCAGAGGCTGTGAAATGTAATGAGGATTGACATCAGAATAATTTATGGGAACTATCATGAAAATTATGAAAGCAGCAGAAGTATGAGATGATCAGAACCACCCCGACCTCAGAATATGGGAAGATACCTCCAGTTTTTTTTTTAAATTTGGCCTAATATTTGGACTCTTTGATTGTTGAATAATATGTATAATTTGGAATATTTAATCTGATTGGATAGGATTGTTAAAGTGGAAAATTTAATAAATATTAATTTTTTAAAAAAGAAGAATAGGGGAGCATTTATCATGGCTCATGTTAATATACTAAGTGGATGACCAACACTATTTAAACCAACTAAAATGAAATACAACAATGCAGGAGAATAGCACAATGCTGACACCACTATATAAGGCTCTGAAGTGACAGATGACAAATGCCAGAACAATGCAAGAAAACTAGCCTCTGAAAGTGAACAATGTTGATTAACACCATATTCTGGGAAAGGACTGTCTTGATTTTTAAGGGGAGGAACATTTTTAGTTAACATGTTCTCAGTTATTTTTGCCTATGAAGCCAATGTCAATTTCATATATTCAGTAGCTCACAGGAAGCCAGTGCAGTGTGTTCAGGATTGACGTATATGAACCAGTCTAGGTGCTTCCTTTACAAACCTGGCAGCTTTAGAGAAATCTTCTATTACATCTATTAAACACAAATTGTCCTTCTTACACACATTGTTGGTTATGCATATTATGGCCGTTTTACTTTGTCTATTTTCCCACTCCATACTTATGAATCAGTAGATTCCTACTGCAAGGAAAGCATGATATCTATTTTTCAAAATCCATATTCTACCTGTGGAATCTTGAAAAGACCTAAGACGTTTGCCATGCACCAGGAGGTATCAGAGCTGAGTCCCCCAATGACTCCTATGACATTTTTCTGGATGCCACACCTGTAGTTGGGAACAAAGTGACGTGATTTAAAGATCAGGTCCAGAGTGTTTCGGTAGGTCATCTTTGAATCATAATAGCTATCATAGATGTGGAAGCCGAGAGAGACATTGGGCAACATCCTGGGATTCTGGTTGATCTCATCAACAGCAAAGACCAAGGCCAGGATTTGCTGGTAGAACTTTGTCAACACCCTGCAAATGAAGGGAGGTTTTGTTTGATGGGAAAATTAAACAGTGCACAGAATCTAGATAGGAGAGATTCATCTGCCTGCATATAGAGGAGAAAGCCAGCAAAGTTTATTTACTTATTTGGGCAATCTAAGAATATTGAGTAATTTTAAAAGCTGTTGCATATATCTTTATATCTTCAGCAACCCATATTTGTTTTCGCCACCTTGAAAACTTGGGTATCATGAAAAAAGTTGAATACTATACTACTTGACTATATGCTTTTCCTATTTTTAATGCCATCTCTTTTCTCTTTCTCCTACTCTCTTTTCTGTCTGTCTTTAAAGAGTTGGTGTTTTTAAAAAGCTTATTGTTCATTGACAATATGCACATAGATTTCTAATAAAATCTCTCCACACATTTAAAAAATAAAATTCTAAAGCAATCCCCCCTTCAAATAAATCAAAGTTATTTTCAGTCAGATATAAGGAATAATTAAAATAATATTAATTAACGGTTACTTACAGTGGGGCATCAATGAAGTGCTGGGAAGGGTGTTTCTTGAAGGAAACCATGCGGACAATGTAAAAGATATGAGATGCCATTGCACCAATGACCAGGTCACCTGGCTCATGCCACTCGTGTGGAACATGAACAGGATTATTTGTTGTGCATTGAGCGCTTTGTCCTTGGGACACTATATTGGGGAGCAGCAGAAGCAGCAGGAGCAACATCCTGATGGCAAATTCCCTTGTCTGCATGGACTCTCCTGCTTCCCTCAACAGTATTAGTCCTCTCCTCCACCTGATCTGAATAAGACAAATTGGGTGGCAGTTGACTCAGTCAATTTGGCACTTTAAGGGACATGTATCCACTTTCTTGTTAAGTGAAACACTGTCACAACAGAATGCCTTGGATGCCAAATAAGATGCAGTGGTTTGATAGGAAAAAGGGAAACTGATAACTGATAACTGAGCCCAGCCTAGTTGTTTATGGAGCACAGAGGAGCTTATAATCATTTCAGGCTTGCTTGTTGATTCTTTTTTTACACTGCGGCATTTGGAGTTTCAGTCAGGTGGATTGATTATTGTAATTTGAGTAATGATAGGGGAGAGAATCACTTGTGCAGTGTTTTTGGATTCTGTGGCACATCAGCTGTAGGGGAACTGCCAAAATATTACTGTTATTATTTTTTAAATATATATTTTTATTGATTTTATTGATTTAGAGAATCACTTGTGCCATGTTTTTGGGTTCTATAGTGCATCAGCAGTAGCGGAACTGCCAAATTATTACTATTATTATTTTTTAAATATTGTTTTTATTGCTTTACCAATATTGTTCCAAAAGCGACCTCATCATAACAATATCAATTTTATCTAATTAATGCAATTATGAATGCCAACTATTCAAATGTCAAATGATATGATTTATTTAAACGTATCCCCTTGCGTGCTAGATTTGATGGCTTCTATCTTCTTGATTATTTCTGTGTTTCACTATGTTAATAATTTCCATTGCATTCCATGCACATATAATAATCTCTTATATAACAGCTGCAGTCTTGTGATTTCTGTTTGTGTTGGTATATTAGATAATTTATAAAGTTTCAAGTGAGGAACTCTAAGTGTAATCCTTATTCTTTCCTGCATGTGACAATATCCCCTCATGATGTATTCCTGTTGCTGTGTCCTTCATTCCTGCAACTGTTGATGGTTCCCATCATGCCCTGGGAGAAGCGGTTATCCCACAGTTTCCAAAAGTCACTGCATCGCTTTGTCCTGTGATTCAGCTTCCAGTAAAAAAGCTGTGTTCACCATTTTTTCCAGCCTAGGAGGAATGCTCTGAATCCAGACTGCAGATAGCTAATCCTAAAGCATCTATTGCCGCAGCTGGTAGACAAGAAGCCGGATCTGCCAATGTAATTATATTTGTAACATCACAAAATCATAGGTAAGGAATGAACCTACAAGGTCAGCAGGATATCTAGAGCTGAGCTGGCCCCATCCTTTCCCGGCTTCCTAATTTGTTAGTACTGGGGTATCCTTCAGTCTCCCACCTATGTAACACTGATCAGAAATAGTTTGCCATCACATTAACTGAATGGTGGCAGCAATTCTGGATAGCATCCTTGCCTTATCAAGAAGTGAGGACACTGGATTATAGCATCAATAGACCAATGGGATATCAGATCCAAACTAGGCATGATGGAGAACAGCAACAACATGGAAAAGATGGAGACGCCAAGCTTGGTGCCTCAGTTACTGCTCACGTCCATGTGCCTGCTCTCACTTTAATATATTGCTCCCACCACACCAACAACCTTTGACCCGAAGGCTTAAAAACAAAACCTAACTATCCCAGCATATATGTGGAGGATCTTTGTGAGGGGGATAACAAAAAAGCTGGAATCTCTCATTGTTTATTCTTTAAATAAACAATAAAGATTTATTTTTTAAAGCAAGGCAGTATAATATAAGTGGAGAAACTTAGATTACTTCAATAATAATAATATGCTAGTTCACTTCAATTTGCTTTCAGAGGTTTGGGCTTTATAGTTTGGTTCCTTTCTAAGGCTTTACTTTCCTTCAGTTACCCACCCCTTTAACAAATGCAGCTCCTGAGGTACTTTCAGTAATAGTCTTAAGGGCTCACCCCCCCTTCCTTCAGTGAGTTTTGGGAGTCCTTTCTTTCCTCAGAAGAGTCTCTCCCCTTCCGATTAGTTTGAGACGTCAGTAGACTCATCTCTTTCAGTTCCTACTTCTCCTGTCTCACACCCAGTCTCCCAGCAATATTTGGTCCTATTACTCCTGCAGGACACTACACTCAGTCCTTCACTGTATGTTTTATTCCAGAACCAACTCTTCCTCCTCTACACTCCTATGCTATCTCCCTACCTAACTCCCAACCTCTACAGCCTCCCTCCTCAACCACCTCAACTCAACCCCCCTCTTAACCGCACTCTGACTCCATTTCTCTCGAAATCTGACCTTTTAATTTCTCCCTCCTTGAACCACAGTGAATCAGAGTCTGCCGCTCTTTAAACATTTTCTGGCAGGAGAGAAAACTAAAAAGAAATACTTATTGAATCGACTTTTCCAGAACAATAGACACAACATTTTACAAGGACTGGAAGAAATACGACAGAAAGAATAATTGCCACACACAGGAAGAACAAGGATATAGTTTGAGTGCCTCATTTGTAGTTCTATGAATCATTTAATGTGTCAACAGGAATAGAAGTTATTAATATTGCAGTTGTTATATAAGGGATTATTAGAAATTAATAAAATTTTGGAATGCAGAAATAAAGGAAATCATCAAGTATGGGGGGGCACCTAAATTATATGATTCGGTATTTGAGTGATTAGTATTAGTATTCCAATTTGGTTTTGTTTTAATCACACTATTATTGGATAGTAATTGAAAATTAATAAAAAATATTATATATAAAAATAAACAGATTTTAGAATCAACTTCAGAAACAATATATCTGTATTTTGTGAAGCCATTTGGCTTATTTGAGATATTCTCTGCCACCACTCTTTCAAACTTTTTAGAAGTATAATTCAGAAAAAAGGCTTGTCCTATTAGTGTTAGCAATATCCAATATGTTTTCCACCAGATATTGTTGCATATCTCTGCTACTTTTCCTTGTTAAAACTATTTAATAAACAAGGGAAATGGCTGTTTTAAACTTCTCCTTCTTCTATCCCTCAGCTGCCTTGTGGGTGAGAGATAAAGAATGTAGAGCCCTCAACTATTTCACAGTGTTTTTTGTTTCTGGTACCCTTTGTTGTCTTCAGGATGAATTTGTAAATTTCATTAAGTAATTGATAAGAGACTTTTTATTAACATTCATATATGTACAACATTCATAAACAGAACTTAACCATTTCTAAATTAAAAGGCTGACGGTTTTGCTATTAAGATTCCATTTGCTTTAAGTATACAGTGATACATGACAGGGATGTAAAGAATGTTAGGGAGGGGTAGTAACTCTAGTGGGCAAGAAGTCGTGCTCCTTCTGGTGAAGTTTGTCTACCTCTGATCCCCACCCTGCCCTCAGTTCTCACCTGTGGATCCTAGAAGTTGTCAGCTTGCAACAGCAGCCACATCCCACAAATCAGATTCAAGTGGCTCCCTAAACCAGGTGAGGGCAGCCAATGGGCCTCAAATACACAATGAGTTAGGGAATTTCTCTGCATGCAAAGACAGGATATAGCAGATGAGAGCAATAGCAGGTCCAATGCTCAAAAAGATGGCTACTGCAGGTGCTGAAGAGGAAAATGAGGGGCAGATGGGTCTCGTAAACCTAGGAAGGGAGCCCACATAGGAGAAAGAAACTTTGAACCTGAACCCCCATTACTTTACAGCATTACTCATTTGTGAAAAAGGCTTTGGGAGTAGAACCCGAGGAAAAATCTGTTCTGATTGCCTTTGGGACATCTTTGCCAGTCAAAAAAGTTAAGAAGCAAACCCTACAGGACCCAGAAAGTGATACCAGCCAGCAAGTCCATGTATTCTCAGACCCAACAGAACCACAGATTCCACTGTCATTTATACCTTTCTTTGGGTTAGCTGCTCTTTGTTGTTCAGGTCAGGCCTCACCACAATAATGTAGCATTTAGGGGAAAAAATGCAAACCAGCAACCCAGCACCAGAAGCAAAGATGGAGAAGATCTCCACAGCCACCATGTATTTTCCTCTGGTGCTCAGGTAGGTTGGAATGAAGGAGAGCCAAACACTGCAGAAGACCAGCATGCTGAAGGTGATGAACTTGGCTTCATTGAAACTGTCAGGCAACTTCCTGGCTAGGAAGGCCACAGTGAAGCTGACAATGGCCAGGAAACCCATGTAGCCCAAAACACAATAGAACATGGAGACTGACCCTTCATTACATAGAAATATGATTTCTTCAGGCATTGAGTGCATGTCCACATCTGGGAATGGGGGAGAGGTTGCCAGCCAGAGGACACAGATTCCTACTTGGACAATGGAGCAGGAAAAGACAATGGAATAAGCCAGTTCTTTGCCTATCCATTTCCTCATATTGGATCCTGGTTTGGTAGCCATGAATGCCAAAACCACCAATATGGTTTTGGCTAAGATGCTGGAGAGGGCCACAGAGAAGACAATGCCAAAAGCAGTTTGTCGGAAAAGGCACGTCACATTATTAGGTTTTCCGAGAAACAACAAAGAAGAGAGGAAACACAAGAGGAGGGAGATAAGAAGACCATAGGTGAGACTTCGATTGTTGGCTTTGACTATGGTTGTGTTGCGATACTTAATGAAGATGCCAAGCACCAGAATTGTGATCAGAGAGAATAGAAGTACAGAGGAAGTTGAAACAATGGCCAAGTTTTCATCAAAGGCTAGGAAGTTTGGAATCTTAGGAATGCATAGATCCTGGCCGCTGTTTGGATACTGATCTGCTGGGCAACTGACACATGTTTCCATGTCTGAAAATACAAAAACAATGTGTGACAATTTGAAGTAACCAAAAGTATTCTTAAGAATTTCACATCACTAGTCCATTTAGCATAGTGTTTTCTACATCACAATGTATAAGAGCTTCAAGCCCCAATGCTTTTTGTACTAGGTGTATCAAAAATAAAACTTGTGTATCAATACTGGAATTCTCTACATGGGTAACATCTTTTTTTTCTTTATTGTCTCCCTGCTTTTTCTTAGAGCCACATAAACAGTACAACAAAATGAGAAATGCATTACAGCTGAAATCTTTGGATCTCAGAAAAGTGAGTTTGATAAGAGTTTCACCCTATTGTCAAACAACCTAATTCTTAGAGGAGGAAACACCACTTCTATTCCACCCTAATTTTGTAGAAGTTAGAGGAAAACCATATTAGCTTCCACTTAAAAAAGAAATTTTCAAGATGTTTTAAAGATTAAAATATATTGATGTTATCTATAAACAGTGAGAAGAACACATCTGTTAATGTAAGCCTTTTCTCCTGCAGCAGTTTAATGTCAACAAAATTGCAAGGAGCCCAGAGGTTCTGCATTATCTTAAGATGTCATCTCTAACCTTTCTCATTTGAAATCATTCCTTCTGGACATAGATCACAATCATAGCAGCAAAACTTCTTCCCCTCCTTCTTTTTCTTCCCGTAACCAGGATGGCAGTTGGTATTACATACAGAAAGCGGTGGCACCTATTCAAAGAGATAGGAAGAGTGTAATATTATTATATTGTTTTGGGGAATTTATCTAATATCCAGTATTAGGTGATTTAATAGTAAATAGGAGTACTAATAGTGTGAAATGATTCGTAGCTACACAAGTGGCACAAACTTAAGAAGATGCCTGGACCATCCAACCTTACAGCTGTGTTAGAATTCGGTGTGATTTCACCCCTGGCTTGGCCTTTTGATGGAGTCACCACCTAACGGCATTTGCTTCAAGGAGTTCACATGGTGTTCCTTTGTGGTGGCACAAGGAATTAAAAGGTAAGCCATTATAGTGGTTCTGCTCCTACCTGCAGGTTCATTACAAGCAACTAGGACTAGGAAATCATTCCATGACTTTTGGGTTGTGGTTTCCTGTTAGGCCACATCCTGTCTCAGAGAGAAATGCTTTCGGGTCCTATGCCTGACCTGTTCTGGGAGGAGTTGCATTCCGTTTGAAGCAAGAGGTCTGGTAGCACTCCTCTATTCTAACTCATCACTAGTCTGAAGTGGTTTCAGGTGCTAGTGAATTTCAGAATGAATAATGTATGAAGTGCTTTTGTTACATCACATTTTGTGGATAACCGCAAATTCTGGGTTTTCAGGGACTTTGCCATTATTTCCATACCTTAGTGAAGCGTCTGTTCCATTTGATTCTGTCTTCATTAATGGTGAACTCTTTGCCCGGAGGGGCCTGAGGATTCAAACTTCCCACTTTGACCCTGACATAGGAATTATTTGGGAAAGTGACCAAGTTGGTAATATCAAAACCAGCTACTAACTCTCCATATTCATTTAATATAATTTCTTCCCCAGCACTGTTGTTGAATGAGATTCTCTGCAGGAATGAGTGGAGCTAAGTGGAAAGAGAATCAAAGTTAAATGCTTCAGTTCACAATGGAGAGCATCCATATTTTAGTTGCACATACAGGAGGAGTAGGAAATCATGAATCAGTGTCAATTCAACATTCAACAGACTTGCATAAAGATATTATGGAGAGATGAGATCATAGACCTGCTTGCTTGAGACCAGCCTTTGTTTCCAAGAAAGGGAAGGAATTTAAGAAGTCATGTAAGAGAAGAGCTGGGAGCTTATGTTCTGGAAGGATGGGAATGCAACATGAGAACATCAGACTGGACCTGTTCATAGTTTATAGAGTGAATTTGAGAAGAAGCGTTGGTGGGTAGGCGAGGTGATGGTTATGTAAGTTGTTGAAAAGGCATCAATTAATTTCCGGTATTGGTCAGCGGGCAGAATTGAGTCAAAAAGAACTGTAGGCATATCAAATGATTTTTGTATGTCCAGGCTATTGTAAGGTGGAAGCTCTTAATATTAATTATAAAAAATCGAAAGTTCTCCACTTCACTCGTTCCCGCAAACTCAAGCTGGAGCCGCTTAAGATCACAGGTGGTGACTTAGAAAACGTAAAAGCCTTTAAATATCTAGGCTTAATATTTACTTATAATCTCTCCTGGACCACCCATCTACAATCTGCCTCTCTTGCTGCAACCACGACCTCTAATGCCATTGTCCGATTTTATCACCAGAAGGGCGGCAAACACCTTCCAGCAGCAATTCAAATATTTAATGCCAAAGTTGTCCCTAAATTATTATATGGCTGCGAAGTATGGACTACAGCAATATCAGGTAACTTGGATCGCCCACTTCACATGTTTCTGAGATCTCTTTCCGGCGTCCCGAGATGTGTCTCAGGTGCAGCCCTACGACTTGAGTTCGCCCAGCCCTCAATTGTAAAACGAGCATGGAGTCGAGCCATTTCCTATAGCTCCCACCTACTAGCATCGGATGCTCGAATTAGAGGTGGTTTCTCCAATCTGATCCTAAGAGATATTCATAATTCTCCTTGGAAAACTACAATTAATCTCAAATTCCGCTCTCTTCTCAACTTGAACCGCAAAACTGTTTTTAACTTAGAGTGTATTAGCCTGGCGGCCCTACCTCTAATCAAAAAGAAGCTACAGCAACTTGACTTCTCTAACACAGCTTCCCATGCAAGAGGGCCGTGTTCAGGCTTAGCCCTAGCTATTCCACCCCCTGAAGGGATCCCTCTATACTGCCTCACAATTCCTTCGGAGGCTAAGCGAAGGGCCTTTACCTGTGCCCGTCTCAACTGTTTTCCTACAGCAGTTTTGTCGGGTCGTTACTCCAGAGTTCCCATCGCAAATAGAACATGCACCTGCAATGACACGGCTCTGGAGACTATGGAACATGTAATGCTCTTCTGTCCCAACTGGACAGATGAAAAATATCGGTTTCTAACTCCTCTCGTGAACAAGCTTCATCTCCCAATCCAGCCGTGGATAGTGTCCCTTCTTCTGCAGGATTCTGACTGTTGGATTACTGAGAGGACAGCTAATTTCCTGCTTAGTGTGATGAAGAGGAAAGCGGCACCAACTCCTTCTTTAATACCACAGATGTAGTCGATACGCCGCACAATCGAACCTGTTTTTGTATTCTCTGTCACTCGATGTTTTTAATCCCCCGTTACTTTCGTTATCCCCATTTTCTCAAAGTATTCGCCCAGGACGACATCCACTTTTATCTCCCCATCCCCATTTTATGTTGTTATTTCTATGTATATTATGCTATGGCCGCATGGCTAATGCAATCAAATTGATGTGTGAGTGAATTTGAGCATGGTTGGATGTTGGATGCAGAGTAGTGGCAGGAAGCAGCTGCTGAGGAACCCCAAAGGGACACCCCAAGGAAAGGAGGCTCAGAGCCAGGGGTTTGTGATGGGATGACAAGGAGTGGTCAGTGGGAGAAGAGAGAGCGGACTGGGAGGAAGAGCTTTCAGATACAGAAGAGGCAACAGAGTTAAGGGAGCAGGAAGAGGATGCGCCAGACTGAAATCCAGACTTAAAGGCAGAAGAGGAGAAAGGAGAAAAGCAGAGTCTAGAGACAGTGATCAAACAATTGCTAGCCTCTTCTAGGGACCTACCAGTGAGGCTGCAGAACCTCCCTGGTGGTGAGCATACAGGGAAAGATGAGGAGTTGGGGAGATGGCCTTCCAGGAGGTGCCCAGGTAGAGGCAGCTCCCTGATGGGCTGCTCTTCTCTTTTCTCTTGGATATGAGGATCCCTGCAATAGCCAGTGCCTGGTGTTGGGGTCCTGGTTGTGCTCCCTCAGAATAATGCTCCCAGGGCCATGGGCCCCAGGCCCCCAACCTTACACCACTGGGTAACTGGAGAGGTAAGAGAGACAGAGAGAACTGGGGAGGGATGTGGATGGAAAATGGAGGGGTTTTATAATATGGAGAAGGTGGATGGCACAGCTACAGTTACGTGTAGTTTTTGGTAGTCTGTTGATTATGAAAGCCTGTGTCATCTAAAGTCTTTTTACTATCATTATAGGAAATATTCTAATTCCCATCTTTGATATAAATAATAAAGGTTTATTTTTTAATTTTTTAAGTTTTATTCTTTTATTTCTTTACTGATAAGTAAATACCTACTCACATAATGTACCAATCCAGTGAACGCTTTATAAGAGAAAACAATACCTGCCAAGGATCTGCATACCAAGGAGAGAATTTTCCCTTAGGATCTCTTCTGTTGCGGATAGTTCCAGCCAAGTGCATGCTATTTAAGGCATGTGCCAAAGCACAGACAGAATTATAAATACTGTAGCTGGGGCTAGTCATGCTCATTTCAAAATACGGTGCAGGAAGGCTCTCCAGCATTTCCTGTCCATTACACACAGTTTTTGAGAGAGTGGAATTTGAAAGTGAACAACTGAATGCATCTTCCCAGAAATCTTGAATAAAACCATCTGCCTCTGTCCAATGAGGATATACACTCCGAAGAAAGTCTTTAAAGTTGTGAATCTCCTTGGAGTGAATTGCAAAGGAGATAGCACCATGGAACATTTGTATATTAACAGTAAATTTTTGAAGGCTATATAATATGAAATCAATTTGGGTAGTTGTAATCCATACTTTTCCTTCACGTGACTTCTTTTGAGGAAATAGTAGCTGAGTAAACTCCATTGTGCTTAAAGCTGTTGACAACCATATACTAAATCTACTTTCTCCATATAGAAGAATTGCATTAGCTTTGCTGGTTGTGAATGCTGGTAATAAAATCTTTATGTCCACCAATTCTAGTAAGTTACCATTATAATGTATACTGGTTTTAACACTTTCTGTGAATGCTGAACAGATTCCATTCTTGAAAAGCATTGGCTCAATGTTCTGCAAGAAACGTTCTCCAGCTTCATTAGCTGGAGTGATGAGCCCAACCCATTTCCATCTGAAATGCAGAAGTAACTGGATAATTCCCTGATACTGAAGATCTTCATTGGGGACCATGCGGTAAAAGGAAGGGAACTTGGTTCCATAATTTATGGGTGGTTCAAATGAACCATATGAAATCTGGAAAAAGCAAAAGCCAAACGTTTCCAAGTAGAAACAAGAAATCATGATATCCCAAAATATTTGTTTATAAACACACACACACACACACACACACACACACACACACTGAATATATATCCCAAATGTACCAAATTACATAGAAAAACAGATATAATCTTGCTCATGGTTTCTACAGATATTTATTGTTATTATTATGGCATCATCCCAGCTTTATACCGTTACACACTGATTGTCTCCAAGTAGAGAGGAGCATTTATCATTGCTCATGTTAATATACTAAATGGAAGACTCAACAAAAGACCAAAGTGGAGGTGGATCATGTACTTTTGCTCTGTAACCTTTATAGCGGTTTAAGAGAGAGGTTGATTCTCTATCTATTGATATTTATTATTAATATTATGGCTTCATCACAGCTTCATTCTTGTACATTTTGACTGTAACCAAGAGTAGGGGAGCATTTATCATGGCTCATGTTTATATACTAAGTGGATGATTAAGCAAAACTCCAAGGTGGAAGTGGAGTGATAGAAATTGTTGATTATGTACTTTTGCTCTGTAACCTTTGTGATATTTGTAGGGAACCGTTGATTCTCTGTATACTAAGTACTCTCTCAGGAAGTTTTCCTGGGAAATCCTGAAGAGCTCCATTAGATTGTACAGTGGTACCTTAGGTTAAGTACTTAATTCGTTCTGGAGGCAGAATAGCAGAATGCTGACACCACTCTATAACGCTCTGAAGTGAGAAATGCCAGAACAATAAGAAGAAAACAGTGTTTTCAATTAGCCTCTGAAAGTGAACAATGTTGAGTAACATCATACTTTGGGGAAGCACTATCTTGATTTTTAAGGGGAGGAACATTTTTAGTTAATGTGTTCTCAGCTATTTTTGCCTATGAAGCCAATGTCAATGTCATATATTCAGTAGCTCACAGGCAGCCAATGCAGTGCATTCAGGATTGTTGTATATGAACCAGTCTAGGTGCCTCCTTTACAAACCTCACAGCTTTAGAGAAATCGCCTATTACATCTATTCAACACAAATTGCCCTTCTTACACACATTGTTGGATATGCATATTATGGCCCTTTTACTTTGTCCATTTTTCCACTCCAGATATATGAATCAGTAGATACCTAATGCAAGGAAAGCATGACATCTTTGTTTTTCAAAATCCATATTCTACCTGTGGAATCTTGAAAAGACCTAAGATATTTGCCATGCACCAGGAGGTATCAGAGCTGAGTCCCCCAATGACTCCTATGACATTTTTCTGGATGCCACACCTGTAGTTGGGAACAAAGTGACGTGATTTAAAGATCAGGTCCAGAGTGTTTCGGTAGGTCATCTTTGAATCATAATAGCTATCATAGATGTGGAAGCCGAGAGAGACATTGGGCAACATCCTGGGATTCTCGTTGATCTCATCAACAGCAAACACCAAGGCCAGGATTTGCTGGTAGAACTTTGTCAACACCCTGCAAATGAAGTGAGATTTTGTTTAATGGGAAAATTAAACAGTGCACAGAATCTAGATAGGAGAGATTCACCTGCCTCCGTATAAGGAGAGGATGAAGCCAGCAAAGTTTATTTACTTATTTGGGCAATCTAAGAATACTGTGTAATTTGAAAAGCTGTTGCATATTTCCTCATCTCTTCGGCAACCCGTGTTTGTTTTTGCCACCTTGAAAATTTAGGTATCATCAAAAACTTCAGTACAATACTACTTTGCTATATACTTTTCCTATTTTTTATGCCATCTCTTTTCTCTTTCTCCTATTCTCTTTTCTATCTCTCTTTACACAATTAGACTCAAGAAAGCTTATTGTTCATCGACAATATGCACATAGCCTTTATGTACAGATTTCTAATAAAATCTCTCCACACATTAAAAAAATAAAGTTCTATAGCAATCAATCAAAGTTATTTTCTGTCAGATATAGCATATAAGGAATAATTAAAATAATATTAATTAACAGTTACTTACATTGGGGCATCAATGAAGTCCTGGGAAGGGTGTTTCTTGAAGGATAATTTGGGGTTTATGTAATAGATATGAGATGCCATTGCACCAATGACCAGGTCACCTGGCTCATGCCAATCGTGTGGAACATGAACAGGATTATTAGTTGTGCATTTAGCACTTTGTCCTTGGGACACTATATTGGGGAGCAGCAGAAACAGCAGGAGGAACATCCTGATGGCAAATTCCCTTGTCTGCATGGACTCCCCTGCTTCTCTTGACAGTCTTATTCCTCTCCTCCACCTGATATGAACAAGACAAATTGGGTGGCAGCTGACTCTGTCAATTTGGTACTTTAAAGGACATTTATCCACCTTATTGTTAGCTTGAACATTGTCACAACAGAATGCCTTGGATACCAAACAAGATGCAGTGGTTTGATATGAAAAAGGGAAACTGATAACTGATAAGTAACAGAGCCCTGCCTAGTTGTCTATGGAGCACAGAGGAGCTTATAATCATTTCAGGCTTTCTTGTTGATTCTTTTTTTCCACTGTGACAACTGAAGGTTCAGTCAGGTGGATTGATTATTGTAATTTGAGTAATGATAGGGGAGAGAATCACTTGTGCAGTGTTTTTGGATTCTGTGGCGCATCAGCAGTAGGGGAAATGCCAAAATATTACTATTATTATTTTTTAAATATATATTTTTATTGATTTTTCAATATTCCCATTGCGACCTCATTATAACAATACCAATTTTTTCTAATTAATGCATTTATGAATGCCAATTATTCAAATGTCAAACGATATGATTTAATTAAACTGGCCCCCATACATGCTAGATTTGATGGCTTCATTCTTCTTCATTAATTCTGTGTTCCACTATATTAATAATTTCCATTGCATTCCATGCACATATAATAATCTCTTATATAACGGCTACAGTCTTATGATTTCTATTTGTGTTGGTATATTAGGTAATTTATAAAGTTTCAAGTGAGGAACTCTAAGTCTAATCCTTATTCTTTCCTTCCCCCTACCCTGATGGTTGCTCCCTTCCCGATAGGGCGACAGCAGTGACCTGTGGAAGACAGGATGAATCTTCATACTCTCCGGCAGCATTAACTTAAACGCCATGGGATTGACCTGTTGGATGACCTCAAAAGGACCCACTCTCCTGGGCTTGAGCTTTTTTCACCCACCCCTCTAGGGCAACCCCTGTCTGGACAACCACACCCTATCCCCCACCCGGATGACCTCCCCTGGTCTTCGATGCCTGTCTGCTTCCCTCTTGTACACCTCTTTGGCCCTCTCCAAGTTCAACTGAAGCTGTTGGTGAATGGCCTCCATCTCTTCTGCAAACTGTTCAGCGGCCGGCACACTCGATGACTCTTCTCCCCTCCCCGGAAAGGCCCTGGGGTGACACCCGTGATTGGCAAAGAAAGGAGTCATCCCTGTGGACATGTTCTCGGCGTTGTTGTACGCAAATTCTGCTAGTGCTAATTTGTCCACCCAGTCGTTCTGTCTCTGACTGACATAACACCACAAATACTGTTACAAAATGGCATTTGCTCTCTCCCCTTGCCCGTTGGTTTCGGGGTGCCCTGCTGTCGTGAAGCTTACTTCTACTTGCAGCAAACCCATGAGCTTGCACCAAATTGGTGAGGTGAACTGCGTCCCCCAGTCAGAAATTACCTTAGAAGGAACCCCATGCAACCGAAACACATGCTCTACAAACAGCTTGGCTGTCTCCTCCGCCGTCACTGCATGGGAACACGCCACAAAGTGACACATCTTGGTCAGTAGATCCACCACTACCATGACTGATGTTTTACCTCTGGACACAGGTAGGTCAGTTATAAAATCTACAGAACCACTTCCCATGGCTTCCCTGGTGTGGGCAAAGGTTCTAGTAACCCTGCCGGAGCAGCCCTCTCCCCTTTGGCCCTCTGACAGGTGTCACAACCTCTCACGTATTCCTGCATGTCCTCCCTCACCTTGGGCCACCAAAAGTCCCTTGTAACCAACAACATGGTCTTGTATTGCCCAAAATGTCCCGCAGAGGATTCATGTGGGACATACAGTGCCCCCCGATAGAACAAAAGCCCCCCTTTCTCCTCGAAACCTCTCTCACCTCCCCCGTTTTCCTTAAGTTTGTTCAGCTTCCCCTGAGCAAAAGCATCGTTTCTGATCAGTTGCGCCAGTTCATTGTCCTCCACCAGTGACCCCCCACAAGTCTACCTGTTCTCTGGGAACATGAGCCTTGCTACAGGAGGTCCCTCTTCCACCCAGTAATCCGGTTTGCATGATAGTGCATCCGCCCTCACGTTCTGCTCTCCTAGAATGTATTGAATCCTAAAGTTGAAGTTGGCAAAAAACTCCACCCAGCATATTTGCCTTTGGCACAACACATGCGCCGTCCACCAGTACTCCAGGTTCTTATGAACCGTGCACACCTGTATCGGATGTTTCGCACCAATCAGGAAGTGTCTCCACTGTTTAAAAGCTGCAAAAATAGCAAGCAATTCTTTGTCGTAAATACTGTAATTTAGCTCCGACTTTTTCAGTTTCCTGGAGAAAAAGGCGCACAGTCTCCAATCCCCCCTACCATCTTGCTGCATCCGGACCACTCTGATGACCTGGTCTGATGCATTAGTTTCCACTCGCAGCGGCAGGTCAGGGTTGACGTGCAATAACTGCTCCTCCGAGGCAAAAACCTTCTTCAGTTTCTCAAATCTCTCTTGCGCCACCTCAGTCCACTTCTTCTTCCCACTAAGGCAGTCAGTTATGGGCGCTGTCAAACATGCAAAGTTCTTGATGAACTTCCTGTAGAAGTTGCTGAACCCCAGGAACCACAGAACATCCTTCCTGGTCTTGGGGCTTTTCCATTCCACTACAGCTTTCACCTTCTCAGGATCCATTGCTAGACCCTTATCCAACAGCCGGTAGCCCTGGAACTCAACCTCCCTCATGTGGAACTGGCACTTTTCCAGCTTTACCCACAGGCAATGCTCCTTTAGCTTCCCAAGAACCTCACACAGTCCTCCACATGCTGCTTTTCGTTCTCGGAGTATACCAGAATGTCATCCAAAAAACAAACGCAGTTATGGTACAGTAGCGGTCCCAGCACGTGGTGCATGAACGCCTGAAAGCATGGGCTTCCGCTTTGTAAGCCGAAGGGCATAACAAGATACTCAAATGCCCCAAGGGGGGTAAACATGGTGGTTTTCCATTCGTCTCTCTCTCACACCCTAATGAGATTGTGCGCCCCCAAGGTCTAGCTTAGTAAAATTTTCCCTTTCCGCACTCTTGCCAAAACATTGTCGATTCTTGGCATGGGGAAGGCCAGGGGTTCCATCAAGGAGTTCAAAATTCTAAAGTCAACTACAAGTCTCTTTTCTTTCATTGTCTTCTTGTCCACAAAGAACACAGGGCTGCCACCCACTGCCTTGGACTCCCTGATGAACCCCCTTTTCAAGTTTTTGTCAATAAACTCCTTCAACTCCTGTATCTCTTGGTCGGACATCGAGTACAGCTTACCCACCAGTAGCTTGGCCCCCGGGACCAAGTTAATCTGGCAATCATATGGCCGGTGAGGTGGTAATGTGCCGGCCTCTCTTTCACTGAACACCTCCTCCAAGTCCCTGTATTGTGGAGGGATTTCGCCTTTCTTCCCCAGGCACATTGTCGCCACCTGGGCCTTCTTTTCCCAAGGTTCTCCTCCTTCCAGGCAGTTCTCCAAACAGTGAGTCGACCCGAAAGACAGGGATCACTGGTGCCAAGAAACCACCGGGTCATGCAAGGCCAACCAACTCATTCCCAGAATAATGGGTGGCCCAGCCAAGGTGGCTACGTGAAAAGTGATGGTCTCGGAGTGCGTGGAAATCCGCATTCACATGGGAGGAGTCTGATGCATGACTTCCCCTCCCAAAAGTTCCCTTCCATCAATCGTGGTAACTTGCAGAGGAAAATCAAGGGGCAGGAGATGCAGCTGGTGCTGTGCAGCAAAGTCCCCGCTGAAGAAGTTAGCACTGGCCCCCGAATCCACTAAGGCGTGGACCTCCATTGTGTGGCCATTTGGGAGCTCCTGCAGCACCCTAACCACTATGCCTGCTTTGAGATGGCCTGGTCGGGGCACTTCGCTGCTGCTCCTGCCTGGTTGCTGCCCCGGTTTCCCACCAGCCAGGCTTTCCCATTTCCTTGCATCTGGGGCACTTCTTCTTCTTCCTGTGGAGTGGCCCCCACCATTCCCTGTCAGTTACTATGTTCAGGACACACTCTGGCAAAGTTGCCTGGTTTCTGGCACAGAAAACACTTCTTGGCAGCCTGCCAGTCATTTCCCTCCTTTTTGCCCTGTGGCTGGACTTTTGAATGCTCCCACGCGCGGGCTGAGTCGATTTCCATGGGCTCTGGCTGACTCTGACCTTGAGTAGCCCCTGCCAGCATCTCAGGAATGCGATTGCCATGGAAACCCTCCCCTCTGTTCTCCCGCCTCTCCAGCAAACGGGCTTCCTGTCTGATTCCAACAGCTAAGGCAGCCTTGGTTAACAAGTCCATATCTTTGGGCCAGGGGCCTCTTGAAAGCTCATCTTTCACGTCTGAATTTAGCCCTGCCTTAAAAAGGGCCTGCACTGGTTAAGAACTCAAATCCCAGCCCAGCTTGTGGACCAGCATGGCAAATTGAGACCAGTAACTGTGGACAGTCAGTTTCCCTTGCCTCAAAGCCAGTAGTTGCTGCTGAGTTATATCAACTTGGCTCTCATTTGTAAACATGGCATCCATTGCCTCATAAATCTTCCCCAAGTACCGGAGTGCATCGTTACCGGTGGCAATTAGGGGCCTCACCCATTCCCTAGCCGTCCCAGATAGATGACTGATTACAAATACCACTCTCTACTGATCGTTAGCAAATTCATTCCCCTGGAGCTCCAATGCATATTTCATTTCAGTCTTAAAGCTCAAATATTCCTGAGGGTCCCCATCGAACCTACCGACCAATGAAGGCATTTTCCTTCCCAGCAGGTCACCCCTTGGTTCCTTATTTTGCGAATGACTCTCCTCCAGACTAATTCGCAGCTCCTGCACGTGCTCTTCCAATTGCAAATGACATTGCTTCAACTCAGCAAATTCTTTCCTTGCTGCCTCTTCCATCGCTGTTTTCTGTCCTTTCTTGCTAGCACCCAGCATATGAGTTTCGGCAAGCTGTCAAGATGATTGGTGGGTGCTAGAAGAGATAAGAGCCCGGGACTCCAGCCAGCTTTACAAGATTTATTAAGTCCATTATACTGTTTACAATCCGGAGCTCTTAAAAGCATGCCCTTCTCAGTTGGTGTCAGTTGCCGAAACTGCTCCCTCCCTTCGTCCTCTCCAGTATAACAACTTCCTGAAGCCTCCCCTTTTCCTTCCTCCCTTACGTAAAGAGCGAAGCCCCAGAAGTTGTTTCTCCCTCCCTGATTCATTGCTTCCTGATAGCCCCTCCTCATCTTCCCTCTCTGACGAGGTGCAGCTGCTCATTATCGGAGGCTGCTCTCTATATTTCCCCAGCGTTTCCCCTTTCTCAGCCCCCAGTTCCCTGACAATGTGCCTGCTTCACTTTAATATATTGCCCCCAACACACTGAACAACCTTTGACCGAAAGGCTTAAAAACAAAACCTAACTATCCCAGCTTATCCTATGGATGATCTTTTTGAGGGGATAACCAAGAAGTTGGAGTCTCAAGCAGCTGTTCTCTAAATAAACAATAAAGATTTATTTTTAAAAAACAAGGTAGTATAATAAAAGTGGAGAAACATAGGTTACTTCAATAAGAATACGCTAGTTCGCTTCAGTTCGCTTTCAGAGGTTTTGGCTTTATAGTTCGGTTCCTTTCTAAGGTGGTACTTTCCTTCAGTTACGCACCCCTTTCACAAATGCAGCACCTGAGGTGCTTTCAGTAAAAGTCTTAAGGGCTCCCCACCTCCCCACTTCCTTCACTGGGATTTGGGAGTCTCTCCTTTCCTCAGAAGAGTCTCTCCCCTCCAGATTAGTCTGAGACCTAAGTAGACTCATCTCTTTCAGATCCTACTTCTCCTGTCTCACCCTCACTCTCCCAGGAAAAATTTGTCCTATTACTCCTGTAGGAAAATACCCTCAGTCCTTCACTGTACACTCAGAGTGGATGTTTTATTCCAGAACCAACTCTCCCTCCTCCACAATCTTTATATTTCAACCTGACTCCTATCCTATCTCCCTACCTAACTCCCAACCTCCCACCTCAACTACCTCAACTCAGCTCCCCTCTTAACCACAGTCTAACTCTATCTCCCTCGAAATCCACTCCTTTTAAATTCTCCCTCCTGGAAACAAGGCCAATCAGAGGCTGCCGCTCTTTAACCATTTGCTGGCAGGAGAAAAAAAAGTAAAAAGAAATACTTGGGGAACCAACTTTTCCGTCACAACAGACACAACATTTTAAAAAGGATTGGAAGAAACACCACGGACAGAATAACTGCCATAGACAGGAAGAACAAGGATGTAGTTTGAGTGCCACATTGGTAGTTCTATGAATCATTTAATGTGTTATTAATATTGAAGTTATTAATGTTGCAGTTGTTGTATAAGGGATTATTATTTTGACTGGAATATAATAGAAATTAATAAGATTTTGGAATGCAGAAATAAAGGAAATATTCTAGCATGGGGGGGGGCACCTAAATTATATGATTCAGTATTTGAGTGCTTAGTATTAGTATTACAATTTGATATTGTTTTAATGATGCTATTCTTGGATAGTAATTGAAAATTATAACAGAAATAGACTTTAGAATCAACTTTACAAACAACACATCTGTATTCTCTGAAGCCATTTGGCTTACATGAGATATTCTCTGCCACCACGCTTTCAAACTGGTTAGAAGTATAATTCAGAAAAAAAAGTTTGTCCTATTAGTGTTAGTAATATCCAATGTATTTTCCTCCAGATAATGTTGCATATTTCTGCTAATTTGTTAGTTTGTTAAAACTATTTAAAAATCAAGGGAAATGGCTGTTTTAAACTTCTCCTTCTTCTATTCATCAGCTGCTTTGTGGGTGAGAGATAAAGAATGTAGAGCCCTCAAGTATTTCACAGTGTTTTTTTTGTTTTTGGTACTCTTTTTTTGTCTTCAAGATGAATTTGCAGATTACACGAAGTAATTGATAAGAGACTTTTTATTAACAATCATTCATACAGTACATGTACAACGTTGATCAACTGAACTTAACCATTTCTAAATGAAAAGGCTGAGAGTTTTGCTATTAAGATTCCATTTGCTTTAAATATACAGTAAGACATGATAGGGGTGTATGGAGTGTTAGGGAGGGATAGTAACTCTAGCGTGGAACAAGTTGTGCTCCTTCTGGGGTAGTTTGTCTACCTCTGATCCCCACCCTGCACTCAGTTCTCACCTGTGGCTCCTAGATGTTGTCAGCATGCAACAGCAGCCACATCCCACAAATCAGATTCAACTGGCTCCCTAAACCATGTGACGGCAGCCAATGGGCCTCAAATCCTCAGTGAGTTAGGGAATTTCTCTGCACGCAAAGAGAGGATATAGCAGATGAGAGCAAAAGTGGGCCCAGTGCTCAAAAAGGTGGCTACTGCAGGTGCTGAAGAGGAAAATGAGGGGCAGATGGGTCTCGTAAACCTAGGAAGGGAGACACCTAGGAGAAGGAATTTTTGAACCTAAACCTCCACTGCTTTGGGAGTAGAACCTGAGGAAAAATCTGTACCCATTGCCTTTGAGACATCTTTGGCAGACAAAAAGGTTAAGGAGAAAACTTTACACATATCCGGAGTAGGGACTCGGAAAGTGATACCAGCCACCAAGTCCATGTATTCTAAGATCCAACAGAACCACAAATTCCACTGTCATTTATACCTTTCTTTGTGTTAGCTGCTCTTTGTTGTTCAGGTCTGGCCTCACCACAATAATGTAGCATTTAGGGGTGAAAATGCAAGCCAGTAACCCAGCACCGGAAGCAAAGATGGAGAAGATCTCCACAGCCACCATGTATTTTCCTCTGGTGCTCAGGTAGGTTGGAATGAAGGAGAGCCAAACACTGCAGAAGACCAGCATGCTGAAGGTGATGAACTTGGCTTCGTTGAAAGTGTCTGGTAACTTCCTGGCTAGGAAGGCCACTGTGAAGCTGAAAGTGGCCAGGAATCCCATGTAGCCCAAAACACAGTAGAACATTAGGACTGACCCTTCATTACAAAGAAATATCATTTCTCCAGGCATTGAGTGCATGTCCACATCTGGGAATGGGGGAGAGGTTGCCAGCCAGAGGACACAGATTCCTACTTGAACAATGGAGCAGGAAAAGACAATGGAATAAGCCAGTTCTTTGCCTACCCATTTCCTCATATTGGATCCTGGTTTGGTAGCCATGAATGCCAAAACCACCAATATGGTTTTGGCTAAGATGCTGGAGAGGGCCACAGAGAAGACAATGCCAAAAGCAGTTTGTCGGAGAAGGCAAGTCACCATATTAGGTTTTCCGATAAACAACAAAGAAGAGAGGAAACACAAGAGGAGGGAGATAAGGAGACCATAGGTGAGGCTTCGGTTGTTGGCTTTGACTATGGCTGTATTGCGATGCTTCATGAAGATGCCTAGCACTAGAATCGTAATCAGAGAGAATAGAAGCGCAGAGGAAGTTGAAACAATGGCCAAGGTTTCATCAAAGGCTAGGAAGTTTGGAATCTTAGGAATGCATAGATCCTGGCCGCTGGTTGGATACTGATCTGCTGGGCAAGTGACACATGTTTCCATGTCTGAAAATACAGAAGTAATGTGTGGCAATTTAAAGTAATGTGTGGCAATTTAGCATAGTGTTTTCTACGTCAGAATGTATAAGAGCTTCCAGCCCCAATGCTTTTGTAGTAGGTGTATCAAAAATAAAACTGTGTGACATCTGTTTTTACTGTCCCCCTGCTTTTTTTAAAGCCACATAAACAGTACAACAAAATGAGAAATGCATTACTGCTGACATCGTTGGATCTCAGAAAAGCGAGTTTGATAAGTTTCACCCTATTGTAGAGGAGGAAACACCACTTCTATTCCACCCTAATTTTGTAGAAGTTAGAGAAAAAACATATTAGCTTCCACTTAAAAAAAGAAATCTTCAAGATGTTTTAAAGATTTAAATATATTGGTGTTATCTATAAACAATGAGATGAACACATCTGTGAATGTAAGCCTTTTCTACTGCAGCAGTTTAATGTCAACAAAATTGCAAGGAGCCCAGAGGTTCTGCATTATCTAAAGATGTCATCTCTAACCTTTCTCATTTGAAATCATTCCTTCTGCACATGGATCACAATCATAGCAGCAAAACTTCTTCCCCTCCTTCTTTTTCTTCCCGTAACCAGGATGGCAGTTGGCGTTACATAGAGAAAGTGGTGGCACCTATCCAAAGAGATAGGAAGAGTTTAATATTATTATACTGTTTTGAGGAATTTATTAAATTTCCACTATCAGGTGATTTAATGGTAAATAGAAGGACTAATAGCATGAAATGATCCGTAGGTACACGTGGCACATAAATTGTGGTAAAAAACTGCTGTTCTAAGTATCATACAAACTTAAGAAGATGTCAGTATTCATGCCTGGACCATCCAACCTTACAGCTGTGTTAGAATTTGGTGTGATTTCACCCCTGGCTTGGCCTTTTGATGGAGTCACCACCTAACGGCATTTGCTTCAAGGAGTTCACATGGTGTTCCTTTGTGGTGGCACAAGGAATTAAAAGGTAAGCCATTATAGTGGTTCTGCTCCTACCTGCTGGTTCATTACAAGCAACTAGGACTAGGAGTTGCATTCCATTTGAAACAAGAAGTCTGGTAGCACTCCTCTATTCTAACTCATTACTAGTCTGAAGTGGTTTCAGGTGCTAGTGAATTTCAAAATTAATAATGTATGAAGTGCTTTTGTTACATCCCATTTTATGGATAACCACAAATTCTGGGTTTTCAGGGACTGTGCCATTATTTCCATACCTTAGTGAAGCCTCTGTTCCATTTGATTCTGTCTTCATTAATGGTGAGCTCTTTACCTAGAGGGGTGTGAGGATCCAAACTTCCCACTTTGACTCTGACATAGGAATTATTTGGGAAAGTGACCAAGTTGGTAATATCAAAGCCAGCTGCTAACTCTCCATATTCATTTAATGTAATTTCATCTCCAGCACTGTTGTTGAATGAGATTCTCTGCAGGAATGAGTGGAGCTAAGTGGAAAGAGGATCAAAGTTGAACACTTCAGTTCACAACGAAGAGCATCCATATTTTAGTTGCACATACAGGAGGAGTAGGAAATCATGAATTCAACATTCAACAGACTTGCATCAAGATATTATGGAGAGATGAGACCATACACCTGCTGGCTTGAGACCAGCCTTTGTCTGTTTCCAAGAAAGGGAAGGAATTTAAGAAGTCATGTAAGAGAAGAGATGGGAGCTCATGTTCTCAAAGGATAGAAATGCAACATGAGAACATTGGACTGGACCTTTCCATAGTTTATAGAGTGGATTTGACCATGGTTGGATATTGGATGCAGAGAAGTGATAGGGAGCCGCAGCTGGAGAACCCCCAAGGGACACCCCAAGGAAAGGAGGCTCAGAGCCAGGGGATTGGTGGTGGGATGACAAGGAGTGGTCAGTGGGAGAAGAGGTAGCCAACTGGGAGGAATAGGTGTCAGATGCAGAAGGGCCAACAGGGTTAAGGGAGCAGGAAGAGGATGTGCAAGACTGAAATCCAGAAGAGGAGAAGGGAGAAAAGCAGGGTCTAGAGACAGTGATCAAACAGATGCTAGCCTCTTCTGAGGATCTACCAGTGAGGCTTCATCTCCCAGAAACCCCTGGTGGTTGACAGACTGGGAAAGATGAGGAGTTGGGGACGGGGCTTTCCAGGACATGCCCAGGTAGTGGCAGCTTCCTGATGGGCTGCTCTTCTGTTTTCTCTTGGATATGAAGATCCCTGCAAAAGCCAGTGCCTGGGGTTGGGGTCCTGGTTGTGCTCCGTCAGAATTATTCGCCCGGGGCCATGGGCCCTAGGCCCCAAACCTTACACCACTGGGTAACTGGACAGGTAAGAGAGACGGGGGAACTGGGGAGGGATATTTGGAGAAAACGGAGGGGTTTGCAGCGTGAAGGAGGTAGTTGTTGGTAGTCTGTTGCTTCTGAAAGTCTGTGTCATTTAAAGTCTGTTTAGTATCATTATAGGAAATATTCTAATTCCCATCTTTCAAACAATAAATTTACTTAAGGATTATTATTAATTTCTTAAGCTTTATTCTTTTATTTCTTTACTGATGATTAAAAGTTATCTCACATAATGTACCAATGCAGTGAATGCTTTGTAACAGAGAACAATACCTGCCAAGGTTCTACATATTGAGGAGAGAGTCTTCCCCCAGCATCTCTCCTTTCGCGGATGGCTCCAGCCAAGTGCATTCTATTTAAGGCATGTGCCAAACCATAGACAGCATTATAGATACTGTAGCTGTGGCCAGTCATGCTCATTTCAAAAAATGGTGCAGGAAGGCTTTCCAGCATCTCCTCTCCAGTACACGTGGTTGGTGAGAGAGTGGCATTTGAAAGTGAACAACTGAATGCATCTTCCCAGAAATCTTGGATAAAACCATCTGCCTCTGTCCAATGAGGACGTATACTCCGAAGAAAGTCTTGGAAGTTGTGAATCTCCTTGGAGTGAATTGCAAAGGATATTGCACCATGGAGCATTCGTATATTAACATTAATTTTTTTTTGAAGGCTATATAATATGAAATCAATTTGGGTAGTTGTAATCCATACCTTTCCTTCATGGGACTTCTTGTGAGGAAATAGTAGCTGAGTTAACTCCATTATGATTAAAGCACTTGACAACCATATACTAAATCTACTTCCTCCATGTAGAAGAATTGCATTAGCTTTGCTTGTTGCGAAACTTGGTGACAAACTCTTTATGTCCACCATTTCTAGTAAGTTACTGTTATAATGTATATTGGGTTTAACTCTTTCTGTGAATGCTGAACAGATTCCATTCTTGAAAAGCATTGGCTCAATTGTCTGTAAGAAACGTTCTCCAGCTTCATTAGCTGGAGTTATGAGCCCAATCCATTTCCATCTGAAATGCAGAAGTAACTGGATAATTCCCTGATACTGAAGGTCTTCATTGGGAACCATGCGGTAAAAGGAAGGGAACCTGATTCCATAATTTATGGCTGGTTCAAATGAACCATATGAAATCTGGAAAAAGCAAAAGCCAAACGTTTCCAAGTGGAAACAAGAACTCATGATATTCCTATTTATTCAAATATAAACACGTGCACGCACACACCCTAAAATATTGAATATATATTGAATATATATCCTAAGTTTACCAAGTTTAGGGACAGCACCAACCCCAGCTTACATAGGACAACACAGATAACCTTGCTCAGTGTTTTCTGTTGATATTTATGGCATCATCACAGCTTCATTCTTGTACATATTGATTGTATCCAAGAATAGGGGAGCATTTGGGGAAGGAGCTTCCGGCAAGCTGAGATGGAGGATTGCTGAATCGCATCACCGCTGTACGTTCTGGAATCAGAGGCTGAGATGGGAGTAATCAGCCTCCCTACATTCCCCAGGCTGGGGAGTGGCAGCTCATCCACAGATCTCCCAACACCTGGTCCCAAATTCAGAAGGAAGAGGGGAGGCTGGGGGACGCTTGATGGACAGCCTGGAACGTTTCTTGGCAACTCTCCAAAGTCGCCTCCATTTAGCAGCAAGCTTCCAGTTCTTAAAATGAAAAACTGGATTTAAGTTTTGAACATGATCTGAGGGAAGGGGAAGAAACTACTCTCCTAATTAATTCATCCACTGAGGTGTTAAAAAGGATTTGAACGGAAAAAGGATAAACATCTATGTAGACTTGATATGTTGGAACTGAAAGTGTGTGTGTGGGAGGTGAGCCTCCTCTGTTATAATATTTTGTTTTGCTATGCTATATGTCAAAATCCTCCTCTGAAAGAACCAACTGCCTGAATATTTGTAGCAAGCGAGACTGGGGAGGTGGCGTATTTGGTGATATAATATGAGTCTAATAGTCATTAGGGGACCTGGGTGGCACTGTGGGTTAAACCACAGAGCCTAGGACTTGCCGAGCAGAAGGTCGGCGGTTTGAATCCCCACGATGGGGTGAGCTCCCGTTGCTCGGTCCCAGTTCCTGCCAACCTAGCAGTTTGAAAGCATGGCAAAAGTGCAAGTAGATAAATAGGTACCGCTCCGGTGGGAAGGTAAACGGTGTTTCTGTGCTCTGCTCTGGTTCGCCAGAAGCAGCTTAGTCATGCTTGCCACATGACCCGGAAGCTGTACGCCGGCTCCCTCAGACAATAAAGCGAGATGAGCACCGCAACCCCAGAGTTGGTCGCGATTGGACCTAATGGTCAGGGGTCCCTTTACCTTTACCTTAATAGTCATTAATTGTGTGGAAATAACAATTATTCAAAAGTGGAAAAAGTTCCAAGTATTCGGCTGCAGATATATTTGGAAGAGGATAAAGACTTTCCCAACTTTGATTTGGAGAATGACTGGAGAGACACCAAAAAAAACTTAGGAAATTTGCATAGAATTGGAATCGGAATGATGCAGCTCCAATTAAACGAGCGGCCATGACCGGAGGTAGATCAGCTTGACAAATTAAATGTGGTGCCTTAGGGGGATAGCTGCCTTTTAATATCTTACTTAATATTTGCATCTGCAGTTTTATATGGCAAAACCTTCCCTGGACAGGTTAACCATTTGAAGGACAGCTGGTCTTAAAGCATTGGGCAGATGCCTTGCTTTGATTTTATCTGGGCTGGCTTGGCTGCTGCCCGAGATGAGAAGATTTTTGGAGTGGCTTGGCGGAAACATCATTTTTTGAAGAGACACCGTGAACATACAGAGGGAACTCGGGATGTAAATTCCACAAAGAATATATTGTTTTGTTTTATCTCGCTTGTTCAGAGGCTGTGAAATGTAATGAAGATTAACATCGAAATGATTTATGGGAACTATCGTGAAAAATATGAAAGCAGCAGAAGTATGAGATGATCAGACCCACCCCCGACCTCAGAACATGGGAAGATACCTCCAATTTTTTAATATATAATTTGGTATAATATTTGGACTGTTTGATTGTTGAATAATATGTATAATTTTGAATATTTAATATCATTGGATAGGATTGTTAAAGTGGAAAATTTAATAAATATATTTTTTTAAAAAAAGAATAGGGGAGCATTTATCATGGCTCATGTTAATATACTAAGTGGATGATTAAGGAAAACTCCAAGGTGGAAGTGGAGTGATAGAAATTGTTGATCATGTACTTTTGATCTGTAACCTTTGTAATGATTGTAGGGAGTGGTTGATTCTCTATCTACTAAGAACTCTCTCAGGAAGATTTCCTGGGAAATCCTGAAGATCTCCATTAGATTGTGTATACTATTCATCTCTGAGTACAAAACCAAATCATATAAAATATCAGTAAAATACAAAATACTGTACCAGCACTATTTAAAACAACTAAAATGAAATGCAACAATGCAACAGAATAGCACAATGCTGACACCACTATATAAGGCTCTGAAGTGACAGATGACAAATGCCAGAACAAAGCAAGATAACGCTTTTTCAATTAGCCTCTGAAAGTGAACAATGTTGATTAACATCATACTTTGGGAAAGGACTAGCTTGACTTTTAAGGGGAGGAATCTTTTTATTATTGTGTTCTCAGCTATTTTTGCCTATGAAGCCAGTGTCAATGTCCTATATTCAGTACCTCACAGGAACCCAGTGCAGTGCTTTCAGCATTGATGAATATGAACCAGTCTAAGTTTACAAACCTTGCAGCTTTAGAGAAATCTTCTATTACATCTATTAAACACAAATTGCCCTTCTTACACACATTGTTGGTTATGCATATTATGGCCCTTTTTCTTTGTCTATTTTCCCACTCCATATTTATGAATCAGTAGATTCCTAATGCAAGGAAAGCATGAAATCTCTATTTTTCAAAATCCATATTCTACCTGTGGAATCTTGAAAAGACCTAAGACGTTTGCCATGCACCAAGAGGTATCAGAGCTGAGTCCCCCAATGGCTCCTATGACATTTTTCTGGATGCCACACCTGTAGTTGGGAACAAAGTGATGTGATTTAAAGATCAGGTCCAGAGTGTTTCGGTAGGTCATCTTTGAATCATAATAGCTATCATAGATGTGGAAGCCGAGAGAGACATTGGGCAACATCCTGGGATTCTCGTTGATCTCATCAACAGCAAAGACCAAAGCCAGGATTTGCTGGTAGAACTTTGTCACCACCCTGCAGATGAAAAAAGAGTGGGGAAATTAATCATAATCTAGGTATGAGAGACTCACCTGCCTGCCTATCGAAAGAAAGGACAAAGCCCACAAAGTTTATTTACCTATTGGGCAGTCTCATAATACTGTGTCATATTTCCTCATCTCTTCGGCAACCCGTGTTTGTTTTTGCCACCTTGAAAATTTAGGTATCATCAAAAACTTCAGTACCATACTACTTTGCTACATACTTTTCCTATTTTTTTATGCCATGTCTTTTCTCTTTCTCCTACTCTCTTTTCTATCTCTCTTTACACAATTAGACTCAAGAAAGCTTATTGTTCATCGACAATATGCACACAGTCTATATGCGCAGAGATTTCTAATAAAATCTCTCCACACATTTAAAAAATAAAGTTCTAAAGCAATCAATCAAAGTTATTTTCTGTCAGATATAGCATATAAGGAATAATTAAAATAATATTAATTAACAGTTACTTACATGGGGGCATCAATGAAGTCCTGGGAAGGGTGTTTCTTGAAGGATAATTTGGGGTTTATGTAATAGATATGAGATGCCATTGCACCAATGACCAGGTCACCTGCCTCATGCCACTCGTGTGGAACATGAACAGGATTATTAGTTGTGCATTTCGCACTTTGTCCTTGGGACACTATATTGGGGAGCAGCAGAAGCAGCAGGAGCAACATCCTGATGGCAAATTCCCTTGTCTGCATGGACTCCCCTGCTTCTCTCTACAGTATTATTCCTCTCCTCCACCTGATCTGAACAAGACAAATTGGGTGGCAGCTGACTCTGTCAATTTGGCACTTTAAAGGACATGTATCCACCTTATTGTTACCTTGAACATTGTCACAACAGAATGCCAATAAGATGCAGTGGTTTGATATGAAAGAGGAAAACTGATAACTGATAAGTAACAGAGCCCTGCCTAGTTGTCTATGGAGCACAGAGGAGCTTATAATCATTTCAGGCTTGCTTGTTGATTCTTTTTTTCTACTGTGACAACTGAACGTTCAGTCAGGTGGATTGATTATTGTAATTTGAGTAATGATAGGGGAGAGAACCAGTTGTGCAGGGTTTTTGGATTCTATGGCGCATCAGCAGTAGGGGAACTGCCAAAATATTACTATTATTATTTTTAAATATATATTTTTATTGATTTACCAACATTGTTCTAATAGCGACTTCAATATAACAATACCAATTTTATCTAATTAATGCAATTATGAATGCCAATTATTCAAATGTCAATTATATGATTTAATTAAATGTTTCCCCTTGCATGCTAAATTTGATAGCTTCATTCTTCTTCATGATTTCTGTGTTCCACTATGTTAATAACTTCCATTGCATTCCATGTACATATAGCAATCTGTTAGATAACAGCTACAGACTTGTGATTTCTATTTGTGTTGGTATATTAGGTAATTTATAAAGTTTCAATTGAGGAACTCTAAGTGCAATCTTTATTTCTTCCTGCGTGTGACAATTTCTCCCCCATGATGTTTTCCCGTTCATATATGGCCCCATCCTTACCCTACTTCCAAATTTGTTAGTACTGGGGCATCCTTCACTCTCCCACCTATGTAACACTGATCAGACATGCTTTGCCATCACATTAACTGAATGGTGGCAGCAATTCTGGATAGCACACTTGCCTTATCAAGAAGTGGGAGCACTGGATTATAGCATCAATGGGATATCAGATGCACACAAGGCATGATGGAGAACAGCAAGAACATGGAATAGATGGATGCGTCAAGCTTGGTGCCTCAGTTACTGCTCACGCCCATGTGCCTGCTCTCACTTTAATATATTGCTCCCACTACGCCAAACAACTTTTTACCCGAAGGCTTAAAAAAAGTCCCCTAACAATCCCAGCATATCCTGTGAGGGATCTTTGTGAGGGGGTAACCAAAAAGTTGGAGTCTCATGCAGGTGTTCTTTAAATAAACAATAATGATTTATTTTTTAAAGCAAGGTAGTATAATATAAGTCGAGAAACTTAGGTTATTTCAGCAATAATAATATGCTAGTTCACTTCAATTCAGTTTCTAAGGTTTGGGCTTTATAGTTTGGTTCCTTTCTAAGGCGGGACTTTCCTTCATTTACCCACCCCTTTAACAAATGCAGCTCCTGAGGTAATTTCAGCAATAGTCTTAAGGGCTCACCCCCTTCCTTCACTGGGATTTGGATGTCTCCTTCTCCTGCTTCATCCTCAGTCTCCCAGAAAGATTTGGTCCTTTTACTCCTGCAGGACAATATACTCAGTCCTTCACGGTACACTCGGAGTGGATGTTTTATTCCAGAACCAACTCTTCCTCCTCCACACTCCTATCCTATCTCCCTACCTAACTCCCAACCTCCCTCCTCAACCACTTCAACTCAACCCCACTCTTAACCACAGTCTAACCCCATCTCCCTTGAAATCGGCTCCTTTTAAACTCTCCCTCCTGGAACCACAGCCAGTCAGAGGCAGCTGCTATTTATCCATTTGCTGGCAGGAGAAAAAAGTAAAAAGAAATACTTGTGGAACTAACATTTCTGTCACAATAGACACAACATTTTAGAAGGACTGGAAGAAACACTATGGACAGCATATCTGCTAAACATTGGAAGAACAAGGATGTAGTTTGAGTGCCTCATTTGCAGTTCTATGAATCAATGTGTCAATACAAATAGAAAATATTCATATTGCAGTTGTTGTATAAGGGATTATTATTTTGACTGGAATATAATAGAAATTAATAAGATTTTGGAATGCAGAAATAAAGGAAATCATCTAGCATGTGGGGAGGGGCACCTAAATTATATGATTCAGTATTTGAGTGCTTAGTATTAGTATTACAATTTGATATTGTTTTAATGATGCTATTATTGGATGGTAATTGAAAATTAATAAAAATTATTATAACAGAAATAGACTTTAGAATCAACTTTAGGAACAACACATCTGTATTCTTAAAAATGAGCTTACTTGAGATATTCTCTGAGACCTCTCTTTCAAACTGGTTAGAAGTATAATTCAGAAATAAAAGGTTTGTCCTATTAGTGTTAGTAATATCCAATGTGTTTTCCTCCAGATATTGTTTCATATCTCTGCTCCTTTTCTTTGTTAAAACTATTTAAAAAAACAAGGGAAATGGCTGTCTTAAACTTCTCCTTCTTCTATTCCTCAGCTGCCTTGTGTGTTAGAGATAAAGAATGTAGAGCCCTTAACTATTTCACAATGTTTTTTGTTTCTGGTATGCTTTTTTTATCTTCAAGATGAATTTGTAGATACCATGAAGTAATTGATAAGAGACTTTTTATTAACAATCATTTATACAGTACATGTAGAACGTTGATCAACTGAACTTAACCATTTCTAAATGAAAAGGCTGAGAGTTTTGCTATTAAGATTCCATTTGCTATAAATATACAGTAAAACATGACAGGTTAGTATAGTGGTAAGTATCCCCGCCTGTAAGTATCCCCGCCTGGGACGCAGGTGGCGCTGTGGGTTAAAGCCTCAGCGCCTAGGACTTGCCGATCGAAAGGTCGGCGGTTCGAATCCCTGTGGCGGGGTGCGCTCCCGCTGCTTGGTCCCAGCGCCTGCCAACCTAGCAGTTCGAAAGCACCTCCGGGTGCAAGTAGATAAATAGGGACCGCTTACCAGCGGGAAGGTAAACGGCGTTTCCGTGTGCGGCTCTGGCTCGCCAGAGCAGCGATGTCACGCTGGCCACGTGACCTGGAAGTGTCTCCGGACAGCGCTGGCCCCTGGCCTCTTAAGTGAGATGGGCGCACAACCCCAGAGTCTGTCAAGACTGGCCCGTACGGGCAGGGGTACCTTTACCTTTACCTTTACTATCCCCGCCTGTCACGCGGGAGACTGGGGTTCGATTCCCCGATGTGGAGAGGCACCAATGTTTAAGGGACGTGGGTGGCGCTGTGGGTTAAACCACAGAGTCTAGGGCTTGCTGATCGGAAGGTCAGCGGTTTGAATCCCCACGATGGGGTGAGCTCCCATGGCTCGGTCCCAGCTCCTGCCACCCTAGCAGTTCGAAAGCACGTCAAAGTGCAAGTAGATAAATAGGTACCGCTCCGGCGGAAAGGTAAACGGCGTTTCCGTGCACTGCTCTGGCTTGCCAGAAGCGGCTTAGTCATGCTGGCCACATGACCCGGAAGCTGTACGCTGGCTCCCTCGGCCAGTAAAGCAAGATGAGTGCCGCAACCCCAGAGTCGGTTATGACTGGACCTAATGGTCAGGGGTCCCTTTAGCTTTAATACACAACAAGGGTGTATGGAGTGTTAGGGAGGGGTAGTAACTCTAGCAGGGACCAAGTCGTGCTCCTTCTGGGGTAGTTTGTCTACCTCTGATCCCCACCCTGCCCTCAGTTCTCACCTGTGGCTCCTAGAAATTGTCAGCTTGCAACAGCAGCCACATCCCATGAATCAGATACAACTGGCTGGCTCCCTAAACCAGGTGACGGCAGCCAATGGGCCTCAAATCCTCAGTCTGTTAGGGAATTTCTCTGCATGCAAAGACAGGACATAGCAGATAAGAGAAAAAGTGGGCCCAATGCTTAAAAAGGTGGCTACTGCAGGAGCTGTAGAGGGAAATGAGGGGCAGATGGGTCTCGTAAACCTAGGAAGGGAGCCCACCTAGGAGATGGAAATTTTGAACCTAAACCTCCACTGCTTTACAGCATTACTGATTTGTGAAAAAGGCTTTGGGAGTAGAACCTGAGGAAAAATCTGTACCTATGGCCTTTGGGACCTCTTTGGCAGACAAAACAGTTAAGAGGCAAACTCTACAAAGATCCAGAGCAGGAACTCGGAAAGTGATACCCGCCACCAAGTTCATAAGACTCAACAGAACAACAATTTCCACTGTCATTTATACCTTTCTCTGTGTTAGCTGCTCTTTGTTGTTCAGGTCAGGCCTCACCACAATAATATAGCATTTAGGGGAAAAGATGCAAGCCAGCAACCCAGCACCGGAAGCAAAGATGGAGAAGATCTCCACAGCCACCATGTATTTTCCTCTGGTGCTCAGGTAGGTTGGAATGAAGGAGAGCCAAACACTGCAGAAGACCAGCATGCTGAAGGTGATGAACTTGGCTTCGTTGAAAGTGTCAGGCAACTTCCTGGCTAGGAAGGCCACCGTGAAGCTGAAAGTGGCCAGGAATCCCATGTAGCCCAAGACACAATAGAACATGGAGACTGACCCTTCATTACATAGAAATATGATTTCTTCAGGCATTGAGTGCATGTCCACATCTGGGAATGGGGGAGAGGTTGCCAGCCAGAGGACACAGATCCCTACTTGGACAATGGAGCAGGAAAAGACAATGGAATAAGCCAGTTCTTTGCCTACCCATTTCCTCATATTGGATCCAGGTTTGGTAGCCATGAATGCCAAAACCACCAATATGGTTTTGGCTAAGATGCTGGAGAGGGCCACAGAGAAGACAATGCCAAAAGCAGTTTGTCGGAGAAGGCAAGTCACCATATTAGGTTTTCCGAGAAACAACAAAGAAGAGAGGAAACACAAGAGGAGGGCAATAAGGAGACCATAGGTGAGGCTTCGGTTGTTGGCTTTGACTATGGCTGTATTGCGATGCTTAATGAAGATGCTGAGCACCAGAATTGTGATTAGAGTGAATAAAAGTGCAGAGGAAGATGAAAAAATGGCCAAGGTTTCATCAAAGGCTAGGAAGTTTGGAATCTTAGGAATGCATAGATCCTGGCCGCTGGTTGGATACTGATCTGCTGGGCAACTGACACATGTATCCATGTCTGAAAATACACAAACAGTGGGTGACAATTTGAAGCAACGAAAAGTATTCTTAAGAATTCTCTCATCACTAGTCCATTTAGCATAGTCTTTTCTACGTCAGAATGTATACGAGCTTCAAGTCCAAATGCTTTTGTACTCGGTGTATCAAAAATAAGAGTTGTGTATCAATTCTGGAATTTTCTACATGGGTAACGTCTTTTTTTTCTTTATTGTCTCCCTGCTTTTTCTTAGAGCCACATAAACAGTACAACAAAATGAGAAATGCATTACAGCTGAAATCTTTGGATCTCAGAAAAGTGAGTTTGATAAGAGTTTCACCCTACTGTCAAAAAACCTAATTCTTAGAGAAGAAAACATCTGTTAATTTAAGCCTTTTCTCCTGCAGCAGTTTAATGTCAACAAAATTGCCAGGAGCCCAGAGGTTCTGCAGTATCTTACGATGTCATCTCTAACCTTTCTCATTTGAAATCATTCCTTCTGGACATGGATCACAATCATAGCAGCAAAACTTCTCCCCTTCCTTCTTTTTCTTCCCGTAACCAGGATGGCAGTTGGCATTACATACAGAAAGCGGTGGCACCTATCCAAATAGATAGGAAGAGTTTAATATTATGATATTGTTTGGGGGAATTTATCAAATATCCACTATCAGGTGATTTAATAGTAAATAGGAGGACTAATAGCGTGAAATGATCCGTAGGTACACAAGTGGCACATACAGTGGGGTAAAAAGCTGCTGTTCTAAGCATCATACAAACTTAATAAGATGTCAGTATTCATGCCTGGACCATCCAACCTTACAGCTGTGTTAGAATTCGGTGTGATTTGACCCCTGGCTTGGCCTTTTGATGGAGTCACCACCTAACGGCATTTGCTTCAAGGAGTTCACATGGTGTTCCTTTGTGTGGCACAAGGAATTAAAGGTAAGTCATTATAGCGGTTCTTTTCCTACCTGCAGGGTCATTACAATAAACTAGGACTAGGAAATCATTCCATGACTTTTGGGTTGTGGTTTCCTGTTAGGCCACATCCTGTCTCAGAGAGAAATGCTTTGGGTTCCTGTGGGAGTCATAAAGCCATGGCAGAGGTTTGTAAATGCTGCTGGGTACCTCTGGACCTCGTGACCAGCACTCTGAGCTTTACAATGTATTGGAATGTAATGACCCTATATGGCGATGGGGTGCAATAAAAGCTTGGCCGGATGTAGGTAACATGAGATTGGCAAATGGCCATGCGGCTGAACAGAACAAAGGAGAATAAATCGGAGAAGGGCAGACAGAGGGGCTGCAATCTCTTACTATGGAAATATAGCTAGCTTTCTGTGTCTTTATTTTATACTAAACAAGTGCCACTTGTAACGGCTGGCTCCAACAGGTTCCTATGCCTGACCTGTTCTGGGAGGAGTTGCATTCCGTTTGAAGCAAGAGGTCTGGTAGCACTCCTCTATTCTCACTCATCACTAGTCTGAAGTGGTTTCAGGTGCTATTGACTTTCAAAATGAATAATGTATGAAGTGCTTTTGTTACATCCCATTTTGTGGATAACCTCAAATTCTGGGTTTTCAGGGACTGTGCCATTATTTCCATACCTTAGTGAAGCGTCTGTTCCATTTGATTCTGTCTTCATTAATGGTGAACTCTTTGCCTGGAGGGGCCTGAGGATCCAACCTTCCCACTTTGATTCTGACATAGGAATTATTTGGGAAAGTGACCAAGTTGGTAATATCAAAGCCAGCTGCTAACTCTCCATATTCATTTAATGTAATTTCATCTCCAGCACTGTTGTTGAATGAGATTCTCTTCAAGAATGAGTGGAGCTAAGTGGAAAGAGAATCAAAGTTGAACACTTCAGTTCACAACAAAGAGCAAACATATTTTAGTTGCACATACAGGAGGAGTAGGAAATCATGAATCAGTGCCAATTCAACATTCAACAGACTTGCATCAAAATGGAGAGACCATAGTCCTGCTTGCTTGAGACCAGCCTTTGTCTGTATCCAAGAAAGGGATGGAATTTGAGAAGTCATGTAAGAGAAGAGATGGGAGCTTATGTCCTCAAACGATAGGAATGCAACATGAGAACATCGGACTCGACCTTTCCATAGTTTATAGAGTGGATTTGACCATGGTTGGATGTTGGATGCAGAGGAGTGGAAGGAAGAAGCAGCTGGAGAACCCCCAAGGGACACCCCAAGGAAAGGAGGCTCAGAGCCAGGGGATTGGTGGTGGGATGACAAGGAGTGGTCAGTGGGAGAAGAGGGAGCAGACTGGAAGAAAGAGGTGTCAGAAACAGAAGAGGCAACAGGGTTAAGGGAGCAGGAAGAGGATGCGCCAGACTGAAATCCAGACTCAAAGGCAGAAGAGGAGAAGGGAGAAATGCAGGGTCTAGAGACAGTGATCAAACAGTTGCTAGCCTCTTCTGGGGACCTACCAGTGAGGCCAGAAACCCCTGGTGATTGGCAGACAGGGAAAGGTGAGGAGCTGGGGACAGGGCCTTCCAAGATGTGCCCAGGTAGTGGCAGCTCCCTGGTGGGCTGCTCTTCTGTTTTCTCTTGGATATGAGGATCCCTTAAATAGCCAGTGCCTGGTGTTGGGGTGCTGGTTGTTCTCCCTTAGAATTATGCGCCTGGGCCCCCCAACCTCACACCCCTGGGTAACTGGAGAGGTAAGAGAGACAGAGAGAAGTGGGGAGGGATATTTGGAGAAAATGGAGGGGTTTGCACCATGAAGGAGGTAGTTGTTTGTAGTCTGTTGCTTCTGAAAGTCTGTGTCATCTAAAGTCTGTTTAGTATCATTATAGCAAATATTCTAATTCCCATCTTTCATACAATAAATTTACTTAAGGTTCATTTCTAATTTCTTAAGTTTTATTCTTTTATTTCTTTACTGATGATTAAATGCCAACTATCGTAATGTACCAATGCAGTGAATGCTTTGTAACAGAGAACAATACCTGCCAAGGTTCTACATATTGAGGAGAGAGTCTTCCCCTAGCACCTCTCCATTTGCAGATGACTGCAGCCAAGTGCATGCTATTTAAGGCATGTGCCAAAGCATAGACAGCATTATAAACACTGTAGCTGTGGCCAGTCATGCTCATTTCAAAAAATGGTGCAGGAAGGCTCTCCAGCATCTCCTCTCCAGTACACACAGTTTTTGAGAGAGTGGAATTTGAAAGTGAACAACTGAATGCATCTTCCCAGAAATCTTGGAAAAAACCATCTCTCTCTGTCCAATGAGGGTATACACTCTGAAGAAAGTCTTGAAAGTTGTGAATCTCCTTGGAGTGAATTGCAAAGGATATAGCACCATGGAGCATTCGTATATTAACATTAATTTTTTTTTGAAGGCTATATAATATGAAATCAATTTGGGTAGTTGTAATCCATACTTTTCCTACATGTGACTTCTTTTGAGGAAATAGTAGCTGAGTTAACTCCATTATGATTAAAGCACTTGACAACCATATACTAGATCTACTTTCTCCATATAGAAGAATTGCATTGGCTCTGCTGGTTGTGAAAGTTGGTAACAAAATCCTTGAGTCCTCCAGCATTTCTAGTAAGTTACTGTTATAATTCATATTGAATTTAAGTCTTTCTGTGAATGCTGAACAGATTCCATTCTTTAAAAGCATTGGCTCAATTGTCTGTAAGAAACGTTCCCCAGCTTCATTAGCTGGAGTGATGAGCCCAACCCATTTCCATCTGAAATGCAGAAGTAACTGGATAATTCCCTGATACTGAAGGTCTTCATTGGGGACCATGCGGTAAAAGGAAGGGAACTTGATTCCATGATTTATGGCTGGTTCAAATGAACCATATGAAATCTGGAAAAAGCAAAAGCCAAACGTTTCCAAGTGGAAACAAGAACTCCTGGTACTCCAATTTATTCAAATATAAACACGTACACGCACGCACACTAAAAATATTGAATATATACTGAATCTGTATGCCAAGTTTACCAAGTTTAGGGAGACCACCAACGCCAGCTTATATAGGAAAACACAGATAACCTTGCTCCATGTTTTCTATTGATATTTATTATGATTATGGCATCATCACAGCTTCATTCTTGTACATATTGATTGTATCCAAGGATAGGGGAGCATTTGGAGGAGGAGCCTCTGGTGAGCTGCGATGGAGGATTGCTGAATCCCATCACTGCCGTACATTTTGGAATCAGAGTCTGAGATGGGAGTAATCAGCCACCCTACACTCCTCAGGCTGGGGAGTGGCAGCTCATCCGCAGATCGCCAACACCCCAAATTCAGAAGGAGGGGCTGGGGGCAGCTGGGTGGAAAGCCTGGATCGTTTCTTGGCAACTCTCCAAAGTCGCCTCCAATTAGCAGCAAGCTTCCAGTTCTTAAAATGAAAAACTGGATTTAAGTATTGGACATGATCTGAGCGAAGGGGAAGAAACTACTCTTCTAATTAATTCAGCCACTGAGGTGCTAAAAAGGATTCGAACAGAAAAAAGGATAAACATCTATGTAGACTTGGTATGTTGGAACTGAAGGGGGGGGGTTGAGCCTCCTTTGTTATTATATTTCGTTTTCCTATGTTATATGGCAAAATCCTCCTCTGAAAGAACCAGCTGCCTGATTATTTATAGCAAGCGAGACAGGAGAGCTGGTTTATTTGGTGATATAATATGATTCTAATAGTCATTAACTGTGTGGAAATAACAATTATTCAAAGGTGGAAAACCAAGTTCCAGGTATTTGGCTGCAGATATATTTGGAAGAGGATAAAGAGTTTCCCAACTTTGATTAGGAGAATGACTGGAGAGATGCAAAAAAAACCTTGGGAATTAGAATCGGAATGACGCAGCTCCAACTAAACGAGCGGCCATGACCGAAAGTAGATCAGCTTGTCAAATTAAATGCAGAGCCTTTTAATATCTTACTTAATATTTGCATCCCCAGTTTTATATGGCAAAACCTTCCCTGGACAGGTTAACCATTTGAAGGACAGCTGGTCTTAAAGCATTGGGCAGATGCCTTGCTTTGATTTTATCTGGACTGACTTGGCTGCTGCCCAAGTTGAGAAGATTTTTGGACTGGCTTGGTGGAAACATCATTTTGTGAAGAGACATCGTGAACATACAGAGGGAACTCTGAATGTATATTCCACACAGAATATATTGTTTTGTTTTATCTTGCTTGTTCAGAGGCTGTGAATTGTAATATGTATTAACATCGGAATGATTTATGGGAACTATCGTGAAAATTATGAAAGCAGCAGAAGTATGAGATGATCAGAACCACCCCGGCCTGAGAACATGGGAAGATACCTCCAATTTTTTAAATAATTTGGCCTAATATTTGGACTGTTTGATGGTTAAATAATATGTATAATTTGGAATATTTAATATGATTTTATTGGATTGTTAAAGTGGAAAATTTAATAAATATTATTTTTTTAAAAAAAGAAGAATAGGGGAGCATTTATAATGGCTCATGTTAATATACAAAGTGGATGATTATGCAAAATTCCAAGATGGAAGTGGAGTGATAGAAATTGTTGACTATGTACTTTTCATCTGTAAACTTTGTAATGAATGTAGGGAGCGGTTGTTTCTCTACCTACTAAGAACTCTCTCAGGAAGATTTCCTGGGAAATCCTGAAGATCTCAATTAGATTGTATATTCTATTCTTCTCTGAGCACTATAAACCAAATCATATAAAATATCAGTAAAATATAAAATACTGTACTAGCACTATTTAAAATAACTAAAATGAAATACAACAATGTAGCAGAATAGCACAATGCTGACACCACTATATAAGGCTCTGAAGTGACAGATGACAAATGCCAGAACAAAGCAAGAAAACACTTTTTCAATTAGCCTCTGAAAATGAACAATGTTGATTAACATCATACTTTGGGAAAAGACTATCTTGATTTTTAAGGGGAAGAATATTTTTAGTTAATTTGTTCTCAGTTATTTTTGCCTATGAAGCCAATGTCAATTTCATATATTCAGTAGCTCACAGGCAGCCAGGGCAGTGCATTCAGGATTGTTGTATATTAAACAGTCTAGGTGCCTCCTTTACAAACCTGGCAGCTTTACAGAAATCTTCTATTACATCTATTAAACACAAATTGCCCTTCTTACACACATTGTTGGATATGCATATTATACCCCTTTTACTTTGTCTATTTCCCCACTCCATATTTATGAATCAGTAGATTCCTAATGCAAGGACAGCATGAAATCTCTGTTTTTCAAGATCCATATTCTACCTGTGGAATCTTGAAAGGACCTAAGACGTTTGCCATGCACCAGGAGGTATCAGAGCTGAGTCCCCCAATGACCCCTATGACATTTTTCTGGATGCCACACCTGTAGTTGGGAACAAAGTGATGCGATTTAAAGAGCAGGTCCAGAGTGTTTCGGTAGGTCATCTTTGAATCATAATAGCTATCATAGATGTGGAAGCCTAGAGAGACATTGGGCAACATCCTGGGATTCTTGTTGATCTCATCAACAGCAAAGACCAAAGCCAGGATTTGCTGGTAGAACTTTGTCAACACCCTGCAAATGAAGTGAGGTTTTGGTTGATGGGAAAATTAAGATTTTCACCTGCCTCCCTATAAGGAGAGGATGAAGCCAGCAAAGTTTATTTACTTATTTGGGCAATCTAAGAATACTGTGTAATTAAAAAAGCTGTTGCATATTTCTTTATATCTTCAGCAACCCATGTTTGTTTTCGCCACCTTGAATATTTGCGTATCATCAAAACTTTGACAACTATACTATTTGGCTATATGCTTTTAATGCCATCTATTTCTTTTTCTCCTACTCTCTTTTCTTTCTGTTGTTATAGATTTGGTGTTTTTAAAAAGCTTATTCTTCACTGACAATATGCACATAGTCTATATGTACAGATTTCGAATAACATCTATCTACACATTTAAAAAATAAAGTTCTAAAGCAATTCCCCCTTCAAATCAATTAAAGATATTCAGTCAGATACAACATATAAGGAATAATTAAAATAATATAATTAATGGTTACTTACAGTGGGGCATCAATGAAGTCTTGGGAAGGGTGTTTCTTGAAGGAAACCTTGTGGACTATGTAATAAATATGAGATGCCATTGCACCAATGACCAGGTCTCCTGGCTCATACCACTCGTGTGGAACATGAACAGGATTATTTGTTGCGCATTTAACACTTTGTACTTGAGACACTATATTGGGGAGCAGCAGAAGCAGCAGGAGCAACATCCTAATGGCAAATTCCCTTGTGTACATGGACTCCACTGCTTCTTTCTACAGTGTTATTCTTCTCCTCCACCTGACCTGCACAAGACAAATTAGATGGCAGCTGACTCTATCAGTTTGGCACTGTAAGGGACACGTATCCACCTTATTGTTAGCTTGAACATTGTCACAACAGAATTCCTTGGATGCCAAACAAGATGCAGTGGTTTGATATGAAAAAGGGAAACTGATAACTGATAAGTAACAGAGCCCTGCCTAGTTGTCTATGCAGCACAGAGGAGCTTATAATCATTTCAGGCTTGCCTGTTGATTCTTTTTTTCCACTGTGACATCTGGGGGACCAGCCAGGTGGATTTATTATTGTAATTTGAGTAATGATAGAGTAGAGAATCACTTGTGCAGTGTTTTTGGATTCTATGGCACATCGGCAGTAGGGGAACTGCCAAAATATTACTATTATTATATTTAAAATATATTTACTTATTGATTTACCAATATTGCTCCAATAACCACCTCATTATAAGAATACCAATTTTATCTAATTAATGCAATTATGAATGCCAATTAGTCAAATGTCAATTATATGATTTAATTAAACGTTTCCCCTTGCATGCTAAATTTGATGGCTTCATTCTTCTTCATTATTTCTGTGTTCCACTATGTTAATAATTTCCATTGCATTCCATGCACATATAATAATATCTTATATAATGGCTACAGTCTTGTGATTTCTATTTGTATTAGGTAATTTATAAACTTTCAAGTGAGGAATTTTAAGTGTAGTCCTTATTCTTTCCTGCTTGTGACAATTTCCCCCCATGATGTTTTCCCGTCCATATATGGTTCTGTATCCTTCATTCCTGCAACTGTTGTTGGTCCCCATCACGCCCTGGGAGAAGCGGTTATTCCACAGTTTCCAAAAGTCACTGCATCGCTTTGTCCTGTGATTCGGCTTCCAGTAAAAAAGCAGTGTTCACCATTTTTTCCAGCCTAGGAGGAACGGTCTGAATCCAGACTGTAGATACTGAATCCAAAAGCCTCTATTAATGCAGCTGGTAGACAAGAAGCCAATCTTCCAATGTAATTATATTTGTAACATCACAAAATCATAGGCAAGGAATGAATGTCAGCAGGATATCTCGAGTTGAGCTGGCCCCATCCTTTCCCCGCTTCCTAATTTGTTAGTACTGGGGCATCCTTCACTCTCCCACCTATGTAACACTGATCAGACATGGTTTGCCATCACATTAACTGAATGGTGGCAGAAGTTCTGGATAGCATCCTTGCGTTATCAAGAAGTGGGATCACTGGATTATAGACCAATGGATATCAGATCCCCACAAGGCATGATGGAGAACAGCAACAACTTGGAAAAGAGAGATGCGACAAACTTGGCACCTCAGTCACCGCTCACGCCCATGTGCCCGCTCTCACTTAAATATATTAGAATTCTAGCCCGTCTCAGAGGTATGTGCCTATCTATTCAGGCACCGGCTGAATTCCTTAGACCTCCCTCCGGCGACTCCCGGCAGAATAAAACATACACGAGGTCCGTTCCGGCGATTTTCCTCAGGCTGTGAGGAAAACACACCAACTGCTTCTCCTGCTTCTCCTCCTCCCTGCATATCCCCAGGGAGGGGAATCAGACACAGACAGAAACGTATCTACATGTCTTTATTTGTGTCTTTTAGCAGTCATACAGTAAAGATGTCTGCTCTCTTCAACAAACAGAGAGAAAACTCCAATCTCCACCCATGTACATCCTGTACAGGTCATATGACACATCCTGAGCTAACATCCGGTGCTCAGTAAGGAGAATGGACTGCCCCTTCGTTTTCATGGCAACAGTCACATACTTCCTGTTTGGCTTTCCAGCCACAAGCAGCAGACTGAGCTGCTAGAGCCTTTGCTTGCTGCAGCATTGCTGCTTTAGAATAGCAGTCCCCCATCTCACCGAACAACCTTTGACCCGAAGACTTAAAAACAAAACTAATTATCCCAGAATATCCTGGGGGGGGGGGGAATCTTTGTGAGGGGGATAACTAAGAAGTTGAGTTTCAAGCAGGTGTTTTTAGATAACCAATAAAGATTTATTTTTAGAACAAGGTTGTATAATATAAGTCGAGAAACTTAGGTTACTTAAATAATAATACGCTAGTTTACTTCAATTCGCTTTCAGAGGTTTCGGCTTTATAGTTCAGTTCCTTTCTAAGTCTCTCCCTTCCTGATTAGTTTGAGACCTAAGTAGACTCATCTCTTTCAGTTCCTCCTTTTCCTGTCTTACCCTCAGTCTCCCAGCAAGATTCGATCCTATTACCCCTGCAGGACACTACATTCAGTGCTTCACTGTACACTCGGAGTGGATGTTTTATTCCAGAACCAACTCTCCCTCCTCCACCCTCCTATCTCCCTAATTCCTAACCTCTCCAGCCTCCCTCCTCAACCACCTCAACTCAGCTCCCCTCTTAACCACACTCTAACACCATCTCCCTTGAAATCTGCTCTCTTTAAACTCTCCCTCCTGGAACCACAGCCAATCAGAGGCTGCTGTTCTTTAAGCATTTGCTGGCAGGAGAAAAAAGAAAAAAAAGAAATACTTGTGGAAGCAACTTTCCCGTCACAATAGACACAACATTTTACAAGGATTGGAAGAGACACCATGGACAGAATAACTGCCACACACTGGAAGAACAAGGATATAGTTTGAGTGCCTCATTTGTAGTTCTATAAATCATTTAATGTGTCAACACAAATAGAAGTTATTAATATTGCAGTTGTTGTATAAGGGATTATTATTTTCACTGGAATATATTAGAAATTAATAAGATTTTGGAATGCAGAAATAAAGGAAATCATCTAGCAATGGGGGGGGCACCTAAATTATCTGATACGGTATTTGAGTGATTAGTATTTGTATTACAATTTGGTATTGTTTTAATGAGGCTATGATTGAATGGAAATTTAAAATTAATAAAAATTATTATAACAGAAATAGCATAACTAGACTTTAGAATCAACATTATAAACAAGACATCTGTATTCTCTGAAGCCATTTGGCTTATTTGAGATATTTTCTGCCACCACTCTTTCAAACGGGTTAAAAGTATAATTCAGAAAAAAAAGGCTTGTCCTATTAGTGTTAGTAATATCCAATATGTTTTCCTCCAAATATGGTTGCATATCCCTGCTACTTTTCTTTGTTAAAACTATTTAAAAAGGGGGGCGGAATGGCTTCTCCTTCTTCTATTCCTCAGCTGCCTTGTGGGTGAGAGATAAAGAATGTAGAGCCCTTAACTATTTCACAATGTTTTTTGTTTCTGGTACCCTCTGTGGTCTTCAAGATGATTTTGCAGATTACATGAAGTTATTGATAAGAGACATTTTATTAACATTCCTTTATGTACAACATTCATCAACTGAACTTAACCATTTCTAAATGAAAAGGCTTAGAGTTTTGCTATTAAGATTCCATTTGCTTTAAGTATACAGTAATACATTACAGTGATGTAAAGAGTGTTAGGGGAGGGGTAGTAACTCTAGTGGGAAACAAGTCATGCCTCCTCTGGGGTAGTTTGCCTTCCTCTAATCCCCACCCTGCACTCACCTCTCACCTGTGGCTCCTAGAAGCTGTCAGCATGCAACAGCAGCCACATCCCATGAAACAGATACAACTGGCTGGCTCCCTAAACCAGGTGAGGGCAGCCAATGGGCCTTGAATCCTCAGTGAGTTGGGGAATTTCTCTGCATACAAAGACAGGATCAGACTGAGTGAGTGGATGAGAGCAATAGCAGGTCCAATGCTCAAAAAGGTGGCTATTCCAGGTGCTGTAGAGGGAAATGAGGGGCAGATGGGTCTCGTAAACCTAAGAAGGGAGCCCACCTAGGAGAAGGAAACTTTGAACCTGAACCTCCACTGCTTTGCAGCATTACTCATTTGTGAAAAAGGCTTTGGGAGTAGAACCTGAGGAAAAATCTGAACCCATTGCCTTTGGGACATCTTTGGCAGACAAAAAGGTTAAGGAGAAAACTTTACACATGTCCGGAGTAGGGACTCGGAAAGTGATACCAGCCACTAAGTCCATGTATTCTAAGACCCAACAGAACCACAAATTCCACTATCATTTATACCTTTCTTTGTGTTAGCTGCTCTTTGTTGTTCAGGTCTGGCCTCACCACAATAATGTAGCATTTAGGGGTGAAAGTCGTGCTCCTTCTGGAACAAGTCGTGCTCCTTCTGGGGTAGTTTGTCTACCACTGACGCCCACCCTGCGCTCAGTTCTCACATGTGGCTCCTAGAAATTTTCAGCTTGCAACAGCAGCCACATCCCATGAATCAGATACAACTGGCTGGCTTCCTAAACCAGGTGAGGACACCAATGGGCCTCAAATCCTCAGTGAGTTAGGGAATTTCTCTGCATGCAAAGACAGGACATAGCAGATAAGAGCAAAAGTGGGCCCAATGCTTAAAAAGGTGGCTACTGAAGGTGCTGTAGAGGGAAATGAGGGGCAGATGGGTCTCGTAAACCTAGGAAGGGAGCCCACCTAGGAGATGGAAATTTTGAACCTAAACCTCCACTGCTTTACAGCATTACTCATTTGTGAAAAAGGCTTTGGGAGTAGAACCTGAGGAAAAATCTGTACCTATGGCCTTTGGGACCTCTTTGGCAGACAAAACAGTTAAGGAGCAAACTCTACAAAGATCCAGAGTAGGGACCTGGAAAGTGATACCAGCCAGCAAGTCCCAACAGAACCACAAATTCCACTGTCATTTATACCTTTCTTTGTGTTAGCTGCTCTTTGTTGTTCAGGTCAGGCCTCACCACAATAATGTAGCATTTAGGGGAAAAAATGCAAACCAGCAACCCAGCACCAGAAGCAAAGATGGAGAAGATCTCCACAGCCACCATGTATTTTCCTCTGGTGCTCAGGTAGGTTGGAATGAAGGAGAGCCAAACACTGCAGAAGACCAGCATGCTGAAGGTGATGAACTTGGCTTCGTTGAAAGTGTCAGGCAACTTCCTGGCTAGGAAGGCCACCGTGAAGCTGATAGTGGCCAGGAAGCCCATGTAGCCCAAAACACAATAGAACATGGAGACTGACCCTTCATTACATAAGAATATAATTTCTTCACTCATTGATTGCATGTCCACATCTGGGAATGGGGGAGAGGTTGCCAACCAGAGGACACAGATTCCTACTTGGACAATGGAGCAGGAAAAGACAATGGAATAAGCCAGTTCTTTGCCTACCCATTTCCTGATATTGGATCCTGGTTTGGTAGCCATGAATGCCAAAACCACCAATATGGTTTTGGCTAAGATGCTGGAGAGGGCCACAGAGAAGACAATGCCAAAAGCAGTTTGCCGGAGAAGGCAAGTCACCATATTAGGTCTTCCGATAAACAGCAAAGAAGAGAGGAAACACAAGAGGAGGGAGATAAGGAGACCATAGGTGAGGCTTCGATTGTTGGCTTTGACTATGGCTGTATTGCGATGCTTAATGAAGATGCTGAGCACTAGAATTGTGATTAGAGTGAATAAAAGTGCAGAGGAAGATGAAAAAATGGCCAAGGTTTCATCAAAGGCTAGGAAGTTTGGAATCTTAGGAATGCATAGATCCTGGCCGCTGTTTGGATACTGATCTGCTGGGCAACTGGCACATGTTTCCATGTCTGAAAATGCACAAACAGTGTGTGACAATTTGAAGTAACCAAAAGTATTCTTAAGAATTTCACATCACTAGTCCATTTAGCATAGTGTTTTCTACGTCAGAATGTATAGGAGCTTCAGTGTATAAGAGCTTGTACTAGGTATATCAAAAATAAAACTTATGTATCAATTATGGGATTTTCTATATGGGTGACATTTTTTTTTACTGTCTCCCTGCTTTTTCTTAGAGCCACATAAACAGTACAACAAAATGAGAAATGCATTAAAGCTGAAATCTTTGGATCTCAGAAAAGTGAGTTTGATAAGAGTTTCACCCTATTGTCAAACAACCTAATTCTTAGAGGAGAAAACACCACTTCCATTCCACCCTAATTTTGTAGAAGTTGGAGGTAAAATATATTATCTTCCACTTAAAAAAGAAATCTTCAAGATGCTTTAAAGATTAAAATATATTGATGTTATTTATAAACAGTGAGAAGAACACATCTGTTAATTTAAGCCTTCTCTCCTGCAGCAGTTTAATGTCAACAAAATTTCCAGGAGCCCAGAGGTTCTGCAGTATCTTAAGAGGTCATCTCTAACCTTTCTCATTTGAAATCATTCCTTCTGGACATGGATCACAATCATAGCAGCAAAACTTCTCCCCCTCCTTCTTTTTCTTCCCGTAACCAGGATGGCAGTTGGCATTACATAGAGAAAGCGGTGGCAGCTATCCAAAGAGATAGGAAGAGTTTAATATTATGATATTGTTTTGGGGAATTTATCAAATATCAACTATCAGATGATTTAATAGTAAATAGGAGGACTAATGGCGGCAAATGATCTGTATGTACACAAGTGGCACATACAGTGGGGTAGAAAGCTGCTGTTCTAAGCATCATACAAACTTAAGAAGATGCCTGGACCATCCAACCTTACAGCTGTGTTAGAATTCAGTGTGATTCGGTGTGATTTCTCCCCTGGTTTGGCCTTTTGATGGAGTCACCACCTAACGACATTTGCTTCAAGGAGTTCACATGGTGTTCCTTTGTGTGGCACAAGGAATTAATTGTAAGCCATTATAGTGGTTCTGCTCCTACCTGCTGGTTCATTACAAGCAACTAGGACTAGGAAATGAGGGGCAGATTGGTCTCGTAAACCTAAGAAGGGAGCCCACCTAGGAGAAGGAAACTTTGAACCTGAACCTCCACTGCTTTGCAGCATTACTCATTTGTGAAAAAGGCTTTGGGAGTAGAACCTGGGGAAAAATCTGAACCCATTGCCTTTGGGACATCTTTGGCAGACAAAAAGGTTAAGGAGAAAACTTTACACATGTCCGGAGTAGGGACTCGGAAAGTGATACCAGCCACTAAGTCCATGTATTCTAAGACCCAACAGAACCACAAATTCCACTATCATTTATACCTTTCTTTGTGTTAGCTGCTCTTTGTTGTTCAGGTCTGGCCTCACCACAATAATGTAGCATTTAGGGGTGAAAGTCGTGCTCCTTCTGGAACAAGTCGTGCTCCTTCTGGGGTAGTTTGTCTACCACTGACGCCCACCCTGCGCTCAGTTCTCACATGTGGCTCCTAGAAATTTTCAGCTTGCAACAGCAGCCACATCCCATGAATCAGATACAACTGGCTGGCTTCCTAAACCAGGTGAGGGCAGCCAATGGGCCTCAAATCCTCAGTGAGTTAGGGAATTTCTCTGCATGCAAAGACAGGACATAGCAGATAAGAGCAAAAGTGGGCCCAATGCTTAAAAAGGTGGCTACTGAAGGTGCTGTAGAGGGAAATGAGGGGCAGATGGGTCTCGTAAACCTAGGAAGGGAGCCCACCTAGGAGATGGAAATTTTGAACCTAAACCTCCACTGCTTTACAGCATTACTCATTTGTGAAAAAGGCTTTGGGAGTAGAACCTGAGGAAAAATCTGTACCTATGGCCTTTGGGACCTCTTTGGCAGACAAAACAGTTAAGGAGCAAACTCTACAAAGATCCAGAGTAGGTGGAGAAGGTGGTTGGCACAGCTTCAGTTAGGTTTAGTTTTTTGTAGTCTGTTGCTTCTGAAAGTCTGTGTCACGTAAAGTCTGTTTAGTATCATTATAGGAAATATTCTAATTCCCACCTTTGATAAAATTACTAAAGGTTTCTTTTTTAATTTCTTAAGTTTTATTCTTTTATTTATTTACTGATAAGTAAATGCCTACTCACAAAATGTACCAATGCAGTGAATGCTTTGTAAGAGGGAACAATACCTGCCAAGGATCTGCATACCAAGGAGAGAGTTTTCCCTTAGCATCTCTTCTGTTGCGGATGGCTCCAGCCAAGTGCATGCTATTTAAGGCATGTGCCAAAGCATAGACAGCATTATAAATGCTGTAGCTGTGGCCAGTCATGCTCATTTCAAAATATGGTGCAGGAAGGCTCTCCAGCATCTCCTCTCCAGTACACATGGTTGGTGAGAGAGTGGAATTTGAAAGCGAACAACTGAATGCATCTTCCCAGAAATCTTGGATAAAACCATCTGTTTCTGTCCAATGAGGATATATACTCCGAAGAAAGTCTTTAAAGTTGTGAATCTCCTTGAAGTGAATTGCAAAGGAGATAGCACCATGGAACATTTGTATATTAACAGTCAATTTTTGAAGACTATATAATATGAAATTAATTTGGGTAGTTGTAATCCATACTTTTCCTTCACGTGACTTCTTTTGAGGAAATAGTAGCTGATATAACTCCATTGTGCTTAAAACAGCTGACAACCATATACTAAATCTACTTTCTCCATGTAGAAGAATTGCATTAGCTTTGCTGGTTGTGAAAGTTGTAAACAAAATCCTTGAGTCCTCTGCCATTTCTAGTTTGTTATAATTCATATTGAATTTAAGTCTTTCTGTAAATGCTGAACAGATTCCATTCTTGAAAAGCATTGGCTCAATTGTCTGTAAGAAACGTTCCCCAGCTTCATTAGCTGGAGTGATGAGCCCAACCCATTTCCATCTGAAAAGCGAAAGTAACTGGATAATTCCCTGATACTGAAGGTCTTCATTGGGAACCATGCGGTAAAAGGAAGGGAACTTGGTTCCATAATTTATGGCTGGTTCAAATAGACCATATGAAATCTGGAAAAAGCAAAAGCCAAATGTTTCCAAGTGGAAACAAGAACTGATGATATTCCAGTTTATTCAAATATAAACATGTGCATGCACACACACTTAAATATTGAATATATATTGTATCTATATCCCAAGTTTACCAAGTTTAGAGTCAGCTCCAACCCCAGCTTATATTGGAAAACACAGATATGCTTGCTCAATGTCTTCTGTTGATATTTATTATTATTATGGCATCATTACAGCTTCATTCTTGTACATATTGATTGTATCCAAGAATAGGGGAGCATTTGGGGGAGGAGCTTCCAGCAAGCTGTGATGGAGGATTGCTGAATTCCATCACCACCGTACCTTCCGGAATCAGAGGCTGAGATGGGAGTAATCAGCCTCCCTACACTCCTCAGGCTGGGGAGTGGCAGGTCATCTGCAGATCGCCCAACACCTGGCCCCAAATTCAGAAGGAAGGGGGGCGCTGGGGATGGCTGGATGGAAAGCCTGGAACCTTTCTTGGTAACTCTCCTAAGTCGGCTCCATTTAGCAGCAAGCATCCAATTATTAAGATGAAAAATTGGCTTTAAGTTCTGGACATGATCTGAGCGAAGGGGGAGAAACTACTCTGCTAATTAATTCAGCTGCTGAGGTGCTAAAAAGGATTTGAACGGAAAAAGGATAAACATCTATGTAGACTTGGTATGTTGGAACTGAAAGTGTGTGTGGGGGGGTTGAGCCTCCTTTGTTATTATATTTCGGTTTGCTTTGTTATATGGCAAAATCCTCCTCTGAAAGAACCAACTGCCTGAATATGTATAGCAAGCTAGACTGGAGAGGTGGTTTATTTGGTGATATAATATGATTCTAATAGTCATTAACTGTGGGGAAATAACAATTATTCAAAAGTAGAAAACCATGTTCAAAGTATTCGGCTGCAGATATATTGGGAAGAGGATAAAGAGTTTCCCAACTTTGATTTGGAGAATGACTGGAGAGACGCCAAAAAATTTAGGAAGTTTGCCTAGAATTAGAATCGGAATGACGCAGCTCCAATTAAACAAGTGGGCATGACCGAAAGTAGATCATGCTTGCTCTGATTTCATCTGGAGTGACTTGGCGTCTGCCCGAGGTGAGAAGATTTTTGGACTGGCTTGGAGGAAACTGTGAAAATACAGAGATAACGTAAATTCCACACAGAATATATTGTTTTGTTTTATCTTGCTTGTTTGATAAACTCAGGGGCTGTGAAAAGTAATGAGGATTAACATCGGAATGATTTATCGGAACTATCGTGAAAATTATGAAAGCAGCAGAAGTATGAGATGATCAGAACCACCTCGACCTCAAAACATGGGAAGAAACCTCCAATTTTTTTTATAATTTGGCATAATGTTTGGACTGTTTGATTGTTGAATAATATGTATAGTTTGGAATATTTAATATGATTGGATTGGATTGTTAAAGTGGAAAATTTAATAAATATTATTTTTTTAAAAAAGAAGAATAGCATTTATCATGGCTCATGTTAATATACTAAGTGGATGATTAAGCAAAACTTCAAGGTGGAAGTCGAGTGATAGAAATTGATGATCATGTACTTTTGATCTGTAAGCTTTGTAATGATTGTAGGGAGCGGTTGATTCTCTATCTACTAAGAACTCTCCCAGGAAGATTTCCTAGGAAATCCTGAAGATCTCCATTAGATTGTGAATACTATTCATCTCTGAGCACAATAAACCAAATCATATAAAATATCAATAAAATACTGTACCAGCACTATTTAAAACAACTAAAATGAAATGCAACAATGCAACAGAATAGCACAATGCTGACACCACTATATAACTTTCTGACATCACAGATGACAAATGCCAGAACAAAGCAAGATAACACTTTTTCAATTAGCCTCTGAAAGTGAACAATGTTGATTAACACCATACTTTGGGAAAGGACTATCTTGACTTTTAAGGGGAGGAATCTTTTTAGTTAATGTGTTCTCAGCTATTTTTGCCTATGAAGCCAGTGTCAATGTCCTATATTCAGTACCTCACAGGAACCCAGTGCAGTGCTTTCAGGATTGATGAATATGAACCAGTCTAGGTTTACAAACCTTGCAGCTTTAGAGAAATCTTCTATTACATCTATTAAACACAAATTGCCCTTCTTACACACATTGTTGGTTATGCATATTATGGCCCTTTTTCTTTGTCTATTTCCCCACTCCATATTTATGAATCACTAGATTCCTAATGCAAGGAAAGCATGAAATCTCTATTTTTCAAAATCCATATTCTACCTGTGGAATCTTGAAAGGACCTAAGACGTTTGCCATGCACCAAGAGGTATCAGAGCTGAGTCCCCCAATGGCTCCTATGACATTTTTCTGGATGCCACACCTGTAGCTGGGAACAAAGTGACGTGATTTAAAGATCAAGTCCAGAGTGTTTCGGTAGGTCATCTTTGAATCATAATAGCTATCATAGATGTGGAAGCCGAGAGAGACATTGGGCAACATCCTGGGATTCTCATTGATCTCATCAACAGCAAACACCAAGGCCAGGATTTGCTGGTAGAACTTTGTCAACACCCTGCAAATGAAGTGAGATTTTGTTTAATGGGAAAATTAAACAGTGCACAGAATCTAGATAGGAGAGATTCACCTGCCTTCCTATAAGGAGAGGATGAAGCCAGCAAAGTTTATTTACTTATTTGGGCAATCTAAGAATACTGTGTAATTTTAAAAGCTGTTGCATATTTCCTCATCTCTTCGGCAACCCGTGTTTGTTTTTGCCACCTTGAAAATTTAGGTATCATCAAAAACTTCAGTACCATACTACTTTGCTACATACTTTTCCTATTTTTTATGCCATCTCTTTTCTCTTTCTCCTACTCTCTTTTCTATCTCTCTTTACACAATTAGACTCAAGAAAGCTTATTGTTCATCGACAATATGCACACAGTCTATATGCGCAGAGATTTCTAATAAAATCTCTCCACACATTTAAAAAATAAAGTTCTAAAGCAATCAATCAAAGTTATTTTCTGTCAGATATAGCATATAAGGAATAATTAAAATAATATTAATTAACAGTTACTTACATGGGGGCATCAATGAAGTCCTGGGAAGGGTGTTTCTTGAAGGATAATTTGGGGTTTATGTAATAGATATGAGATGCCATTGCACCAATGACCAGGTCACCTGCCTCATGCCACTCGTGTGGAACATGAACAGGATTATTAGTTGTGCATTTCACACTTTGTCCTTGGGACACTATATTGGGGAGCAGGAGAAGCAGCAGGAGCAACATCCTGATGGCAAATACACTTGTCTGCATGGACTCCCCTGCTTCTCTCTACAGTATTATTCCTCTCCTCCACCTGATCTGAACAAGGCAAATTGGGTGGCAGCTGACTCTGTCAATTTGGCACTTTAAAGGACATGTATCCACCTTATTGTTAGCTTGAACATTGTCACAACAGAATGCCAATAAGATGCAGTGGTTTGATATGAAAGAGGAAAACTGATAACTGATAAGTAACAGAGCCCTGCCTAGTTGTCTATGGAGCACAGAGGAGCTTATAATCATTTCAGGCTTGCTTGTTGATTCTTTTTTTCCACTGTGACAACTGAACGTTCAGTCAGGTGGATTGATTATTGTAATTTGAGTAATGATAGGGGAGAGAACCAGTTGTGCAGGGTTTTTGGATTCTATGGCGCATCAGCAGTAGGGGAACTGCCAAAATATTACTATTATTATTTTTAAATATATATTTTTATTGATTTACCAACATTGTTCTAATAGCGACTGCCCGGCTGCCCGGGAGGACTCTCCTGTGTGAGTGTCTGAGGGCCCTGCTCCTTCCTACCACTCACCATCTGGCCTGGGGCGGGGCCTGAAGCCTCATAAAGGACTGCTGGACTCTGCTGCCCGGGAGGACTCTCCTGTGTGAGTGTATGGGGTCCTGCTCCTTCCTGCCACTCACCATCTGGCCTGGGGCAGGGCCTGATGGGCCTCACTAGAACAGTTGCTGTTACTGCTGGAGGGGTGCAGAGTGCTTTTAAAATGTTTTAAAAAATTTATTTTGAATTTTTTGTATGTGGGGGGGGTACGGTGGATGTTTATTGGGCCTGGGAATTTGTTTGATTTTATGTTTTTGTAATTTTTGTAATTTTTATTGTTTTTGTTTATATTGTTTTATTTGTGTTGTTTTTTTGTTTTTTTTAAAAGGGGTTATTTTGTTCTTAAGGGGAGGGGTCAGGGCTGCCGGGGAATGGGCCCCAGCCCACAAAATGGCTGGGATATGCTTCACAGGGGGGAATGCACTGGGACAACCGATCTCAGTGATCACGGGTAGGAGGAGGAGTTACGCTAAGACCAGACCATGTCATTACAGAGGAGGCAGGTTTAGTCATTGTCTGAGGACTATCCCTGCCTCTGGGTCTGGTCCTGACCGGATGAATACTAGAATCAGCAAGGGATACCCACATGACCTGAAAGTGTTGCTGTGCAATGCCAGGTCAATGATTCATAAGACCACTGCCATCCATGACTTGATCATGGATGGAGGACTTGACCTGGCATGTGTAACAGAGACTTGGTTGGATGAAGCAGATGGGCCTGTCCTTGCCGCTGCTTGTCCACCAGGTTTCTCTTACGCACAGCAACCCAGGTCATGTGGGCGGGGAGGGGGGGTTGCAGTGATTTTTAGGAAGTCATTAGTTTGCACCAGGCGTCCTATTGGGAAGACCCAGTTTTCTGAGTGCATGTTCTGGAAGTTGGGCAATAGGGGCAGTACAGGATTCCTTTTGGTGTACCGACCTCCCCGCTGCACCAAGGATTCCCTGCCCGAGCTGCTTCAGGTCGTGGCGGATGTTCTCCTGGAGACACCTAGCTTGGTCGTCCTAGGGGATTTTAACATCCATGCCGACACGACCTTACAAGGGGCCGCTCGGGACTTCGTGGAAAGCATGGCCTCCATGGGGCTGTCCCTGAATAAGTCTGGCCCAACCCATAGCCGCGGACATGCCTTGGACCTGGTGTTTACCTCTACGGATGTTGGTGATCTGACACTAAGTAAAAGCGAAACGAAAGAAGTGCCATGGTCAGACCACTTCCTGGTGCAACTGGACTTCTCTGCGACCCATCCCCTCTGCAGGGAGGTGGGACCGATTCGGATGGTCCGCCCCCGCCACTTAATGGATCCAAATGGTTTCCAGAGAGTGGTTGGGGATGCTTCATCCCATGTTGATGGCCTTTCAGCCGATTCCCTGGTGGCCCGCTGGAATGTGGAGTTAACCAGGGCTATTGACTGTTTGGCTCCGAAGCGCCCTCTCCGATTGCATGAAGCCCGGAGAGCTCCGTGGTTTTCCACGGATCTGAGGGCAATGAAACAATCGTTGAGACGGCTAGAGCGCCGGTGGCGGATAACTCATTCTGAATCTGACCGGACACGGGTTAGAGCTCAACGTCGAGCCTACCAAGTGGCGATAGCGACGGCGAAGAAGACTTTCTTCACCGCCCCTATTGCATCTGCAGAAAACAGCAGCAGGAGACTCTTTCAGGTGGTTCGCAATTTAGCGGAACCACCTGTAACATCGGGGCCCAGTACGGGCCACATGTTCTCCTGCAATGATTTTGCAAATTTTTTTGCAGATAAAATCGCTCAGATTCGGGAAGAAGTAGACTCCACCGTGGGAGCAGGGCCGGGGCGGGAGAGTGCTAGAGTCCTGTCTGGTCAAGTTGTGTGGGATCAATTTCAATCTGTTACCTCCGAGGATGTGGACAGGCTGCTTGGACGAGTGAAGCCAACCACCTGTCTCCTGGATCCTTGCCCATCCTGGCTTATAAAAGCTAGCCGGGAAGGACTGGGCGATGGGCTTCGTGGGGTGGTGAATGCTTCCCTCCGTGAGGGAGCCTTCCCAGACCCGCTGAAAGAGGCGGTTATTAAACCGCTTCTTAAAAAACCATCTTTAGATGCGGCCACGATGGCCAATTATCGCCCAGTCTCAAACCTTCCATTCTTGGGCAAGGTGATTGAGCGAGTGGTTGCTGAACAACTCCAGGCACGCCTGGAAGAAGCGGACCATTTGGATCCCTTCCAGTCGGGATTCAGGCCTCATCATGGGACTGAAACTGCCTTGGTCGCACTGGTTGATGATCTCCGGCGGGCTAGGGACAAAGGTGAGAGCTGTTTCCTAGTTCTGCTGGATCTCTCAGCGGCGTTTGATACCATCGACCATGACATCCTTCTGGACCGTCTTGAGGGGCTGGGAGCTGGGGGCACTGTCATACAGTGGTTCCGCTCCTTCCTCCTGGGCCGTGTTCAGAAAGTGGTGGTGGGGGATGAGTGTTCAGACCCCTGGCCGCTCACTTGTGGGGTGCCTCAAGGTTCTGTCCTCTCCCCCATGCTTTTCAACATCTACATGCAGCCGCTGGGAGGGATCATCAGGAGGTTTGGGCTGGGTGTTCATCAGTATGCAGATGATACCCAGCTCTACCTCTCTTTTAAATCAGAACCAGTGAAGGCGGTAAAGGTCCTGTGTGAGTGTCTGGAAGCGGTTGGGGGATGGATGGCGGCTAACAGATTGAGGTTGAATCCTGACAAGACAGAAGTACTGTTTTTGGGGGACAGGAGGCGGGCAGGTGTGGAGGATTCCCTGGTCCTGAATGGGGTAACTGTGCCCCTGAAGGACCAGGTGCGCAGCCTGGGAGTCATTTTGGACTCACAGCTGTCCATGGAGGCACAGGTCAAATCTGTATCCAGGGCAGCTGTTTACCAGCTCCATCTGGTACGTAGGCTGAGACCCTATCTGCCTGCGGACTGTCTCGCCAGAGTGGTACATGCTCTGGTTATCTCCCGCTTGGACTACTGCAATGCGCTCTACGTGGGGCTACCTTTGAAGGTGACCCGGAAACTACAACTAATCCAGAATGCGGCAGCTAGACTGGTGACTGGGAGCAGCCGCCGAGACCATATAACACCGGTCTTGAAAGACCTACATTGGCTCCCAGTACGTTTCCGAGCACAATTCAAAGTGTTGGTGCTGACCTTTAAAGCCCTAAATGGCCTCGGTTCTGTATATCTGAAGGAGCGTCTCCTCCCCCATCGTTCTGCCCGGACACTGAGGTCCAGCTCCGAGGGCCTTCTGGCGGTTCCCTCACTGCGAGAGGCCAAGTTGCAGGGAACCAGGCAGAGGGCCTTCTCGGTGGTGGCGCCCGCCCTGTGGAATGCCCTCCCATCGGATGTCAAGGCGATGGACAACTACCTGACATTCAGAAGACATCTGAAGGCAGCCCTGTTCAGGGAAGTTTTTAATATGTGACATTTTAGTGTATTTTTTATCTCTGTTGGAAGCCGCCCAGAGTGGCTGGGGAAACCCAGCCAGATGGGCGGGGTACAAATAATAAATTATTATTATTATTATTATTACTTCAAGATAACAATACCAATTTTATCTAATTAATGCAATTGCGTGTCAATACCCCTCCCCCCCAGAAATAAAGACACAGGAGACGTTGATTAGGTTAATTGGGCATGAAAAGGCCACAACTTTATTGATTAGAGAATTGAAGGTATTGGCCTTAGGCATTGGCACCTATCCACTACCCGGCATGGTGACCGGGATGGGTTAACACGAACCGTGGGGGGTCCTGTTGAAGTACGCCAACTAGGATCCCACGGGTGTCACCGCTCGGGGGCGTGCCGGAGGCCCTTACCTTCCCAGGTTTCGGACAAGACAACGCCCCCCGGAGTCCTTTACCGGACTACCCCTTTTCTTGGGGAAGGTGATGGCGTACCTTCCCCCCGATCCATTTGCATAACAATTGAACCCCCAGCCAATGCCTAACCGCCAATACTAAAGAAAGTTGTGACGTTTGCTACGAGGTAGGCGAAAAAACCAAAAGGCCGTAAGTTCGCCAACTTGGAAAAATTCCTACCAGGCCCCTTGCGGCGACCAACCGAAGTCCATAGCAAGGTCATATCTACCTAAGCTAACCTATACCTAAGGGTGGGTGGGACGGGAAAACCTCTCAGCTGGCCAGGAGTAAAGAGGGTGGTCCCTGGGCGTGCCTGGCCTTAAGTATGCCAAGGCCACGCCTCCCCCAGCCCGCCGATTGCCGGACGGGTGGAAGGCACGCCCAGGGATTCCCCCAACTCTCGCGGGGGCAGCAGGCCAGCCCCCGCGCTTGGGGGAGGGGCAAGACCGCAACCCCCTCTCTTCCCCCATGGGGTCAGAAATGGCTTTGCATGTCAATACCCCTCCCCCCCAGAAATAAAGACACAGGAGACGTTGATTAAGTTAATTGGGCATGAAAAGGCCACAACTTTATTGATTAGAGAATTGAAGGTATTGGCCTTAGGCATTGGCACCTATCCACTACCCGGCATGGTGACCGGGATGGGTGGAAGGCACGCCCAGGGATTCCCCCAACTCTCGCGGGGGCAGCAGGCCAGCCCCCGCGCTTGGGGGAGGGGCAAGACCGCAACCCCCTCTCTTCCCCCATGGGGTCAGAAATGGCTTTATGAATGCCAATTATTCAAATGTCAATTATATGATTTAATTAAATGTTTCCCCTTGCATGCTAAATTTGATGGCTTCATTCTTCTTCATGATTTCTGTGTTCCACTATGTTAATAACTTCCATTGCATTCCATGTACATATAGCAATCTGTTAGATAACAGCTACAGACTTGTGATTTCTATTTGTGTTGGTATATTAGGTAATTTATAAAGTTTCAATTGTCCAAAAGTCACTGCATCGCTTTGTCCTGTGATTTGGCTTCCAGTAAAAAAGCAGTGTTCACCATTTTTTTCCAGCCTAGGAGGAACGGTCTGAATCCAGACTGCAGATACTGAATCCAAAAGCATCTATTACTGCAGCTGGTAGACAAGAAGCCGGATCTGCCAATGTAATTACATTTGTAACATCACAAAATCATAGGCAAGGAATGAACCTACAAGGTCAGCAGGATGGCTAGATTTGAGCTGGTCCCATCCTTTCCCTACTTCCAAATTTGTTAGTACTGGGGCATCCTTCACTCTCCCACCTATGTAACACTGATGAGACATAGTTTGCCATCACATTAACTGAATGGTGGCAGCAATTCTGGATAGCACCCTTGCCTTATCAAGAAGTGGGAGCACTGGATTATAGCATCAATGGGATATCAGATGCACACAAGGCATGATGGAGAACAGCAAGAACATGGAATAGATGGATGCGTCAAGCTTGGTGCCTCAGTTACTGCTCACGCCCATGTGCCTGCTCTCACTTTAATATATTGCTCCCACTACACCGAACAACTTTTTACCCGAAGGCTTAAAAAAAGCCCCCTAACAATCCCAGCATATCCTGTGGGGGATCTTTGTGAGGGGGATCACCAAAAAGTTGGAGTCTCAAGCAGGTGTTCTTTAAATAAACAATAACGATTTATTTTTTAAAGCAAGGTAGTATAATATAAGTCGAGAAACTTAGGTTATTTCAGCAATAATAATATGCTAGTTCACTTCAATTCAGTTTCTAAGGTTTGGGCTTTATAGTTTGGTTCCTTTCTAAGGCGGGACTTTCCTTCATTTACCCACCCCTTTAACAAATGCAGCTCCTGAGGTAATTTCAGCAATAGTCTTAAGGGCTCACCCCCTTCCTTCACTGGGATTTGGATGTCTCCTTCTCCTGCTTCATCCTCAGTCTCCCAGAAAGATTTGGTCCTTTTACTCCTGCAGGACAATATACTCAGTCCTTCACGGTACACTCGGAGTGGATGTTTTATTCCAGAACCAACTCTTCCTCCTCCACACTCCTATCCTATCTCCCTACCTAACTCCCAACCTCCCTCCTCAACCACTTCAACTCAACCCCACTCTTAACCACAGTCTAACCCCATCTCCCGTGAAATCGGCTCCTTTTAAACTCTCCCTCCTGGAACCACAGCCAGTCAGAGGCAGCTGCTATTTATCCATTTGCTGGCAGGAGAAAAAAGTAAAAAGAAATACTTGTGGAACTAACATTTCTGTCACAATAGACACAACATTTTAGAAGGACTGGAAGAAACACTATGGACAGCATATCTGCTAAACATTGGAAGAACAAGGATGTAGTTTGAGTGTCTCATTTGCAGTTCTATGAATCAATGTGTCAATACAAATAGAAAATATTCATATTGCAGTTGTTGTATAAGGGATTATTATTTTGACTGGAATATAATAGAAATTAATAAGATTTTGGAATGCAGAAATAAAGGAAATCATCTAGCATGTGGGGAGGGGCACCTAAATTATATGATTCAGTATTTGACTGCTTAGTATTAGTATTACAATTTGATATTGTTTTAATGATGCTATTATTGGATGGTAATTGAAAATTAATAAAAATTATTATAACAGAAATAGACTTTAGAATTAACTTTAGAAACAACACATCTGTATTCTTAAAAATGGGCTTACTTGAGATATTCTCTGAGACCTCTCTTTCAAACTGGTTAGAAGTATAATTCAGAAATAAAAGGTTTGTCCTATTAGTAATATCCAATGTGTTTTCCTCCAGATATTGTTGCATATCTCTGCTCCTTTTCTTTCTTAAAACTATTTAAAAAAAACAAGGGAAATGGCTGTCTTAAACTTCTCCTTCTATTTCTCAGCTGCCTTGTGTGTTAGAGATAAAGAACTATTAACTATTTAACCCTTAACTATTTCACAATGTTTTTTTGTTTCTGGTACGCTTTTTTTATCTTCAAGATGAATTTGTAGATACCATGAAGTAATTGATAAGAGACTTTTTATTAACAATCATTTATACAGTACATGTAGAACGTTGATCAACTGAACTTAACCATTTCTAAATGAAAAGGCTGAGAGTTTTGCTATTAAGATTCCATTTGCTTTAAATATACAGTAAGACATGACAGGTTAGTATAGTGGTAAGTATCCCCGCCTGTCACGCGGGAGACCGGGGTTCGATTCCCTGACGGGGAGAGGCAGCAATGTTTAAGGGACGTGGGTGGCGCTGTGGGTTAAACCACAGACTCTAGGGCTTGCTGATCGGAAGGTCAGCGGTTCGAATCCCCTTCGACGGGGTGAGCTCCCATTGCTCGGTCCCAGCTCCTGCCACCCTAGCAGTTCGAAAGCACGTTAAAGTGCAAGTAGATAAATAGGTACCCCTCAGGCGGAAAGGTAAACACCATTTCCGTGCACTGCTCTGGTTTGCAAGAAGCGGCTTAGTCATGCTGGCCACATGACCCGGAAGCTGTACGCCGGCTCCCTCGGCCAGTAAAGCAAGATGAGCGCCTCAACCCCAGAGTCAGTCATGACTGGACCTAATGGTCAGGGGACCCTTTACCTTTAATACACGACAGGGGTGTATGGAGTGTTAGGGATGGGTAGTAACTCTAGCGGGGACCAAGTCGTGCTCCTTCTGGGGTAGTTTGTCTACCTCTGACCCCCACCCTGCCCTCAGTTCTCACCTGTGGATCCTAGAAATTGCCAGCATGCAACAGCAGCCACATCCCAAAAAACAGATACAACTGGCTGGCTCCCTAAACCAGGTGAGGGCAGCCAATGGGCCTCAAATCCTCAGTCTGTTAGGGAATTTCTCTGCATGCAAAGACAGGACATAGCAGATAAGAGCAAAAGTGGGCCCAATGCTTAAAAAGGTGGCTACTGCAGGAGCTGTAGAGGGAAATGAGGGGCAGATGGGTCTCGTAAACCTAGGAAGGGAGCCCACCTAGGAGATGGAAATTTTGAACCTAAACCTCCACTACTTTACAGCATTACTCATTTGTGAAGGCTTTGGGACTAGAACCTGAGGAAAAATCTGAACCCATTGCCTTTGGGACATCTTTGGCAGACAAAACAGTTAAGGAGCAAACTCTACAAAGATCCAAAGCAGGAACTCGGAAAGTGATACCTGCCACCAAGTTCATAAGACTCAACAGAACCACAAATTCCACTGCCATTTATACCTTTCTTTGTGTTATAATAATAATAATAATAATAATAATAATAATAATAATAATAATAAATTTTATTTATATCCCGCCCTCCCCAGCCGAAGCCGGGCTCAGGGCGGCCAACAACAATCAAATAATCAAACAATCAAATAATCACACATTCAAAATATTCATTATAAAAATTAATTAAAATCAAATTAATGGCAACCGATTAAGCAATATTCTGTGCAGGTTGCCAGAGGAGGGAGTCAGGCTGCGCCCTGACCAAAGGCCTGGTGGAACAACTCTGTCTTGCAGGCCCTGCGGAAAGATGTCAGGTCCCGCAGGGCCCTAGTCTCTTGTGACAGAGCGTTCCACCAGATTGGAGCCGCAGCCGAGAAGGCCCTGGCTCTAGTTGAGGCCAGCCTAACCTCTCTGAGGCCTGGGACCTTGAGGATGTTATTATTTGCAGACCGTAGGTTTCTCTGTGGGGCATACCAGGAGAGGCGGTCCCGTAGGTACAAGGGTCCTAGGCCGTATAGGGCTTTAAAGATTAAAGCCAGCACCTTAAACCTGATCCTGTACTCTACCGGGAGCCAGTGCAGCTGGTATAGTACTGGGTGAATGTGATCTCGCAGCGAAGACCCCATAAGGAGTCTCGCCGCGGCATTCTGCACCCGCTGGAGTTTCTGGATCAGTCTCAAGGGCAGCCCCACGTAGAGCGAGTTACAATAATCCAGTCTGGAGGTGACCGTCGCATGGATCACAGTGGCTAGGTCAGGGCGAGAGAGATAAGGGGCCAACTGCTTAGCTTGGCGGAGATGAAAAAATGCCGCCTTTGTTATAGCTGTAATCTGCGCCTCCATAGAGAGGGAGGTATCGAAGATTACACCCAAACTCTTAACGGACGGTGCTGGCACTAATTGCACCCCCGCAAGAGATGGGAGTTGCCCCCTCAATCCCATATCGTCCCGGCCCAGCCAGAGGACCTCTGTCTTCGAAGGATTTAACTTCAACCGGCTCCCACGTAACCATCCAGCCACAGCTTCCAGACATCTCGCCAGTGTGTCTGGGGCCGAGTCAGGATGGCCATCCATCAACAGATAGAGTTGGGTGTCATCAGCATACTGATGGCAGCCCAGCCCAAAACTCCGGACAAGCTGGGCGAGTGGGCGCATAAAGATGTTAAAAAGCATTGGGGAGAGAATCGCACCCTAAGGCACTCCGCACACCAAGGAGTGGCGCGATGACAATTCCCCCCCAAGCGCCACCCTCTGTCCCCGACCAGAGAGAAACGAGCGCAGCCATTGAAGGACTGTGCCCTGGATCCCCACGTCGGCAAGGCGGTGGTCCAGGAGTTCGTGATCGACCATGTCGAAGGCTGCTGACAGATCTAGAAGAATCAGCAGCCCCGACCCGCCTCGATCCAGCTGCCTGCGGAGATCATCTGTTAGGGCGACCAGAGCCGTCTCGGTCCCATGGCCAGCGCGGAAGCCGGACTGGAATGGATCCAGAGCAGATGTTTCACCCAGAAACCTACCAAGCTGTTCAGCAACCGCTCTCTCAATCACCTTACCCAGGAATGGAAGATTCGAGACCGGGCGGTAATTGGATAGATCTAAGGGATCTAATGATGTTTTCTTTAAGAGCGGACGCACCACTGCCTCCTTCAGTTCCCCTGGGAATATCCCGGTGCCAAGGGACAAATTGATGATATCCCCCAGGGGGGCCCGCACCTCGTCTGGACACGATCTAATCAGCCATGACGGGCACGGGTCAAGAGGACAGGTGGTGGGCTTTCCAGCTCGGAGGAGTCTGTCCACATCGGCTGGAGATATCCGGTCAAAGTGGTCCAATACTGGACCCGAGGACAGTCGAGGGGCCTCCAGTTCCTTTATTGTATCCAAATTGGCAGGGAGGTCATGGCGGAGCAACAGGACCTTCTCCGCAAAAAAGCTCGCAAATGCCTCACAGCTGTGTGTCAGATTATTATTTAAATTTGGCTGTCCTTCAAGGGACGTTAAAGACCGAATTATATGAAATAATTGCGCCGGGCAAGAGCTAGCGGATGCAATGGAGGCCGAGAAGTAGGACTTCTTAGCGGCCTTCACTGCCATCTCATAGGTTTTCATAAAAGCCCTATAAGATGTTCTTGAGGCTCCGTCACGGGTACCCCGCCATACTCGCTCTAGCCGTCTGAGGTCCCGCTTCATTTTCCGAAGCTCCTTGGTAAACCAGGGAGCCCGGTTTCTGCGAGGTCGCAGAGGGCGCTTAGGTGCGATCTCATTGATGGCTGCCAAGAGCTGGGTATTCCAGCCCTCAACAAGCTCAGTCAATGAGTCGCCAGGGGGAGCAAGGTCCCACAAGGCTTGATGGAATCTATCAGGGTCCATCAGCCTCTGCGGGCGAGCCCAAATCGGCTCACCACCTAAGCAGGGTGGGGGTGGAAAGTCAATCCTGGCTTTCAGAGCGTAGTGATCAGACCATGGCACCTTCATCAAAGGAGACATGATCACATCTATACCGGCGCCAAAGATCAAATCCAGCGTGTGGCCTGCTTGATGTGTGGGGCCCGAAACAAACTGGGAGAGCCCTAGTGTCGCCATGGAAGACACCAGGTCCAGAGCCTGTGAGGAGGGGGTGGCATCAGCATGGAAGTTGAAGTCTCCCAATACCAATAGGTTAGGGAACTCCAAGGCCCAGCCGGCCACCACCTCCAGCAGGCTTGACAGGGTGGCTGCTGGTGCGCTAGGTGGCCGGTACACCAGCCAGACAGCCAAGCTCTCCTCGGAGCCCCACACTAGGCCAACACATTCAATGCCGGGGATCGATGGCGATGGTAGAGCCCTGAAAGAACAATCTTCCCGGATTAATAATGCCACCCCTCCCCCCCGGCCCACAGTCCGTGACTGGTGGAGGACGGAGAAACCCGGGGGCGCCATCTCTCGTAAGGTAACAGTTACCCCTTCGCGCACACAGGTCTCCGTCACACAAGCCAGGTCGACCCCCTGCGAGGTAAAGAAATCTCTCTATTGTTCAGGTCAGGCCTCACCACAATAATGTAGCATTTAGGGGGAAAAATGCAAGTCAGTAACCCAGCACCAGAAGCAAAGATGGAGAAGATCTCCACAGCCACCATGTATTTTCCTCTGGTGCTCAGATAAGTTGGAATGAAGGAGAGCCAAACACTGCAGAAGACCAGCATGCTGAAGGTGATGAACTTGGCTTCATTGAAGCTGTCAGGCAACTTCCTGGCTAGGAAGGCCACCGTGAAGCTGATAGTGGCCAGGAAGCCCATGTAGCCCAAAACACAATAGAACATAGAGACTGACCCTTCATTACATAGAAATATGATTTCTTCCGTCATTGAGTGCATGTCCACATCTGGGAATGGGGGAGAGGTTGCCAGCCAGAGGACACAGATCCCTACTTGAACAATGGAGCAGGAAAAGACAATGGAATAAGCCAGTTCTTTGCCTACCCATTTCCTCATAGTGGATCCTGGTTTGGTAGCCATGAATGCCAAAACCACCAATATGGTTTTGGCTAAGATGCTGGAGAGGGCCACAGAGAAGACAATGCCAAAAGCAGTTTGTCGGAGAAGGCAAGTCACCATATTAGGTCTTCCGATAAACAGCAAAGAAGAGAGGAAACACAAGAGGAGGGAGATAAGGAGACCATAGGTGAGGCTTCGATTGTTGGCTTTGACTATGGCTGTATTGCGATGCTTAATGAAGATGCTGAGCACCAGAATTGTGATTAGAGCGAATAAAAGTGCAGAGGAAGATGAAAAAATGGCCAAGGTTTCATCAAAGGCTAGGAAGTTTGGAATCTTAGGAATGCATAGATCCTGGCCGCTGGTTGGATACTGATCTGCTGGGCAACTGACACATGTATCCATGTCTGAAAATACATAAACAGTGTGTGACCATTTGAAGCAACCAAAAGTATTCTTAAGAATTCCTTCATCACTAGTCCATTTAGTATAGTCTTTTCTACATCAGAATGTATACGAGCTTCAAGTCCAAATGCTTTTGTACTAGGTGTATCAAAAATAAAAGTTGTGTATCAATTCTGGAATTTTCTACATGGGTAACGTCTCTTTTTTCTTTATTGTCTCCCTGCTTTTTCTTAGAGCCACATAAACAGTACAGCAAAATGAGAAATGCATTACAGCTGAAATCTTTGGATCTCAGAAAAGTGAGTTTGATAAGAGTTTCACCCTATTGTCAAACAACCTCATTCTTAGAGGAGAAAACACCACTTCTATTACACCCTAATTTTTTTGATGCTGTAGGTAAAATATATTAGCTTCCACCTAAAAAGAAATCTTCAAGATGTTTTAAAGATTAAAATATAAACAGTGAGAACAACACATCTGTTAATTTAAGCCTTTTCTCCTGCAGCAGTTTAATGTCAACAAAATTGCCAGGAGCCCAGAGGTTCTGCATTATCTTAAGATGTCATCTCTAACCTTTCTCATTTGAAATCATTCCTTCTGGACATGCATCACAATCATAGCAGCAAAACTTCTTTCCCTCCTTCTTTTTCTTCCCGTAACCAGGATGGCAGTTGGCATTACATACAGAAAGCGGTGGCACCTATCCAAATGGATAGGAAAAGTTTAATATTATGATATTGTTTTGAGGAATTTATCAAATATCCACTATCAGGAGATTTAACAGTAAATAGGAGGACTAATAGCGTGAAATGATTCGTAGGTACACAAGTGGCACATACAGTGGGGTAAAAAGCTGCTGTTCTAAGCACCAGACAAACTTAAGAAGATGTCAGTATTCCCTTACCTTAGTGAAGCGTCTGTGCCATTTGATTCTGTCTTCATTAATGGTGAGCACTTTACCTGGAGGGGCCTGAGGATCCAAACTTCCCACTTTGACCCTGACATAGGAATTATTTGGGAAAGTGACCAAGTTGGTAATATCAAAGCCAGCTGCTAACTCTCCATATTCATTTAATGTAATTTCATCCCCAGCACTGTTGTTGAATGAGATTCTCTGCAGGAATGAGTGGAGCTAAGTGGAAAGAGAATCAAAGTTGAACACTTCAGTTCACAACGAAGAGCATCCATATTTTAGTTGCACATACAGGAGGAGTAGGAAATCATGAATCAGTGTCAATTCAACATTCAACAGACTTGCATCAAGATGGAGAGACCATAGTCCTGCTTGTCTGAGACCAGCCTTTGTCTGTATCCAAGAAAGGGATGGAATTTGAGAAGTCATGTAAGAGAAGAGATGGGAGCTTATGTTCTCAAAAGATAGGAATGCAACATGAGAACATCGGACTCGACCTTTCCATAGTTTATAGAGTGGAATTGAGCATGGTTGGATGTTGGATGCAGAGGAGTGGTAGGAAGCAGCAGCTGGAGAACCCGAAAGGGACGCCGCAAGGGGGCTCAGAGCCAGGGGATTGGTGGTGAGATGACAAGGAGTGGTCAGTGGGAGAAGAGGGAGCAGACTGGGAGGAAGAGGTGTCAGAAGCAGAAAAGGCAACAGGGTTAAGGGAGCAGGAAGAGGCTGTGGCAGACGGAAATCCAGACTCAAAGGCAGAAGAGGAGAAGGGAGAAATTCAGGGTCTAGAGACAGTGATCAAACAGTTGCTAGCCTCTTCTGGGGACCTACCAGTGAGGCCAGAAACCCCTGGTGATTGGCAGACAGGGAAAGATGAGGAGCTGGGGACAGGGCCTTCCAAGATGTGCCCAGGTAGTGGCAGCTCCCTGATGGGCTGCTCTTCTGTTTTCTCTTGGATATGAGGATCCCTGCAATAGCCAGTGCCTGGGGTTGGGGTCCTGGTTGTATTTGCCCAGAATTATGCGCCTGGGCCCCCCAATCTTACACCACTGGGTAACTGGACAGGTAAGAGAGACAGAGAGAAGTGGGGAGGGATATTTGGAGAAAATGGAGGGGTTTGCAGTGTGAAGGAGGTAGTTGTTTGTAGTCTGTTGCATCTGAAAGTCGGTGTCATCTAAAGTCTGTTTAGTATCATTATAGGAAATATTCTAATTCCCATCTTTCATACAATAAATTTACTTAAGGTTCATTTTTAATTTCTTAAGTTTTATTCTTTTATTTCTTTACTGATGATTAAATGCCAACTATCATAATGTACCAATGCAGTGAATGCTTTGTAACAGAGAACAATACCTGCCAAGGTTCTACATATTGAGGAGAGAGTCTTCCCCTAGCACCTCTCCATTTGCAGATGACTGCAGCCAAGTGCATGCTATTTAAGGCATGTGCCAAAGCATAGACAGCATTATAAACACTGTAGCTGTGGCCAGTCATGCTCATTTCAAAAAATGGTGCAGGAAGGCTCTCCAGCATCTCCTCTCCAGTACACACAGTTTTTGAGAGAGTGGAATTTGAAAGTGAACAACTGAATGCATCTTCCCAGAAATCTTGGAAAAAACCATCTGTCTCTGTCCAATGAGGGTATACACTCTGAAGAAAGTCTTGAAAGTTGTGAATCTCCTTGGAGTGAATTGCAAAGGATATAGCACCATGGAGCATTTGTATTTTAACATTAATTTTTTTTTGAAGGCTATATAATATGAAATCAATTTGAGTAGTTGTAATCCATACTTTTCCTACATGTGACTTCTTTTGAGGAAATAGTAGGTGATATAACTCCATTGTGCTTAAAGCAGTTGACAACCATATACTAAATCTACTTCCTCCATGTAGAAGAATTGCATTAGCTTTGCTTGTTGTGATAGTTGGTAACAAAATCCTTGAGTCCTCCAGCATTTCTAGTAAGTTACTGTTATAATGTATATTGGGTTTAACTCTTTCTGTAAATGCTGAACAGATTCCATTCTTGAAAAGCATTGGCTCAATTGTCTGTAAGAAACGTTCCCCAGCTTCATTAGCTGGAGTGATGAGCCCAACCCATTTCCATCTGAAATGCAGAAGTAACTGGATAATTCCCTGATACTGAAGGTCTTCATTGGGGACCATGCGGTAAAAGGAAGGGAACTTGGTTCCATCATTTATGGCTGGTTCAAATGAACCATATGAAATCTGGAAAAAGCAAAAGCCAAATGTTTCCAAGTGGAAACAAGAACTCCTGATACTCCAATTTATTCAAATATAAACACGTACACGCACGCACACTAAAAATATTGAATATATACTGAATCTGTATGCCAAGTTTACCAAGTTTAGGGAGACCACCAACCCCAGCTTATATAGGAAAACACAGATAACCTTGCTCCATGTTTTCTCTTGATATTTATTATTATTATGGCATCATCACAGCTTCATTCTTGTACATATTGATTGTATCCAAGGATAGGGGAGCATTTGGAGGAGGAGCCTCCGGTGAGCTGCGATAGAGGATTGCTGAATCCCATCACTGCCGTACATTTTGGAATCAGAGTCTGAGACGGAAGTAATCAGCCACCCTACACTCCTCAGGCTGGGGAGTGGCAGCTCATCCGCAGATCGCCAACACCTGGCCCCAAATTCAGAAGGAGGGGCTGGGGGCAGCTGGGTGGAAAGCCTGGATCGTTTCTTGGCAACTCTCCAAAGTCGCCTCCAATTAGCAGCAAGCTTCCAGTTCTTAAAATGAAAAACTGGATTTAAGTATTGGACATGATCTGAGCGAAGGGGAAGAAACTACTCTTCTAATTAATTCATCCACTGAGGTGCTAAAAAGGATTCGAAAGGAAAAAGGATAAACATCTATGTTGACTTGGTATGTTGGAACTGAAGGGGGGGGGGTTGAGCCTCCTTTGTTATTATATTTCGTTTTCCTATGTTATGTGGCAAAATCCTCCTCTGAAAGAACCAGCTGCCTGATTATTTATAGCAAGCGAGACTGGAGAGGTGGTTTATTTGGTGATATAATTGTCTAATTCTAATAGTCATTAACTGTGTGGAAATAACAATTATTCAAAGGTGGAAAACCAAGTTCAAAGTATTCGGCTGCAGATATATTTGGAAGAGGATAAAGAGTTTCCCAACTTTGATTTGGAGAATGACTGGAGAGACGCCAAAAACACTTAGGAGGTTTGCCTAGAATTAGAATCGGAATGACGCAGCTTCAACGAGCGGCCATGTCTGAAAGTAGATCAATTTGTCAAATTAAATGCAGAGCCTTTAAATTCTTACTTAATATTTGCATTCCCAGTTTTATATGGCAAAACCTTCCCTGGACAGGTTAACCATTTGAAGGACAGCTGGTCTTAAAGCATTGGGCAGATGCCTTGCTTTGATTTTATCTGGACTGACTTGGCTGCTGCCCAAGTTGAGAAGATTTTTGGACTGGCTTGGTGGAAACATCATTTTGTGAAGAGACATTGTGAACATACAGAGGGAACTCGGGATGTAAATTCCACAAAGAATATATTGTTTTGTTCTATCTCGCTTGTTCAGAGGCTGTGAAATGTAATAAGTATTAACATCGGAATGATTTATGGGAACTATCGTGAAAATTATGAAAGCAGCAGAAGAATGAAATGATCAGAACCACCCCAGCCTGAGAACATGGGAAGATACCGCCAATTTTTTTTTATAATTTGGCCTAATATTTGGACTGTTTGATGGTTGAATAATATGTATAATTTGGAATGTTTAATATGATTTTATTGGATTGTTAAAGTGGAAAATTTAATAAATATTATTTTTTAAAAATAGAAGAATAGGGGAGCATTTATCATGGCTCATGTTAATATACTAAGTGGATGATGAACCAAAACTCCAAGGTGTAAGTGGAGTGATAGAAATTGTTGTTCATGTACTTTTGATCTGTAACCTTTGTAATGACTGTAGGGAGCGGTTGATTCTCTATTTACTAAGAACTCTCTCAGGAAGATTTCCTGGGAAATCCTGAAGATCTCCATTAGATTGTATATAGTATTCATCTCTGAGCACAAAACCAAATCATATAAAATATCAGTAAAATACAAAATACTGTACCAGCACTATTTAAAACAACTAAAATGAAATACAACAATGCAGGAGAATAGCACAATGCTGACACCACTATATAAGGCTCTGAATTGAGAGATGACAAATGCCAGAACAAAGCAAGAAAACACTTTTTCAATTAGCCTCTGAAAATGAACAATGTTGATTAACATCATACTTTGGGAAAAGACTATCTTGATTTTTAAGGGGAAGAATATTTTTAGTTAATTTGTTCTCAGTTATTTTTGCCTATGAAGCCAATGTCAATTTCATATATTCAGTAGCTCACAGGCAGCCAGGGCAGTGCGTTCAGGATTGACGTATATGAACCAGTCTAGGTGCCTCCTTTACAAACCTGGCAGCTTTACAGAAATCTTCTATTACATCTATTAAACACAAATTGCCCTTCTTACACACATTGTTGGATATGCATATTATACCCCTTTTACTTTGTCTATTTCCCCACTCCATATTTATGAATCAGTAGATTCCTAATGCAAGGACAGCATGAAATCTCTGTTTTTCAAGATCCATATTCTACCTGTGGAATCTTGAAAGGACCTAAGACGTTTGCCATGCACCAGGAGGTATCAGAGCTGAGTCCCCCAATGACCCCTATGACATTTTTCTGGATGCCACACCTGTAGTTGGGAACAAAGTGATGCGATTTAAAGAGCAGGTCCAGAGTGTTTCGGTAGGTCATCTTTGAATCATAATAGCTATCATAGATGTGGAAGCCTAGAGAGACATTGGGCAACATCCTTGGATTCTCATTGATCTCATCAACAGCAAAGACCAAAGCCAGGATTTGCTGGTAGAACTTTGTCAACACCCTGCAAATGAAGTGAGATTTTGTTTAATGGGAAAATTAAACAGTGCACAGAATCTAGATAGGAGAGATTCACCTGCCTCCCTATAAGGAGAGGATGAAGCCAGCAAAGTTTATTTACTTATTTGGGCAATCTAAGAATACTGTGTAATTTTAAAAGCTGTTGCATATTTCTTCATCTCTTCAGCAACCCGTGTTAGTTTTTGCCACCTTGAAAATTTAGGTATCATCAAAAACTTCAGTACCATACTACTTTGCTATATACTTTTCCTATTTTTTCATGCCATCTCTTTTCTCTTTCTCCTACTCTCTTTTCTATCTCTCTTTACACAATTAGACTCAAAAAAGCTTATTGTTCATCGACAATATGCACATAGCCTTTATGTACAGATTTCTAATAAAATCTCTCCACACATTTAAAAAATAAAGTACTATAGCAATCAATCAAAGTTATTTTCTGTCAGATATAGCATATAAGGAATAATTAAAATAATATTAATTAACAGTTACTTACATTGGGGCATCAATGAAGTCCTGGGAAGGGTGTTTCTTGAAGGATAATTTGGGGTGTATGTAACAGATATGAGATGCCATTGCACCAATGACCAGGTCACCTGCCTCATGCCACTCGTGTGGAACATGAACAGGATTATTAGTTGCGCATTGAGCGCTTTGTCCTTGGGACACTATATTGGGGAGCAGCAGAAGCAGCAGGAGCAACATCCTGATGGCAAATTCCCTTGTCTGCATGGACTCCCCTGCTTCTCTCGACAGTATTATTCCTCTCCTCCACCTGATCTGAACAAGACAAATTGGGTGGCAGCTGACTCTGTCAATTTGGCACTGTAAGGGACATGTATCCACCTTATTGTTAGCTTGAAGATTGTCACAACAGAATGCCTTGGATGCCAAATAAGATGCAGTGGTTTGATATGAAAGAGGGAAACTGATAACTGATAAGTAACAGAGCCCAGCCTAGTTGTCTATGGAGCACTGAGGAGCTTATAATCATTTCAGGCTTGCTTGTTGATTCCTTTTTTCCGCTCCGGCCTTTGGAAGTTCAGTCAGGTGGATTGATTATTGTAATTTTAGTAATGATAGGGGAGAGAACCAGTTGTGCAGGGTTTTTGGATTCTATGGCGCATCAGCAGTAGGAGAACTGCCAAAATATTACTATTATTATTTTTAAATATATATTTTTATTGATTTACCAACATTGTTCTAATAGCGACTTCAATATAACAATACCAATTTTATCTAATTAATGCAATTATGAATGCCAATTATTCAAATGTCAATTATATGATTTAATTAAATGTTTCCCCTTGCATGCTAAATTTGATGGCTTCATTCTTCTTCATGATTTCTGTGTTCCACTATGTTAATAACTTCCATTGCATTCCATGTACATATAGCAATCTGTTAGATAACAGCTACAGACTTGTGATTTCTATTTGTGTTGGTATATTAGGTAATTTATAAAGTTTCAATTGAGGAACTCTAAGTGCAATCCTTATTTCTTCCTGCGTGTGACAATTTCTCCCCCATGATGTTTTCCCGTTCATATATGGCCCCATCCTTACCCTACTTCCAAATTTGTTAGTACTGGGGCATCCTTCACTCTCCCACCTATGTAACACTGATCAGACATGCTTTGCCATCACATTAACTGAATGGTGGCAGCAATTCTGGATAGCACCCTTGCCTTATCAAGAAGTGGGAGCACTGGATTATAGCATCAATGGGATATCAGATGCACACAAGGCATGATGGAGAACAGCAAGAACTTGGAAAAGATGGATGCGCCATGCTTGACGCCTCAGTTACTGCTCACGCCCATGTGCCTGCTCTCACTTTAATATATTGCTCCCACTACGCCAAACAACTTTTTACCCGAAGGCTTAAAAAAAGCCCCCTAACAATCCCAGCATATCCTGTGAGGGATCTTTGTGAGGGGGTAACCAAAAAGTTGGAGTCTCATGCAGGTGTTCTTTAAATAAACAATAATGATTTATTTTTTAAAGCAAGGTAGTATAATATAAGTCGAGAAACTTAGGTTATTTCAGCAATAATAATATGCTAGTTCACTTCAATTCAGTTTCTAAGGTTTGGGCTTTATAGTTTGGTTCCTTTCTAAGGCGGGACTTTCCTTCATTTACCCACCCCTTTAACAAATGCAGCTCCTGAGGTAATTTCAGCAATAGTCTTAAGGGCTCACCCCCTTCCTTCACTGGGATTTGGATGTCTCCTTCTCCTGCTTCATCCTCAGTCTCCCAGAAAGATTTGGTCCTTTTACTCCTGCAGGACAATACACTCAGTCCTTCACGGTACACTCGGAGTGGATGTTTTATTCCAGAACCAACTCTTCCTCCTCCACACTCCTATCCTATCTCCCTACCTAACTCCCAACCTCCCTCCTCAACCACTTCAACTCAACCCCACTCTTAACCACAGTCTAACCCCATCTCCCGTGAAATCGGCTCCTTTTAAACTCTCCCTCCTGGAACCACAGCCAGTCAGAGGCAGCTGCTATTTATCCAAATGCTAGCAGGAGAAAAAAGTAAAAAGAAATACTTGTGGAACTAACATTTCTGTCACAATAGACACAACATTTTAGAAGGACTGGAAGAAACACTATGGACAGCATATCTGCTAAACATTGGAAGAACAAGGATGTAGTTTGAGTGCCTCATTTGCAGTTCTATGAATCAATGTGTCAATACAAATAGAAAATATTAATATTGCAGTTGTTGTATAAGGGATTATTATTTTGACTGGAATATAATAGAAATTAATAAGATTTTGGAATGCAGAAATAAAGGAAATCATCTAGCATGTGGGGAGGGGCACCTAAATTATATGATTCAGTATTTGAGTGCTTAGTATTAGTATTACAATTTGATATTGTTTTAATGATGCTATTATTGGATGGTAATTGAAAATTAATAAAAATTATTATAACAGAAATAGACTTTAGAATCAACTTTAGAAACAACACATCTGTATTCTTAAAAATGAGCTTACTTGAGATATTCTCTGAGACCTCTCTTTCAAACTGGTTAGAAGTATAATTCAGAAATAAAAGGTTTGTCCTATTAGTGTTAGTAATATCCAATGTGTTTTCCTCCAGATATTGTTTCATATCTCTGCTCCTTTTCTTTGTTAAAACTATTTAAAAAAACAAGGGAAATGGCTGTCTTAAACTTCTCCTTCTTCTATTCCTCAGCTGCCTTGTGTGTTAGAGATAAAGAATGTAGAGCCCTTAACTATTTCACAATGTTTTTTGTTTCTGGTATGCTTTTTTTATCTTCAAGATGAATTTGTAGATACCATGAAGTAATTGATAAGAGACTTTTTATTAACAATCATTTATACAGTACATGTAGAACGTTGATCAACTGAACTTAACCATTTCTAAATGAAAAGGCTGAGAGTTTTGCTATTAAGATTCCATTTGCTATAAATATACAGTAAAACATGACAGGTTAGTATAGTGGTAAGTATCCCCGCCTGTCACGCGGGAGACTGGGGTTCGATTCCCCGATGTGGAGAGGCACCAATGTTTAAGGGACGTGGGTGGCGCTGTGGGTTAAACCACAGAGTCTAGGGCTTGCTGATCGGAAGGTCAGCGGTTTGAATCCCCACGATGGGGTGAGCTCCCATGGCTCGGTCCCAGCTGCTGCCACCCTAGCAGTTCGAAAGCACGTCAAAGTGCAAGTAGATAAATAGGTACCGCTCCGGCGGAAAGGTAAACGGCGTTTCCGTGCACTGCTCTGGCTTGCCAGAAGCGGCTTAGTCATGCTGGCCACATGACCCGGAAGCTGTACGCTGGCTCCCTCGGCCAGTAAAGCAAGATGAGTGCCGCAACCCCAGAGTCGGTTATGACTGGACCTAATGGTCAGGGGTCCCTTTAGCTTTAATACACAACAAGGGTGTATGGAGTGTTAGGGAGGGGTAGTAACTCTAGCAGGGACCAAGTCGTGCTCCTTCTGGGGTAGTTTGTCTACCTCTGATCCCCACCCTGCCCTCAGTTCTCACCTGTGGCTCCTAGAAATTGTCAGCTTGCAACAGCAGCCACATCCCATGAATCAGATACAACTGGCTGGCTCCCTAAACCAGGTGACGGCAGCCAATGGGCCTCAAATCCTCAGTCTGTTAGGGAATTTCTCTGCATGCAAAGACAGGACATAGCAGATAAGAGAAAAAGTGGGCCCAATGCTTAAAAAGGTGGCTACTGCAGGAGCTGTAGAGGGAAATGAGGGGCAGATGGGTCTCGTAAACCTAGGAAGGGAGCCCACCTAGGAGATGGAAATTTTGAACCTAAACCTCCACTGCTTTACAGCATTACTGATTTGTGAAAAAGGCTTTGGGAGTAGAACCTGAGGAAAAATCTGTACCTATGGCCTTTGGGACCTCTTTGGCAGACAAAACAGTTAAGAGGCAAACTCTACAAAGATCCAGAGCAGGAACTCGGAAAGTGATACCTGCTACCAAGTTCATAAGACTCAACAGAACCACAAATTCCACTGTCATTTATACCTTTCTCTGTGTTAGCTGCTCTTTGTTGTTCAGGTCAGGCCTCACCACAATTATGTAGCATTTAGGGGAAAAAATGCAACCCAGCAACCCAGCACCAGAAGCAAAGATGGAGAAGATCTCCACAGCCACCATGTATTTTCCTCTGGTGCTCAGGTAGGTTGGAATGAAGGAGAGCCAAACACTGCAGAAGACCAGCATGCTGAAGGTGATGAACTTGGCTTCGTTGAAAGTGTCAGGCAACTTTCTGGCTAGGAAGGCCACCGTGAAGCTGATAGTGGCCAGGAAGCCCATGTAGCCCAAGACACAATAGAACATGGAGACTGACCCTTCATTACATAGAAATATGATTTCTTCCGTCATTGAGTGCATGTCCACATCTGGGAATGGGGGAGAGGTTGCCAGCCAGAGGACACAGATCCCTACTTGGACAATGGAGCAGGAAAAGACAATGGAATAAGCCAGTTCTTTGCCTACCCATTTCCTCATATTGGATCCTGGTTTGGTAGCCATGAATGCCAAAACCACCAATATGGTTTTGGCTAAGATGCTGGAGAGGGCCACAGAGAAGACAATGCCAAAAGCAGTTTGTCGGAGAAGGCAAGTCGCCATATTAGGTTTTCCGAGAAACAACAAAGAAGAGAGGAAACACAAGAGGAGGGCAATAAGGAGACCATAGGTGAGGCTTCGGTTGTTGGCTTTGACTATGGCTGTATTGCGATGCTTAATGAAGATGCTGAGCACCAGAATTGTGATTAGAGTGAATAAAAGTGCAGAGGAAGATGAAAAAATGGCCAAGGTTTCATCAAAGGCTAGGAAGTTTGGAATCCTAGGAATGCATACATCCTGGCCGCTGGTTGGATACTGATCTGCTGGGCAACTGACACATGTATCCATGTCTGAAAATACACAAACAGTGGGTGACAATTTGAAGCAACGAAAAGTATTCTTAAGAATTCTCTCATCACTAGTCCATTTAGCATAGTCTTTTCTACGTCAGAATGTATACGAGCTTCAAGTCCAAATGCTTTTGTACTCGGTGTATCAAAAATAAGAGTTGTGTATCAATTCTGGAATTTTCTACATGGGTAACGTCTTTTTTTTCTTTATTGTCTCCCTGCTTTTTCTTAGAGCCACATAAACAGTACAACAAAATGAGAAATGCATTACAGCTGAAATCTTTGGATCTCAGAAAAGTGAGTTTGATAAGAGTTTCACCCTACTGTCAAAAAACCTAATTCTTAGAGAAGAAAACATCTGTTAATTTAAGCCTTTTCTCCTGCAGCAGTTTAATGTCAACAAAATTGCCAGGAGCCCAGAGGTTCTGCAGTATCTTACGATGTCATCTCTAACCTTTCTCATTTGAAATCATTCCTTCTGGACATGGATCACAATCATAGCAGCAAAACTTCTTCCCTTCCTTCTTTTTCTTCCCGTAACCAGGATGGCAGTTGGCATTACATACAGAAAGCGGTGGCACCTATCCAAATAGATAGGAAGAGTTTAATATTATGATATTGTTTGGGGGAATTTATCAAATATCCACTATCAGGTGATTTAATAGTAAATAGGAGGACTAATAGCGTGAAATGATCCGTAGGTACACAAGTGGCACATACAGTGGGGTAAAAAGCTGCTGTTCTAAGCATCATACAAACTTAATAAGATGTCAGTATTCATGCCTGGACCATCCAACCTTACAGCTGTGTTAGAATTCGGTGTGATTTGACCCCTGGCTTGGCCTTTTGATGGAGTCACCACCTAACGGCATTTGCTTCAAGGAGTTCACATGGTGTTCCTTTGTGTGGCACAAGGAATTAAAGGTAAGTCATTATAGCGGTTCTTTTCCTACCTGCAGGGTCATTACAATAAACTAGGACTAGGAAATCATTCCATGACTTTTGGGTTGTGGTTTCCTGTTAGGCCACATCCTGTCTCAGAGAGAAATGCTTTGGGTTCCTGTGGGAGTCATAAAGCCATGGCAGAGGTTTGTAAATGCTGCAGGGTACCTCTGGACCTCGTGACCAGCACTCTGAGCTTTACAATGTATTGGAATGTAATGACCCTATATGGCGATGGGGTGCAATAAAAGCTTGGCCTGATGTAGGTAACATGAGATTGGCAAACGGCCATGCGGCTGAACAGAACAAAGGAGAATAAATCGGAGAAGGGCAGACAGAGGGGCTGCAATCTCTTACTATGGAAATATAGCTAGCTTTCTGTGTCTTTATTTTATACTAAACAAGTGCCACTTGTAACGGCTGGCTCCAACAGGTTCCTATGCCTGACCTGTTCTGGGAGGAGTTGCATTCCGTTTGAAGCAAGAGGTCTGGTAGCACTCCTCTATTCTCACTCATCACTAGTCTGAAGTGGTTTCAGGTGCTATTGACTTTCAAAATGAATAATGTATGAAGTGCTTTTGTTATATCCCATTTTGTGGATAACCGCAAATTCTGGGTTTTCAGGGACTGTGCCATTATTTCCATACCTTAGTGAAGCGTCTGTTCCATTTGATTCTGTCTTCATTAATGGTGAACTCTTTGCCTGGAGGGGCCTGAGGATCCAACCTTCCCACTTTGATTCTGACATAGGAATTATTTGGGAAAGTGACCAAGTTGGTAATATCAAAGCCAGCTGCTAACTCTCCATATTCATTTAATGTAATTTCATCTCCAGCACTGTTGTTGAATGAGATTCTCTTCAAGAATGAGTGGAGCTAAGTGGAAAGAGAATCAAAGTTGAACACTTCAGTTCACAACAAAGAGCAAACATATTTTAGTTGCACATACAGGAGGAGTAGGAAATCATGAATCAGTGCCAATTCAACATTCAACAGACTTGCATCAAAATGGAGAGACCATAGTCCTGCTTGCTTGAGACCAGCCTTTGTCTGTATCCAAGAAAGGGATGGAATTTGAGAAGTCATGTAAGAGAAGAGATGGGAGCTTATGTCCTCAAACGATAGGAATGCAACATGAGAACATCGGACTCGACCTTTCCATAGTTTATAGAGTGGATTTGACCATGGTTGGATGTTGGATGCAGAGGAGTGGAAGGAAGAAGCAGCTGGAGAACCCCCAAGGGACACCCCAAGGAAAGGAGGCTCAGAGCCAGGGGATTGGTGGTGGGATGACAAGGAGTGGTCAGTGGGAGAAGAGGGAGCCGATAGGGAGGAAGAGCTTTCAGAAACAGAAGAGGCAACAGGGTTAAGGGAGCAGGAAGAGGATGCGCCAGACTGAAATCCAGACTCAAAGGCAGAAGAGGAGAAGGGAGAAATGCAGGGTCTAGAGACAGTGATCAAACAGTTGCTAGCCTCTTCTGGGGACCTACCAGTGAGGCCAGAAACCCCTGGTGATTGGCAGACAGGGAAAGGTGAGGAGCTGGGGACAGGGCCTTCCAAGATGTGCCCAGGTAGTGGCAGCTCCCTGGTGGGCTGCTCTTCTGTTTTCTCTTGGATATGAGGATCCCTTAAATAGCCAGTGCCTGGTGTTGGGGTGCTGGTTGTTCTCCCTTAGAATTATGCGCCTGGGCCCCCCAACCTCACACCCCTGGGTAACTGGAGAGGTAAGACAGACAGAGAGAAGTGGGGAGGGATATTTGGAGAAAATGGAGGGGTTTGCACCATGAAGGAGGTAGTTGTTTGTAGTCTGTTGCTTCTGAAAGTCTGTGTCATCTAAAGTCTGTTTAGTATCATTATAGCAAATATTCTAATTCCCATCTTTCATACAATAAATTTACTTAAGGTTCATTTCTAATTTCTTAAGTTTTATTCTTTTATTTCTTTACTGATGATTAAATGCCAACTATCATAATGTACCAATGCAGTGAATGCTTTGTAACAGAGAACAATACCTGCCAAGGATCTGCATACTGAGGAGAGAGTTTTCCCTTAGCACCTCTTCTGTTGCGGATGGCTCCAGCCAAGTGCATGCTATTTAAGGCATGTGCCAAAGCATAGACAGCATTATAAACACTGTAGCTGTGGCCAGTCATGCTCATTTCAAAAAATGGTGCAGGAAGGCTCTCCAGCATCTCCTCTCCAGTACACAGTTTTTGAGAGAGTGGAATTTGAAAGTGAACAACTGAATGCATCTTCCCAGAAATCTTGGAAAAAACCATCTCTCTCTGTCCAATGAGGGTATACACTCTGAAGAAAGTCTTGAAAGTTGTGAATCTCCTTGGAATGAATTGCAAAGGATATTGCACCATGGAGCATTCGTAAATTAACATTAATTTTTTTTTTGAAGGCTATATAATATGAAATCAATTTGGGTAGTTGTAATCCATACTTTTCCTACATGTGACTTCTTTTGAGGAAATAGTAGCTGAGTTAACTCCATTATGATTAAAGCACTTGACAACCATATACTAGATCTACTTTCTCCATGTAGAAGAATTGCATTGGCTCTGCTGGTTGTGAAAGTTGGTAACAAAATCCTTGAGTCCTCCAGCATTTCTAGTAAGTTACTGTTATAATGTATATTGGGTTTAACGCTTTCTGTGAATGCTGAACAGATTCCATTCTTGAAAAGCATTGGCTCAATTGTCTGTAAGAAACGTTCCCCAGCTTCATTAGCTGGAGTGATGAGCCCAACCCATTTCCATCTGAAATGCAGAAGTAACTGGATAATTCCCTGATACTGAAGGTCTTCATTGGGGACCATGCGGTAAAAGGAAGGGAACTTGGTTCCATCATTTATGGCTGGTTCAAATGAACCATATGAAATCTGGAAAAAGCAAAAGCCAAACGTTTCCAAGTGGAAACAAGAACTCCTGGTACTCCAATTTATTCAAATATAAACACGTGCACGCACGCACACTAAAAATATTGAATATATATTGAATCTGTATGACAAGTTTACCAAGTTTAGGGAGAGCACCAACCCCAGCTTATATAGGAAAACACAGATAACCTTGCTCAATGTTTTCTGTTGATATTTATTATGATTATGGCATCATCACAGCTTCATTCTTGTACATATTGATTCTATCAGAAGGAGGGGCTGGGGGCAGCTGGGTGGAAAGCCTGGATCGTTTCTTGGCAGCTCTCCAAAGTCGCCTCCAATTAGCAGCAAGCTTCCAGTTCTTAAGATGAAAAACTGGATTTAGGTTTTGGACATGATCTGAGCGAAGGGGAAGAAACTACTCTTCTAATTAATTCAGCCACTGAGGTGCTAAAAAGGATTCGAACAGAAAAAAGGATAAACATCTATGTAGACTTGGTATGTTGGAACTGAAGGGGGGGGGTTGAGCCTCCTTTGTTATTATATTTCGTTTTCCTATGTTATATGGCAAAATCCTCCTCTGAAAGAACCAGCTGCCTGATTATTTATAGCAAGCGAGACAGGAGAGCTGGTTTATTTGGCGATATAATATGATTCTAATAGTCATTAACTGTGTGGAAATAACAATTATTCAAAGGTGGAAAACCAAGTTCCAGGTATTTGGCTGCAGATATATTTGGAAGAGGATAAAGAGTTTCCCAACTTTGATTAGGAGAATGACTGGAGAGATGCAAAAAAAACCTTGGGAATTAGAATCGGAATGACGCAGCTCCAACTAAACGAGCGGCCATGACCGAAAGTAGATCAGCTTGTCAAATTAAATGCAGAGCCTTTTAATATCTTACTTAATATTTGCATCCCCAGTTTTATATGGCAAAACCTTCCCTGGACAGGTTAACCATTTGAAGGACAGCTGGTCTTAAAGCATTGGGCAGATGCCTTGCTTTGATTTTATCTGGACTGACTTGGCTGCTGCCCAAGTTGAGAAGATTTTTGGACTGGCTTGGTGGAAACATCATTTTGTGAAGAGACATCGTGAACATACAGAGGGAACTCTGAATGTATATTCCACACAGAATATATTGTTTTGTTTTATCTTGCTTGTTCAGAGGCTGTGAATTGTAATATGTATTAACATCGGAATGATTTATGGGAACTATCGTGAAAATTATGAAAGCAGCAGAAGTATGAGATGATCAGAACCACCCCGGCCTGAGAACATGGGAAGATACCTCCAATTTTTTAAATAATTTGGCCTAATATTTGGACTGTTTGATGGTTAAATAATATGTATAATTTGGAATATTTAATATGATTTTATTGGATTGTTAAAGTGGAAAATTTAATAAATATTATTTTTTTAAAAAAGAAGAATAGGGGAGCATTTATAATGGCTCATGTTAATATACAAAGTGGATGATTATGCAAAATTCCAAGATGGAAGTGGAGTGATAGAAATTGTTGACTATGTACTTTTGATCTGTAAACTTTGTAATGAATGTAGGGAGCGGTTGTTTCTCTACCTACTAAGAACTCTCTCAGGAAGATTTCCTGGGAAATCCTGAAGATCTCAATTAGATTGTATATTCTATTCTTCTCTGAGCACTATAAACCAAATCATATAAAATATCAGTAAAATATAAAATACTGTACTAGCACTATTTAAAATAACTAAAATGAAATACAACAATGTAGCAGAATAGCACAATGCTGACACCACTATATAAGGCTCTGAAGTGACAGATGACAAATGCCAGAACAAAGCAAGAAAACACTTTTTCAATTAGCCTCTGAAAGTGAACAATGTTGATTAATATCATACTTTGGGAAAGGACTATCTTGATTTTTAAGGGCAGGAACATTTTTAGTTAACGTGTTCTCAGCTATTTTTGCCTATGAAGCCAGTGTCAATGTCCTATATTCAGTACCTCACAGGAACCCAGTGCAGTGCGTTCAGGATTGATGAATATGAACCAGTCTAGGTTTACAAACCTTGCAGCTTTAGAGAAATCTTCTATTACATCTATTAAACACAAATTGCCCTTCTTACACACATTGTTGGTTATGCATATTATGGCCCTTTTACTTTGTCTATTTCCCCACTCCATATTTATGAATCAGTAGATTCCTAATGCAAGGAAAGCATGAAATCTCTGTTTTTCAAAATCCATATTCTACCTGTGGAATCTTGAAAGGACCTAAGACGTTTGCCATGCACCAGGAGGTATCAGAGCTGAGTCCCCCAATGACCCCTATGACATTTTTCTGGATGCCACACCTGTAGTTGGGAACAAAGTGACGTGATTTAAAGATCAGGTCCAGAGTGTTTCGGTAGGTCATCTTTGAATCATAATAGCTATCATAGATGTGGAAGCCTAGAGAGACATTGGGCAACATCCTGGGATTCTCGTTGATCTCATCAACAGCAAAGACCAAAGCCAGGATTTGCTGGTAGAACTTTGTCAACACCCTGCAAATGAAGTGAGGTTTTGGTTGATGGGAAAATTAAGATTTTCACCTGCCTCCCTATAAGGAGAGGATGAAGCCAGCAAAGTTTATTTACTTATTTGGGCAATCTAAGAATACTGTGTAATTAAAAAAGCTGTTGCATATTTCTTTATATCTTCAGCAACCCATGTTTGTTTTCGCCACCTTGAAAATTTGGGTATCATCAAAACTTTGACAACTATACTATTTGGCTATATGCTTTTAATGCCATCTATTTCTTTTTCTGCTACTCTCTTTTCTTTCTGTTGTTATAGATTTGGTGTTTTTAAAAAGCTTATTCTTCACGGACAATATGCACATAGTCTATATGTACAGATTTCGAATAACATCTATCTACACATTTAAAAAATAAAGTTCTAAAGCAATTCCCCCTTCAAATCAATTAAAGATATTCAGTCAGATACAACATATAAGGAATAATTAAAATGATATAATTAATGGTTACTTACAGTGGGGCATCAATGAAGTCTTGGGAAGGGTGTTTCTTGAAGGAAACCTTGTGGACTATGTAATAAATATGAGATGCCATTGCACCAATGACCAGGTCTCCTGGCTCATACCACTCGTGTGGAACATGAACAGGATTATTTGTTGCGCATTTAACACTTTGTACTTGAGACACTATATTGGGGAGCAGCAGAAGCAGCAGGAGCAACATCCTAATGGCAAATTCCCTTGTGTACATGGACTCCACTGCTTCTTTCTACAGTGTTATTCTTCTCCTCCACCTGACCTGCACAAGACAAATTAGATGGCAGCTGACTCTATCAGTTTGGCACTGTAAGGGACACGTATCCACCTTATTGTTAGCTTGAACATTGTCACAACAGAATTCCTTGGATGCCAAACAAGATGCAGTGGTTTGATATGAAAAAGGGAAACTGATAACTGATAAGTAACAGAGCCCTGCCTAGTTGTCTATGCAGCACAGAGGAGCTTATAATCATTTCAGGCTTGCCTGTTGATTCTTTTTTTCCACTGTGACATCTGGGGGACCAGCCAGGTGGATTTATTATTGTAATTTGAGTAATGATAGAGTAGAGAATCACTTGTGCAGTGTTTTTGGATTCTATGGCACATCGGCAGTAGGGGAACTGCCAAAATATTACTATTATTATATTTAAAATATATTTACTTATTGATTTACCAATATTGCTCCAATAACCACCTCATTATAAGAATACCAATTTTATCTAATTAATGCAATTATGAATGCCAATTAGTCAAATGTCAATTATATGATTTAATTAAACGTTTCCCCTTGCATGCTAAATTTGATGGCTTCATTCTTCTTCATTATTTCTGTGTTCCACTATGTTAATAATTTCCATTGCATTCCATGCACATATAATAATATCTTATATAATGGCTACAGTCTTGTGATTTCTATTTGTATTAGGTAATTTATAAACTTTCAAGTGAGGAATTTTAAGTGTAGTCCTTATTCTTTCCTGCTTGTGACAATTTCCCCCCATGATGTTTTCCCGTCCATATATGGTTCTGTATCCTTCATTCCTGCAACTGTTGTTGGTCCCCATCACGCCCTGGGAGAAGCGGTTATTCCACAGTTTCCAAAAGTCACTGCATCGCTTTGTCCTGTGATTCGGCTTCCAGTAAAAAAGCAGTGTTCACCATTTTTTCCAGCCTAGGAGGAACGGTCTGAATCCAGACTGCAGATACTGAATCCAAAAGCCTCTATTAATGCAGCTGGTAGACAAGAAGCCAATCTTCCAATGTAATTATATTTGTAACATCACAAAATCATAGGCAAGGAATGAATGTCAGCAGGATATCTCGAGTTGAGCTGGCCCCATCCTTTCCCCGCTTCCTAATTTGTTAGTACTGGGGCATCCTTCACTCTCCCACCTATGTAACACTGATCAGACATGGTTTGCCATCACATTAACTGAATGGTGGCAGAAGTTCTGGATAGCATCCTTGCGTTATCAAGAAGTGGGATCACTGGATTATAGACCAATGGATATCAGATCCCCACAAGGCATGATGGAGAACAGCAACAACTTGGAAAAGAGAGATGCGACAAATTTGGCACCTCAGTCACCGCTCACGCCCATGTGCCCGCTCTCACTTAAATATATTAGAATTCTAGCCCGTCTCAGAGGTATGTGCCTATCTATTCAGGCACCGGCTGAATTCCTTAGACCTCCCTCCGGCGACTCCCGGCAGAATAAAACATACACGAGGTCCGTTCCGGCGATTTTCCTCAGGCTGTGAGGAAAACACACCAACTGCTTCTCCTGCTTCTCCTCCTCCCTGCATATCCCCAGGGAGGGGAATCAGACACAGACAGAAACGTATCTACATGTCTTTATTTGTGTCTTTTAGCAGTCATACAGTAAAGATGTCTGCTCTCTTCAACAAACAGAGAGAAAACTCCAATCTCCACCCATGTACATCCTGTACAGGTCATATGACACATCCTGAGCTAACATCCGGTGCTCAGTAAGGAGAATGGACTGCCCCTTCGTTTTCATGGCAACAGTCACATACTTCCTGTTTGGCTTTCCAGCCACAAGCAGCAGACTGAGCTGCTAGAGCCTTTGCTTGCTGCAGCATTGCTGCTTTAGAATAACAGTCCCCCATCTCACCGAACAACCTTTGACCCGAAGACTTAAAAACAAAACTAATTATCCCAGAATATCCTGGGGGGGGGGAATCTTTGTGAGGGGGATAACTAAGAAGTTGAGTTTCAAGCAGGTGTTTTTAGATAACCAATAAAGATTTATTTTTAGAACAAGGTTGTATAATATAAGTCGAGAAACTTAGGTTACTTAAATAATAATACGCTAGTTTACTTCAATTCGCTTTCAGAGGTTTCGGCTTTATAGTTCAGTTCCTTTCTAAGTCTCTCCCTTCCTGATTAGTTTGAGACCTAAGTAGACTCATCTCTTTCAGTTCCTCCTTTTCCTGTCTTACCCTCAGTCTCCCAGCAAGATTCGATCCTATTACCCCTGCAGGACACTACATTCAGTGCTTCACTGTACACTCGGAGTGGATGTTTTATTCCAGAACCAACTCTCCCTCCTCCACCCTCCTATCTCCCTAATTCCTAACCTCTCCAGCCTCCCTCCTCAACCACCTCAACTCAGCTCCCCTCTTAACCACACTCTAACACCATCTCCCTTGAAATCTGCTCTCTTTAAACTCTCCCTCCTGGAACCACAGCCAATCAGAGGCTGCTGTTCTTTAAGCATTTGCTGGCAGGAGAAAAAAGAAAAAAAAGAAATACTTGTGGAAGCAACTTTCCCGTCACAATAGACACAACATTTTACAAGGATTGGAAGAGACACCATGGACAGAATAACTGCCACACACTGGAAGAACAAGGATATAGTTTGAGTGCCTCATTTGTAGTTCTATAAATCATTTAATGTGTCAACACAAATAGAAGTTATTAATATTGCAGTTGTTGTATAAGGGATTATTATTTTCACTGGAATATATTAGAAATTAATAAGATTTTGGAATGCAGAAATAAAGGAAATCATCTAGCAATGGGGGGGGCACCTAAATTATCTGATACGGTATTTGAGTGATTAGTATTTTTATTACAATTTGGTATTGTTTTAATGAGGCTATGATTGAATGGAAATTTAAAATTAATAAAAATTATTATAACAGAAATAGCATAACTAGACTTTAGAATCAACATTATAAACAAGACATCTGTATTCTCTGAAGCCATTTGGCTTATTTGAGATATTTTCTGCCACCACTCTTTCAAACGGGTTAAAAGTATAATTCAGAAAAAAAAGGCTTGTCCTATTAGTGTTAGTAATATCCAATATGTTTTCCTCCAAATATGGTTGCATATCCCTGCTACTTTTCTTTGTTAAAACTATTTAAAAAGGGGGGCGGAATGGCTTCTCCTTCTTCTATTCCTCAGCTGCCTTGTGGGTGAGAGATAAAGAATGTAGAGCCCTTAACTATTTCACAATGTTTTTTGTTTCTGGTACCCTCTGTGGTCTTCAAGATGATTTTGCAGATTACATGAAGTTATTGATAAGAGACATTTTATTAACATTCCTTTATGTACAACATTCATCAACTGAACTTAACCATTTCTAAATGAAAAGGCTTAGAGTTTTGCTATTAAGATTCCATTTGCTTTAAGTATACAGTAATACATTACAGTGATGTAAAGAGTGTTAGGGGAGGGGTAGTAACTCTAGTGGGAAACAAGTCATGCCTCCTCTGGGGTAGTTTGCCTTCCTCTAATCCCCACCCTGCACTCACCTCTCACCTGTGGCTCCTAGAAGCTGTCAGCATGCAACAGCAGCCACATCCCATGAAACAGATACAACTGGCTGGCTCCCTAAACCAGGTGAGGGCAGCCAATGGGCCTTGAATCCTCAGTGAGTTGGGGAATTTCTCTGCATACAAAGACAGGATCAGACTGAGTGAGTGGATGAGAGCAATAGCAGGTCCAATGCTCAAAAAGGTGGCTATTCCAGGTGCTGTAGAGGGAAATGAGGGGCAGATGGGTCTCGTAAACCTAAGAAGGGAGCCCACCTAGGAGAAGGAAACTTTGAACCTGAACCTCCACTGCTTTGCAGCATTACTCATTTGTGAAAAAGGCTTTGGGAGTAGAACCTGAGGAAAAATCTGAACCCATTGCCTTTGGGACATCTTTGGCAGACAAAAAGGTTAAGGAGAAAACTTTACACATGTCCGGAGTAGGGACTCGGAAAGTGATACCAGCCACTAAGTCCATGTATTCTAAGACCCAACAGAACCACAAATTCCACTATCATTTATACCTTTCTTTGTGTTAGCTGCTCTTTGTTGTTCAGGTCTGGCCTCACCACAATAATGTAGCATTTAGGGGTGAAAGTCGTGCTCCTTCTGGAACAAGTCGTGCTCCTTCTGGGGTAGTTTGTCTACCACTGACGCCCACCCTGCGCTCAGTTCTCACATGTGGCTCCTAGAAATTTTCAGCTTGCAACAGCAGCCACATCCCATGAATCAGATACAACTGGCTGGCTTCCTAAACCAGGTGAGGGCAGCCAATGGGCCTCAAATCCTCAGTGAGTTAGGGAATTTCTCTGCATGCAAAGACAGGACATAGCAGATAAGAGCAAAAGTGGGCCCAATGCTTAAAAAGGTGGCTACTGAAGGTGCTGTAGAGGGAAATGAGGGGCAGATGGGTCTCGTAAACCTAGGAAGGGAGCCCACCTAGGAGATGGAAATTTTGAACCTAAACCTCCACTGCTTTACAGCATTACTCATTTGTGAAAAAGGCTTTGGGAGTAGAACCTGAGGAAAAATCTGTACCCATTGACTTTGGGACCTCTTTGGCAGACAAAACAGTTAAGGAGCAAACTCTACAAAGATCCAGAGTAGGGACCTGGAAAGTGATACCAGCCAGCAAGTCCCAACAGAACCACAAATTCCACTGTCATTTATACCTTTCTTTGTGTTAGCTGCTCTTTGTTGTTCAGGTCAGGCCTCACCACAATAATGTAGCATTTAGGGGAAAAAATGCAAACCAGCAACCCAGCACCAGAAGCAAAGATGGAGAAGATCTCCACAGCCACCATGTATTTTCCTCTGGTGCTCAGGTAGGTTGGAATGAAGGAGAGCCAAACACTGCAGAAGACCAGCATGCTGAAGGTGATGAACTTGGCTTCGTTGAAAGTGTCAGGCAACTTCCTGGCTAGGAAGGCCACCGTGAAGCTGATAGTGGCCAGGAAGCCCATGTAGCCCAAAACACAATAGAACATGGAGACTGACCCTTCATTACATAAGAATATAATTTCTTCACTCATTGATTGCATGTCCACATCTGGGAATGGGGGAGAGGTTGCCAACCAGAGGACACAGATTCCTACTTGGACAATGGAGCAGGAAAAGACAATGGAATAAGCCAGTTCTTTGCCTACCCATTTCCTGATATTGGATCCTGGTTTGGTAGCCATGAATGCCAAAACCACCAATATGGTTTTGGCTAAGATGCTGGAGAGGGCCACAGAGAAGACAATGCCAAAAGCAGTTTGCCGGAGAAGGCAAGTCACCATATTAGGTCTTCCGATAAACAGCAAAGAAGAGAGGAAACACAAGAGGAGGGAGATAAGGAGACCATAGGTGAGGCTTCGATTGTTGGCTTTGACTATGGCTGTATTGCGATGCTTAATGAAGATGCTGAGCACTAGAATTGTGATTAGAGTGAATAAAAGTGCAGAGGAAGATGAAAAAATGGCCAAGGTTTCATCAAAGGCTAGGAAGTTTGGAATCTTAGGAATGCATAGATCCTGGCCGCTGTTTGGATACTGATCTGCTGGGCAACTGGCACATGTTTCCATGTCTGAAAATGCACAAACAGTGTGTGACAATTTGAAGTAACCAAAAGTATTCTTAAGAATTTCACATCACTAGTCCATTTAGCATAGTGTTTTCTACGTCAGAATGTATAGGAGCTTCAGTGTATAAGAGCTTGTACTAGGTGTATCAAAAATAAAACTTATGTATCAATTATGGGATTTTCTATATGGGTGACATTTTTTTTTACTGTCTCCCTGCTTTTTCTTAGAGCCACATAAACAGTACAACAAAATGAGAAATGCATTAAAGCTGAAATCTTTGGATCTCAGAAAAGTGAGTTTGATAAGAGTTTCACCCTATTGTCAAACAACCTAATTCTTAGAGGAGAAAACACCACTTCCATTCCACCCTAATTTTGTAGAAGTTGGAGGTAAAATATATTATCTTCCACTTAAAAAAGAAATCTTCAAGATGCTTTAAAGATTAAAATATATTGATGTTATTTATAAACAGTGAGAAGAACACATCTGTTAATTTAAGCCTTCTCTCCTGCAGCAGTTTAATGTCAACAAAATTTCCAGGAACCCAGAGGTTCTGCAGTATCTTAAGAGGTCATCTCTAACCTTTCTCATTTGAAATCATTCCTTCTGGACATGGATCACAATCATAGCAGCAAAACTTCTCCCCCTCCTTCTTTTTCTTCCCGTAACCAGGATGGCAGTTGGCATTACATAGAGAAAGCGGTGGCAGCTATCCAAAGAGATAGGAAGAGTTTAATATTATGATATTGTTTTGGGGAATTTATCAAATATCAACTATCAGGTGATTTAATAGTAAATAGGAGGACTAATGGCGGCAAATGATCCGTATGTACACAAGTGGCACATACAGTGGGGTAGAAAGCTGCTGTTCTAAGCATCATACAAACTTAAGAAGATGCCTGGACCATCCAACCTTACAGCTGTGTTAGAATTCAGTGTGATTCGGTGTGATTTCTCCCCTGGTTTGGCCTTTTGATGGAGTCACCACCTAACGACATTTGCTTCAAGGAGTTCACATGGTGTTCCTTTGTGTGGCACAAGGAATTAATTGTAAGCCATTATAGTGGTTCTGCTCCTACCTGCTGGTTCATTACAAGCAACTAGGACTAGGAAATGAGGGGCAGATTGGTCTCGTAAACCTAAGAAGGGAGCCCACCTAGGAGAAGGAAACTTTGAACCTGAACCTCCACTGCTTTGCAGCATTACTCATTTGTGAAAAAGGCTTTGGGAGTAGAACCTGGGGAAAAATCTGAACCCATTGCCTTTGGGACATCTTTGGCAGACAAAAAGGTTAAGGAGAAAACTTTACACATGTCCGGAGTAGGGACTCGGAAAGTGATACCAGCCACTAAGTCCATGTATTCTAAGACCCAACAGAACCACAAATTCCACTATCATTTATACCTTTCTTTGTGTTAGCTGCTCTTTGTTGTTCAGGTCTGGCCTCACCACAATAATGTAGCATTTAGGGGTGAAAGTCGTGCTCCTTCTGGAACAAGTCGTGCTCCTTCTGGGGTAGTTTGTCTACCACTGACGCCCACCCTGCGCTCAGTTCTCACATGTGGCTCCTAGAAATTTTCAGCTTGCAACAGCAGCCACATCCCATGAATCAGATACAACTGGCTGGCTTCCTAAACCAGGTGAGGGCAGCCAATGGGCCTCAAATCCTCAGTGAGTTAGGGAATTTCTCTGCATGCAAAGACAGGACATAGCAGATAAGAGCAAAAGTGGGCCCAATGCTTAAAAAGGTGGCTACTGAAGGTGCTGTAGAGGGAAATGAGGGGCAGATGGGTCTCGTAAACCTAGGAAGGGAGCCCACCTAGGAGATGGAAATTTTGAACCTAAACCTCCACTGCTTTACAGCATTACTCATTTGTGAAAAAGGCTTTGGGAGTAGAACCTGAGGAAAAATCTGTACCCATTGACTTTGGGACCTCTTTGGCAGACAAAACAGTTAAGGAGCAAACTCTACAAAGATCCAGAGTAGGGACCTGGAAAGTGATACCAGCCAGCAAGTCCCAACAGAACCACAAATTCCACTGTCATTTATACCTTTCTTTGTGTTAGCTGCTCTTTGTTGTTCAGGTCAGGCCTCACCACAATAATGTAGCATTTAGGGGAAAAAATGCAAACCAGCAACCCAGCACCAGAAGCAAAGATGGAGAAGATCTCCACAGCCACCATGTATTTTCCTCTGGTGCTCAGGTAGGTTGGAATGAAGGAGAGCCAAACACTGCAGAAGACCAGCATGCTGAAGGTGATGAACTTGGCTTCGTTGAAAGTGTCAGGCAACTTCCTGGCTAGGAAGGCCACCGTGAAGCTGATAATGGCCAGGAAGCCCATGTAGCCCAAAACACAATAGAACATGGAGACTGACCCTTCATTACATAAGAATATAATTTCTTCACTCATTGATTGCATGTCCACATCTGGGAATGGGGGAGAGGTTGCCAACCAGAGGACACAGATTCCTACTTGGACAATGGAGCAGGAAAAGACAATGGAATAAGCCAGTTCTTTGCCTACCCATTTCCTGATATTGGATCCTGGTTTGGTAGCCATGAATGCCAAAACCACCAATATGGTTTTGGCTAAGATGCTGGAGAGGGCCACAGAGAAGACAATGCCAAAAGCAGTTTGCCGGAGAAGGCAAGTCACCATATTAGGTCTTCAGATAAACAGCAAAGAAGAGAGGAAACACAAGAGGAGGGAGATAAGGAGACCATAGGTGAGGCTTCGATTGTTGGCTTTGACTATGGCTGTATTGCGATGCTTAATGAAGATGCTGAGCACTAGAATTGTGATTAGAGTGAATAAAAGTGCAGAGGAAGATGAAAAAATGGCCAAGGTTTCATCAAAGGCTAGGAAGTTTGGAATCTTAGGAATGCATAGATCCTGGCCGCTGTTTGGATACTGATCTGCTGGGCAACTGGCACATGTTTCCATGTCTGAAAATGCACAAACAGTGTGTGACAATTTGAAGTAACCAAAAGTATTCTTAAGAATTTCACATCACTAGTCCATTTAGCATAGTGTTTTCTACGTCAGAATGTATAGGAGCTTCAGTGTATAAGAGCTTGTACTAGGTGTATCAAAAATAAAACTTATGTATCAATTATGGGATTTTCTATATGGGTGACATTTTTTTTTACTGTCTCCCTGCTTTTTCTTAGAGCCACATAAACAGTACAACAAAATGAGAAATGCATTAAAGCTGAAATCTTTGGATCTCAGAAAAGTGAGTTTGATAAGAGTTTCACCCTATTGTCAAACAACCTAATTCTTAGAGGAGAAAACACCACTTCCATTCCACCCTAATTTTGTAGAAGTTGGAGGTAAAATATATTATCTTCCACTTAAAAAAGAAATCTTCAAGATGCTTTAAAGATTAAAATATATTGATGTTATTTATAAACAGTGAGAAGAACACATCTGTTAATTTAAGCCTTCTCTCCTGCAGCAGTTTAATGTCAACAAAATTTCCAGGAACCCAGAGGTTCTGCAGTATCTTAAGAGGTCATCTCTAACCTTTCTCATTTGAAATCATTCCTTCTGGACATGGATCACAATCATAGCAGCAAAACTTCTCCCCCTCCTTCTTTTTCTTCCCGTAACCAGGATGGCAGTTGGCATTACATAGAGAAAGCGGTGGCAGCTATCCAAAGAGATAGGAAGAGTTTAATATTATGATATTGTTTTGGGGAATTTATCAAATATCAACTATCAGGTGATTTAATAGTAAATAGGAGGACTAATGGCGGCAAATGATCCGTATGTACACAAGTGGCACATACAGTGGGGTAGAAAGCTGCTGTTCTAAGCATCATACAAACTTAAGAAGATGCCTGGACCATCCAACCTTACAGCTGTGTTAGAATTCAGTGTGATTCGGTGTGATTTCTCCCCTGGTTTGGCCTTTTGATGGAGTCACCACCTAACGACATTTGCTTCAAGGAGTTCACATGGTGTTCCTTTGTGTGGCACAAGGAATTAATTGTAAGCCATTATAGTGGTTCTGCTCCTACCTGCTGGTTCATTACAAGCAACTAGGACTAGGAAATCATTCCATGACTTTTGGGTTGTGGTTTCCTGTTAGGCCACATCCTGTCTCAGAGAGAAATGCTTTCGGGTCCTATGCCTGACCTGTTCTGGGAGGAGTTGCATTCCATTTGAAGCAAGAGGTCTGGGAGCACTCCTCTATTCTAACTCATCACTAGTCTGAAGTGGTTTCAAGTGCTAGTGAATTTCAAAATGAATAATGTGTGAAGTGCTTTTGTTACATCCCATTTTGTGGATAGCCACTAATTCTGGGTTTTCAGGGACTGTGCCATTATTTCCATACCTTAGTGAAGCTTCTGTGCCATTTGATTCTGTCTTCATTAATGGTGAGCTCTTTGCCCGGAGGGGCCTGAGGATCCAAGCTGCCCACTTTGACTCTGACATAGGAATTATTTGGGAAAGTGACCAAGTTGGTAATATCAAAGCCAGCTGCTAACTCTCCGTATTCATTTAATGCGATTTCATCCCCAGCACTGTTGTTGAATGAGATTCTCTGCAGGAATGAGTGGAGCTAAGTGGAAAGAGAATCAAAGTTAAATGCTTCAGTTCACAATGGAGAGCATCCATATTTTAGTTGCACATACAGGAGGAGTAGCAATGGGGAGAAAACGGAGAGGTTTGCAGTGTGGAGAAGGTGGTTGGCACAGCTTCAGTTAGGTTTAGTTTTTTGTAGTCTGTTGCTTCTGAAAGTCTGTGTCACGTAAAGTCTGTTTAGTATCATTATAGGAAATATTCTAATTCCCACCTTTGATAAAATTACTAAAGGTTTCTTTTTTAATTTCTTAAGTTTTATTCTTTTATTTATTTACTGATAAGTAAATGCCTACTCACAAAATGTACCAATGCAGTGAATGCTTTGTAAGAGGGAACAATACCTGCCAAGGATCTGCATACCAAGGAGAGAGTTTTCCCTTAGCATCTCTTCTGTTGCGGATGGCTCCAGCCAAGTGCATGCTATTTAAGGCATGTGCCAAAGCATAGACAGCATTATAAATGCTGTAGCTGTGGCCAGTCATGCTCATTTCAAAATATGGTGCAGGAAGGCTCTCCAGCATCTCCTCTCCAGTACACATGGTTGGTGAGAGAGTGGAATTTGAAAGCGAACAACTGAATGCATCTTCCCAGAAATCTTGGATAAAACCATCTGTTTCTGTCCAATGAGGATATATACTCCGAAGAAAGTCTTTAAAGTTGTGAATCTCCTTGAAGTGAATTGCAAAGGAGATAGCACCATGGAACATTCGTATATTAACAGTCAATTTTTGAAGACTATATAATATGAAATCAATTTGGGTAGTTGTAATCCATACTTTTCCTTCACGTGACTTCTTTTGAGGAAATAGTAGCTGATATAACTCCATTGTGCTTAAAACAGCTGACAACCATATACTAAATCTACTTTCTCCATGTAGAAGAATTGCATTAGCTTTGCTGGTTGTGAAAGTTGTAAACAAAATCCTTGAGTCCTCTGCCATTTCTAGTTTGTTATAATTCATATTGAATTTAAGTCTTTCTGTAAATGCTGAACAGATTCCATTCTTGAAAAGCATTGGCTCAATTGTCTGTAAGAAACGTTCCCCAGCTTCATTAGCTGGAGTGATGAGCCCAACCCATTTCCATCTGAAAAGCGAAAGTAACTGGATAATTCCCTGATACTGAAGGTCTTCATTGGGAACCATGCGGTAAAAGGAAGGGAACTTGGTTCCATAATTTATGGCTGGTTCAAATAGACCATATGAAATCTGGAAAAAGCAAAAGCCAAATGTTTCCAAGTGGAAACAAGAACTGATGATATTCCAGTTTATTCAAATATAAACATGTGCATGCACACACACTTAAATATTGAATATATATTGTATCTATATCCCAAGTTTACCAAGTTTAGAGTCAGCTCCAACCCCAGCTTATATTGGAAAACACAGATATGCTTGCTCAATGTCTTCTGTTGATATTTATTATTATTATGGCATCATTACAGCTTCATTCTTGTACATATTGATTGTATCCAAGAATAGGGGAGCATTTGGGGGAGGAGCTTCCAGCGAGCTGTGATGGAGGATTGCTGAATTCCATCACCACCGTACCTTCCGGAATCAGAGGCTGAGATGGGAGTAATCAGCCTCCCTACACTCCTCAGGCTGGGGAGTGGCAGGTCATCTGCAGATCGCCCAACACCTGGCCCCAAATTCAGAAGGAAGGGGGGCGCTGGGGATGGCTGGATGGAAAGCCTGGAACCTTTCTTGGTAACTCTCCTAAGTCGGCTCCATTTAGCAGCAAGCATCCAATTATTAAGATGAAAAATTGGCTTTAAGTTCTGGACATGATCTGAGCGAAGGGGGAGAAACTACTCTGCTAATTAATTCAGCTGCTGAGGTGCTAAAAAGGATTTGAACGGAAAAAGGATAAACATCTATGTAGACTTGGTATGTTGGAACTGAAAGTGTGTGTGGGGGGGTTGAGCCTCCTTTGTTATTATATTTCGGTTTGCTTTGTTATATGGCAAAATCCTCCTCTGAAAGAACCAACTGCCTGAATATGTATAGCAAGCTAGACTGGAGAGGTGGTTTATTTGGTGATATAATATGATTCTAATAGTCATTAACTGTGGGGAAATAACAATTATTCAAAAGTAGAAAACCATGTTCAAAGTATTCGGCTGCAGATATATTGGGAAGAGGATAAAGAGTTTCCCAACTTTGATTTGGAGAATGACTGGAGAGACGCCAAAAAATTTAGGAAGTTTGCCTAGAATTAGAATCGGAATGACGCAGCTCCAATTAAACAAGTGGGCATGACCGAAAGTAGATCATGCTTGCTCTGATTTCATCTGGAGTGACTTGGCGTCTGCCCGAGGTGAGAAGATTTTTGGACTGGCTTGGAGGAAACTGTGAAAATACAGAGATAACGTAAATTCCACACAGAATATATTGTTTTGTTTTATCTTGCTTGTTTGATAAACTCAGGGGCTGTGAAAAGTAATGAGGATTAACATCGGAATGATTTATCGGAACTATCGTGAAAATTATGAAAGCAGCAGAAGTATGAGATGATCAGAACCACCTCGACCTCAAAACATGGGAAGAAACCTCCAATTTTTTTTATAATTTGGCATAATGTTTGGACTGTTTGATTGTTGAATAATATGTATAGTTTGGAATATTTAATATGATTGGATTGGATTGTTAAAGTGGAAAATTTAATAAATATTATTTTTTTAAAAAAGAAGAATAGCATTTATCATGGCTCATGTTAATATACTAAGTGGATGATTAAGCAAAACTTCAAGGTGGAAGTCGAGTGATAGAAATTGATGATCATGTACTTTTGATCTGTAAGCTTTGTAATGATTGTAGGGAGCGGTTGATTCTCTATCTACTAAGAACTCTCCCAGGAAGATTTCCTAGGAAATCCTGAAGATCTCCATTAGATTGTGAATACTATTCATCTCTGAGCACAATAAACCAAATCATATAAAATATCAATAAAATACTGTACCAGCACTATTTAAAACAACTAAAATGAAATGCAACAATGCAACAGAATAGCACAATGCTGACACCACTATATAACTTTCTGACATCACAGATGACAAATGCCAGAACAAAGCAAGATAACACTTTTTCAATTAGCCTCTGAAAGTGAACAATGTTGATTAACACCATACTTTGGGAAAGGACTATCTTGACTTTTAAGGGGAGGAATCTTTTTAGTTAATGTGTTCTCAGCTATTTTTGCCTATGAAGCCAGTGTCAATGTCCTATATTCAGTACCTCACAGGAACCCAGTGCAGTGCTTTCAGGATTGATGAATATGAACCAGTCTAGGTTTACAAACCTTGCAGCTTTAGAGAAATCTTCTATTACATCTATTAAACACAAATTGCCCTTCTTACACACATTGTTGGTTATGCATATTATGGCCCTTTTTCTTTGTCTATTTCCCCACTCCATATTTATGAATCACTAGATTCCTAATGCAAGGAAAGCATGAAATCTCTATTTTTCAAAATCCATATTCTACCTGTGGAATCTTGAAAGGACCTAAGACGTTTGCCATGCACCAAGAGGTATCAGAGCTGAGTCCCCCAATGGCTCCTATGACATTTTTCTGGATGCCACACCTGTAGCTGGGAACAAAGTGACGTGATTTAAAGATCAAGTCCAGAGTGTTTCGGTAGGTCATCTTTGAATCATAATAGCTATCATAGATGTGGAAGCCGAGAGAGACATTGGGCAACATCCTGGGATTCTCATTGATCTCATCAACAGCAAACACCAAGGCCAGGATTTGCTGGTAGAACTTTGTCAACACCCTGCAAATGAAGTGAGATTTTGTTTAATGGGAAAATTAAACAGTGCACAGAATCTAGATAGGAGAGATTCACCTGCCTTCCTATAAGGAGAGGATGAAGCCAGCAAAGTTTATTTACTTATTTGGGCAATCTAAGAATACTGTGTAATTTTAAAAGCTGTTGCATATTTCCTCATCTCTTCGGCAACCCGTGTTTGTTTTTGCCACCTTGAAAATTTAGGTATCATCAAAAACTTCAGTACCATACTACTTTGCTACATACTTTTCCTATTTTTTATGCCATCTCTTTTCTCTTTCTCCTACTCTCTTTTCTATCTCTCTTTACACAATTAGACTCAAGAAAGCTTATTGTTCATCGACAATATGCACACAGTCTATATGCGCAGAGATTTCTAATAAAATCTCTCCACACATTAAAAAAATAAAGTTCTATAGCAATCAATCAAAGTTATTTTCTGTCAGATATAGCATATAAGGAATAATTAAAATAATATTAATTAACAGTTACTTACATGGGGGCATCAATGAAGTCCTGGGAAGGGTGTTTCTTGAAGGATAATTTGGGGTTTATGTAATAGATATGAGATGCCATTGCACCAATGACCAGGTCACCTGCCTCATGCCACTCGTGTGGAACATGAACAGGATTATTAGTTGTGCATTTCACACTTTGTCCTTGGGACACTATATTGGGGAGCAGGAGAAGCAGCAGGAGCAACATCCTGATGGCAAATACACTTGTCTGCATGGACTCCCCTGCTTCTCTCTACAGTATTATTCCTCTCCTCCACCTGATCTGAACAAGGCAAATTGGGTGGCAGCTGACTCTGTCAATTTGGCACTTTAAAGGACATGTATCCACCTTATTGTTAGCTTGAACATTGTCACAACAGAATGCCAATAAGATGCAGTGGTTTGATATGAAAGAGGAAAACTGATAACTGATAAGTAACAGAGCCCTGCCTAGTTGTCTATGGAGCACAGAGGAGCTTATAATCATTTCAGGCTTGCTTGTTGATTCTTTTTTTCCACTGTGACAACTGAACGTTCAGTCAGGTGGATTGATTATTGTAATTTGAGTAATGATAGGGGAGAGAACCAGTTGTGCAGGGTTTTTGGATTCTATGGCGCATCAGCAGTAGGGGAACTGCCAAAATATTACTATTATTATTTTTAAATATATATTTTTATTGATTTACCAACATTGTTCTAATAGCGACTGCCCGGCTGCCCGGGAGGACTCTCCTGTGTAAGTGTCTGAGGGCCCTGCTCCTTCCTACCACTCACCATCTGGCCTGGGGCGGGGCCTGAAGCCTCATAAAGGACTGCTGGACTCTGCTGCCCGGGAGGACTCTCCTGTGTGAGTGTATGGGGTCCTGCTCCTTCCTGCCACTCACCATCTGGCCTGGGGCAGGGCCTGATGGGCCTCACTAGAACAGTTGCTGTTACTGCTGGAGGGGTGCAGAGTGCTTTTAAAATGTTTTAAAAATTTTATTTTGAATTTTTTGTATGTGGGGGGGGTACGGTGGATGTTTATTGGGCCTGGGAATTTGTTTGATTTTATGTTTTTGTAATTTTTGTAATTTTTATTGTTTTTGTTTATATTGTTTTATTTGTGTTGTTTTTTTGTTTTTTTTAAAAGGGGTTATTTTGTTCTTAAGGGGAGGGGTCAGGGCTGCCGGGGAATGGGCCCCAGCCCACAAAATGGCTGGGATATGCTTCACAGGGGGGAATGCACTGGGACAACCGATCTCAGTGATCACGGGTAGGAGGAGGAGTTACGCTAAGACCAGACCATGTCATTACAGAGGAGGCAGGTTTAGTCGTTGTCTGAGGACTATCCCTGCCTCTGGGTCTGGTCCTGACCGGATGAATACTAGAATCAGCAAGGGATACCCACATGACCTGAAAGTGTTGCTGTGCAATGCCAGGTCAATGATTCATAAGACCACTGCCATCCATGACTTGATCATGGATGGAGGACTTGACCTGGCATGTGTAACAGAGACTTGGTTGGATGAAGCAGATGGGCCTGTCCTTGCCGCTGCTTGTCCACCAGGTTTCTCTTACGCACAGCAACCCAGGTCATGTGGGCGGGGAGGGGGGGTTGCAGTGATTTTTAGGAAGTCATTAGTTTGCACCAGGCGTCCTATTGGGAAGACCCAGTTTTCTGAGTGCATGTTCTGGAAGTTGGGCAATAGGGGCAGTACAGGATTCCTTTTGGTGTACCGACCTCCCCGCTGCACCAAGGATTCCCTGCCCGAGCTGCTTCAGGTCGTGGCGGATGTTCTCCTGGAGACACCTAGCTTGGTCGTCCTAGGGGATTTTAACATCCATGCCGACACGACCTTACAAGGGGCCGCTCGGGACTTCGTGGAAAGCATGGCCTCCATGGGGCTGTCCCTGAATAAGTCTGGCCCAACCCATAGCCGCGGACATGCCTTGGACCTGGTGTTTACCTCTACGGATGTTGGTGATCTGACACTAAGTAAAAGCGAAACGAAAGAAGTGCCATGGTCAGACCACTTCCTGGTGCAACTGGACTTCTCTGCGACCCATCCCCTCTGCAGGGAGGTGGGACCGATTCGGATGGTCCGCCCCCGCCACTTAATGGATCCAAATGGTTTCCAGAGAGTGGTTGGGGATGCTTCATCCCATGTTGATGGCCTTTCAGCCGATTCCCTGGTGGCCCGCTGGAATGTGGAGTTAACCAGGGCTATTGACTGTTTGGCTCCGAAGCGCCCTCTCCGATTGCATGAAGCCCGGAGAGCTCCGTGGTTTTCCACGGATCTGAGGGCAATGAAACAATCGTTGAGACGGCTAGAGCGCCGGTGGCGGATAACTCATTCTGAATCTGACCGGACACGGGTTAGAGCTCAACGTCGAGCCTACCAAGTGGCGATAGCGACGGCGAAGAAGACTTTCTTCACCGCCCCTATTGCATCTGCAGAAAACAGCAGCAGGAGACTCTTTCAGGTGGTTCGCAATTTAGCGGAACCACCTGTAACATCGGGGCCCAGTACGGGCCACATGTTCTCCTGCAATGATTTTGCAAATTTTTTTGCAGATAAAATCGCTCAGATTCGGGAAGAAGTAGACTCCACCGTGGGAGCAGGGCCGGGGCGGGAGAGTGCTAGAGTCCTGTCTGGTCAAGTTGTGTGGGATCAATTTCAATCTGTTACCTCCGAGGATGTGGACAGGCTGCTTGGACGAGTGAAGCCAACCACCTGTCTCCTGGATCCTTGCCCATCCTGGCTTATAAAAGCTAGCCGGGAAGGACTGGGCGATGGGCTTCGTGGGGTGGTGAATGCTTCCCTCCGTGAGGGAGCCTTCCCAGACCCGCTGAAAGAGGCGGTTATTAAACCGCTTCTTAAAAAACCATCTTTAGATGCGGCCACGATGGCCAATTATCGCCCAGTCTCAAACCTTCTATTCTTGGGCAAGGTGATTGAGCGAGTGGTTGCTGAACAACTCCAGGCACGCCTGGAAGAAGCGGACCATTTGGATCCCTTCCAGTCGGGATTCAGGCCTCATCATGGGACTGAAACTGCCTTGGTCGCACTGGTTGATGATCTCCGGCGGGCTAGGGACAAAGGTGAGAGCTGTTTCCTAGTTCTGCTGGATCTCTCAGCGGCGTTTGATACCATCAACCATGACATCCTTCTGGACCGTCTTGAGGGGCTGGGAGCTGGGGGCACTGTCATACAGTGGTTCCGCTCCTTCCTCCTGGGCCGTGTTCAGAAAGTGGTGGTGGGGGATGAGTGTTCAGACCCCTGGCCGCTCACTTGTGGGGTGCCTCAGGGTTCTGTCCTCTCCCCCATGCTTTTCAACATCTACATGCAGCCGCTGGGAGAGATCATCAGGAGGTTTGGGCTGGGTGTTCATCAGTATGCAGATGATACCCAGCTCTACCTCTCTTTTAAATCAGAACCAGTGAAGGCGGTAAAGGTCCTGTGTGAGTGTCTGGAAGCGGTTGGGGGATGGATGGCGGCTAACAGATTGAGGTTGAATCCTGACAAGACAGAAGTACTGTTTTTGGGGGACAGGAGGCGGGCAGGTGTGGAGGATTCCCTGGTCCTGAATGGGGTAACTGTGCCCCTGAAGGACCAGGTGCGCAGCCTGGGAGTCATTTTGGACTCACAGCTGTCCATGGAGGCACAGGTCAAATCTGTATCCAGGGCAGCTGTTTACCAGCTCCATCTGGTACGTAGGCTGAGACCCTATCTGCCTGCGGACTGTCTCGCCAGAGTGGTACATGCTCTGGTTATCTCCCGCTTGGACTACTGCAATGCGCTCTACGTGGGGCTACCTTTGAAGGTGACCCGGAAACTACAACTAATCCAGAATGCGGCAGCTAGACTGGTGACTGGGAGCAGCCGCCGAGACCATATAACACCGGTCTTGAAAGACCTACATTGGCTCCCAGTACGTTTCCGAGCACAATTCAAAGTGTTGGTGCTGACCTTTAAAGCCCTAAATGGCCTCGGTTCTGTATATCTGAAGGAGCGTCTCCTCCCCCATCGTTCTGCCTGGACACTGAGGTCCAGCTCCGAGGGCCTTCTGGCGGTTCCCTCACTGCGAGAGGCCAAGTTGCAGGGAACCAGGCAGAGGGCCTTCTCGGTGGTGGCGCCCGCCCTGTGGGATGCCCTCCCATCGGATGTCAAGGCGATGGACAACTACCTGACATTCAGAAGACATCTGAAGGCAGCCCTGTTCAGGGAAGTTTTTAATATGTGACATTTTAGTGTATTTTTTATCTCTGTTGGAAGCCGCCTAGAGTGGCTGGGGAAACCCAGCCAGATGGGCGGGGTACAAATAATAAATTATTATTATTATTATTATTATTACTTCAATATAACAATACCAATTTTATCTAATTAATGCAATTGCGTGTCAATACCCCTCCCCCCCAGAAATAAAGACACAGGAGACGTTGATTAAGTTAATTGGGCATGAAAAGGCCACAACTTTATTGATTAGAGAATTGAAGGTATTGGCCTTAGGCATTGGCACCTATCCACTACCCGGCATGGTGACCGGGATGGGTTAACACGAACCGTGGGGGGTCCTGTTGAAGTACGCCAACTAGGATCCCACGGGTGTCACCGCTCGGGGCGTGCCGGAGGCCCTTACCTTCCCAGGTTTCGGACAAGACAACGCCCCCCGGAGTCCTTTACCGGACTACCCCTTTTCTTGGGGAAGGTGATGGCGTACCTTCCCCCCGATCCATTTGCATAACAATTGAACCCCCAGCCAATGCCTAACCGCCAATACTAAAGAAAGTTGTGACGTTTGCTACGAGGTAGGCGAAAAAACCAAAAGGCCGTAAGTTCGCCAACTTGGAAAAATTCCTACCAGGCCCCTTGCGGCGACCAACCGAAGTCCATAGCAAGGTCATATCTACCTAAGCTAACCTATACCTAAGGGTGGGTGGGACGGGAAAACCTCTCAGCTGGCCAGGAGTAAAGAGGGTGGTCCCTGGGCGTGCCTGGCCTTAAGTATGCCAAGGCCACGCCTCCCCCAGCCCGCCGATTGGTGGACGGGTGGAAGGCACGCCCAGGGATTCCCCCAACTCTCGCGGGGGCAGCAGGCCAGCCCCCGCGCTTGGGGGAGGGGCAAGACCGCAACCCCCTCTCTTCCCCATGGGGTCAGAAATGGCTTTGTGTGTCAATACCCCTCCCCCCCAGAAATAAAGACACAGGAGACGTTGATTAAGTTAATTGGGCATGAAAAGGCCACAACTTTATTGATTAGAGAATTGAAGGTATTGGCCTTAGGCATTTGCACCTATCCACTACCCGGCATGGTGACCGGGATGGGTGGAAGGCACGCCCAGGGATTCCCCCAACTCTCGCGGGGGCAGCAGGCCAGCCCCCGCGCTTGGGGGAGGGGCAAGACCGCAACCCCCTCTCTTCCCCCATGGGGTCAGAAATGGCTTTATGAATGCCAATTATTCAAATGTCAATTATATGATTTAATTAAATGTTTCCCCTTGCATGCTAAATTTGATGGCTTCATTCTTCTTCATGATTTCTGTGTTCCACTATGTTAATAACTTCCATTGCATTCCATGTACATATAGCAATCTGTTAGATAACAGCTACAGACTTGTGATTTCTATTTGTGTTGGTATATTAGGTAATTTATAAAGTTTCAATTGTCCAAAAGTCACTGCATCGCTTTGTCCTGTGATTTGGCTTCCAGTAAAAAAGCAGTGTTCACCATTTTTTTCCAGCCTAGGAGGAACGGTCTGAATCCAGACTGCAGATACTGAATCCAAAAGCATCTATTACTGCAGCTAGTAGACAGGAAGCCGGATCTGCCAATGTAATTACATTTGTAACATCACAAAATCATAGGCAAGGAATGAACCTACAAGGTCAGCAGGATGGCTAGATTTGAGCTGGTCCCATCCTTTCCCTACTTCCAAATATGTTAGTACTGGGGCATCCTTCACTCTCCCACCTATGTGATCAGTACTTATGTAACACTGATGAGACATAGTTTGCCATCACATTAACTGAATGGTGGCAGCAATTCTGGATAGCACCCTTGCCTTATCAAGAAGTGGGGACACTGGATTATAGCATCAATGGGATATCAGATGCACACAAGGCATGATGGAGAACCGCAAGAACTTGGAAAAGATGGATGCGCCATGCTTGACGCCTCAGTTACTGCTCACGCCCATGTACCTGCTCTCACTTTAATATATTGCTCCCACTACACCGAACAACTTTTTACCCGAAGGCTTAAAAAAAACAACCCTAACAATCCCAGCATATCCTGTGGGGGATCTTTGTGAGGGGGATAACCAAAAAGTTGGAGTCTCAAGCAGCTGTTCTTTGAATAAACAATAACGATTTATTTTTTAAAGCAAGGTAGTATAATATAAGTCAAGAAACCTAGGTTACTTCAGCAATAATAATATGCTAGTTCACTTCAATTCAGTTTCTGAGGTTTGGGCTTTATAGTTTGGTTCCTTTCGAAGGTGGTACTTTCCTTCAGTTACCCACCCCTTTAACAAATGCAGCTCCTGAGGTAATTTCAGCAATAGTCTTAAGCGCTCAGCCCCCTTCCTTCACTGGGATTTGGATGTCTCCTTCTCCTGCTTCACCCTCAGTCTCCCAGAAAGATTTGGTCCTTTTACTCCTGCAGGTCAATACACTCAGTCCTTCACAGTACACTCGGAGTGGATGTTTTATTCCAGAACCAACTCTCCCTCCTCCACACTCCTATCCTATCTCCCTACCTAACTCCCAACCTCCCTCCTCAACCACTTCAACTCAACCCCACTCTTAACCACAGTCTAACCCCATCTCCCTTGAAATCGGCTCCTTTTAAACTCTCCCTCCTGGAACCACAGCCAGTCAGAGGCAGCTGCTATTTATCCAAATGCTAGCAGGAGAAAAAAGTAAAAAGAAATACTTGTGGAACTAACATTTCTGTCACAATAGACACAACATTTTAGAAGGACTGGAAGAAACACTATGGACAGCATATCTGCTAAACATTGGAAGAACAAGGATGTAGTTTGAGTGCCTCATTTGCAGTTCTATGAATCAATGTGTCAATACAAATAGAAAATATTCATATTGCAGTTGTTGTATAAGGGATTATTATTTTGACTGGAATATAATAGAAATTAATAAGATTTTGGAATGCAGAAATAAAGGAAATCATCTAGCATGTGGGGAGGGGCACCTAAATTATATGATTCAGTATTTGAGTGCTTAGTATTAGTATTACAATTTGATATTGTTTTAATGATGTTATTATTGGATGGTAATTGAAAATTAATAAAAATTATTATAACAGAAATAGACTTTAGAATCAACTTTAGAAACAACACATCTGTATTCTTAAAAATGAGCTTACTTGAGATATTCTCTGAGACCTCTCTTTCAAACTGGTTAGAAGTATAATTCAGAAATAAAAGGTTTGTCCTATTAGTGTTAGTAATATCCAATGTGTTTTCCTCCAGATATTGTTTCATATCTCTGCTCCTTTTCTTTGTTAAAACTATTTAAAAAAACAAGGGAAATGGCTGTCTTAAACTTCTCCTTCTTCTATTCCTCAGCTGCCTTGTGTGTTAGAGATAAAGAATGTAGAGCCCTTAACTATTTCACAATGTTTTTTGTTTCTGGTATGCTTTTTTTATCTTCAAGATGAATTTGTAGATACCATGAAGTAATTGATAAGAGACTTTTTATTAACAATCATTTATACAGTACATGTAGAACGTTGATCAACTGAACTTAACCATTTCTAAATGAAAAGGCTGAGAGTTTTGCTATTAAGATTCCATTTGCTATAAATATATAGTAAAACATGACAGGTTAGTATAGTGGTAAGTATCCCCGCCTGTCACGCGGGAGACTGGGGTTCGATTCCCCGATGTGGAGAGGCACCAATGTTTAAGGGACGTGGGTGGCGCTGTGGGTTAAACCACAGAGTCTAGGGCTTGCTGATCGGAAGGTCAGCGGTTTGAATCCCCACGATGGGGTGAGCTCCCATGGCTCGGTCCCAGCTCCTGCCACCCTAGCAGTTCGAAAGCACGTCAAAGTGCAAGTAGATAAATAGGTACCGCTCCGGCGGAAAGGTAAACGGCGTTTCCGTGCACTGCTCTGGCTTGCCAGAAGCGGCTTAGTCATGCTGGCCACATGACCCGGAAGCTGTACGCTGGCTCCCTCGGCCAGTAAAGCAAGATGAGTGCCGCAACCCCAGAGTCGGTTATGACTGGACCTAATGGTCAGGGGTCCCTTTAGCTTTAATACACAACAAGGGTGTATGGAGTGTTAGGGAGGGGTAGTAACTCTAGCAGGGACCAAGTCGTGCTCCTTCTGGGGTAGTTTGTCTACCTCTGATCCCCACCCTGCTCTCAGTTCTCACCTGTGGCTCCTAGAAATTGTCAGCTTGCAACAGCAGTCACATCCCATGAATCAGATACAACTGGCTGGCTCCCTAAACCAGGTGACGGCAGCCAATGGGCCTCAAATCCTCAGTCTGTTAGGGAATTTCTCTGCATGCAAAGACAGGACATAGCAGATAAGAGAAAAAGTGGGCCCAATGCTTAAAAAGGTGGCTACTGCAGGAGCTGTAGAGGGAAATGAGGGGCAGATGGGTCTCGTAAACCTAGGAAGGGAGCCCACCTAGGAGATGGAAATTTTGAACCTAAACCTCCACTGCTTTACAGCATTACTGATTTGTGAAAAAGGCTTTGGGAGTAGAACCTGAGGAAAAATCTGTACCTATGGCCTTTGGGACCTCTTTGGCAGACAAAACAGTTAAGAGGCAAACTCTACAAAGATCCAGAGCAGGAACTCGGAAAGTGATACCTGCTACCAAGTTCATAAGACTCAACAGAACCACAAATTCCACTGTCATTTATACCTTTCTCTGTGTTAGCTGCTCTTTGTTGTTCAGGTCAGGCCTCACCACAATAATGTAGCATTTAGGTGGGAAAATGCAAGCCAGTAACCCAGCACCAGAAGCAAAGATGGAGAAGATCTCCACAGCCACCATGTATTTTCCTCTGGTGCTCAGGTAGGTTGGAATGAAGGAGAGCCAAACACTGCAGAAGACCAGCATGCTGAAGGTGATGAACTTGGCTTCATTGAAAGTGTCAGGCAACTTCCTGGCTAGGAAGGCCACCGTGAAGCTGATAGTGGCCAGGAATCCCATGTAGCCCAAGACACAGTAGAACATGGAGACTGACCCTTCATTACATAGAAATATGATTTCTTCCGTCATTGAGTGCATGTCCACATCTGGGAATGGGGGAGAGGTTGCCAGCCAGAGGACACAGATCCCTACTTGGACAATGGAGCAGGAAAAGACAATGGAATAAGCCAGTTCTTTGCCTACCCATTTCCTCATATTGGATCCAGGTTTGGTAGCCATGAATGCCAAAACCACCAATATGGTTTTGGCTAAGATGCTGGAGAGGGCCACAGAGAAGACAATGCCAAAAGCAGTTTGTCGGAGAAGGCAAGTCGCCATATTAGGTTTTCCGAGAAACAACAAAGAAGAGAGGAAACACAAGAGGAGGGAGATAAGGAGACCATAGGTGAGGCTTCGGTTGTTGGCTTTGACTATGGCTGTATTGCGATGCTTAATGAAGATGCTGAGCACCAGAATTGTGATTAGAGTGAATAAAAGTGCAGAGGAAGATGAAAAAATGGCCAAGGTTTCATCAAAGGCTAGGAAGTTTGGAATCCTAGGAATGCATACATCCTGGCCGCTGGTTGGATACTGATCTGCTGGGCAACTGACACATGTATCCATGTCTGAAAATACACAAACAGTGGGTGACAATTTGAAGCAACGAAAAGTATTCTTAAGAATTCTCTCATCACTAGTCCATTTAGCATAGTCTTTTCTACGTCAGAATGTATACGAGCTTCAAGTCCAAATGCTTTTGTACTCGGTGTATCAAAAATAAGAGTTGTGTATCAATTCTGGAATTTTCTACATGGGTAACGTCTTTTTTTTCTTTATTGTCTCCCTGCTTTTTCTTAGAGCCACATAAACAGTACAACAAAATGAGAAATGCATTACAGCTGAAATCTTTGGATCTCAGAAAAGTGAGTTTGATAAGAGTTTCACCCTACTGTCAAAAAACCTAATTCTTAGAGAAGAAAACATCTGTTAATTTAAGCCTTTTCTCCTGCAGCAGTTGAATGTCAACAAAATTGCCAGGAGCCCAGAGGTTCTGCAGTATCTTACGATGTCATCTCTAACCTTTCTCATTTGAAATCATTCCTTCTGGACATGGATCACAATCATAGCAGCAAAACTTCTCCCCTTCCTTCTTTTTCTTCCTGTAACCAGGATGGCAGTTGGCATTACATACAGAAAGCGGTGGCACCTATCCAAATAGATAGGAAGAGTTTAATATTATGATATTGTTTGGGGGAATTTATCAAATATCCACTATCAGGTGATTTAATAGTAAATAGGAGCACTAATAGCGTGAAATGATCCGTAGGTACACAAGTGGCACATACAGTGGGGTAAAAAGCTGCTGTTCTAAGCATCATACAAACTTAATAAGATGTCAGTATTCATGCCTGGACCATCCAACCTTACAGCTGTGTTAGAATTCGGTGTGATTTGACCCCTGGCTTGGCCTTTTGATGGAGTCACCACCTAACGGCATTTGCTTCAAGGAGTTCACATGGTGTTCCTTTGTGTGGCACAAGGAATTAAAGGTAAGTCATTATAGCGGTTCTTTTCCTACCTGCAGGGTCATTACAATAAACTAGGACTAGGAAATCATTCCATGACTTTTGGGTTGTGGTTTCCTGTTAGGCCACATCCTGTCTCAGAGAGAAATGCTTTGGGTTCCTGTGGGAGTCATAAAGCCATGGCAGAGGTTTGTAAATGCTGCAGGGTACCTCTGGACCTCGTGACCAGCACTCTGAGCTTTACAATGTATTGGAATGTAATGACCCTATATGGCGATGGGGTGCAATAAAAGCTTGGCCGGATGTAGGTAACATGAGATTGGCAAACGGCCATGCGGCTGAACAGAACAAAGGAGAAGAAATCGGAGAAGGGCAGACAGAGGGGCTGCAATCTCTTACTATGGAAATATAGCTAGCTTTCTGTGTCTTTATTTTATACTAAACAAGTGCCACTTGTAACGGCTGGCTCCAACAGGTTCCTATGCCTGACCTGTTCTGGGAGGAGTTGCATTCCGTTTGAAGCAAGAGGTCTGGTAGCACTCCTCTATTCTCACTCATCACTAGTCTGAAGTGGTTTCAGGTGCTATTGACTTTCAAAATGAATAATGTATGAAGTGCTTTTGTTACATCCCATTTTGTGGATAACCGCAAATTCTGGGTTTTCAGGGACTGTGCCATTATTTCCATACCTTAGTGAAGCGTCTGTTCCATTTGATTCTGTCTTCATTAATGGTGAACTCTTTGCCTGGAGGGGCCTGAGGATCCAACCTTCCCACTTTGATTCTGACATAGGAATTATTTGGGAAAGTGACCAAGTTGGTAATATCAAAGCCAGCTGCTAACTCTCCATATTCATTTAATGTAATTTCATCTCCAGCACTGTTGTTGAATGAGATTCTCTTCAAGAATGAGTGGAGCTAAGTGGAAAGAGAATCAAAGTTGAACACTTCAGTTCACAACAAAGAGCAAACATATTTTAGTTGCACATACAGGAGGAGTAGGAAATCATGAATCAGTGCCAATTCAACATTCAACAGACTTGCATCAAAATGGAGAGACCATAGTCCTGCTTGCTTGAGACCAGCCTTTGTCTGTATCCAAGAAAGGGATGGAATTTGAGAAGTCATGTAAGAGAAGAGATGGGAGCTTATGTCCTCAAACGATAGGAATGCAACATGAGAACATCGGACTCGACCTTTCCATAGTTTATAGAGTGGATTTGACCATGGTTGGATGTTGGATGCAGAGGAGTGGAAGGAAGAAGCAGCTGGAGAACCCCCAAGGGACACCCCAAGGAAAGGAGGCTCAGAGCCAGGGGATTGGTGGTGGGATGACAAGGAGTGGTCAGTGGGAGAAGAGGGAGCAGACTGGAAGAAAGAGGTGTCAGAAACAGAAGAGGCAACAGGGTTAAGGGAGCAGGAAGAGGATGCGCCAGACTGAAATCCAGACTCAAAGGCAGAAGAGGAGATGGGAGAAATGCAGGGTCTAGAGACAGTGATCAAACAGTTGCTAGCCTCTTCTGGGGACCTACCAGTGAGGCCAGAAACCCCTGGTGATTGGCAGACAGGGAAAGGTGAGGAGCTGGGGACAGGGCCTTCCAAGATGTGCCCAGGTAGTGGCAGCTCCCTGGTGGGCTGCTCTTCTGTTTTCTCTTGGATATGAGGATCCCTTAAATAGCCAGTGCCTGGTGTTGGGGTGCTGGTTGTTCTCCCTTAGAATTATGCGCCTGGGCCCCCCAACCTCACACCCCTGGGTAACTGGAGAGGTAAGAGAGACAGAGAGAAGTGGGGAGGGATATTTGGAGAAAATGGAGGGGTTTGCACCATGAAGGAGGTAGTTGTTTGTAGTCTGTTGCTTCTGAAAGTCTGTGTCAGCTAAAGTCTGTTTAGTATCATTATAGCAAATATTCTAATTCCCATCTTTCATACAATAAATTTACTTAAGGTTCATTTCTAATTTCTTAAGTTTTATTCTTTTATTTCTTTACTGATGATTAAATGCCAACTATCATAATGTACCAATGCAGTGAATGCTTTGTAACAGAGAACATTACCTGCCAAGGTTCTACATATTGAGGAGAGAGTCTTCCCCTAGCACCTCTCCATTTGCAGATGACTGCAGCCAAGTGCATGCTATTTAAGGCATGTGCCAAAGCATAGACAGCATTATAAACACTGTAGCTGTGGCCAGTCATGCTCATTTCAAAAAATGGTGCAGGAAGGCTCTCCAGCATCTCCTCTCCAGTACACACAGTTTTTGAGAGAGTGGAATTTGAAAGTGAACAACTGAATGCATCTTCCCAGAAATCTTGGAAAAAACCATCTCTCTCTGTCCAATGAGGATATACACTCTGAAGAAAGTCTTGAAAGTTGTGAATCTCCTTGGAGTGAATTGCAAAGGATATTGCACCATGGAGCATTCGTATATTAACATTAATTTTTTTTTGAAGGCTATATAATATGAAATCAATTTGGGTCGTTGTAATCCATACTTTTCCTACATGTGACTTCTTTTGAGGAAATAGTAGCTGAGTTAACTCCATTATGATTAAAGCACTTGACAACCATATACTAGATCTACTTTCTCCATATAGAAGAATTGCATTGGCTCTGCTGGTTGTGAAAGTTGGTAACAAAATCCTTGAGTCCTCCAGCATTTCTAGTAAGTTACTGTTATAATTCATATTGAATTTAAGTCTTTCTGTGAATGCTGAACAGATTCCATTCTTGAAAAGCATTGGCTCAATTGTCTGTAAGAAACGTTCCCCAGCTTCATTAGCTGGAGTGATGAGCCCAACCCATTTCCATCTGAAATGCAGAAGTAACTGGATAATTCCCTGATACTGAAGGTCTTCATTGGGGACCATGCGGTAAAAGGAAGGGAACTTGGTTCCATCATTTATGGCTGGTTCAAATGAACCATATGAAATCTGGAAAAAGCAAAAGCCAAATGTTTCCAAGTGGAAACAAGAACTCCTGATACTCCAATTTATTCAAATATAAACACGTACACGCACGCACACTAAAAATATTGAATATATACTGAATCTGTATGCCAAGTTTACCAAGTTTAGGGAGACCACCAACCCCAGCTTATATAGGAAAACACAGATAACCTTGCTCCATGTTTTCTCTTGATATTTATTATGATTATGGCATCATCACAGCTTCATTCTTGTACATATTGATTGTATCCAAGGATAGGGGAGCATTTGGAGGAGGAGCCTCCGGTGAGCTGCGATGGAGGATTGCTGAATCCCATCACTGCCGTACATTTTGGAATCAGAGTCTGAGATGGGAGTAATCAGCCACCCTACACTCCTCAGGCTGGGGAGTGGCAGCTCATCCGCAGATCGCCAACACCTGGTCCCAAATTCAGAAGGAGGGGCTGGGGGCAGCTGGGTGGAAAGCCTGGATCGTTTCTTGGCAACTCTCCAAAGTCGCCTCCAATTAGCAGCAAGCTTCCAGTTCTTAAAATGAAAAACTGGATTTAAGTATTGGACATGATCTGAGCGAAGGGGAAGAAACTACTCTTCTAATTAATTCATCCACTGAGGTGCTAAAAAGGATTCGAACGGAAAAAGGATAAACATCTATGTTGACTTGGTATGTTGGAACTGAAGGGGGGGGGGGTTGAGCCTCCTTTGTTATTATATTTCGTTTTCCTATGTTATGTGGCAAAATCCTCCTCTGAAAGAACCAGCTGCCTGATTATTTATAGCAAGCGAGACAGGAGAGCTGGTTTATTTGGTGATATAATATGATTCTAATAGTCATTAACTGTGTGGAAATAACAATTATTCAAAGGTGGAAAACCAAGTTCCAGGTATTTGGCTGCAGATATATTTGGAAGAGGATAAAGAGTTTCCCAACTTTGATTAGGAGAATGACTGGAGAGATGCAAAAAAAACCTTGGGAATTAGAATCGGAATGACGCAGCTCCAACTAAACGAGCGGCCATGACCGAAAGTAGATCAGCTTGTCAAATTAAATGCAGAGCCTTTTAATATCTTACTTAATATTTGCATCCCCAGTTTTATATGGCAAAACCTTCCCTGGACAGGTTAACCATTTGAAGGACAGCTGGTCTTAAAGCATTGGGCAGATGCCTTGCTTTGATTTTATCTGGACTGACTTGGCTGCTGCCCAAGTTGAGAAGATTTTTGGACTGGCTTGGTGGAAACATCATTTTGTGAAGAGACATCGTGAACATACAGAGGGAACTCTGAATGTATATTCCACACAGAATATATTGTTTTGTTTTATCTTGCTTGTTCAGAGGCTGTGAATTGTAATATGTATTAACATCGGAATGATTTATGGGAACTATCGTGAAAATTATGAAAGCAGCAGAAGTATGAGATGATCAGAACCACCCCGGCCTGAGAACATGGGAAGATACCTCCAATTTTTTAAATAATTTGGCCTAATATTTGGACTGTTTGATGGTTAAATAATATGTATAATTTGGAATATTTAATATGATTTTATTGGATTGTTAAAGTGGAAAATTTAATAAATATTATTTTTTAAAAAAGAAGAATAGGGGAGCATTTATAATGGCTCATGTTAATATACTAAGTGGATGATTAAGCAAAATTCCAAGATGGAAGTGGAGTGATAGAAATTGTTGACTATGTACTTTTGATCTGTAAACTTTGTAATGAATGTAGGGAGCGGTTGTTTCTCTACCTACTAAGAACTCTCTCAGGAAGATTTCCTGGGAAATCCTGAAGATCTGAATTAGATTGTATATTCTATTCTTCTCTGAGCACTATAAACCAAATCATATAAAATATCAGTAAAATACAAAATACTGTACTAGCACTATTTAAAACAACTAAAATGAAATACAACAATGTAGCAGAATAGCACAATGCTGACACCACTATATAAGGCTCTGAAGTGACAGATGACAAATGCCAGAACAAAGCAAGAAAACACTTTTTCAATTAGCCTCTGAAAGTGAACAATGTTGATTAATATCATACTTTGAGAAAGGACTATCTTGATTTTTAAGGGCAGGAACATTTTTAGTTAACGTGTTCTCAGCTATTTTTGCCTATGAAGCCAGTGTCAATGTCCTATATTCAGTACCTCACAGGAACCCAGTGCAGTGCGTTGAGGATTGATGAATATGAACCAGTCTAGGTTTACAAACCTTGCAGCTTTAGAGAAATCTTCTATTACATCTATTAAACACAAATTGCCCTTCTTACACACATTGTTGGTTATGCATGTTATGGCCCTTTTACTTTGTCTATTCCCCCACTCCATATTTATGAATCAGTAGATTCCTAATGCAAGGAAAGCATGAAATCTCTGTTTTTCAAAATCCATATTCTACCTGTGGAATCTTGAAAGGACCTAAGACGTTTACCATGCACCAAGAGGTATCAGAGCTGAGTCCCCCAATGACTCCTATGACATTTTTCTGGATGCCACACCTGTAGCTGGGAACAAAGTGACGTGATTTAAAGATCAAGTCCAGAGTGTTTCGGTAGGTCATCTTTGAATCATAATAGCTATCATAGATGTGGAAGCCGAGAGAGACATTGGGCAACATCCTGGGATTCTCGTTGATCTCATCAACAGCAAAGACCAAAGCCTGGATTTGCTGGTAGAACTTTGTCAACACCCTGCAAATGAAGTGAGGTTTTGGTTGATGGGAAAATTAAACAGTGCACAGAATCTAGATAGGAGAGATTCACCTGCCTCCCTATAAGGAGAGGATGAAGCCAGCAAAGTTTGTTTACTTATTTGGGCAATCTAAGAATACTGTGTAATTAAAAGAGCTGTTGCATATTTCTTTATATCTTCAGCAACCCATGTTTGTTTTCGCCACCTTGAAAATTTGGGTATCATCAAAACTTTGACAACTATACTATTTGGCTATATGCTTTTAATACCAACGATTTCTTTTTCTCCTACTCTCTTTTCTTTCTGTTGTTATAGATTTGGTGTTTTTAAAAAGCTTATTCTTCACTGACAATATGCACATAGTCTATATGTACAGATTTCGAATAACATCTATCTACACATTTAAAAAATAAAGTTCTAAAGCAATTCCCCCTTCAAATCAATTAAAGATATTCAGTCAGATACAACATATAAGGAATAATTAAAATAATATAATTAATGGTTACTTACAGTGGGGCATCAATGAAGTCTTGGGAAGGGTGTTTCTTGAAGGAAACCTTGCGGACTATGTAATAAATATGAGATGCCATTGCACCAATGACCAGGTCTCCTGGCTCATACCACTCGTGTGGAACATGAACAGGATTATTTGTTGCGCATTTAACACTTTGTACTTGAGACACTATATTGGGGAGCAGCAGAAGCAGCAGGAGCAACATCCTAATGGCAAATTCCCTTGTATACATGGACTCCACTGCTTCTTTCTACAGTGTTACTCTTCTCCTCCACCTGACCTGCACAAGACAAATTAGATGGCAGCTGACTCTGTCAATTTGGCACTGTAAGGGACACGTATCCACCTTATTGTTAGATTGAACATTGTCACAACAGAATTCCTTGGATTCCAAACAAGATGCAGTGGTTTGATATGAAAAAGGGAAACTGATAACTGATAAGTAACAGAGCCCTGCCTAGTTGTCTATGCAGCACAGAGGAGCTTATAATCATTTCAGGCTTGCCTGTTGATTCTTTTTTTCCACTGTGACATCTGGAGGACCAGCCAGGTGGATTTATTATTGTAATTTGAGTAATGATAGGGTAGAGAATCACTTGTGCAGTGTTTTTGGATTCTATGGCACATCAGCAGTAGGGGAACTGCCAAAATATTACTATTATTATATTTAAAATATATTTACTTATTGATTTACCAATATTGCTCCAATAACCACCTCATTATAAGAATACCAATTTTATTTAATTAATGCAATTATGAATGCCAATTATTCAAATGTCAAATTATTTAATTTCATTAAACTGGCCCCCATGCATGCTAGAAATGATAGCTTCATTCTTCATTATTTCTGTGTTCCACTATGTTAATAATTTCCATTGCATTCCGTGCACAGATAATAATCTCTTAGATAACAGCTACAGTCTTGTGATTTCTATTAGTGTTGGTATATTAGGTGATTTCTAAAGTTTGAAGCGAGGAACTTAGAGTGTGATTCCTTATTTCTTCCTGCATGTGACAATTTCCCCCCATGATGTTTTCCCGTTCATATATGGTGCTGGATCCTTCATTCCTGCAACTGTTGTTGGTCCCCATCATGCCCTGGGAGAAGCGGTTATTCCACAGTTTCCAAAAGTCACTGCATCTCTTTGTCCTGTGATTCGGCTTCAAGTACAAAAGCAGTGTTCACCATTTTTTCCAGCCTAGGAGGAACGGTCTGAATCCAGACTGCAGATACTGAATCCAAAAGCCTCTATTACTGCAGCTGGTAGACAAGAAGCCGGATCTGCCAATGTAATTATATTTGTAACATCACAAAATCATAGGCAAGGAATGAATGTCAGCAGGATATCTCGAGTTGAGCTGGCCCCATCCTTTCCCTGCTTCCTAATTTGTTAGTACTGGGGCATCCTTCACTCTCCCACCTATGTAACACTGATCAGACATGGTTTGCCATCACATTAACTGAATGGTGGCAGAAGTTCTGGATAGCATCCTTGCGTTATCAAGAAGTGGGAGCACTGGATTATAGACCAATGGATATCAGATCCCCACAAGGCATGATGGAGAACAGCAAGAACTTGGAAAAGAGAGATGCGACAAATTTGGCACCTCAGTCACCGCTCACGCCCATGTGCCCGCTCTCACTTAAATATATTAGAATTCTAGCCCGTCTCAGAGGTATGTGCCTATCTATTCAGGCACCGGCTGAATTCCTTAGACCTCCCTCCGGCGACTCCCGGCAGAATAAAACATACACGAGGTCCGTTCCGGCGATTTTCCTCAGGCTGTGAGGAAAACACACCAACTGCTTCTCCTGCTTCTCCTCCTCCCTGCATATCCCCAGGGAGGGGAATCAGACACAGACAGAAACGTATCTACATGTCTTTATTTGTGTCTTTTAGCAGTCATACAGTAAAGATGTCTGCTCTCTTCAACAAACAGAGAGAAAACTCCAATCTCCACCCATGTACATCCTGTACAGGTCATATGACACATCCTGAGCTAACATCCGGTGCTCAGTAAGGAGAATGGACTGCCCCTTCGTTTTCATGGCAACAGTCACATACTTCCTGTTTGGCTTTCCAGCCACAAGCAGCAGACTGAGCTGCTAGAGCCTTTGCTTGCTGCAGCATTGCTGCTTTAGAATAACAGTCCCCCATCTCACCGAACAACCTTTGACCCGAAGACTTAAAAACAAAACTAATTATCCCAGAATATCCTGGGGGGGGGGGAATCTTTGTGAGGGGGATAACTAAGAAGTTGAGTTTCAAGCAGGTGTTTTTAGATAACCAATAAAGATTTATTTTTAGAACAAGGTTGTATAATATAAGTCGAGAAACTTAGGTTACTTAAATAATAATACGCTAGTTTACTTCAATTCGCTTTCAGAGGTTTCGGCTTTATAGTTCAGTTCCTTTCTAAGTCTCTCCCTTCCTGATTAGTTTGAGACCTAAGTAGACTCATCTCTTTCAGTTCCTCCTTTTCCTGTCTTACCCTCAGTCTCCCAGCAAGATTCGATCCTATTACCCCTGCAGGACACTACATTCAGTGCTTCACTGTACACTCGGAGTGGATGTTTTATTCCAGAACCAACTCTCCCTCCTCCACCCTCCTATCTCCCTAATTCCTAACCTCTCCAGCCTCCCTCCTCAACCACCTCAACTCAGCTCCCCTCTTAACCACACTCTAACACCATCTCCCTTGAAATCTGCTCCCTTTAAACTCTCCCTCCTGGAACCACAGCCAATCAGAGGCTGCTGTTCTTTAAGCATTTGCTGGCAGGAGAAAAAAGAAAAAAAAAGAAATACTTGTGGAAGCAACTTTCCCGTCACAATAGACACAACATTTTACAAGGATTGGAAGAGACACCATGGACAGAATAACTGCCACACACTGGAAGAACAAGGATATAGTTTGAGTGCCTCATTTGTAGTTCTATAAATCATTTAATGTGTCAACACAAATAGAAGTTATTAATATTGCAGTTGTTGTATAAGGGATTATTATTTTCACTGGAATATATTAGAAATTAATAAGATTTTGGAATGCAGAAATAAAGGAAATCATCTAGCAATGGGGGGGGGCACCTAAATTATCTGATACGGTATTTGAGTGATTAGTATTTGTATTACAATTTGGTATTGTTTTAATGAGGCTATGATTGAATGGAAATTTAAAATTAATAAAAATTATTATAACAGAAATAGCATAACTAGACTTTAGAATCAACATTATAAACAAGACATCTGTATTCTCTGAAGCCATTTGGCTTATTTGAGATATTTTCTGCCACCACTCTTTCAAACGGGTTAAAAGTATAATTCAGAAAAAAAAGGCTTGTCCTATTAGTGTTAGTAATATCCAATATGTTTTCCTCCAAATATGGTTGCATATCCCTGCTACTTTTCTTTGTTAAAACTATTTAAAAAGGGGGGGGATGGCTTCTCCTTCTTCTATTCCTCAGCTGCCTTGTGGGTGAGAGATAAAGAATGTAGAGCCCTTAACTATTTCACAATGTTTTTTGTTTCTGGTACCCTCTGTGGTCTTCAAGATGATTTTGCAGATTACATGAAGTTATTGATAAGAGACATTTTATTAACATTCCTTTATGTACAACATTCATCAACTGAACTTAACCATTTCTAAATGAAAAGGCTTAGAGTTTTGCTATTAAGATTCCATTTGCTTTAAGTATACAGTAATACATTACAGTGATGTAAAGAGTGTTAGGGGAGGGGTAGTAACTCTAGTGGGAAACAAGTCATGCCTCCTCTGGGGTAGTTTGCCTTCCTCTAATCCCCACCCTGCACTCACCTCTCACCTGTGGCTCCTAGAAGCTGTCAGCATGCAACAGCAGCCACATCCCATGAAACAGATACAACTGGCTGGCTCCCTAAACCAGGTGAGGGCAGCCAATGGGCCTTGAATCCTCAGTGAGTTGGGGAATTTCTCTGCATACAAAGACAGGATCAGACTGAGTGAGTGGATGAGAGCAATAGCAGGTCCAATGCTCAAAAAGGTGGCTATTCCAGGTGCTGTAGAGGGAAATGAGGGGCAGATGGGTCTCGTAAACCTAAGAAGGGAGCCCACCTAGGAGAAGGAAACTTTGAACCTGAACCTCCACTGCTTTGCAGCATTACTCATTTGTGAAAAAGGCTTTGGGAGTAGAACCTGAGGAAAAATCTGAACCCATTGCCTTTGGGACATCTTTGGCAGACAAAAAGGTTAAGGAGAAAACTTTACACATGTCCGGAGTAGGGACTCGGAAAGTGATACCAGCCACTAAGTCCATGTATTCTAAGACCCAACAGAACCACAAATTCCACTATCATTTATACCTTTCTTTGTGTTAGCTGCTCTTTGTTGTTCAGGTCAGGCCTCACCACAATAATGTAGCATTTAGGGGAAAAAATGCAACCCAGCAACCCAGCACCAGAAGCAAAGATGGAGAAGATCTCCACAGCCACCATGTATTTTCCTCTGGTGCTCAGGTAGGTTGGAATGAAGGAGAGCCAAACACTGCAGAAGACCAGCATGCTGAAGGTGATGAACTTGGCTTCGTTGAAAGTGTCAGGCAACTTCCTGGCTAGGAAGGCCACCGTGAAGCTGAAAGTGGCCAGGAAGCCCATGTAGCCCAAAACACAATAGAACATGAGGACTGACCCTTCATTACATAAGAATATAATTTCTTCACTCATTGATTGCATGTCCAAATCTGGGAAAGGGGGAGAGGTTGCCAACCAGAGGACACAGATCCCTACTTGAACAATGGAGCAGGAAAAGACAATGGAATAAGCCAGTTCTTTGCCTACCCATTTCCTGATATTGGATCCAGGTTTGGTAGCCATGAATGCCAAAACCACCAATATGGTTTTGGCTAAGATGCTGGAGAGGGCCACAGAGAAGACAATGCCAAAAGCAGTTTGTCGGAGAAGGCAAGTCACCATATTAGGTCTTCCGATAAACAGCAAAGAAGAGAGGAAACACAAGAGGAGGGAGATAAGGAGACCATAGGTGAGGCTTCGGTTGTTGGCTTTGACTATGGCTGTATTGCGATGCTTAATGAAGATGCTGAGCACTAGAATTGTGATTAGAGTGAATAAAAGTGCAGAGGAAGATGAAAAAATGGCCAAGGTTTCATCAAAGGCTAGGAAGTTTGGAATCTTAGGAATGCATAGATCCTGGCCGCTGTTTGGATACTGATCTGCTGGGCAACTGGCACATGTTTCCATGTCTGAAAATGCACAAACAGTGTGTGACAATTTGAAGTAACCAAAAGTATTCTTAAGAATTTCACATCACTAGTCCATTTAGCATAGTGTTTTCTACGTCAGAATGTATAGGAGCTTCAGTGTATAAGAGCTTGTACTAGGTGTATCAAAAATAAAACTTATGTATCAATTATGGGATTTTCTATATGGGTGACATTTTTTTTTACTGTCTCCCTGCTTTTTCTTAGAGCCACATAAACAGTACAACAAAATGAGAAATGCATTAAAGCTGAAATCTTTGGATCTCAGAAAAGTGAGTTTGATAAGAGTTTCACCCTATTGTCAAACAACCTAATTCTTAGAGGAGAAAACACCACTTCCATTCCACCCTAATTTTGTAGAAGTTGGAGGTAAAATATATTATCTTCCACTTAAAAAAGAAATCTTCAAGATGCTTTAAAGATTAAAATATATTGATGTTATTTATAAACAGTGAGAAGAACACATCTGTTAATTTAAGCCTTCTCTCCTGCAGCAGTTTAATGTCAACAAAATTTCCAGGAGCCCAGAGGTTCTGCAGTATCTTAAGAGGTCATCTCTAACCTTTCTCATTTGAAATCATTCCTTCTGGACATGGATCACAATCATAGCAGCAAAACTTCTCCCCCTCCTTCTTTTTCTTCCCGTAACCAGGATGGCAGTTGGCATTACATAGAGAAAGCGGTGGCAGCTATCCAAAGAGATAGGAAGAGTTTAATATTATGATATTGTTTTGGGGAATTTATCAAATATCAACTATCAGGTGATTTAATAGTAAATAGGAGGACTAATGGCGGCAAATGATCCGTATGTACACAAGTGGCACATACAGTGGGGTAGAAAGCTGCTGTTCTAAGCATCATACAAACTTAAGAAGATGCCTGGACCATCCAACCTTACAGCTGTGTTAGAATTCAGTGTGATTCGGTGTGATTTCTCCCCTGGTTTGGCCTTTTGATGGAGTCACCACCTAACGACATTTGCTTCAAGGAGTTCACATGGTGTTCCTTTGTGTGGCACAAGGAATTAAATGTAAGCCATTATAGTGGTTCTGCTCCTACCTGCTGGTTCATTACAAGCAACTAGGACTAGGAAATCATTCCATGACTTTTGGGTTGTGGTTTCCTGTTAGGCCACATCCTGTCTCAGAGAGAAATGCTTTCGGGTCCTATGCCTGACCTGTTCTGGGAGGAGTTGCATTCCATTTGAAGCAAGAGGTCTGGGAGCACTCCTCTATTCTAACTCATCACTAGTCTGAAGTGGTTTCAAGTGCTAGTGAATTTCAAAATGAATAATGTGTGAAGTGCTTTTGTTACATCCCATTTTGTGGATAGCCACTAATTCTGGGTTTTCAGGGACTGTGCCATTATTTCCATACCTTAGTGAAGCTTCTGTGCCATTTGATTCTGTCTTCATTAATGGTGAGCTCTTTGCCCGGAGGGGCCTGAGGATCCAAGCTGCCCACTTTGACTCTGACATAGGAATTATTTGGGAAAGTGACCAAGTTGGTAATATCAAAGCCAGCTGCTAACTCTCCGTATTCATTTAATGCGATTTCATCCCCAGCACTGTTGTTGAATGAGATTCTCTGCAGGAATGAGTGGAGCTAAGTGGAAAGAGAATCAAAGTTAAATGCTTCAGTTCACAATGGAGAGCATCCATATTTTAGTTGCACATACAGGAGGAGTAGGAAATCATGAATCAGTGTCAATTCAACATTCAACAGACTTGCATAAAGATATTATGGAGAGATGAGACCATAGACTGCTTTCTTGAGACCAGCCTTTGTCAAGATCCAAGAAAGTGAAGGGATTTGAGAAGTCATGTAAGAGAAGAGATGGGAGCTTACATCCTCAAAGGATAGGAATGCAACATGAGAACATCGGATTGGACCTTTCCATAGTTTAAAGAGTGGATTTGAGCATGGCTGGATGTTGGATGCAGAGGAGTGGCAGGAAGAAGCAGCTGGGGAACCCCCAAGGGACACCCCAAGGAAAGGAGGCTCAGAGCCAGGGGATTGGTGGTGGGATGACAAGGAGTGGTCAGTGGGAGAAGAGGGAGCAAATTGAGAGGAAGAGGTGTCAGAAACAGAAGAGGCAACACGGTTGAGGGAGCAGAAAGAGGCTGTGGCAGACTGAAATCCAGACTCAGAGGCAGAAGAGGAGAAGAGAGAAAAGCAGGGTCTAGAGACTGTGATCACACAATTGATAGCCTCTTCTGGGGACCTTCCAGGAAGGCTTCAGGCCCCAGAAACTCCCTGGTAGTTGACAGACAGGGAAAGATGAGGAATTGGTGTCAGGGCCTTCCAGGAGGTGCCCAGGTAGTGGCAGCTGCTTGATGGGCTACTCTTTTGTTTTCTCTTCGATATGAGGATTTCTGCAATAGCCAGTGCCTGGGATTGGGGTCCTGGTTGTGCTCCCTCAGAATAATGCTTCCAGGGCCATGGGCCCCAGGCCCCCAACCTTACACCACTTGGTAACTGGAGAGGTAAGAGAGACAGAGAGAACTGGGGAGGGATATGGGGAGAAAACGGAGAGGTTTGCAGTGTGGAGAAGGTGGTTGGCACAGCTTCAGTTAGGTTTAGTTTTTTGTAGTCTGTTGCTTCTGAAAGTCTGTGTCACGTAAAGTCTCTTTAGTATCATTATAGGAAATATTCTAATTCCCACCTTTGATAAAATTACTAAAGGTTTCTTTTTTAATTTCTTAAGTTTTATTCTTTTATTTATTTACTGATAAGTAAATGCCTACTCACAAAATGTACCAATGCAGTGAATGCTTTGTAAGAGGGAACAATACCTGCCAAGGATCTGCATACCAAGGAGAGAGTTTTCCCTTAGCATCTCTTCTGTTGCGGATGGCTCCAGCCAAGTGCATGCTATTTAAGGCATGTGCCAAAGCATAGACAGCATTATAAATGCTGTAGCTGTGGCCAGTCATGCTCATTTCAAAATATGGTGCAGGAAGGCTCTCCAGCATCTCCTCTCCAGTACACATGGTTGGTGAGAGAGTGGAATTTGAAAGTGAACAACTGAATGCATCTTCCCAGAAATCTTGGATAAAACCATCTGTTTCTGTCCAATGAGGATGTATACTCCGAAGAAAGTCTTTAAAGTTGTGAATCTCCTTGAAGTGAATTGCAAAGGAGATAGCACCATGGAACATTCGTATATTAACAGTCAATTTTTGAAGACTATATAATATGAAATCAATTTGGGTAGTTGTAATCCATACTTTTCCTTCACGTGACTTCTTTTGAGGAAATAGTAGCTGATATAACTCCATTGTGCTTAAAACAGCTGACAACCATATACTAAATCTACTTTCTCCATGTAGAAGAATTGCATTAGCTTTGCTGGTTGTGAAAGTTGTAAACAAAATCCTTGAGTCCTCTGCCATTTCTAGTTTGTTATAATTCATATTGAATTTAAGTCTTTCTGTAAATGCTGAACAGATTCCATTCTTGAAAAGCATTGGCTCAATTGTCTGTAAGAAACGTTCCCCAGCTTCATTAGCTGGAGTGATGAGCCCAACCCATTTCCATCTGAAAAGCGAAAGTAACTGGATAATTCCCTGATACTGAAGGTCTTCATTGGGAACCATGCGGTAAAAGGAAGGGAACTTGGTTCCATAATTTATGGCTGGTTCAAATATACCATATGAAATCTGGAAAAAGCAAAAGCCAAATGTTTCCAAGTGGAAACAAGAACTGATGATATTCCAGTTTATTCAAATATAAACATGTGCATGCACACACACTTAAATATTGAATATATATTGTATCTATATCCCAAGTTTACCAAGTTTAGAGTCAGCTCCAACCCCAGCTTATATTGGAAAACACAGATATGCTTGCTCAATGTCTTCTGTTGATATTTATTATTATTATGGCATCATTACAGCTTCATTCTTGTACATATTGATTGTATCCAAGAATAGGGGAGCATTTGGGGGAGGAGCTTCCAGCGAGCTGTGATGGAGGATTGCTGAATTCCATCACCACCGTACCTTCCGGAATCAGAGGCTGAGATGGGAGTAATCAGCCTCCCTACACTCCTCAGGCTGGGGAGTGGCAGGTCATCTGCAGATCGCCCAACACCTGGCCCCAAATTCAGAAGGAAGGGGGGCGCTGGGGATGGCTGGATGGAAAGCCTGGAACCTTTCTTGGTAACTCTCCTAAGTCGGCTCCATTTAGCAGCAAGCATCCAATTATTAAGATGAAAAATTGGCTTTAAGTTCTGGACATGATCTGAGCGAAGGGGGAGAAACTACTCTGCTAATTAATTCAGCTGCTGAGGTGCTAAAAAGGATTTGAACGGAAAAAGGATAAACATCTATGTAGACTTGGTATGTTGGAACTGAAAGTGTGTGTGGGGGGGTTGAGCCTCCTTTGTTATTATATTTCGGTTTGCTTTGTTATATGGCAAAATCCTCCTCTGAAAGAACCAACTGCCTGAATATTTATAGCAAGCTAGACTGGAGAGGTGGTTTATTTGGTGATATAATATGATTCTAATAGTCATTAACTGTGGGGAAATAACAATTATTCAAAAGTAGAAAACCATGTTCAAAGTATTCGGCTGCAGATATATTTGGAAGAGGATAAAGAGTTTCCCAACTTTGATTTGGAGAATGACTGGAGAGACGCCAAAAAATTTAGGAAGTTTGCCTAGAATTAGAATCGGAATGACGCAGCTCCAATTAAACAAGTGGGCATGACCGAAAGTAGATCATGCTTGCTCTGATTTCATCTGGAGTGACTTGGCGTCTGCCCGAGGTGAGAAGATTTTTGGACTGGCTTGGAGGAAACTGTGAAAATACAGAGATAACGTAAATTCCACACAGAATATATTGTTTTGTTTTATCTTGCTTGTTTGATAAACTCAGGGGCTGTGAAAAGTAATGAGGATTAACATCGGAATGATTTATCGGAACTATCGTGAAAATTATGAAAGCAGCAGAAGTATGAGATGATCAGAACCACCTCGACCTCAAAACATGGGAAGAAACCTCCAATTTTTTTTATTATTTGGCATAATGTTTGGACTGTTTGATTGTTGAATAATATGTATAGTTTGGAATATTTAATATGATTGGATTGGATTGTTAAAGTGGAAAATTTAATAAATATTATTTTTTTAAAAAAGAAGAATAGCATTTATCATGGCTCATGTTAATATACTAAGTGGATGATTAAGCAAAACTTCAAGGTGGAAGTCGAGTGATAGAAATTGATGATCATGTACTTTTGATCTGTAAGTTTTGTAATGATTGTAGGGAGCGGTTGATTCTCTATCTACTAAGAACTCTCTCAGGAAGATTTCCTAGGAAATCCTGAAGATCTCCATTAGATTGTGAATACTATTCATCTCTGAGCACAATAAACCAAATCATATAAAATATCAATAAAATACTGTACCAGCACTATTTAAAACAACTAAAATGAAATGCAACAATGCAACAGAATAGCACAATGCTGACACCACTATATAACTTTCTGACATCACAGATGACAAATGCCAGAACAAAGCAAGATAACACTTTTTCAATTAGCCTCTGAAAGTGAACAATGTTGATTAACATCATACTTTGGGAAAGGACTATCTTGACTTTTAAGGGGAGGAATCTTTTTAGTTAATGTGTTCTCAGCTATTTTTGCCTATGAAGCCAGTGTCAATGTCCTATATTCAGTACCTCACAGGAACCCAGTGCAGTGCTTTCAGGATTGATGAATATGAACCAGTCTAGGTTTACAAACCTTGCAGCTTTAGAGAAATCTTCTATTACATCTATTAAACACAAATTGCCCTTCTTACACACATTGTTGGTTATGCATATTATGGCCCTTTTTCTTTGTCTATTTCCCCACTCCATATTTATGAATCACTAGATTCCTAATGCAAGGAAAGCATGAAATCTCTATTTTTCAAAATCCATATTCTACCTGTGGAATCTTGAAAGGACCTAAGACGTTTGCCATGCACCAAGAGGTATCAGAGCTGAGTCCCCCAATGGCTCCTATGACATTTTTCTGGATGCCACACCTGTAGCTGGGAACAAAGTGACGTGATTTAAAGATCAAGTCCAGAGTGTTTCGGTAGGTCATCTTTGAATCATAATAGCTATCATAGATGTGGAAGCCGAGAGAGACATTGGGCAACATCCTGGGATTCTCATTGATCTCATCAACAGCAAAGACCAAAGCCAGGATTTGCTGGTAGAACTTTGTCAACACCCTGCAAATGAAGTGAGATTTTGTTTAATGGGAAAATTAAACAGTGCACAGAATCTAGATAGGAGAGATTCACCTGCCTTCCTATAAGGAGAGGATGAAGCCAGCAAAGTTTATTTACTTATTTGGGCAATCTAAGAATACTGTGTAATTTTAAAAGCTGTTGCATATTTCCTCATCTCTTCGGCAACCCGTGTTTGTTTTTGCCACCTTGAAAATTTAGGTATCATCAAAAACTTCAGTACCATACTACTTTGCTACATACTTTTCCTATTTTTTATGCCATCTCTTTTCTCTTTCTCCTACTCTCTTTTCTATCTCTCTTTACACAATTAGACTCAAGAAAGCTTATTGTTCATCGACAATATGCACACAGTCTATATGCGCAGAGATTTCTAATAAAATCTCTCCACACATTTAAAAAATAAAGTTCTAAAGCAATCAATCAAAGTTATTTTCTGTCAGATATAGCATATAAGGAATAATTAAAATAATATTAATTAACAGTTACTTACATGGGGGCATCAATGAAGTCCTGGGAAGGGTGTTTCTTGAAGGATAATTTGGGGTTTATGTAATAGATATGAGATGCCATTGCACCAATGACCAGGTCACCTGCCTCATGCCACTCGTGTGGAACATGAACAGGATTATTAGTTGTGCATTTCGCACTTTGTCCTTGGGACACTATATTGGGGAGCAGGAGAAGCAGCAGGAGCAACATCCTGATGGCAAATACACTTGTCTGCATGGACTCCCCTGCTTCTCCGGACAGTATTATTCCTCTCCTCCACCTGATCTGAACAAGGCAAATTGGGTGGCAGCTGACTCTGTCAATTTGGCACTTTAAAGGACATGTATCCACCTTATTGTTAGCTTGAACATTGTCACAACAGAATGCCAATAAGATGCAGTGGTTTGATATGAAAGAGGAAAACTGATAACTGATAAGTAACAGAGCCCTGCCTAGTTGTCTATGGAGCACAGAGGAGCTTATAATCATTTCAGGCTTGCTTGTTGATTCTTTTTTTCCACTGTGACAACTGAACGTTCAGTCAGGTGGATTGATTATTGTAATTTGAGTAATGATAGGGGAGAGAACCAGTTGTGCAGGGTTTTTGGATTCTATGGCGCATCAGCAGTAGGGGAACTGCCAAAATATTACTATTATTATTTTTAAATATATATTTTTATTGATTTACCAACATTGTTCTAATAGCGACTGCCCGGCTGCCCGGGAGGACTCTCCTGTGTGAGTGTCTGAGGGCCCTGCTCCTTCCTACCACTCACCATCTGGCCTGGGGCGGGGCCTGAAGCCTCATAAAGGACTGCTGGACTCTGCTGCCCGGGAGGACTCTCCTGTGTGAGTGTATGGGGTCCTGCTCCTTCCTGCCACTCACCATCTGGCCTGGGGCAGGGCCTGATGGGCCTCACTAGAACAGTTGCTGTTACTGCTGGAGGGGTGCAGAGTGCTTTTAAAATGTTTTAAAAATTTTATTTTGAATTTTTTGTATGTGGGGGGGGGTACGGTGGATGTTTATTGGGCCTGGGAATTTGTTTGATTTTATGTTTTTGTAATTTTTGTAATTTTTATTGTTTTTGTTTATATTGTTTTATTTGTGTTGTTTTTTTGTTTTTTTTAAAAGGGGTTATTTTGTTCTTAAGGGGAGGGGTCAGGGCTGCCGGGGAATGGGCCCCAGCCCACAAAATGGCTGGGATATGCTTCACAGGGGGGAATGCACTGGGACAACCGATCTCAGTGATCACGGGTAGGAGGAGGAGTTACGCTAAGACCAGACCATGTCATTACAGAGGAGGCAGGTTTAGTCGTTGTCTGAGGACTATCCCTGCCTCTGGGTCTGGTCCTGACCGGATGAATACTAGAATCAGCAAGGGATACCCACATGACCTGAAAGTGTTGCTGTGCAATGCCAGGTCAATGATTCATAAGACCACTGCCATCCATGACTTGATCATGGATGGAGGACTTGACCTGGCATGTGTAACAGAGACTTGGTTGGATGAAGCAGATGGGCCTGTCCTTGCCGCTGCTTGTCCACCAGGTTTCTCTTACGCACAGCAACCCAGGTCATGTGGGCGGGGAGGGGGGGTTGCAGTGATTTTTAGGAAGTCATTAGTTTGCACCAGGCGTCCTATTGGGAAGACCCAGTTTTCTGAGTGCATGTTCTGGAAGTTGGGCAATAGGGGCAGTACAGGATTCCTTTTGGTGTACCGACCTCCCCGCTGCACCAAGGATTCCCTGCCCGAGCTGCTTCAGGTCGTGGCGGATGTTCTCCTGGAGACACCTAGCTTGGTCGTCCTAGGGGATTTTAACATCCATGCCGACACGACCTTACAAGGGGCCGCTCGGGACTTCGTGGAAAGCATGGCCTCCATGGGGCTGTCCCTGAATAAGTCTGGCCCAACCCATAGCCGCGGACATGCCTTGGACCTGGTGTTTACCTCTACGGATGTTGGTGATCTGACACTAAGTAAAAGCGAAACGAAAGAAGTGCCATGGTCAGACCACTTCCTGGTGCAACTGGACTTCTCTGCGACCCATCCCCTCTGCAGGGAGGTGGGACCGATTCGGATGGTCCGCCCCCGCCACTTAATGGATCCAAATGGTTTCCAGAGAGTGGTTGGGGATGCTTCATCCCATGTTGATGGCCTTTCAGCCGATTCCCTGGTGGCCCGCTGGAATGTGGAGTTAACCAGGGCTATTGACTGTTTGGCTCCGAAGCGCCCTCTCCGATTGCATGAAGCCCGGAGAGCTCCGTGGTTTTCCACGGATCTGAGGGCAATGAAACAATCGTTGAGACGGCTAGAGCGCCGGTGGCGGATAACTCATTCTGAATCTGACCGGACACGGGTTAGAGCTCAACGTCGAGCCTACCAAGTGGCGATAGCGACGGCGAAGAAGACTTTCTTCACCGCCCCTATTGCATCTGCAGAAAACAGCAGCAGGAGACTCTTTCAGGTGGTTCGCAATTTAGCGGAACCACCTGTAACATCGGGGCCCAGTACGGGCCACATGTTCTCCTGCAATGATTTTGCAAATTTTTTTGCAGATAAAATCGCTCAGATTCGGGAAGAAGTAGACTCCACCGTGGGAGCAGGGCCGGGGCGGGAGAGTGCTAGAGTCCTGTCTGGTCAAGTTGTGTGGGATCAATTTCAATCTGTTACCTCCGAGGATGTGGACAGGCTGCTTGGACGAGTGAAGCCAACCACCTGTCTCCTGGATCCTTGCCCATCCTGGCTTATAAAAGCTAGCCGGGAAGGACTGGGCGATGGGCTTCGTGGGGTGGTGAATGCTTCCCTCCGTGAGGGAGCCTTCCCAGACCCGCTGAAAGAGGCGGTTATTAAACCGCTTCTTAAAAAACCATCTTTAGATGCGGCCACGATGGCCAATTATCGCCCAGTCTCAAACCTTCCATTCTTGGGCAAGGTGATTGAGCGAGTGGTTGCTGAACAACTCCAGGCACGCCTGGAAGAAGCGGACCATTTGGATCCCTTCCAGTCGGGATTCAGGCCTCATCATGGGACTGAAACTGCCTTGGTCGCACTGGTTGATGATCTCCGGCGGGCTAGGGACAAAGGTGAGAGCTGTTTCCTAGTTCTGCTGGATCTCTCAGCGGCGTTTGATACCATCGACCATGACATCCTTCTGGACCGTCTTGAGGGGCTGGGAGCTGGGGGCACTGTCATACAGTGGTTCCGCTCCTTCCTCCTGGGCCGTGTTCAGAAAGTGGTGGTGGGGGATGAGTGTTCAGACCCCTGGCCGCTCACTTGTGGGGTGCCTCAAGGTTCTGTCCTCTCCCCCATGCTTTTCAACATCTACATGCAGCCGCTGGGAGGGATCATCAGGAGGTTTGGGCTGGGTGTTCATCAGTATGCAGATGATACCCAGCTCTACCTCTCTTTTAAATCAGAACCAGTGAAGGCGGTAAAGGTCCTGTGTGAGTGTCTGGAAGCGGTTGGGGGATGGATGGCGGCTAACAGATTGAGGTTGAATCCTGACAAGACAGAAGTACTGTTTTTGGGGGACAGGAGGCGGGCAGGTGTGGAGGATTCCCTGGTCCTGAATGGGGTAACTGTGCCCCTGAAGGACCAGGTGCGCAGCCTGGGAGTCATTTTGGACTCACAGCTGTCCATGGAGGCACAGGTCAAATCTGTATCCAGGACAGCTGTTTACCAGCTCCATCTGGTACGTAGGCTGAGACCCTATCTGCCTGCGGACTGTCTCGCCAGAGTGGTACATGCTCTGGTTATCTCCCGCTTGGACTACTGCAATGCGCTCTACGTGGGGCTACCTTTGAAGGTGACCCGGAAACTACAACTAATCCAGAATGCGGCAGCTAGACTGGTGACTGGGAGCAGCCGCCGAGACCATATAACACCGGTCTTGAAAGACCTACATTGGCTCCCAGTACGTTTCCGAGCACAATTCAAAGTGTTGGTGCTGACCTTTAAAGCCCTAAATGGCCTCGGTTCTGTATATCTGAAGGAGCGTCTCCTCCCCCATCGTTCTGCCCGGACACTGAGGTCCAGCTCCGAGGGCCTTCTGGCGGTTCCCTCACTGCGAGAGGCCAAGTTGCAGGGAACCAGGCAGAGGGCCTTCTCGGTGGTGGCGCCCGCCCTGTGGAATGCCCTCCCATCGGATGTCAAGGCGATGGACAACTACCTGACATTCAGAAGACATCTGAAGGCAGCCCTGTTCAGGGAAGTTTTTAATATGTGACATTTTAGTGTATTTTTTATCTCTGTTGGAAGCCGCCCAGAGTGGCTGGGGAAACCCAGCCAGATGGGCGGGGTACAAATAATAAATTATTATTATTATTATTATTACTTCAAGATAACAATACCAATTTTATCTAATTAATGCAATTGCGTGTCAATACCCCTCCCCCCCAGAAATAAAGACACAGGAGACGTTGATTAGGTTAATTGGGCATGAAAAGGCCACAACTTTATTGATTAGAGAATTGAAGGTATTGGCCTTAGGCATTGGCACCTATCCACTACCCGGCATGGTGACCGGGATGGGTTAACACGAACCGTGGGGGGTCCTGTTGAAGTACGCCAACTAGGATCCCACGGGTGTCACCGCTCGGGGGCGTGCCGGAGGCCCTTACCTTCCCAGGTTTCGGACAAGACAACGCCCCCCGGAGTCCTTTACCGGACTACCCCTTTTCTTGGGGAAGGTGATGGCGTACCTTCCCCCCGATCCATTTGCATAACAATTGAACCCCCAGCCAATGCCTAACCGCCAATACTAAAGAAAGTTGTGACGTTTGCTACGAGGTAGGCGAAAAAACCAAAAGGCCGTAAGTTCGCCAACTTGGAAAAATTCCTACCAGGCCCCTTGCGGCGACCAACCGAAGTCCATAGCAAGGTCATATCTACCTAAGCTAACCTATACCTAAGGGTGGGTGGGACGGGAAAACCTCTCAGCTGGCCAGGAGTAAAGAGGGTGGTCCCTGGGCGTGCCTGGCCTTAAGTATGCCAAGGCCACGCCTCCCCCAGCCCGCCGATTGCCGGACGGGTGGAAGGCACGCCCAGGGATTCCCCCAACTCTCGCGGGGGCAGCAGGCCAGTCCCCGTGCTTGGGGGAGGGGCAAGACCGCAACCCCCTCTCTTCCCCCATGGGGTCAGAAATGGCTTTGCATGTCAATACCCCTCCCCCCCAGAAATAAAGACACAGGAGACGTTGATTAAGTTAATTGGGCATGAAAAGGCCACAACTTTATTGATTAGAGAATTGAAGGTATTGGCCTTAGGCATTGGCACCTATCCACTACCCGGCATGGTGACCGGGATGGGTGGAAGGCACGCCCAGGGATTCCCCCAACTCTCGCGGGGGCAGCAGGCCAGCCCCCGCGCTTGGGGGAGGGGCAAGACCGCAACCCCCTCTCTTCCCCCATGGGGTCAGAAATGGCTTTATGAATGCCAATTATTCAAATGTCAATTATATGATTTAATTAAATGTTTCCCCTTGCATGCTAAATTTGATGGCTTCATTCTTCTTCATGATTTCTGTGTTCCACTATGTTAATAACTTCCATTGCATTCCATGTACATATAGCAATCTGTTAGATAACAGCTACAGACTTGTGATTTCTATTTGTGTTGGTATATTAGGTAATTTATAAAGTTTCAATTGTCCAAAAGTCACTGCATCGCTTTGTCCTGTGATTTGGCTTCCAGTAAAAAAGCAGTGTTCACCATTTTTTTCCAGCCTAGGAGGAACGGTCTGAATCCAGACTGCAGATACTGAATCCAAAAGCATCTATTACTGCAGCTGGTAGACAAGAAGCCGGATCTGCCAATGTAATTACATTTGTAACATCACAAAATCATAGGCAAGGAATGAACCTACAAGGTCAGCAGGATGGCTAGATTTGAGCTGGTCCCATCCTTTCCCTACTTCCAAATTTGTTAGTACTGGGGCATCCTTCACTCTCCCACCTATGTAACACTGATGAGACATAGTTTGCCATCACATTAACTGAATGGTGGCAGCAATTCTGGATAGCATCCTTGCCTTATCAAGAAGTGGGGGCACTGGATTATAGCATCAATGGGATATCAGATGCACACAAGGCATGATGGAGAACAGCAAGAACATGGAATAGATGGATGCGTCAAGCTTGGTGCCTCAGTTACTGCTCACGCCCATGTGCCTGCTCTCACTTTAATATATTGCTCCCACTACACCGAACAACTTTTTACCCGAAGGCTTAAAAAAAGCCCCCTAACAATCCCAGCATATCCTGTGGGGGATCTTTGTGAGGGGGATCACCAAAAAGTTGGAGTCTCAAGCAGGTGTTCTTTAAATAAACAATAACGATTTATTTTTTAAAGCAAGGTAGTATAATATAAGTCGAGAAACTTAGGTTATTTCAGCAATAATAATATGCTAGTTCACTTCAATTCAGTTTCTAAGGTTTGGGCTTTATAGTTTGGTTCCTTTCTAAGGCGGGACTTTCCTTCATTTACCCACCCCTTTAACAAATGCAGCTCCTGAGGTAATTTCAGCAATAGTCTTAAGGGCTCACCCCCTTCCTTCACTGGGATTTGGATGTCTCCTTCTCCTGCTTCATCCTCAGTCTCCCAGAAAGATTTGGTCCTTTTACTCCTGCAGGACAATATACTCAGTCCTTCACGGTACACTCGGAGTGGATGTTTTATTCCAGAACCAACTCTTCCTCCTCCACACTCCTATCCTATCTCCCTACCTAACTCCCAACCTCCCTCCTCAACCACTTCAACTCAACCCCACTCTTAACCACAGTCTAACCCCATCTCCCGTGAAATCGGCTCCTTTTAAACTCTCCCTCCTGGAACCACAGCCAGTCAGAGGCAGCTGCTATTTATCCATTTGCTGGCAGGAGAAAAAAGTAAAAAGAAATACTTGTGGAACTAACATTTCTGTCACAATAGACACAACATTTTAGAAGGACTGGAAGAAACACTATGGACAGCATATCTGCTAAACATTGGAAGAACAAGGATGTAGTTTGAGTGTCTCATTTGCAGTTCTATGAATCAATGTGTCAATACAAATAGAAAATATTCATATTGCAGTTGTTGTATAAGGGATTATTATTTTGACTGGAATATAATAGAAATTAATAAGATTTTGGAATGCAGAAATAAAGGAAATCATCTAGCATGTGGGGAGGGGCACCTAAATTATATGATTCAGTATTTGACTGCTTAGTATTAGTATTACAATTTGATATTGTTTTAATGATGCTATTATTGGATGGTAATTGAAAATTAATAAAAATTATTATAACAGAAATAGACTTTAGAATTAACTTTAGAAACAACACATCTGTATTCTTAAAAATGGGCTTACTTGAGATATTCTCTGAGACCTCTCTTTCAAACTGGTTAGAAGTATAATTCAGAAATAAAAGGTTTGTCCTATTAGTAATATCCAATGTGTTTTCCTCCAGATATTGTTGCATATCTCTGCTCCTTTTCTTTCTTAAAACTATTTTAAAAAAACAAGGGAAATGGCTGTCTTAAACTTCTCCTTCTATTTCTCAGCTGCCTTGTGTGTTAGAGATAAAGAACTATTAACTATTTAACCCTTAACTATTTCACAATGTTTTTTTGTTTCTGGTACGCTTTTTTTATCTTCAAGATGAATTTGTAGATACCATGAAGTAATTGATAAGAGACTTTTTATTAACAATCATTTATACAGTACATGTAGAACGTTGATCAACTGAACTTAACCATTTCTAAATGAAAAGGCTGAGAGTTTTGCTATTAAGATTCCATTTGCTTTAAATATACAGTAAGACATGACAGGTTAGTATAGTGGTAAGTATCCCCGCCTGTCACGCGGGAGACCGGGGTTCGATTCCCTGACGGGGAGAGGCAGCAATGTTTAAGGGACGTGGGTGGCGCTGTGGGTTAAACCACAGACTCTAGGGCTTGCTGATCGGAAGGTCAGCGGTTCGAATCCCCTTCGACGGGGTGAGCTCCCATTGCTCGGTCCCAGCTCCTGCCACCCTAGCAGTTCAAAAGCACGTTAAAGTGCAAGTAGATAAATAGGTACCCCTCAGGCGGAAAGGTAAACACCATTTCCGTGCACTGCTCTGGTTTGCAAGAAGCGGCTTAGTCATGCTGGCCACATGACCCGGAAGCTGTACGCCGGCTCCCTCGGCCAGTAAAGCAAGATGAGCGCCTCAACCCCAGAGTCAGTCATGACTGGACCTAATGGTCAGGGGACCCTTTACCTTTAATACACGACAGGGGTGTATGGAGTGTTAGGGATGGGTAGTAACTCTAGCGGGGACCAAGTCGTGCTCCTTCTGGGGTAGTTTGTCTACCTCTGACCCCCACCCTGCCCTCAGTTCTCACCTGTGGATCCTAGAAATTTCCAGCATGCAACAGCAGCCACATCCCAAAAAACAGATACAACTGGCTGGCTCCCTAAACCAGGTGAGGGCAGCCAATGGGCCTCAAATCCTCAGTCTGTTAGGGAATTTCTCTGCATGCAAAGACAGGACATAGCAGATAAGAGCAAAAGTGGGCCCAATGCTTAAAAAGGTGGCTACTGCAGGAGCTGTAGAGGGAAATGAGGGGCAGATGGGTCTCGTAAACCTAGGAAGGGAGCCCACCTAGGAGATGGAAATTTTGAACCTAAACCTCCACTACTTTACAGCATTACTCATTTGTGAAGGCTTTGGGACTAGAACCTGAGGAAAAATCTGAACCCATTGCCTTTGGGACATCTTTGGCAGACAAAACAGTTAAGGAGCAAACTCTACAAAGATCCAAAGCAGGAACTCGGAAAGTGATACCTGCCACCAAGTTCATAAGACTCAACAGAACCACAAATTCCACTGCCATTTATACCTTTCTTTGTGTTATAATAATAATAATAATAATAATAATAATAATAATAAATTTTATTTATATCCCGCCCTCCCCAGCCGAAGCCGGGCTCAGGGCGGCCAACAACAATCAAATAATCAAACAATCAAATAATCACACATTCAAAATATTCATTATAAAAATTAATTAAAATCAAATTAATGGCAACCGATTAAGCAATATTCTGTGCAGGTTGCCAGAGGAGGGAGTCAGGCTGCGCCCTGACCAAAGGCCTGGTGGAACAACTCTGTCTTGCAGGCCCTGCGGAAAGATGTCAGGTCCCGCAGGGCCCTAGTCTCTTGTGACAGAGCGTTCCACCAGATTGGAGCCGCAGCCGAGAAGGCCCTGGCTCTAGTTGAGGCCAGCCTAACCTCTCTGAGGCCTGGGACCTTGAGGATGTTATTATTTGCAGACCGTAGGTTTCTCTGTGGGGCATACCAGGAGAGGCGGTCCCGTAGGTACGAGGGTCCTAGGCCGTATAGGGCTTTAAAGATTAAAGCCAGCACCTTAAACCTGATCCTGTACTCTACCGGGAGCCAGTGCAGCTGGTATAGTACTGGGTGAATGTGATCTCGCAGCGAAGACCCCATAAGGAGTCTCGCCGCGGCATTCTGCACCCGCTGGAGTTTCTGGATCAGTCTCAAGGGCAGCCCCACGTAGAGCGAGTTACAATAATCCAGTCTGGAGGTGACCGTCGCATGGATCACAGTGGCTAGGTCAGGGCGAGAGAGATAAGGGGCCAACTGCTTAGCTTGGCGGAGATGAAAAAATGCCGCCTTTGTTATAGCTGTAATCTGCGCCTCCATAGAGAGGGAGGTATCAAAGATTACACCCAAACTCTTAACGGACGGTGCTGGCACTAATTGCACCCCCGCAAGAGATGGGAGTTGCCCCCTCAATCCCATATCGTCCCGGCCCAGCCAGAGGACCTCTGTCTTCGAAGGATTTAACTTCAACCGGCTCCCACGTAACCATCCAGCCACAGCTTCCAGACATCTCGCCAGTGTGTCTGGGGCCGAGTCAGGATGGCCATCCATCAACAGATAGAGTTGGGTGTCATCAGCATACTGATGGCAGCCCAGCCCAAAACTCCGGACAAGCTGGGCGAGTGGGCGCATAAAGATGTTAAAAAGCATTGGGGAGAGAATCGCACCCTGAGGCACTCCGCACACCAAGGAGTGGCGCGATGACAATTCCCCCCCAAGCGCCACCCTCTGTCCCCGACCAGAGAGAAACGAGCGCAGCCATTGAAGGACTGTGCCCTGGATCCCCACGTCGGCAAGGCGGTGGTCCAGGAGTTCGTGATCGACCATGTCGAAGGCTGCTGACAGATCTAGAAGAATCAGCAGCCCCGACCCGCCTCGATCCAGCTGCCTGCGGAGATCATCTGTTAGGGCGACCAGAGCCGTCTCGGTCCCATGGCCAGCGCGGAAGCCGGACTGGAATGGATCCAGAGCAGATGTTTCACCCAGAAACCTACCAAGCTGTTCAGCAACCGCTCTCTCAATCACCTTACCCAGGAATGGAAGATTCGAGACCGGGCGGTAATTGGATAGATCTAAGGGATCTAATGATGTTTTCTTTAAGAGCGGACGCACCACTGCCTCCTTCAGTTCCCCTGGGAATATCCCGGTGCCAAGGGACAAATTGATGATATCCCCCAGGGGGGCCCGCACCTCGTCTGGACACGATCTAATCAGCCATGACGGGCACGGGTCAAGAGGACAGGTGGTGGGCTTTCCAGCTCGGAGGAGTCTGTCCACATCGGCTGGAGATATCCGGTCAAAGTGGTCCAATACTGGACCCGAGGACAGTCGAGGGGCCTCCAGTTCCTTTATTGTATCCAAATTGGCAGGGAGGTCATGGCGGAGCAACAGGACCTTCTCCGCAAAAAAGCTCGCAAATGCCTCACAGCTGTGTGTCAGATTATTATTTAAATTTGGCTGTCCTTCAAGGGACGTTAAAGACCGAATTATATGAAATAATTGCGCCGGGCAAGAGCTAGCGGATGCAATGGAGGCCGAGAAGTAGGACTTCTTAGCGGCCTTCACTGCCATCTCATAGGTTTTCATAAAAGCCCTATAAGATGTTCTTGAGGCTCCGTCACGGGTACCCCGCCATACTCGCTCTAGCCGTCTGAGGTCCCGCTTCATTTTCCGAAGCTCCTTGGTAAACCAGGGAGCCCGGTTTCTGCGAGGTCGCAGAGGGTGCTTAGGTGCGATCTCATTGATGGCTGCCAAGAGCTGGGTATTCCAGCCCTCAACAAGCTCAGTCAATGAGTCGCCAGGGGGAGCAAGGTCCCACAAGGCTTGATGGAATCTATCAGGGTCCATCAGCCTCTGCGGGCGAGCCCAAATCGGCTCACCACCTAAGCAGGGTGGGGGTGGAAAGTCAATCCTGGCTTTCAGAGCGTAGTGATCAGACCATGGCACCTTCATCAAAGGAGACATGATCACATCTATACCGGCGCCAAAGATCAAATCCAGCGTGTGGCCTGCTTGATGTGTGGGGCCCGAAACAAACTGGGAGAGCCCTAGTGTCGCCATGGAAGACACCAGGTCCAGAGCCTGTGAGGAGGGGGTGGCATCAGCATGGAAGTTGAAGTCTCCCAATACCAATAGGTTAGGGAACTCCAAGGCCCAGCCGGCCACCACCTCCAGCAGGCTTGACAGGGTGGCTGCTGGTGCGCTAGGTGGCCGGTACACCAGCCAGACAGCCAAGCTCTCCTCGGAGCCCCACACTAGGCCAACACATTCAATGCCGGGGATCGATGGCGATGGTAGAGCCCTGAAAGAACAATCTTCCCGGATTAATAATGCCACCCCTCCCCCCCGGCCCACAGTCCGTGACTGGTGGAGGACGGAGAAACCCGGGGGCGCCATCTCTCGTAAGGTAACAGTTACCCCTTCGCGCACACAGGTCTCCGTCACACAAGCCAGGTCGACCCCCTGCGAGGTAAAGAAATCTCTCTATTGTTCAGGTCAGGCCTCACCACAATAATGTAGCATTTAGGGGAAAAAATGCAAACCAGCAACCCAGCACCAGAAGCAAAGATGGAGAAGATCTCCACAGCCACCATGTATTTTCCTCTGGTGCTCAGGTAGGTTGGAATGAAGGAGAGCCAAACACTGCAGAAGACCAGCATGCTGAAGGTGATGAACTTGGCTTCGTTGAAAGTGTCAGGCAACTTCCTGGCTAGGAAGGCCACCGTGAAGCTGATAGTGGCCAGGAATCCCATGTAGCCCAAAGCACAATAGAACATGGAGACTGACCCTTCATTACATAGAAATATGATTTCTTCCGTCATTGAGTGCATGTCCACATCTGGGAATGGGGGAGAGGTTGCCAGCCAGAGGACACAGATTCCTACTTGGACAATGGAGCAGGAAAAGACAATGGAATAAGCCAGTTCTTTGCCTACCCATTTCCTCATATTGGATCCTGGTTTGGTAGCCATGAAAGCCAAAACCACCAATATGGTTTTGGCTAAGATGCTGGAGAGGGCCACAGAGAAGACAATGCCAAAAGCAGTTTGTCGGAGAAGGCAAGTCACCATATTAGGTCTTCCGATAAACAGCAAAGAAGAGAGGAAACACAAGAGGAGGGCGATAAGGAGACCATAGGTGAGGCTTCGATTGTTGGCTTTGACTATGGCTGTATTGCGATGCTTAATGAAGATGCTGAGCACCAGAATTGTGATTAGAGCGAATAAAAGTGCAGAGGAAGATGAAAAAATGGCCAAGGTTTCATCAAAGGCTAGGAAGTTTGGAATCTTAGGAATCCATAGATCCTGGCCGCTGGTTGGATACTGATCTGCTGGGCAACTGACACATGTATCCATGTCTGAAAATACATAAACAGTGTGTGACCATTTGAAGCAACCAAAAGTATTCTTAAGAATTCCTTCATCACTAGTCCATTTAGTATAGTCTTTTCTACATCAGAATGTATACGAGCTTCAAGTCCAAATGCTTTTGTACTAGGTGTATCAAAAATAAAAGTTGTGTATCAATTCTGGAATTTTCTACATGGGTAACGTCTCTTTTTTCTTTATTGTCTCCCTGCTTTTTCTTAGAGCCACATAAACAGTACAGCAAAATGAGAAATGCATTACAGCTGAAATCTTTGGATCTCAGAAAAGTGAGTTTGATAAGAGTTTCACCCTATTGTCAAACAACCTCATTCTTAGAGGAGAAAACACCACTTCTATTCCACCCTAATTTTTTTGATGCTGTAGGTAAAATATATTAGCTTCCACCTAAAAAGAAATCTTCAAGATGTTTTAAAGATTAAAATATAAACAGTGAGAACAACACATCTGTTAATTTAAGCCTTTTCTCCTGCAGCAGTTTAATGTCAACAAAATTGCCAGGAGCCCAGAGGTTCTGCATTATCTTAAGATGTCATCTCTAACCTTTCTCATTTGAAATCATTCCTTCTGGACATGCATCACAATCATAGCAGCAAAACTTCTTTCCCTCCTTCTTTTTCTTCCCGTAACCAGGATGGCAGTTGGCATTACATACAGAAAGCGGTGGCACCTATCCAAATGGATAGGAAAAGTTTAATATTATGATATTGTTTTGAGGAATTTATCAAATATCCACTATCAGGAGATTTAACAGTAAATAGGAGGACTAATAGCGTGAAATGATTCGTAGGTACACAAGTGGCACATACAGTGGGGTAAAAAGCTGCTGTTCTAAGCACCAGACAAACTTAAGAAGATGTCAGTATTCCCTTACCTTAGTGAAGCGTCTGTGCCATTTGATTCTGTCTTCATTAATGGTGAGCACTTTACCTGGAGGGGCCTGAGGATCCAAACTTCCCACTTTGACCCTGACATAGGAATTATTTGGGAAAGTGACCAAGTTGGTAATATCAAAGCCAGCTGCTAACTCTCCATATTCATTTAATGTAATTTCATCCCCAGCACTGTTGTTGAATGAGATTCTCTGCAGGAATGAGTGGAGCTAAGTGGAAAGAGAATCAAAGTTGAACACTTCAGTTCACAACGAAGAGCATCCATATTTTAGTTGCACATACAGGAGGAGTAGGAAATCATGAATCAGTGCCAATTCAACATTCAACAGACTTGCATCAAGATGGAGAGACCATAGTCCTGCTTGTCTGAGACCAGCCTTTGTCTGTATCCAAGAAAGGGATGGAATTTGAGAAGTCATGTAAGAGAAGAGATGGGAGCTTATGTTCTCAAAAGATAGGAATGCAACATGAGAACATCGGACTCGACCTTTCCATAGTTTATAGAGTGGAATTGAGCATGGTTGGATGTTGGATGCAGAGGAGTGGTAGGAAGCAGCAGCTGGAGAACCCGAAAGGGACGCCGCAAGGGGGCTCAGAGCCAGGGGATTGGTGGTGAGATGACAAGGAGTGGTCAGTGGGAGAAGAGGGAGCAGACTGGGAGGAAGAGGTGTCAGAAGCAGAAAAGGCAACAGGGTTAAGGGAGCAGGAAGAGGCTGTGGCAGACGGAAATCCAGACTCAAAGGCAGAAGAGGAGAAGGGAGAAATTCAGGGTCTAGAGACAGTGATCAAACAGTTGCTAGCCTCTTCTGGGGACCTACCAGTGAGGCCAGAAACCCCTGGTGATTGGCAGACAAGGAAAGATGAGGAGCTGGGGACAGGGCCTTCCAAGATGTGCCCAGGTAGTGGCAGCTCCCTGATGGGCTGCTCTTCTGTTTTCTCTTGGATATGAGGATCCCTGCAATAGCCAGTGCCTGGGGTTGGGGTCCTGGTTGTATTTGCCCAGAATTATGCGCCTGGGCCCCCCAATCTTACACCACTGGGTAACTGGACAGGTAAGAGAGACAGAGAGAAGTGGGGAGGGATATTTGGAGAAAATGGAGGGGTTTGCAGTGTGAAGGAGGTAGTTGTTTGTAGTCTGTTGCATCTGAAAGTCGGTGTCATCTAAAGTCTGTTTAGTATCATTATAGGAAATATTCTAATTCCCATCTTTCATACAATAAATTTACTTAAGGTTCATTTTTAATTTCTTAAGTTTTATTCTTTTATTTCTTTACTGATGATTAAATGCCAACTATCATAATGTACCAATGCAGTGAATGCTTTGTAACAGAGAACAATACCTGCCAAGGTTCTACATATTGAGGAGAGAGTCTTCCCCTAGCACCTCTCCATTTGCAGATGACTGCAGCCAAGTGCATGCTATTTAAGGCATGTGCCAAAGCATAGACAGCATTATAAACACTGTAGCTGTGGCCAGTCATGCTCATTTCAAAAAATGGTGCAGGAAGGCTCTCCAGCATCTCCTCTCCAGTACACACAGTTTTTGAGAGAGTGGAATTTGAAAGTGAACAACTGAATGCATCTTCCCAGAAATCTTGAATAAAACCATCTGTCTCTGTCCAATGAGGGTATACACTCTGAAGAAAGTCTTGAAAGTTGTGAATCTCCTTGGAGTGAATTGCAAAGGATATAGCACCATGGAGCATTTGTATTTTAACATTAATTTTTTTTTGAAGGCTATATAATATGAAATCAATTTGAGTAGTTGTAATCCATACTTTTCCTACATGTGACTTCTTTTGAGGAAATAGTAGGTGATATAACTCCATTGTGCTTAAAGCAGTTGACAACCATATACTAAATCTACTTCCTCCATGTAGAAGAATTGCATTAGCTTTGCTTGTTGTGATAGTTGGTAACAAAATCCTTGAGTCCTCCAGCATTTCTAGTAAGTTACTGTTATAATGTATATTGGGTTTAACTCTTTCTGTAAATGCTGAACAGATTCCTTTCTTGAAAAGCATTGGCTCAATTGTCTGTAAGAAACGTTCCCCAGCTTCATTAGCTGGAGTGATGAGCCCAACCCATTTCCATCTGAAATGCAGAAGTAACTGGATAATTCCCTGATACTGAAGGTCTTCATTGGGGACCATGCGGTAAAAGGAAGGGAACTTGGTTCCATCATTTATGGCTGGTTCAAATGAACCATATGAAATCTGGAAAAAGCAAAAGCCAAATGTTTCCAAGTGGAAACAAGAACTCCTGATACTCCAATTTATTCAAATATAAACACGTGCACGCACACACACTAAAAATATTGAATATATACTGAATCTGTATGCCAAGTTTACCAAGTTTAGGGAGACCACCAACGCCTGCTTATATAGGAAAACACAGATAACCTTGCTCCATGTTTTCTGTTGATATTTATTATTATTATGGCATCATCACAGCTTCATTCTTGTACATATTGATTGTATCCAAGGATAGGGGAGCATTTGGAGGAGGAGCCTCCGGTGAGCTGCGATGGAGGATTGCTGAATCCCATCACTGCCGTACATTTTGGAATCAGAGTCTGAGATGGGAGTAATCAGCCACCCTACAGTCCTCAGGCTGGGGAGTGGCAGCTCATCCGCAGATCGCCAACACCTGGCCCCAAATTCAGAAGGAGGGGCTGGGGGCAGCTGGGTGGAAAGCCTGGATCGTTTCTTGGCAACTCTCCAAAGTCGCCTCCAATTAGCAGCAAGCTTCCAGTTCTTAAAATGAAAAACTGGATTTAAGTATTGGACATGATCTGAGCGAAGGGAAAGAAACTACTCTTCTAATTAATTCATCCACTGAGGTGCTAAAAAGGATTCGAACGGAAAAAGGATAAACATCTATGTTGACTTGGTATGTTGGAACTGAAGGGGGGGGGGTTGAGCCTCCTTTGTTATTATATTTCGTTTTCCTATGTTATGTGGCAAAATCCTCCTCTGAAAGAACCAGCTGCCTGATTATTTATAGCAAGCGAGACTGGAGAGGTGGTTTATTTGGTGATATAATATGATTCTAATAGTCATTAACTGTGTGGAAATAACAATTATTCAAAGGTGGAAAACCAAGTTCAAAGTATTCGGCTGCAGATATATTTGGAAGAGGATAAAGAGTTTCCCAACTTTGATTTGGAGAATGACTGGAGAGACGCCAAAAACACTGAGGAGGTTTGCCTAGAATTAGAATCGGAATGACGCAGCTTCAACGAGCGGCCATGTCTGAAAGTAGATCAATTTGTCAAATTAAATGCAGAGCCTTTAAATTCTTACTTAATATTTGCATTCCCAGTTTTATATGGCAAAACCTTCCCTGGACAGGTTAACCATTTGAAGGACAGCTGGTCTTAAAGCATTGGGCAGATGCCTTGCTTTGATTTTATCTGGACTGACTTGGCTGCTGCCCAAGTTGAGAAGATTTTTGGACTGGCTTGGTGGAAACATCATTTTGTGAAGAGACATTGTGAACATACAGAGGGAACTCGGGATGTAAATTCCACAAAGAATATATTGTTTTGTTCTATCTCGCTTGTTCAGAGGCTGTGAAATGTAATAAGTATTAACATCGGAATGATTTATGGGAACTATCGTGAAAATTATGAAAGCAGCAGAAGAATGAAATGAAATTATGAAAGCAGCAGAACCACCCCAGCCTGAGAACATGGGAAGATACCGCCAATTTTTTTAATAATTTGGCCTAACATTTGGACTGTTTGATGGTTGAATAATATGTATAATTTGGAATGTTTAATATGATTTTATTGGATTGTTAAAGTGGAAAATTTAATAAATATTATTTTTTAAAAATAGAAGAATAGGGGAGCATTTATCATGGCTCATGTTAATATACTAAGTGGATGATGAACCAAAACTCCAAGGTGTAAGTGGAGTGATAGAAATTGTTGTTCATGTACTTTTGATCTGTAACCTTTGTAATGACTGTAGGGAGCGGTTGATTCTCTATTTACTAAGAACTCTCTCAGGAAGATTTCCTGGGAAATCCTGAAGATCTCCATTAGATTGTATATAGTATTCATCTCTGAGCACAAAACCAAATCATATAAAATATCAGTAAAATACAAAATACTGTACCAGCACTATTTAAAACAACTAAAATGAAATACAACAATGCAGGAGAATAGCACAATGCTGACACCACTATATAAGGCTCTGAAGTGAGAGATGACAAATGCCAGAACAAAGCAAGAAAACACTTTTTCAATTAGCCTCTGAAAATGAACAATGTTGATTAACATCATACTTTGGGAAAAGACTATCTTGATTTTTAAGGGGAAGAATATTTTTAGTTAATTTGTTCTCAGTTATTTTTGCCTATGAAGCCAATGTCAATTTCATATATTCAGTAGCTCACAGGCAGCCAGGGCAGTGCATTCAGGATTGTTGTATATTAAACAGTCTAGGTGCCTCCTTTACAAACCTGGCAGCTTTACAGAAATCTTCTATTACATCTATTAAACACAAATTGCCCTTCTTACACACATTGTTGGATATGCATATTATACCCCTTTTACTTTGTCTATTTCCCCACTCCATATTTATGAATCAGTAGATTCCTAATGCAAGGACAGCATGAAATCTCTGTTTTTCAAGATCCATATTCTACCTGTGGAATCTTGAAAGGACCTAAGACGTTTGCCATGCACCAGGAGGTATCAGAGCTGAGTCCCCCAATGACCCCTATGACATTTTTCTGGATGCCACACCTGTAGTTGGGAACAAAGTGATGCGATTTAAAGAGCAGGTCCAGAGTGTTTCGGTAGGTCATCTTTGAATCATAATAGCTATCATAGATGTGGAAGCCGAGAGAGACATTGGGCAACATCCTTGGATTCTCATTGATCTCATCAACAGCAAAGACCAAAGCCAGGATTTGCTGGTAGAACTTTGTCAACACCCTGCAAATGAAGTGAGATTTTGTTTAATGGGAAAATTAAACAGTGCACAGAATCTAGATAGGAGAGATTCACCTGCCTCCCTATAAGGAGAGGATGAAGCCAGCAAAGTTTATTTACTTATTTGGGCAATCTAAGAATACTGTGTAATTTTAAAAGCTGTTGCATATTTCTTCATCTCTTCAGCAACCCGTGTTAGTTTTTGCCACCTTGAAAATTTAGGTATCATCAAAAACTTCAGTACCATACTACTTTGCTATATACTTTTCCTATTTTTTCATGCCATCTCTTTTCTCTTTCTCCTACTCTCTTTTCTATCTCTCTTTACACAATTAGACTCAAAAAAGCTTATTGTTCATCGACAATATGCACATAGCCTTTATGTACAGATTTCTAATAAAATCTCTCCACACATTTAAAAAATAAAGTACTATAGCAATCAATCAAAGTTATTTTCTGTCAGATATAGCATATAAGGAATAATTAAAATAATATTAATTAACAGTTACTTACATTGGGGCATCAATGAAGTCCTGGGAAGGGTGTTTCTTGAAGGATAATTTGGGGTGTATGTAACAGATATGAGATGCCATTGCACCAATGACCAGGTCACCTGGCTCATACCACTCGTGTGGAACATGAACAGGATTATTAGTTGCGCATTGAGCGCTTTGTCCTTGGGACACTATATTGGGGAGCAGCAGAAGCAGCAGGAGCAACATCCTGATGGCAAATTCCCTTGTCTGCATGGACTCCCCTGCTTCTCTCTACAGTATTATTCCTCTCCTCCACCTGATCTGAACAAGACAAATTGGGTGGCAGCTGACTCTGTCAATTTGGCACTGTAAGGGACATGTATCCACCTTATTGTTAGCTTGAAGATTGTCACAACAGAATGCCTTGGATGCCAAATAAGATGCAGTGGTTTGATATGAAAGAGGGAAACTGATAACTGATAAGTAACAGAGCCCAGCCTAGTTGTCTATGGAGCACTGAGGAGCTTATAATCATTTCAGGCTTGCTTGTTGATTCCTTTTTTCCGCTCCGGCCTTTGGAAGTTCAGTCAGGTGGATTGATTATTGTAATTTTAGTAATGATAGGGGAGAGAACCAGTTGTGCAGGGTTTTTGGATTCTATGGCGCATCAGCAGTAGGGGAACTGCCAAAATATTACTATTATTATTTTTAAATATATATTTTTATTGATTTACCAACATTGTTCTAATAGCGACTTCAATATAACAATACCAATTTTATCTAATTAATGCAATTATGAATGCCAATTATTCAAATGTCAATTATATGATTTAATTAAATGTTTCCCCTTGCATGCTAAATTTGATGGCTTCATTCTTCTTCATGATTTCTGTGTTCCACTATGTTAATAACTTCCATTGCATTCCATGTACATATAGCAATCTGTTAGATAACAGCTACAGACTTGTGATTTCTATTTGTGTTGGTATATTAGGTAATTTATAAAGTTTCAATTGAGGAACTCTAAGTGCAATCCTTATTTCTTCCTGCGTGTGACAATTTCTCCCCCATGATGTTTTCCCGTTCATATATGGCCCCATCCTTACCCTACTTCCAAATTTGTTAGTACTGGGGCATCCTTCACTCTCCCACCTATGTAACACTGATCAGACATGCTTTGCCATCACATTAACTGAATGGTGGCAGCAATTCTGGATAGCACCCTTGCCTTATCAAGAAGTGGGAGCACTGGATTATAGCATCAATGGGATATCAGATGCACACAAGGCATGATGGAGAACAGCAAGAACTTGGAAAAGATGGATGCGCCATGCTTGACGCCTCAGTTACTGCTCACGCCCATGTGCCTGCTCTCACTTTAATATATTGCTCCCACTACGCCAAACAACTTTTTACCCGAAGGCTTAAAAAAAGCCCCCTAACAATCCCAGCATATCCTGTGAGGGATCTTTGTGAGGGGGTAACCAAAAAGTTGGAGTCTCATGCAGGTGTTCTTTAAATAAACAATAATGATTTATTTTTTAAAGCAAGGTAGTATAATATAAGTCGAGAAACTTAGGTTATTTCAGCAATAATAATATGCTAGTTCACTTCAATTCAGTTTCTAAGGTTTGGGCTTTATAGTTTGGTTCCTTTCTAAGGCGGGACTTTCCTTCATTTACCCACCCCTTTAACAAATGCAGCTCCTGAGGTAATTTCAGCAATAGTCTTAAGGGCTCACCCCCTTCCTTCACTGGGATTTGGATGTCTCCTTCTCCTGCTTCATCCTCAGTCTCCCAGAAAGATTTGGTCCTTTTACTCCTGCAGGACAATACACTCAGTCCTTCACGGTACACTCGGAGTGGATGTTTTATTCCAGAACCAACTCTTCTTCCTCCACACTCCTATCCTATCTCCCTACCTAACTCCCAACCTCCCTCCTCAACCACTTCAACTCAACCCCACTCTTAACCACAGTCTAACCCCATCTCCCGTGAAATCGGCTCCTTTTAAACTCTCCCTCCTGGAACCACAGCCAGTCAGAGGCAGCTGCTATTTATCCAAATGCTAGCAGGAGAAAAAAGTAAAAAGAAATACTTGTGGAACTAACATTTCTGTCACAATAGACACAACATTTTAGAAGGACTGGAAGAAACACTATGGACAGCATATCTGCTAAACATTGGAAGAACAAGGATGTAGTTTGAGTGCCTCATTTGCAGTTCTATGAATCAATGTGTCAATACAAATAGAAAATATTAATATTGCAGTTGTTGTATAAGGGATTATTATTTTGACTGGAATATAATAGAAATTAATAAGATTTTGGAATGCAGAAATAAAGGAAATCATCTAGCATGTGGGGAGGGGCACCTAAATTATATGATTCAGTATTTGAGTGCTTAGTATTAGTATTACAATTTGATATTGTTTTAATGATGCTATTATTGGATGGTAATTGAAAATTAATAAAAATTATTATAACAGAAATAGACTTTAGAATCAACTTTAGAAACAACACATCTGTATTCTTAAAAATGAGCTTACTTGAGATATTCTCTGAGACCTCTCTTTCAAACTGGTTAGAAGTATAATTCAGAAATAAAAGGTTTGTCCTATTAGTGTTAGTAATATCCAATGTGTTTTCCTCCAGATATTGTTTCATATCTCTGCTCCTTTTCTTTGTTAAAACTATTTAAAAAAACAAGGGAAATGGCTGTCTTAAACTTCTCCTTCTTCTATTCCTCAGCTGCCTTGTGTGTTAGAGATAAAGAATGTAGAGCCCTTAACTATTTCACAATGTTTTTTGTTTCTGGTATGCTTTTTTTATCTTCAAGATGAATTTGTAGATACCATGAAGTAATTGATAAGAGACTTTTTATTAACAATCATTTATACAGTACATGTAGAACGTTGATCAACTGAACTTAACCATTTCTAAATGAAAAGGCTGAGAGTTTTGCTATTAAGATTCCATTTGCTATAAATATACAGTAAAACATGACAGGTTAGTATAGTGGTAAGTATCCCCGCCTGTCACGCGGGAGACTGGGGTTCGATTCCCCGATGTGGAGAGGCACCAATGTTTAAGGGACGTGGGTGGCGCTGTGGGTTAAACCACAGAGTCTAGGGCTTGCTGATCGGAAGGTCAGCGGTTTGAATCCCCACGATGGGGTGAGCTCCCATGGCTCGGTCCCAGCTCCTGCCACCCTAGCAGTTCGAAAGCACGTCAAAGTGCAAGTAGATAAATAGGTACCGCTCCGGCGGAAAGGTAAACGGCGTTTCCGTGCACTGCTCTGGCTTGCCAGAAGCGGCTTAGTCATGCTGGCCACATGACCCGGAAGCTGTACGCTGGCTCCCTCGGCCAGTAAAGCAAGATGAGTGCCGCAACCCCAGAGTCGGTTATGACTGGACCTAATGGTCAGGGGTCCCTTTAGCTTTAATACACAACAAGGGTGTATGGAGTGTTAGGGAGGGGTAGTAACTCTAGCAGGGACCAAGTCGTGCTCCTTCTGGGGTAGTTTGTCTACCTCTGATCCCCACCCTGCCCTCAGTTCTCACCTGTGGCTCCTAGAAATTGTCAGCTTGCAACAGCAGCCACATCCCATGAATCAGATACAACTGGCTGGCTCCCTAAACCAGGTGACGGCAGCCAATGGGCCTCAAATACACAATGAGTTAGGGAATTTCTCTGCATGCAAAGACAGGACATAGCAGATAAGAGAAAAAGTGGGCCCAATGCTTAAAAAGGTGGCTACTGCAGGAGCTGTAGAGGGAAATGAGGGGCAGATGGGTCTCGTAAACCTAGGAAGGGAGCCCACATAGGAGATGGAAATTTTGAACCTAAACCTCCACTGCTTTACAGCATTACTGATTTGTGAAAAAGGCTTTGGGACTAGAACCTGAGGAAAAATCTGTACCTATGGCCTTTGGGACATCTTTGGCAGACAAAACAGTTAAGAGGCAAACTCTACAAAGATCCAGAGCAGGAACTCGGAAAGTGACACCTGCTACCAAGTTCATAAGACTCAACAGAACCACAAATTCCACTGTCATTTATACCTTTCTCTGTGTTAGCTGCTCTTTGTTGTTCAGGTCAGGCCTCACCACAATAATGTAGCATTTAGGGGAAAAAATGCAAGCCAGCAACCCAGCACCAGAAGCAAAGATGGAGAAGATCTCCACAGCCACCATGTATTTTCCTCTGGTGCTCAGGTAGGTTGGAATGAAGGAGAGCCAAACACTGCAGAAGACCAGCATGCTGAAGGTGATGAACTTGGCTTCGTTGAAAGTGTCAGGCAACTTCCTGGCTAGGAAGGCCACCGTGAAGCTGATAATGGCCAGGAAGCCCATGTAGCCCAAAACACAATAGAACATGGAGACTGACCCTTCATTACATAGAAATATGATTTCTTCCGTCATTGAGTGCATGTCCACATCTGGGAATGGGGGAGAGGTTGCCAGCCAGAGGACACAGATCCCTACTTGGACAATGGAGCAGGAAAAGACAATGGAATAAGCCAGTTCTTTGCCTACCCATTTCCTCATATTGGATCCTGGTTTGGTAGCCATGAAAGCCAAAACCACCAATATGGTTTTGGCTAAGATGCTGGAGAGGGCCACAGAGAAGACAATGCCAAAAGCAGTTTGTCGGAGAAGGCAAGTCACCATATTAGGTTTTCCGAGAAACAACAAAGAAGAGAGGAAACACAAGAGGAGGGCAATAAGGAGACCATAGGTGAGGCTTCGGTTGTTGGCTTTGACTATGGCTGTATTGCGATGCTTAATGAAGATGCTGAGCACCAGAATTGTGATTAGAGTGAATAAAAGTGCAGAGGAAGATGAAAAAATGGCCAAGGTTTCATCAAAGGCTAGGAAGTTTGGAATCCTAGGAATGCATACATCCTGGCCGCTGGTTGGATACTGATCTGCTGGGCAACTGACACATGTATCCATGTCTGAAAATACACAAACAGTGGGTGACAATTTGAAGCAACGAAAAGTATTCTTAAGAATTCTCTCATCACTAGTCCATTTAGCATAGTCTTTTCTACGTCAGAATGTATACGAGCTTCAAGTCCAAATGCTTTTGTACTCGGTGTATCAAAAATAAGAGTTGTGTATCAATTCTGGAATTTTCTACATGGGTAACGTCTTTTTTTTCTTTATTGTCTCCCTGCTTTTTCTTAGAGCCACATAAACAGTACAGCAAAATGAGAAATGCATTACAGCTGAAATCTTTGGATCTCAGAAAAGTGAGTTTGATAAGAGTTTCACCCTACTGTCAAAAAACCTAATTCTTAGAGAAGAAAACATCTGTTAATTTAAGCCTTTTCTCCTGCAGCAGTTTAATGTCAACAAAATTGCCAGGAGCCCAGAGGTTCTGCAGTATCTTACGATGTCATCTCTAACCTTTCTCATTTGAAATCATTCCTTCTGGACATGGATCACAATCATAGCAGCAAAACTTCTCCCCTTCCTTCTTTTTCTTCCCGTAACCAGGATGGCAGTTGGCATTACATACAGAAAGCGGTGGCACCTATCCAAATAGATAGGAAGAGTTTAATATTATGATATTGTTTGGGGGAATTTATCAAATATCCACTATCAGGTGATTTAATAGTAAATAGGAGGACTAATAGCGTGAAATGATCCGTAGGTACACAAGTGGCACATACAGTGGGGTAAAAAGCTGCTGTTCTAAGCATCATACAAACTTAATAAGATGTCAGTATTCATGCCTGGACCATCCAACCTTACAGCTGTGTTAGAATTCGGTGTGATTTGACCCCTGGCTTGGCCTTTTGATGGAGTCACCACCTAACGGCATTTGCTTCAAGGAGTTCACATGGTGTTCCTTTGTGTGGCACAAGGAATTAAAGGTAAGTCATTATAGCGGTTCTTTTCCTACCTGCAGGGTCATTACAATAAACTAGGACTAGGAAATCATTCCATGACTTTTGGGTTGTGGTTTCCTGTTAGGCCACATCCTGTCTCAGAGAGAAATGCTTTGGGTTCCTGTGGGAGTCATAAAGCCATGGCAGAGGTTTGTAAATGCTGCAGGGTACCTCTGGACCTCGTGACCAGCACTCTGAGCTTTACAATGTATTGGAATGTAATGACCCTATATGGCGATGGGGTGCAATAAAAGCTTGGCCGGATGTAGGTAACATGAGATTGGCAAACGGCCATGCGGCTGAACAGAACAAAGGAGAAGAAATCGGAGAAGGGCAGACAGAGGGGCTGCAATCTCTTACTATGGAAATATAGCTAGCTTTCTGTGTCTTTATTTTATACTAAACAAGTGCCACTTGTAACGGCTGGCTCCAACAGGTTCCTATGCCTGACCTGTTCTGGGAGGAGTTGCATTCCGTTTGAAGCAAGAGGTCTGGTAGCACTCCTCTATTCTCACTCATCACTAGTCTGAAGTGGTTTCAGGTGCTATTGACTTTCAAAATGAATAATGTATGAAGTGCTTTTGTTACATCCCATTTTGTGGATAACCGCAAATTCTGGGTTTTCAGGGACTGTGCCATTATTTCCATACCTTAGTGAAGCGTCTGTTCCATTTGATTCTGTCTTCATTAATGGTGAACTCTTTGCCTGGAGGGGCCTGAGGATCCAACCTTCCCACTTTGATTCTGACATAGGAATTATTTGGGAAAGTGACCAAGTTGGTAATATCAAAGCCAGCTGCTAACTCTCCATATTCATTTAATGTAATTTCATCTCCAGCACTGTTGTTGAATGAGATTCTCTTCAAGAATGAGTGGAGCTAAGTGGAAAGAGAATCAAAGTTGAACACTTCAGTTCACAACAAAGAGCAAACATATTTTAGTTGCACATACAGGAGGAGTAGGAAATCATGAATCAGTGCCAATTCAACATTCAACAGACTTGCATCAAAATGGAGAGACCATAGTCCTGCTTGCTTGAGACCAGCCTTTGTCTGTATCCAAGAAAGGGATGGAATTTGAGAAGTCATGTAAGAGAAGAGATGGGAGCTTATGTCCTCAAACGATAGGAATGCAACATGAGAACATCGGACTCGACCTTTCCATAGTTTATAGAGTGGATTTGACCATGGTTGGATGTTGGATGCAGAGGAGTGGAAGGAAGAAGCAGCTGGAGAACCCCCAAGGGACACCCCAAGGAAAGGAGGCTCAGAGCCAGGGGATTGGTGGTGGGATGACAAGGAGTGGTCAGTGGGAGAAGAGGGAGCCGATAGGGAGGAAGAGGTGTCAGAAACAGAAGAGGCAACAGGGTTAAGGGAGCAGGAAGAGGATGCGCCAGACTGAAATCCAGACTCAAAGGCAGAAGAGGAGACGGGAGAAATGCAGGGTCTAGAGACAGTGATCAAACAGTTGCTAGCCTCTTCTGGGGACCTACCAGTGAGGCCAGAAACCCCTGGTGATTGGCAGACAGGGAAAGGTGAGGAGCTGGGGACAGGGCCTTCCAAGATGTGTCCAGGTAGTGGCAGCTCCCTGGTGGGCTGCTCTTCTGTTTTCTTTTGGATATGAGGATCCCTTAAATAGCCAGTGCCTGGTGTTGGGGTGCTGGTTGTTCTCCCTTAGAATTATGCGCCTGGGCCCCCCAACCTCACACCCCTGGGTAACTGGAGAGGTAAGAGAGACAGAGAGAAGTGGGGAGGGATATTTGGAGAAAATGGAGGGGTTTGCACCATGAAGGAGGTAGTTGTTTGTAGTCTGTTGCTTCTGAAAGTCTGTGTCATCTAAAGTCTGTTTAGTATCATTATAGCAAATATTCTAATTCCCATCTTTCATACAATAAATTTACTTAAGGTTCATTTCTAATTTCTTAAGTTTTATTCTTTTATTTCTTTACTGATGATTAAATGCCAACTCACATAATGTACCAATGCAGTGAATGCTTTGTAACAGAGAACAATACCTGCCAAGGTTCTACATATTGAGGAGAGAGTCTTCCCCTAGCACCTCTCCATTTGCAGATGACTGCAGCCAAGTGCATGCTATTTAAGGCATGTGCCAAAGCATAGACAGCATTATAAACACTGTAGCTGTGGCCAGTCATGCTCATTTCAAAAAATGGTGCAGGAAGGCTCTCCAGCATCTCCTCTCCAGTACACACAGTTTTTGAGAGAGTGGAATTTGAAAGTGAACAACTGAATGCATCTTCCCAGAAATCTTGGAAAAAACCATCTCTCTCTGTCCAATGAGGGTATACACTCTGAAGAAAGTCTTGAAAGTTGTGAATCTCCTTGGAGTGAATTGCAAAGGATATTGCACCATGGAGCATTCGTATATTAACATTAATTTTTTTTTGAAGGCTATATAATATGAAATCAATTTGGGTCGTTGTAATCCATACTTTTCCTACATGTGACTTCTTTTGAGGAAATAGTAGCTGAGTTAACTCCATTATGATTAAAGCACTTGACAACCATATACTAGATCTACTTTCTCCATATAGAAGAATTGCATTGGCTCTGCTGGTTGTGAAAGTTGGTAACAAAATCCTTGAGTCCTCCAGCATTTCTAGTAAGTTACTGTTATAATTCATATTGAATTTAAGTCTTTCTGTGAATGCTGAACAGATTCCATTCTTGAAAAGCATTGGCTCAATTGTCTGTAAGAAACGTTCCCCAGCTTCATTAGCTGGAGTGATGAGCCCAACCCATTTCCATCTGAAATGCAGAAGTAACTGGATAATTCCCTGATACTGAAGGTCTTCATTGGGGACCATGCGGTAAAAGGAAGGGAACTTGGTTCCATCATTTATGGCTGGTTCAAATGAACCATATGAAATCTGGAAAAAGCAAAAGCCAAACGTTTCCAAGTGGAAACAAGAACTCCTGGTACTCCAATTTATTCAAATATAAACACGTGCACGCACGCACACTAAAAATATTGAATATATATTGAATCTGTATGACAAGTTTACCAAGTTTAGGGAGAGCACCAACCCCAGCTTATATAGGAAAACACAGATAACCTTGCTCAATGTTTTCTGTTGATATTTATTATGATTATGGCATCATCACAGCTTCATTCTTGTACATATTGATTCTATCAGAAGGAGGGGCTGGGGGCAGCTGGGTGGAAAGCCTGGATCGTTTCTTGGCAGCTCTCCAAAGTAATCTCCAATTAGCAGCAAGCTTCCAGTTCTTAAGATGAAAAACTGGATTTAGGTTTTGGACATGATCTGAGCGAAGGGGAAGAAACTACTCTTCTAATTAATTCAGCCACTGAGGTGCTAAAAAGGATTCGAACAGAAAAAAGGATAAACATCTATGTAGACTTGGTATGTTGGAACTGAAGGGGGGGTTGAGCCTCCTTTGTTATTATATTTCGTTTTCCTATGTTATATGGCAAAATCCTCCTCTGAAAGAACCAGCTGCCTGATTATTTATAGCAAGCGAGACAGGAGAGCTGGTTTATTTGGTGATATAATATGATTCTAATAGTCATTAACTGTGTGGAAATAACAATTATTCAAAGGTGGAAAACCAAGTTCCAGGTATTTGGCTGCAGATATATTTGGAAGAGGATAAAGAGTTTCCCAACTTTGATTAGGAGAATGACTGGAGAGATGCAAAAAAAACCTTGGGAATTAGAATCGGAATGACGCAGCTCCAACTAAACGAGCGGCCATGACCGAAAGTAGATCAGCTTGTCAAATTAAATGCAGAGCCTTTTAATATCTTACTTAATATTTGCATCCCCAGTTTTATATGGCAAAACCTTCCCTGGACAGGTTAACCATTTGAAGGACAGCTGGTCTTAAAGCATTGGGCAGATGCCTTGCTTTGATTTTATCTGGACTGACTTGGCTGCTGCCCAAGTTGAGAAGATTTTTGGACTGGCTTGGTGGAAACATCATTTTGTGAAGAGACATCGTGAACATACAGAGGGAACTCTGAATGTATATTCCACACAGAATATATTGTTTTGTTTTATCTTGCTTGTTCAGAGGCTGTGAATTGTAATATGTATTAACATCGGAATGATTTATGGGAACTATCGTGAAAATTATGAAAGCAGCAGAAGTATGAGATGATCAGAACCACCCCGGCCTGAGAACATGGGAAGATACCTCCAATTTTTTAAATAATTTGGCCTAATATTTGGACTGTTTGATGGTTAAATAATATGTATAATTTGGAATATTTAATATGATTTTATTGGATTGTTAAAGTGGAAAATTTAATAAATATTATTTTTTTAAAAAAGAAGAATAGGGGAGCATTTATAATGGCTCATGTTAATATACAAAGTGGATGATTATGCAAAATTCCAAGATGGAAGTGGAGTGATAGAAATTGTTGACTATGTACTTTTGATCTGTAAACTTTGTAATGAATGTAGGGAGCGGTTGTTTCTCTACCTACTAAGAACTCTCTCAGGAAGATTTCCTGGGAAATCCTGAAGATCTCAATTAGATTGTATATTCTATTCTTCTCTGAGCACTATAAACCAAATCATATAAAATATCAGTAAAATATAAAATACTGTACTAGCACTATTTAAAATAACTAAAATGAAATACAACAATGTAGCAGAATAGCACAATGCTGACACCACTATATAAGGCTCTGAAGTGACAGATGACAAATGCCAGAAAAAAGCAAGAAAACACTTTTTCAATTAGCCTCTGAAAATGAACAATGTTGATTAACATCATACTTTGGGAAAAGACTATCTTGATTTTTAAGGGGAAGAATATTTTTAGTTAATTTGTTCTCAGTTATTTTTGCCTATGAAGCCAATGTCAATTTCATATATTCAGTAGCTCACAGGCAGCCAGGGCAGTGCATTCAGGATTGTTGTATATTAAACAGTCTAGGTGCCTCCTTTACAAACCTGGCAGCTTTACAGAAATCTTCTATTACATCTATTAAACACAAATTGCCCTTCTTACACACATTGCTGGATATGCATATTATACCCCTTTTACTTTGTCTATTTCCCCACTCCATATTTATGAATCAGTAGATTCCTAATGCAAGGACAGCATGAAATCTCTGTTTTTCAAGATCCATATTCTACCTGTGGAATCTTGAAAGGACCTAAGACGTTTGCCATGCACCAGGAGGTATCAGAGCTGAGTCCCCCAATGACCCCTATGACATTTTTCTGGATGCCACACCTGTAGTTGGGAACAAAGTGATGCGATTTAAAGAGCAGGTCCAGAGTGTTTCGGTAGGTCATCTTTGAATCATAATAGCTATCATAGATGTGGAAGCCTAGAGAGACATTGGGCAACATCCTGGGATTCTCGTTGATCTCATCAACAGCAAAGACCAAAGCCAGGATTTGCTGGTAGAACTTTGTCAACACCCTGCAAATGAAGTGAGGTTTTGGTTGATGGGAAAATTAAGATTTTCACCTGCCTCCCTATAAGGAGAGGATGAAGCCAGCAAAGTTTATTTACTTATTTGGGCAATCTAAGAATACTGTGTAATTAAAAAAGCTGTTGCATATTTCTTTATATCTTCAGCAACCCATGTTTGTTTTCGCCACCTTGAATATTTGCGTATCATCAAAACTTTGACAACTATACTATTTGGCTATATGCTTTTAATGCCATCTATTTCTTTTTCTCCTACTCTCTTTTCTTTCTGTTGTTATAGATTTGGTGTTTTTAAAAAGCTTATTCTTCACTGACAATATGCACATAGTCTATATGTACAGATTTCGAATAACATCTATCTACACATTTAAAAAATAAAGTTCTAAAGCAATTCCCCCTTCAAATCAATTAAAGATATTCAGTCAGATACAACATATAAGGAATAATTAAAATGATATAATTAATGGTTACTTACAGTGGGGCATCAATGAAGTCTTGGGAAGGGTGTTTCTTGAAGGAAACCTTGTGGACTATGTAATAAATATGAGATGCCATTGCACCAATGACCAGGTCTCCTGGCTCATACCACTCGTGTGGAACATGAACAGGATTATTTGTTGCGCATTTAACACTTTGTACTTGAGACACTATATTGGGGAGCAGCAGAAGCAGCAGGAGCAACATCCTAATGGCAAATTCCCTTGTGTACATGGACTCCACTGCTTCTTTCTACAGTGTTATTCTTCTCCTCCACCTGACCTGCACAAGACAAATTAGATGGCAGCTGACTCTATCAGTTTGGCACTGTAAGGGACACGTATCCACCTTATTGTTAGCTTGAACATTGTCACAACAGAATTCCTTGGATGCCAAACAAGATGCAGTGGTTTGATATGAAAAAGGGAAACTGATAACTGATAAGTAACAGAGCCCTGCCTAGTTGTCTATGCAGCACAGAGGAGCTTATAATCATTTCAGGCTTGCCTGTTGATTCTTTTTTTCCACTGTGACATCTGGGGGACCAGCCAGGTGGATTTATTATTGTAATTTGAGTAATGATAGAGTAGAGAATCACTTGTGCAGTGTTTTTGGATTCTATGGCACATCGGCAGTAGGGGAACTGCCAAAATATTACTATTATTATATTTAAAATATATTTACTTATTGATTTACCAATATTGCTCCAATAACCACCTCATTATAAGAATACCAATTTTATCTAATTAATGCAATTATGAATGCCAATTAGTCAAATGTCAATTATATGATTTAATTAAACGTTTCCCCTTGCATGCTAAATTTGATGGCTTCATTCTTCTTCATTATTTCTGTGTTCCACTATGTTAATAATTTCCATTGCATTCCATGCACATATAATAATATCTTATATAATGGCTACAGTCTTGTGATTTCTATTTGTATTAGGTAATTTATAAACTTTCAAGTGAGGAATTTTAAGTGTAGTCCTTATTCTTTCCTGCTTGTGACAATTTCCCCCCATGATGTTTTCCCGTCCATATATGGTTCTGTATCCTTCATTCCTGCAACTGTTGTTGGTCCCCATCACGCCCTGGGAGAAGCGGTTATTCCACAGTTTCCAAAAGTCACTGCATCGCTTTGTCCTGTGATTCGGCTTCCAGTAAAAAAGCAGTGTTCACCATTTTTTCCAGCCTAGGAGGAACGGTCTGAATCCAGACTGCAGATACTGAATCCAAAAGCCTCTATTAATGCAGCTGGTAGACAAGAAGCCAATCTTCCAATGTAATTATATTTGTAACATCACAAAATCATAGGCAAGGAATGAATGTCAGCAGGATATCTCGAGTTGAGCTGGCCCCATCCTTTCCCCGCTTCCTAATTTGTTAGTACTGGGGCATCCTTCACTCTCCCACCTATGTAACACTGATCAGACATGGTTTGCCATCACATTAACTGAATGGTGGCAGAAGTTCTGGATAGCATCCTTGCGTTATCAAGAAGTGGGATCACTGGATTATAGACCAATGGATATCAGATCCCCACAAGGCGTGATGGAGAACAGCAACAACTTGGAAAAGAGAGATGCGACAAACTTGGCAGCTCAGTCACCGCTCACGCCCATGTGCCCGCTCTCACTTAAATATATTAGAATTCTAGCCCGTCTCAGAGGTATGTGCCTATCTATTCAGGCACCGGCTGAATTCCTTAGACCTCCCTCCGGTGACTCCCGGCAGAATAAAACATACACGAGGTCCGTTCCGGCGATTTTCCTCAGGCTGTGAGGAAAACACACCAACTGCTTCTCCTGCTTCTCCTCCTCCCTGCATATCCCCAGGGAGGGGAATCAGACACAGACAGAAACGTATCTACATGTCTTTATTTGTGTCTTTTAGCAGTCATACAGTAAAGATGTCTGCTCTCTTCAACAAACAGAGAGAAAACTCCAATCTCCACCCATGTACATCCTGTACAGGTCATATGACACATCCTGAGCTAACATCCGGTGCTCAGTAAGGAGAATGGACTGCCCCTTCGTTTTCATGGCAACAGTCACATACTTCCTGTTTGGCTTTCCAGCCACAAGCAGCAGACTGAGCTGCTAGAGCCTTTGCTTGCTGCAGCATTGCTGCTTTAGAATAACAAACTCCCCCTAAAGTATCAATGCGTGCTGCGAGCAAAGCGTCATCCAGAGAAGAAAACAAACAGTTGTTATACTTATAACATTCCCCTGTTGTTACAGTTCCACCCTTGGAACTACCCGCCACTGGTTTTACCAATGTACCTCTCTGGTTGTGTGACTTCCAAGGAATGAGTGCTTCTGCATTACCTTGGTTAGCAACTCTCTGTTGTGCCTTTGTCTCTGACTCAGACACAGCTTCAATCTCTCCTTTGTCGTTTACAACAGCAACAGCTAAGTTAGCAAACTCTTGTGAATACCTCTTGGGTGGTACACCCTTCGTTGCTCTCTCAGACCTACGTAAGAGGTGCTGCTCTTCTTTGCTTTCTGGTTCAGCCTCTGAACTCTCTGGAGAACCAGTACCAATTGTAAACAGTGGTTCATCCTCCTCTTCTGAGGGTCTAGTCATTATGTGAGATTTCCTCTCAATGACCGTGACAACTGAGCTGTCTGAGCTATCGCTGTCATCATCAGTACTACTGAACTCAATAAAATCAACATCATCATCATCATCAGAATTATCATCATCTCCTGTGGGAAATGTGTGAACAATCACTCTCTCCTGTTCAGGAGCACTCTCTAGAAATTTTGTGAGAATCACCTTTCCAGATTCAGACAAAATTACTCTGTAGAGACCCTTTTCATAACCCACAAAAATGCCTCTGGCATTCTTTACTCCACCCGGGGCTTCTGTCCTCACATGAGACCCAAACACCTTGAAATGGGCAACAGAAGGTTTTCTATGGAACAGTTTCTCAAAAGGAGAACATTCCAACTCTTTTGAAAACTTTCTCAACCACGTATAACAAAATGACATTAGCGACTCAGCCCAGTACTCATGTGGCAGATGTGAACTTAGCAATTGCGCATGCATTCCCTTTTGCAATTCTTTGTTCACCCTAACACAGACACATCTGTTCCAAGCTTCTTCGGAACTAGCAATTCTGTGTCTTATCCCTTTCTTCTTCAGGAACCTCTGGAAAACCTGTAAAAGAAAAATTGGCTTCTCATCTGTGCAAAGACAATCTATGTCAGCATCATGCATATTTTTAACCTTGTCACAAAACTCTTTAAACCTTTCTAAGGCTTCTTGCGGTCTCTCCAAAAGATATATCCAGACAAAACCTGTAAAGGATTCAACACATATTAGGTAATACTTTGCATTGCCTCTAGATGGTGCTAAAGGACCAATCACATCAGCATACACCCGCTGAAATGCCCTGTTGACCCTCGAGGTCACCTTCTTGGTGTTCTCCTTGGCTACACCTGCAAAAGAAATCATGTTAGAATCACAAGAATTACATTCCATGTAATCACTTTGATCAAAAGTCAACAAATACAGTCCATCTTTCTCTTTGGCAGAAAGATACAACTCTCCATCTTTGTAGATCTCGCAATGTTGATCATCATAGGACAGTTTTAGTCCCTTCTTGGCAATCTGCGAAACGCTGAGCAGATTGTACTTCAACTCTGGAACCAAATATACATTGTTTATAGTCAAGTTCAGGCTTTCAAGATACACAGTCCCAATTCCGGTGGCTTCCAGCTCTTGACCGTTGGCTTGTTGCACAGCGAAGCTTTGCTTCTTAAACGTAGAAAACAGTCCTCTGTGTCCTGTCATGTGAACTGTGGCTCCAGTATCGATGACAAAGAAGTCCCCCACTTCTGGTGTGTCTTTTAGGGACATCAAAGCCTTTGCAGTCTTTGCCTTTGGCTTGGTGTGACCTTTGTCTGACGCCTCAGACTTTGTGGAGCTTCCCTTGGCTCCTTTCTGCTGACGTGGCTTCTTACAGTACCGCTGAAGATGCCCAGTCTGTCCACAATTGTAGCATCGGACAACGTTTAACGCTACAGCGTTTTCTCCAGTAGCTTCAGCAGTGGGGGTGTCAGAACTCCGTTCTTGTCTCCCCCTGTCCTTGACTTCCAGGGCGGCAAGTCTGTCATGTTCATTAAGAACCACGGCAAAGACCCTGTCCGACGTTAGATCAGCTGCTGGGAGAGACCCCAGCTGACTGGCAACTGTTTTGTAAGTCCGATTCAGACTGTTGATCACTATGAAGCAAAACACTTCCTCATCCAGACGGAAATTGCGTTCCACCATCTGTTGACGCAGAAATTTCATTTCCGTCAGGTGCGCTTGAACATCTCCATCAGGCGCAAGCCTCAGGTTGGTCAGCTTCTCAAAATACAGCAACGCTGAAGAACCTGCATCTCTCTGATGTGTCCTTCTCAGCGTGTCCCAAACATCTTTCACGTGCTGTAAATCTTGTATATGGATTAGCTGAGAGTCTGACACGCACAGAATTATAGCTGTTCTGGCCTTCACATCCTGTGACTCCCAAGCACGCGTTGGTGCTGCAGGGATGGGGTTCTCAATCACCCCAAACAGTCTCTGATTCTGCAGCAAGGCCTTCATCTTAATAGACCAAGATGCATAATTGTCACTGGTCAGTAAGGGTGGAGAAGGCAGGCCTCCCCCCTTCTTGGCATCCATTTTGAGTCCTTGCATTGACTCTCAAACACAAGCCTCTAAAATCCAAAAGCTGGCTTGTTTACACTCTGTGCACCTGGCAGCTATAACACTGGCCACTTTGGAAAGTCCCTTTCCAACAGTTCCTTTGGGCCTAAGTCAAAACAAAACCTTGTTTTTGCCTCTCCGAGGCAAAGCCTGACTTCCAGCCCTCTCGTGAAACTGGCCTTCGTTGCTAAGCAACAGCATTCCTTCCCTTGGACAGGATTAACCACAGGAATGTTTGGAATGCAGAGCTCTTCTCTCTCGGAGCTGTTTTTCCCAAACCTTGCTCCCTTGAAGCAGAGAATGAATCAATCTGCATTCACTCTTCTAAGCCCGAAAATCTCATACCTGGGCTCCGTAGCTTGACTCAGCTTCGTCTTCCCGTCTGGTCAGCTTCTGGCTGCAGAGGGATTAGCCTCTCACCTCAGGCTTCCATGGAGGCCACTTCTTGATGCAGAGGTCGATGAAAACAGCAACCGGCGTCTGCTACCACTGTTAGAATTCTAGCCCGTCTCAGAGGTATGTGCCTATCTATTCAGGCACCGGCTGAATTCCTTAGACCTCCCTCCGGCGACTCCCGGCAGAATAAAACATACACGAGGTCCATTCCGGCGATTTTCCTCAGGCTGTGAGGAAAACACACCAACTGCTTCTCCTGCTTCTCCTCCTCCCTGCATATCCCCAGGGAGGGGAATCAGACACAGACAGAAACGTATCTACATGTCTTTATTTGTGTCTTTTAGCAGTCATACAGTAAAGATGTCTGCTCTCTTCAACAAACAGAGAGAAAACTCCAATCTCCACCCATGTACATCCTGTACAGGTCATATGACACATCCTGAGCTAACATCCGGTGCTCAGTAAGGAGAATGGACTGCCCCTTCGTTTTCATGGCAACAGTCACATACTTCCTGTTTGGCTTTCCAGCCACAAGCAGCAGACTGAGCTGCTAGAGCCTTTGCTTGCTGCAGCATTGCTGCTTTAGAATAACAGTCCCCCATCTCACCGAACAACCTTTGACCTGAAGACTTAAAAACAAAACTAATTATCCCAGAATATCCTGGGGGGGGGGGGGAATCTTTGTGAGGGGGATAACTAAGAAGTTGAGTTTCAAGCAGGTGTTTTTAGATAACCAATAAAGATTTATTTTTAGAACAAGGTTGTATAATATAAGTCGAGAAACTTAGGTTACTTAAATAATAATACGCTAGTTTACTTCAATTCGCTTTCAGAGGTTTCGGCTTTATAGTTCAGTTCCTTTCTAAGTCTCTCCCTTCCTGATTAGTTTGAGACCTAAGTAGACTCATCTCTTTCAGTTCCTCCTTTTCCTGTCTTACCCTCAGTCTCCCAGCAAGATTCGATCCTATTACCCCTGCAGGACACTACATTCAGTGCTTCACTGTACACTCGGAGTGGATGTTTTATTCCAGAACCAACTCTCCCTCCTCCACCCTCCTATCTCCCTAATTCCTAACCTCTCCAGCCTCCCTCCTCAACCACCTCAACTCAGCTCCCCTCTTAACCACACTCTAACACCATCTCCCTTGAAATCTGCTCCCTTTAAACTCTCCCTCCTGGAACCACAGCCAATCAGAGGCTGCTGTTCTTTAAGCATTTGCTGGCAGGAGAAAAAAGAAAAAAAAGAAATACTTGTGGAAGCAACTTTCCCGTCACAATAGACACAACATTTTACAAGGATTGGAAGAGACACCATGGACAGAATAACTGCCACACACTGGAAGAACAAGGATATAGTTTGAGTGCCTCATTTGTAGTTCTATAAATCATTTAATGTGTCAACACAAATAGAAGTTATTAATATTGCAGTTGTTGTATAAGGGATTATTATTTTCACTGGAATATATTAGAAATTAATAAGATTTTGGAATGCAGAAATAAAGGAAATCATCTAGCAATGGGGGGGGCACCTAAATTATCTGATACGGTATTTGAGTGATTAGTATTTGTATTACAATTTGGTATTGTTTTAATGAGGCTATGATTGAATGGAAATTTAAAATTAATAAAAATTATTATAACAGAAATAGCATAACTAGACTTTAGAATCAACATTATAAACAAGACATCTGTATTCTCTGAAGCCATTTGGCTTATTTGAGATATTTTCTGCCACCACTCTTTCAAACGGGTTAAAAGTATAATTCAGAAAAAAAAGGCTTGTCCTATTAGTGTTAGTAATATCCAATATGTTTTCCTCCAAATATGGTTGCATATCTCTGCTACTTTTCTTTGTTAAAACTATTTAAAAAGGGGGGGGGGAATGGCTTCTCCTTCTTCTATTCCTCAGCTGCCTTGTGGGTGAGAGATAAAGAATGTAGAGCCCTTAACTATTTCACAATGTTTTTTGTTTCTGGTACCCTCTGTGGTCTTCAAGATGATTTTGCAGATTACATGAAGTTATTGATAAGAGACATTTTATTAACATTCCTTTATGTACAACATTCATCAACTGAACTTAACCATTTCTAAATGAAAAGGCTTAGAGTTTTGCTATTAAGATTCCATTTGCTTTAAGTATACAGTAATACATTACAGTGATCTAAAGAGTGTTAGGGGAGGGGTAGTAACTCTAGTGGGAAACAAGTCATGCCTCCTCTGGGGTAGTTTGCCTTCCTCTAATCCCCACCCTGCACTCACCTCTCACCTGTGGCTCCTAGAAGCTGTCAGCATGCAACAGCAGCCACATCCCATGAAACAGATACAACTGGCTGGCTCCCTAAACCAGGTGAGGGCAGCCAATGGGCCTTGAATCCTCAGTGAGTTGGGGAATTTCTCTGCATACAAAGACAGGATCAGACTGAGTGAGTGGATGAGAGCAATAGCAGGTCCAATGCTCAAAAAGGTGGCTATTCCAGGTGCTGTAGAGGGAAATGAGGGGCAGATGGGTCTCATAAACCTAAGAAGGGAGCCCACCTAGGAGAAGGAAACTTTGAACCTGAACCTCCACTGCTTTGCAGCATTACTCATTTGTGAAAAAGGCTTTGGGAGTAGAACCTGAGGAAAAATCTAAACCCATTGCCTTTGGGACATCTTTGGCAGACAAAAAGGTTAAGGAGAAAACTTTACACATGTCCGGAGTAGGGACTTGGAAAGTGATACCAGCCACTAAGTCCATGTATTCTAAGACCCAACAGAACCACAAATTCCACTATCATTTATACCTTTCTTTGTGTTAGCTGCTCTTTGTTGTTCAGGTCTGGCCTCACCACAATAATGTAGCATTTAGGGGTGAAAGTCGTGCTCCTTCTGGAACAAGTCGTGCTCCTTCTGGGGTAGTTTGTCTACCACTGACGCCCACCCTGCGCTCAGTTCTCACATGTGGCTCCTAGAAATTTTCAGCTTGCAACAGCAGCCACATCCCATGAATCAGATACAACTGGCTGGCTTCCTAAACCAGGTGAGGGCAGCCAATGGGCCTCAAATCCTCAGTGAGTTAGGGAATTTCTCTGCATGCAAAGACAGGACATAGCAGATAAGAGCAAAAGTGGGCCCAATGCTTAAAAACGTGGCTACTGAAGGTGCTGTAGAGGGAAATGAGGGGCAGATGGGTCTCGTAAACCTAGGAAGGGAGCCCACCTAGGAGATGGAAATTTTGAACCTAAACCTCCACTGCTTTACAGCATTACACATTTGTGAAAAAGGCTTTGGGAGTAGAACCTGAGGAAAAATCTGTACCCATTGCCTTTGGGACATCTTTGGCAGACAAAACAGTTAAGGAGCAAACTCTACAAAGATCCAGAGTAGGGACCTGGAAAGTGATACCAGCCAGCAAGTCCCAACAGAACCACAAATTCCACTGTCATTTATACCTTTCTTTGTGTTAGCTGCTCTTTGTTGTTCAGGTCAGGCCTCACCACAATAATGTAGCATTTAGGGGAAAAAATGCAAACCAGCAACCCAGCACCGGAAGCAAAGATGGAGAAGATCTCCACAGCCACCATGTATTTTCCTCTGGTGCTCAGGTAGGTTGGAATGAAGGAGAGCCAAACACTGCAGAAGACCAGCATGCTGAAGGTGATGAACTTGGCTTCGTTGAAAGTGTCAGGCAACTTCCTGGCTAAGAAGGCCACCGTGAAGCTGATAATGGCCAGGAATCCCATGTAGCCCAAAACACAATAGAACATGGAGACTGACCCTTCATTACATAGAAATATGATTTCTTCAGGCATTGAGTGCATGTCCACATCTGGGAATGGGGGAGAGGTTGCCAGCCAGAGGACACAGATTCCTACTTGGACAATGGAGCAGGAAAAGACAATGGAATAAGCCAGTTCTTTGCCTACCCATTTCCTGATATTGGATCCTGGTTTGGTAGCCATGAATGCCAAAACCACCAATATGGTTTTGGCTAAGATGCTGGAGAGGGCCACAGAGAAGACAATGCCAAAAGCAGTTTGTCGGAGAAGGCAAGTCGCCATATTAGGTCTTCCGATAAACAGCAAAGAAGAGAGGAAACACAAGAGGAGGGAGATAAGGAGACCATAGGTGAGGCTTCGATTGTTGGCTTTGACTATGGCTGTATTGCGATGCTTAATGAAGATGCTGAGCACTAGAATTGTGATTAGAGTGAATAAAAGTGCAGAGGAAGATGAAAAAATGGCCAAGGTTTCATCAAAGGCTAGGAAGTTTGGGATCTTAGGAATGCATAGATCCTGGCCGCTGTTTGGATACTGATCTGCTGGGCAACTGGCACATGTTTCCATGTCTGAAAATGCACAAACAGTGTGTGACAATTTGAAGTAACCAAAAGTATTCTTAAGAATTTCACATCACTAGTCCATTTAGCATAGTGTTTTCTACGTCAGAATGTATAGGAGCTTCAGTGTATAAGAGCTTGTACTAGGTGTATCAAAAATAAAACTTATGTATCAATTATGGGATTTTCTATATGGGTGACATTTTTTTTTACTGTCTCCCTGCTTTTTCTTAGAGCCACATAAACAGTACAACAAAATGAGAAATGCATTAAAGCTGAAATCTTTGGATCTCAGAAAAGTGAGTTTGATAAGAGTTTCACCCTATTGTCAAACAACCTAATTCTTAGAGGAGAAAACACCACTTCCATTCCACCCTAATTTTGTAGAAGTTGGAGGTAAAATATATTATCTTCCACTTAAAAAAGAAATCTTCAAGATGCTTTAAAGATTAAAATATATTGATGTTATTTATAAACAGTGAGAAGAACACATCTGTTAATTTAAGCCTTCTCTCCTGCAGCAGTTTAATGTCAACAAAATTTCCAGGAGCCCAGAGGTTCTGCAGTATCTTAAGAGGTCATCTCTAACCTTTCTCATTTGAAATCATTCCTTCTGGACATGGATCACAATCATAGCAGCAAAACTTCTCCCCCTCCTTCTTTTTCTTCCCGTAACCAGGATGGCAGTTGGCATTACATAGAGAAAGCGGTGGCAGCTATCCAAAGAGATAGGAAGAGTTTAATATTATGATATTGTTTTGGGGAATTTATCAAATATCAACTATCAGGTGATTTAATAGTAAATAGGAGGACTAATGGCGGCAAATGATCCGTATGTACACAAGTGGCACATACAGTGGGGTAGAAAGCTGCTGTTCTAAGCATCATACAAACTTAAGAAGATGCCTGGACCATCCAACCTTACAGCTGTGTTAGAATTCAGTGTGATTCGGTGTGATTTCTCCCCTGGTTTGGCCTTTTGATGGAGTCACCACCTAACGACATTTGCTTCAAGGAGTTCACATGGTGTTCCTTTGTGTGGCACAAGGAATTAAATGTAAGCCATTATAGTGGTTCTGCTCCTACCTGCTGGTTCATTACAAGCAACTAGGACTAGGAAATCATTCCATGACTTTTGGGTTGTGGTTTCCTGTTAGGCCACATCCTGTCTCAGAGAGAAATGCTTTCGGGTCCTATGCCTGACCTGTTCTGGGAGGAGTTGCATTCCATTTGAAGCAAGAGGTCTGGGAGCACTCCTCTATTCTAACTCATCACTAGTCTGAAGTGGTTTCAAGTGCTAGTGAATTTCAAAATGAATAATGTGTGAAGTGCTTTTGTTACATCCCATTTTGTGGATAGCCACTAATTCTGGGTTTTCAGGGACTGTGCCATTATTTCCATACCTTAGTGAAGCTTCTGTGCCATTTGATTCTGTCTTCATTAATGGTGAGCTCTTTGCCCGGAGGGGCCTGAGGATCCAAGCTGCCCACTTTGACTCTGACATAGGAATTATTTGGGAAAGTGACCAAGTTGGTAATATCAAAGCCAGCTGCTAACTCTCCGTATTCATTTAATGCGATTTCATCCCCAGCACTGTTGTTGAATGAGATTCTCTGCAGGAATGAGTGGAGCTAAGTGGAAAGAGAATCAAAGTTAAATGCTTCAGTTCACAATGGAGAGCATCCATATTTTAGTTGCACATACAGGAGGAGTAGCAATGGGGAGAAAACGGAGAGGTTTGCAGTGTGGAGAAGGTGGTTGGCACAGCTTCAGTTAGGTTTAGTTTTTTGTAGTCTGTTGCTTCTGAAAGTCTGTGTCACGTAAAGTCTGTTTAGTATCATTATAGGAAATATTCTAATTCCTACCTTTGATAAAATTACTAAAGGTTTCTTTTTAATTTCTTAAGTTTTATTCTTTTATTTATTTACTGATAAGTAAATGCCTACTCACAAAATGTACCAATGCAGTGAATGCTTTGTAAGAGGGAACAATACCTGCCAAGGATCTGCATACCAAGGAGAGAGTTTTCCCTTAGCATCTCTTCTGTTGCGGATGGCTCCAGCCAAGTGCATGCTATTTAAGGCATGTGCCAAAGCATAGACAGCATTATAAATGCTGTAGCTGTGGCCAGTCATGCTCATTTCAAAATATGGTGCAGGAAGGCTCTCCAGCATCTCCTCTCCAGTACACATGGTTGGTGAGAGAGTGGAATTTGAAAGTGAACAACTGAATGCATCTTCCCAGAAATCTTGGATAAAACCATCTGTTTCTGTCCAATGAGGATATATACTCCGAAGAAAGTCTTTAAAGTTGTGAATCTCCTTGAAGTGAATTGCAAAGGAGATAGCACCATGGAACATTCGTATATTAACAGTCAATTTTTGAAGACTATATAATATGAAATCAATTTGGGTAGTTGTAATCCATACTTTTCCTTCACGTGACTTCTTTTGAGGAAATAGTAGCTGATATAACTCCATTGTGCTTAAAACAGCTGACAACCATATACTAAATCTACTTTCTCCATGTAGAAGAATTGCATTAGCTTTGCTGGTTGTGAAAGTTGTAAACAAAATCCTTGAGTCCTCTGCCATTTCTAGTTTGTTATAATTCATATTGAATTTAAGTCTTTCTGTAAATGCTGAACAGATTCCATTCTTGAAAAGCATTGGCTCAATTGTCTGTAAGAAACGTTCCCCAGCTTCATTAGCTGGAGTGATGAGCCCAACCCATTTCCATCTGAAAAGCGAAAGTAACTGGATAATTCCCTGATACTGAAGGTCTTCATTGGGAACCATGCGGTAAAAGGAAGGGAACTTGGTTCCATAATTTATGGCTGGTTCAAATAGACCATATGAAATCTGGAAAAAGCAAAAGCCAAATGTTTCCAAGTGGAAACAAGAACTGATGATATTCCAGTTTATTCAAATATAAACATGTGCATGCACACACACTTAAATATTGAATATATATTGTATCTATATCCCAGGTTTACCAAGTTTAGAGTCAGCTCCAACCCCAGCTTATATTGGAAAACACAGATATGCTTGCTCAATGTCTTCTGTTGATATTTATTATTATTATGGCATCATTACAGCTTCATTCTTGTACATATTGATTGTATCCAAGAATAGGGGAGCATTTGGGGGAGGAGCTTCCAGCGAGCTGTGATGGAGGATTGCTGAATTCCATCACCACCGTACCTTCCGGAATCAGAGGCTGAGATGGGAGTAATCAGCCTCCCTACACTCCTCAGGCTGGGGAGTGGCAGGTCATCTGCAGATCGCCCAACACCTGGCCCCAAATTCAGAAGGAAGGGGGGCGCTGGGGATGGCTGGATGGAAAGCCTGGAACCTTTCTTGGTAACTCTCCTAAGTCGGCTCCATTTAGCAGCAAGCATCCAATTATTAAGATGAAAAATTGGCTTTAAGTTCTGGACATGATCTGAGCGAAGGGGGAGAAACTACTCTGCTAATTAATTCAGCTGCTGAGGTGCTAAAAAGGATTTGAACGGAAAAAGGATAAACATCTATGTAGACTTGGTATGTTGGAACTGAAAGTGTGTGTGGGGGGGTTGAGCCTCCTTTGTTATTATATTTCGGTTTGCTTTGTTATATGGCAAAATCCTCCTCTGAAAGAACCAACTGCCTGAATATTTATAGCAAGCTAGACTGGAGAGGTGGTTTATTTGGTGATATAATATGATTCTAATAGTCATTAACTGTGGGGAAATAACAATTATTCAAAAGTAGAAAACCATGTTCAAAGTATTCGGCTGCAGATATATTTGGAAGAGGATAAAGAGTTTCCCAACTTTGATTTGGAGAATGACTGGAGAGACGCCAAAAAATTTAGGAAGTTTGCCTAGAATTAGAATCGGAATGACGCAGCTCCAATTAAACAAGTGGGCATGACCGAAAGTAGATCATGCTTGCTCTGATTTCATCTGGAGTGACTTGGCGTCTGCCCGAGGTGAGAAGATTTTTGGACTGGCTTGGAGGAAACTGTGAAAATACAGAGATAACGTAAATTCCACACAGAATATATTGTTTTGTTTTATCTTGCTTGTTTGATAAACTCAGGGGCTGTGAAAAGTAATGAGGATTAACATCGGAATGATTTATCGGAACTATCGTGAAAATTATGAAAGCAGCAGAAGTATGAGATGATCAGAACCACCTCGACCTCAAAACATGGGAAGAAACCTCCAATTTTTTTTATAATTTGGCATAATGTTTGGACTGTTTGATTGTTGAATAATATGTATAGTTTGGAATATTTAATATGATTGGATTGGATTGTTAAAGTGGAAAATTTAATAAATATTATTTTTTTAAAAAAGAAGAATAGCATTTATCATGGCTCATGTTAATATACTAAGTGGATGATTAAGCAAAACTTCAAGGTGGAAGTCGAGTGATAGAAATTGATGATCATGTACTTTTGATCTGTAAGTTTTGTAATGATTGTAGGGAGCGGTTGATTCTCTATCTACTAAGAACTCTCTCAGGAAGATTTCCTAGGAAATCCTGAAGATCTCCATTAGATTGTGAATACTATTCATCTCTGAGCACAATAAACCAAATCATATAAAATATCAATAAAATACTGTACCAGCACTATTTAAAACAACTAAAATGAAATGCAACAATGCAACAGAATAGCACAATGCTGACACCACTATATAACTTTCTGACATCACAGATGACAAATGCCAGAACAAAGCAAGATAACACTTTTTCAATTAGCCTCTGAAAGTGAACAATGTTGATTAACATCATACTTTGGGAAAGGACTATCTTGACTTTTAAGGGGAGGAATCTTTTTAGTTAATGTGTTCTCAGCTATTTTTGCCTATGAAGCCAGTGTCAATGTCCTATATTCAGTACCTCACAGGAACCCAGTGCAGTGCTTTCAGGATTGATGAATATGAACCAGTCTAGGTTTACAAACCTTGCAGCTTTAGAGAAATCTTCTATTACATCTATTAAACACAAATTGCCCTTCTTACACACATTGTTGGTTATGCATATTATGGCCCTTTTTCTTTGTCTATTTCCCCACTCCATATTTATGAATCACTAGATTCCTAATGCAAGGAAAGCATGAAATCTCTATTTTTCAAAATCCATATTCTACCTGTGGAATCTTGAAAGGACCTAAGACGTTTGCCATGCACCAGGAGGTATCAGAGCTGAGTCCCCCAATGACTCCTATGACATTTTTCTGGATGCCACACCTGTAGCTGGGAACAAAGTGACGTGATTTAAAGATCAAGTCCAGAGTGTTTCGGTAGGTCATCTTTGAATCATAATAGCTATCATAGATGTGGAAGCCGAGAGAGACATTGGGCAACATCCTGGGATTCTCATTGATCTCATCAACAGCAAAGACCAAAGCCAGGATTTGCTGGTAGAACTTTGTCAACACCCTGCAAATGAAGTGAGATTTTGTTTAATGGGAAAATTAAACAGTGCACAGAATCTAGATAGGAGAGATTCACCTGCCTTCCTATAAGGAGAGGATGAAGCCAGCAAAGTTTATTTACTTATTTGGGCAATCTAAGAATACTGTGTAATTTTAAAAGCTGTTGCATATTTCCTCATCTCTTCGGCAACCCGTGTTTGTTTTTGCCACCTTGAAAATTTAGGTATCATCAAAAACTTCAGTACCATACTACTTTGCTACATACTTTTCCTATTTTTTATGCCATCTCTTTTCTCTTTCTCCTACTCTCTTTTCTATCTCTCTTTACACAATTAGACTCAAGAAAGCTTATTGTTCATCGACAATATGCACACAGTCTATATGCGCAGAGATTTCTAATAAAATCTCTCCACACATTTAAAAAATAAAGTTCTAAAGCAATCAATCAAAGTTATTTTCTGTCAGATATAGCATATAAGGAATAATTAAAATAATATTAATTAACAGTTACTTACATGGGGGCATCAATGAAGTCCTGGGAAGGGTGTTTCTTGAAGGATAATTTGGGGTTTATGTAATAGATATGAGATGCCATTGCACCAATGACCAGGTCACCTGGCTCATGCCAATCGTGTGGAACATGAACAGGATTATTAGTTGTGCATTTCGCACTTTGTCCTTGGGACACTATATTGGGGAGCAGGAGAAGCAGCAGGAGCAACATCCTGATGGCAAATACACTTGTCTGCATGGACTCCCCTGCTTCTCTCTACAGTATTATTCCTCTCCTCCACCTGATCTGAACAAGGCAAATTGGGTGGCAGCTGACTCTGTCAATTTGGCACTTTAAAGGACATGTATCCACCTTATTGTTAGCTTGAACATTGTCACAACAGAATGCCAATAAGATGCAGTGGTTTGATATGAAAGAGGAAAACTGATAACTGATAAGTAACAGAGCCCTGCCTAGTTGTCTATGGAGCACAGAGGAGCTTATAATCATTTCAGGCTTGCTTGTTGATTCTTTTTTTCCACTGTGACAACTGAACGTTCAGTCAGGTGGATTGATTATTGTAATTTGAGTAATGATAGGGGAGAGAACCAGTTGTGCAGGGTTTTTGGATTCTATGGCGCATCAGCAGTAGGGGAACTGCCAAAATATTACTATTATTATTTTTAAATATATATTTTTATTGATTTACCAACATTGTTCTAATAGCGACTGCCCGGCTGCCCGGGAGGACTCTCCTGTGTGAGTGTCTGAGGGCCCTGCTCCTTCCTACCACTCACCATCTGGCCTGGGGCGGGGCCTGAAGCCTCATAAAGGACTGCTGGACTCTGCTGCCCGGGAGGACTCTCCTGTGTGAGTGTATGGGGTCCTGCTCCTTCCTGCCACTCACCATCTGGCCTGGGGCAGGGCCTGATGGGCCTCACTAGAACAGTTGCTGTTACTGCTGGAGGGGTGCAGAGTGCTTTTAAAATGTTTTAAAAAATTTATTTTGAATTTTTTGTATGTGGGGGGGGGGTACGGTGGATGTTTATTGGGCCTGGGAATTTGTTTGATTTTATGTTTTTGTAATTTTTGTAATTTTTATTGTTTTTGTTTATATTGTTTTATTTGTGTTGTTTTTTTGTTTTTTTTAAAAGGGGTTATTTTGTTCTTAAGGGGAGGGGTCAGGGCTGCCGGGGAATGGGCCCCAGCCCACAAAATGGCTGGGATATGCTTCACAGGGGGGAATGCACTGGGACAACCGATCTCAGTGATCACGGGTAGGAGGAGGAGTTACGCTAAGACCAGACCATGTCATTACAGAGGAGGCAGGTTTAGTCGTTGTCTGAGGACTATCCCTGCCTCTGGGTCTGGTCCTGACCGGATGAATACTAGAATCAGCAAGGGATACCCACATGACCTGAAAGTGTTGCTGTGCAATGCCAGGTCAATGATTCATAAGACCACTGCCATCCATGACTTGATCATGGATGGAGGACTTGACCTGGCATGTGTAACAGAGACTTGGTTGGATGAAGCAGATGGGCCTGTCCTTGCCGCTGCTTGTCCACCAGGTTTCTCTTACGCACAGCAACCCAGGTCATGTGGGCGGGGAGGGGGGGTTGCAGTGATTTTTAGGAAGTCATTAGTTTGCACCAGGCGTCCTATTGGGAAGACCCAGTTTTCTGAGTGCATGTTCTGGAAGTTGGGCAATAGGGGCAGTACAGGATTCCTTTTGGTGTACCGACCTCCCCGCTGCACCAAGGATTCCCTGCCCGAGCTGCTTCAGGTCGTGGCGGATGTTCTCCTGGAGACACCTAGCTTGGTCGTCCTAGGGGATTTTAACATCCATGCCGACACGACCTTACAAGGGGCCGCTCGGGACTTCGTGGAAAGCATGGCCTCCATGGGGCTGTCCCTGAATAAGTCTGGCCCAACCCATAGCCGCGGACATGCCTTGGACCTGGTGTTTACCTCTACGGATGTTGGTGATCTGACACTAAGTAAAAGCGAAACGAAAGAAGTGCCATGGTCAGACCACTTCCTGGTGCAACTGGACTTCTCTGCGACCCATCCCCTCTGCAGGGAGGTGGGACCGATTCGGATGGTCCGCCCCCGCCACTTAATGGATCCAAATGGTTTCCAGAGAGTGGTTGGGGATGCTTCATCCCATGTTGATGGCCTTTCAGCCGATTCCCTGGTGGCCCGCTGGAATGTGGAGTTAACCAGGGCTATTGACTGTTTGGCTCCGAAGCGCCCTCTCCGATTGCATGAAGCCCGGAGAGCTCCGTGGTTTTCCACGGATCTGAGGGCAATGAAACAATCGTTGAGACGGCTAGAGCGCCGGTGGCGGATAACTCATTCTGAATCTGACCGGACACGGGTTAGAGCTCAACGTCGAGCCTACCAAGTGGCGATAGCGATGGCGAAGAAGACTTTCTTCACCGCCCCTATTGCATCTGCAGAAAACAGCAGCAGGAGACTCTTTCAGGTGGTTCGCAATTTAGCGGAACCACCTGTAACATCGGGGCCCAGTACGGGCCACATGTTCTCCTGCAATGATTTTGCAAATTTTTTTGCAGATAAAATCGCTCAGATTCGGGAAGAAGTAGACTCCACCGTGGGAGCAGGGCCGAGGCGGGAGAGTGCTAGAGTCCTGTCTGGTCAAGTTGTGTGGGATCAATTTCAATCTGTTACCTCCGAGGATGTGGACAGGCTGCTTGGACGAGTGAAGCCAACCACCTGTCTCCTGGATCCTTGCCCATCCTGGCTTATAAAAGCTAGCCGGGAAGGACTGGGCGATGGGCTTCGTGGGGTGGTGAATGCTTCCCTCCGTGAGGGAGCCTTCCCAGACCCGCTGAAAGAGGCGGTTATTAAACCGCTTCTTAAAAAACCATCTTTAGATGCGGCCACGATGGCCAATTATCGCCCAGTCTCAAACCTTCCATTCTTGGGCAAGGTGATTGAGCGAGTGGTTGCTGAACAACTCCAGGCACGCCTGGAAGAAGCGGACCATTTGGATCCCTTCCAGTCGGGATTCAGGCCTCATCATGGGACTGAAACTGCCTTGGTCGCACTGGTTGATGATCTCCGGCGGGCTAGGGACAAAGGTGAGAGCTGTTTCCTAGTTCTGCTGGATCTCTCAGCGGCGTTTGATACCATCGACCATGACATCCTTCTGGACCGTCTTGAGGGGCTGGGAGCTGGGGGCACTGTCATACAGTGGTTCCGCTCCTTCCTCCTGGGCCGTGTTCAGAAAGTGGTGGTGGGGGATGAGTGTTCAGACCCCTGGCCGCTCACTTGTGGGGTGCCTCAAGGTTCTGTCCTCTCCCCCATGCTTTTCAACATCTACATGCAGCCGCTGGGAGGGATCATCAGGAGGTTTGGGCTGGGTGTTCATCAGTATGCAGATGATACCCAGCTCTACCTCTCTTTTAAATCAGAACCAGTGAAGGCGGTAAAGGTCCTGTGTGAGTGTCTGGAAGCGGTTGGGGGATGGATGGCGGCTAACAGATTGAGGTTGAATCCTGACAAGACAGAAGTACTGTTTTTGGGGGACAGGAGGCGGGCAGGTGTGGAGGATTCCCTGGTCCTGAATGGGGTAACTGTGCCCCTGAAGGACCAGGTGCGCAGCCTGGGAGTCATTTTGGACTCACAGCTGTCCATGGAGGCACAGGTCAAATCTGTATCCAGGGCAGCTGTTTACCAGCTCCATCTGGTACGTAGGCTGAGACCCTATCTGCCTGCGGACTGTCTCGCCAGAGTGGTACATGCTCTGGTTATCTCCCGCTTGGACTACTGCAATGCGCTCTACGTGGGGCTACCTTTGAAGGTGACCCGGAAACTACAACTAATCCAGAATGCGGCAGCTAGACTGGTGACTGGGAGCAGCCGCCGAGACCATATAACACCGGTCTTGAAAGACCTACATTGGCTCCCAGTACGTTTCCGAGCACAATTCAAAGTGTTGGTGCTGACCTTTAAAGCCCTAAATGGCCTCGGTTCTGTATATCTGAAGGAGCGTCTCCTCCCCCATCGTTCTGCCCGGACACTGAGGTCCAGCTCCGAGGGCCTTCTGGCGGTTCCCTCACTGCGAGAGGCCAAGTTGCAGGGAACCAGGCAGAGGGCCTTCTCGGTGGTGGCGCCCGCCCTGTGGAATGCCCTCCCATCGGATGTCAAGGCGATGGACAACTACCTGACATTCAGAAGACATCTGAAGGCAGCCCTGTTCAGGGAAGTTTTTAATATGTGACATTTTAGTGTATTTTTTATCTCTGTTGGAAGCCGCCCAGAGTGGCTGGGGAAACCCAGCCAGATGGGCGGGGTACAAATAATAAATTATTATTATTATTATTATTACTTCAATATAACAATACCAATTTTATCTAATTAATGCAATTGCGTGTCAATACCCCTCCCCCCCAGAAATAAAGACACAGGAGACGTTGATTAGGTTAATTGGGCATGAAAAGGCCACAACTTTATTGATTAGAGAATTGAAGGTATTGGCCTTAGGCATTGGCACCTATCCACTACCCGGCATGGTGACCGGGATGGGTTAACACGAACCGTGGGGGGTCCTGTTGAAGTACGCCAACTAGGATCCCACGGGTGTCACCGCTCGGGGACGTGCCGGAGGCCCTTACCTTCCCAGGTTTCGGACAAGACAACGCCCCCCGGAGTCCTTTACCGGACTACCCCTTTTCTTGGGGAAGGTGATGGCGTACCTTCCCCCCGATCCATTTGCATAACAATTGAACCCCCAGCCAATGCCTAACCGCCAATACTAAAGAAAGTTGTGACGTTTGCTACGAGGTAGGCGAAAAAACCAAAAGGCCGTAAGTTCGCCAACTTGGAAAAATTCCTACCAGGCCCCTTGCGGCGACCAACCGAAGTCCATAGCAAGGTCATATCTACCTAAGCTAACCTATACCTAAGGGTGGGTGGGACGGGAAAACCTCTCAGCTGGCCAGGAGTAAAGAGGGTGGTCCCTGGGCGTGCCTGGCCTTAAGTATGCCAAGGCCACGCCTCCCCCAGCCCGCCGATTGCCGGACGGGTGGAAGGCACGCCCAGGGATTCCCCCAACTCTCGCGGGGGCAGCAGGCCAGCCCCCGCGCTTGGGGGAGGGGCAAGACCGCAACCCCCTCTCTTCCCCCATGGGGTCAGAAATGGCTTTGCATGTCAATACCCCTCCCCCCCCCAGAAATAAAGACACAGGAGACGTTGATTAAGTTAATTGGGCATGAAAAGGCCACAACTTTATTGATTAGAGAATTGAAGGTATTGGCCTTAGGCATTGGCACCTATCCACTACCCGGCATGGTGACCGGGATGGGTGGAAGGCACGCCCAGGGATTCCCCCAACTCTCGCGGGGGCAGCAGGCCAGCCCCCGCGCTTGGGGGAGGGGCAAGACCGCAACCCCCTCTCTTCCCCCATGGGGTCAGAAATGGCTTTATGAATGCCAATTATTCAAATGTCAATTATATGATTTAATTAAATGTTTCCCCTTGCATGCTAAATTTGATGGCTTCATTCTTCTTCATGATTTCTGTGTTCCACTATGTTAATAACTTCCATTGCATTCCATGTACATATAGCAATCTGTTAGATAACAGCTACAGACTTGTGATTTCTATTTGTGTTGGTATATTAGGTAATTTATAAAGTTTCAATTGTCCAAAAGTCACTGCATCGCTTTGTCCTGTGATTTGGCTTCCAGTAAAAAAGCAGTGTTCACCATTTTTTTCCAGCCTAGGAGGAACGGTCTGAATCCAGACTGCAGATACTGAATCCAAAAGCATCTATTACTGCAGCTGGTAGACAAGAAGCCGGATCTGCCAATGTAATTACATTTGTAACATCACAAAATCATAGGCAAGGAATGAACCTACAAGGTCAGCAGGATGGCTAGATTTGAGCTGGTCCCATCCTTTCCCTACTTCCAAATTTGTTAGTACTGGGGCATCCTTCACTCTCCCACCTATGTAACACTGATGAGACATAGTTTGCCATCACATTAACTGAATGGTGGCAGCAATTCTGGATAGCATCCTTGCCTTATCAAGAAGTGGGGGCACTGGATTATAGCATCAATGGGATATCAGATGCACACAAGGCATGATGGAGAACAGCAAGAACATGGAATAGATGGATGCGTCAAGCTTGGTGCCTCAGTTACTGCTCACGCCCATGTGCCTGCTCTCACTTTAATATATTGCTCCCACTACACCGAACAACTTTTTACCCGAAGGCTTAAAAAAAGCCCCCTAACAATCCCAGCATATCCTGTGGGGGATCTTTGTGAGGGGGATCACCAAAAAGTTGGAGTCTCAAGCAGGTGTTCTTTAAATAAACAATAACGATTTATTTTTTAAAGCAAGGTAGTATAATATAAGTCGAGAAACTTAGGTTATTTCAGCAATAATAATATGCTAGTTCACTTCAATTCAGTTTCTAAGGTTTGGGCTTTATAGTTTGGTTCCTTTCTAAGGCGGGACTTTCCTTCATTTACCCACCCCTTTAACAAATGCAGCTCCTGAGGTAATTTCAGCAATAGTCTTAAGGGCTCACCCCCTTCCTTCACTCGGATTTGGATGTCTCCTTCTCCTGCTTCATCCTCAGTCTCCCAGAAAGATTTGGTCCTTTTACTCCTGCAGGACAATATACTCAGTCCTTCACGGTACACTCGGAGTGGATGTTTTATTCCAGAACCAACTCTTCCTCCTCCACACTCCTATCCTATCTCCCTACCTAACTCCCAACCTCCCTCCTCAACCACTTCAACTCAACCCCACTCTTAACCACAGTCTAACCCCATCTCCCGTGAAATCGGCTCCTTTTAAACTCTCCCTCCTGGAACCACAGCCAGTCAGAGGCAGCTGCTATTTATCCATTTGCTGGCAGGAGAAAAAAGTAAAAAGAAATACTTGTGGAACTAACATTTCTGTCACAATAGACACAACATTTTAGAAGGACTGGAAGAAACACTATGGACAGCATATCTGCTAAACATTGGAAGAACAAGGATGTAGTTTGAGTGTCTCATTTGCAGTTCTATGAATCAATGTGTCAATACAAATAGAAAATATTCATATTGCAGTTGTTGTATAAGGGATTATTATTTTGACTGGAATATAATAGAAATTAATAAGATTTTGGAATGCAGAAATAAAGGAAATCATCTAGCATGTGGGGAGGGGCACCTAAATTATATGATTCAGTATTTGACTGCTTAGTATTAGTATTACAATTTGATATTGTTTTAATGATGCTATTATTGGATGGTAATTGAAAATTAATAAAAATTATTATAACAGAAATAGACTTTAGAATTAACTTTAGAAACAACACATCTGTATTCTTAAAAATGGGCTTACTTGAGATATTCTCTGAGACCTCTCTTTCAAACTGGTTAGAAGTATAATTCAGAAATAAAAGGTTTGTCCTATTAGTAATATCCAATGTGTTTTCCTCCAGATATTGTTGCATATCTCTGCTCCTTTTCTTTCTTAAAACTATTTTAAAAAAACAAGGGAAATGGCTGTCTTAAACTTCTCCTTCTATTTCTCAGCTGCCTTGTGTGTTAGAGATAAAGAACTATTAACTATTTAACCCTTAACTATTTCACAATGTTTTTTTGTTTCTGGTACGCTTTTTTTATCTTCAAGATGAATTTGTAGATACCATGAAGTAATTGATAAGAGACTTTTTATTAACAATCATTTATACAGTACATGTAGAACGTTGATCAACTGAACTTAACCATTTCTAAATGAAAAGGCTGAGAGTTTTGCTATTAAGATTCCATTTGCTTTAAATATACAGTAAGACATGACAGGTTAGTATAGTGGTAAGTATCCCCGCCTGTCACGCGGGAGACCGGGGTTCGATTCCCTGACGGGGAGAGGCAGCAATGTTTAAGGGACGTGGGTGGCGCTGTGGGTTAAACCACAGACTCTAGGGCTTGCTGATCGGAAGGTCAGCGGTTCGAATCCCCTTCGACGGGGTGAGCTCCCATTGCTCGGTCCCAGCTCCTGCCACCCTAGCAGTTCGAAAGCACGTTAAAGTGCAAGTAGATAAATAGGTACCCCTCAGGCGGAAAGGTAAACACCATTTCCGTGCACTGCTCTGGTTTGCAAGAAGCGGCTTAGTCATGCTGGCCACATGACCCGGAAGCTGTACGCCGGCTCCCTCGGCCAGTAAAGCAAGATGAGCGCCTCAACCCCAGAGTCAGTCATGACTGGACCTAATGGTCAGGGGACCCTTTACCTTTAATACACGACAGGGGTGTATGGAGTGTTAGGGATGGGTAGTAACTCTAGCGGGGACCAAGTCGTGCTCCTTCTGGGGTAGTTTGTCTACCTCTGACCCCCACCCTGCCCTCAGTTCTCACCTGTGGATCCTAGAAATTGCCAGCATGCAACAGCAGCCACATCCCAAAAAACAGATACAACTGGCTGGCTCCCTAAACCAGGTGAGGGCAGCCAATGGGCCTCAAATCCTCAGTCTGTTAGGGAATTTCTCTGCATGCAAAGACAGGACATAGCAGATAAGAGCAAAAGTGGGCCCAATGCTTAAAAAGGTGGCTACTGCAGGAGCTGTAGAGGGAAATGAGGGGCAGATGGGTCTCGTAAACCTAGGAAGGGAGCCCACCTAGGAGATGGAAATTTTGAACCTAAACCTCCACTACTTTACAGCATTACTCATTTGTGAAGGCTTTGGGACTAGAACCTGAGGAAAAATCTGAACCCATTGCCTTTGGGACATCTTTGGCAGACAAAACAGTTAAGGAGCAAACTCTACAAAGATCCAAAGCAGGAACTCGGAAAGTGATACCTGCCACCAAGTTCATAAGACTCAACAGAACCACAAATTCCACTGCCATTTATACCTTTCTTTGTGTTATAATAATAATAATAATAATAATAATAATAATAATAATAATAAATTTTATTTATATCCCGCCCTCCCCAGCCGAAGCCGGGCTCAGGGCGGCCAACAACAATCAAATAATCAAACAATCAAATAATCACACATTCAAAATATTCATTATAAAAATTAATTAAAATCAAATTAATGGCAACCGATTAAGCAATATTCTGTGCAGGTTGCCAGAGGAGGGAGTCAGGCTGCGCCCTGACCAAAGGCCTGGTGGAACAACTCTGTCTTGCAGGCCCTGCGGAAAGATGTCAGGTCCCGCAGGGCCCTAGTCTCTTGTGACAGAGCGTTCCACCAGATTGGAGCCGCAGCCGAGAAGGCCCTGGCTCTAGTTGAGGCCAGCCTAACCTCTCTGAGGCCTGGGACCTTGAGGATGTTATTATTTGCAGACCGTAGGTTTCTCTGTGGGGCATACCAGGAGAGGCGGTCCCGTAGGTACGAGGGTCCTAGGCCGTATAGGGCTTTAAAGATTAAAGCCAGCACCTTAAACCTGATCCTGTACTCTACCGGGAGCCAGTGCAGCTGGTATAGTACTGGGTGAATGTGATCTCGCAGCGAAGACCCCATAAGGAGTCTCGCCGCGGCATTCTGCACCCGCTGGAGTTTCTGGATCAGTCTCAAGGGCAGCCCCACGTAGAGCGAGTTACAATAATCCAGTCTGGAGGTGACCGTCGCATGGATCACAGTGGCTAGGTCAGGGCGAGAGAGATAAGGGGCCAACTGCTTAGCTTGGCGGAGATGAAAAAATGCCGCCTTTGTTATAGCTGTAATCTGCGCCTCCATAGAGAGGGAGGTATCGAAGATTACACCCAAACTCTTAACGGACGGTGCTGGCACTAATTGCACCCCCGCAAGAGATGGGAGTTGCCCCCTCAATCCCATATCGTCCCGGCCCAGCCAGAGGACCTCTGTCTTCGAAGGATTTAACTTCAACCGGCTCCCACGTAACCATCCAGCCACAGCTTCCAGACATCTCGCCAGTGTGTCTGGGGCCGAGTCAGGATGGCCATCCATCAACAGATAGAGTTGGGTGTCATCAGCATACTGATGGCAGCCCAGCCCAAAACTCCGGACAAGCTGGGCGAGTGGGCGCATAAAGATGTTAAAAAGCATTGGGGAGAGAATCGCACCCTGAGGCACTCCGCACACCAAGGAGTGGCGCGATGACAATTCCCCCCCAAGCGCCACCCTCTGTCCCCGACCAGAGAGAAACGAGCGCAGCCATTGAAGGACTGTGCCCTGGATCCCCACGTCGGCAAGGCGGTGGTCCAGGAGTTCGTGATCGACCATGTCGAAGGCTGCTGACAGATCTAGAAGAATCAGCAGCCCCGACCCGCCTCGATCCAGCTGCCTGCGGAGATCATCTGTTAGGGCGACCAGAGCCGTCTCGGTCCCATGGCCAGCACGGAAGCCGGACTGGAATGGATCCAGAGCAGATGTTTCACCCAGAAACCTACCAAGCTGTTCAGCAACTGCTCTCTCAATCACCTTACCCAGGAATGGAAGATTCGAGACCGGGCGGTAATTGGATAGATCTAAGGGATCTAATGATGTTTTCTTTAAGAGCGGACGCACCACTGCCTCCTTCAGTTCCCCTGGGAATATCCCGGTGCCAAGGGACAAATTGATGATATCCCCCAGGGGGGCCCGCACCTCGTCTGGACACGATCTAATCAGCCATGACGGGCACGGGTCAAGAGGACAGGTGGTGGGCTTTCCAGCTCGGAGGAGTCTGTCCACATCGGCTGGAGATATCCGGTCAAAGTGGTCCAATACTGGACCCGAGGACAGTCGAGGGGCCTCCAGTTCCTTTATTGTATCCAAATTGGCAGGGAGGTCATGGCGGAGCAACAGGACCTTCTCCGCAAAAAAGCTCGCAAATGCCTCACAGCTGTGTGTCAGATTATTATTTAAATTTGGCTGTCCTTCAAGGGACGTTAAAGACCGAATTATATGAAATAATTGCGCCGGGCAAGAGCTAGCGGATGCAATGGAGGCCGAGAAGTAGGACTTCTTAGCGGCCTTCACTGCCATCTCATAGGTTTTCATAAAAGCCCTATAAGATGTTCTTGAGGCTCCGTCACGGGTACCCCGCCATACTCGCTCTAGCCGTCTGAGGTCCCGCTTCATTTTCCGAAGCTCCTTGGTAAACCAGGGAGCCCGGTTTCTGCGAGGTCGCAGAGGGCGCTTAGGTGCGATCTCATTGATGGCTGCCAAGAGCTGGGTATTCCAGCCCTCAACAAGCTCAGTCAATGAGTCGCCAGGGGGAGCAAGGTCCCACAAGGCTTGATGGAATCTATCAGGGTCCATCAGCCTCTGCGGGCGAGCCCAAATCGGCTCACCACCTAAGCAGGGTGGGGGTGGAAAGTCAATCCTGGCTTTCAGAGCGTAGTGATCAGACCATGGCACCTTCATCAAAGGAGACATGATCACATCTATACCGGCGCCAAAGATCAAATCCAGCGTGTGGCCTGCTTGATGTGTGGGGCCCGAAACAAACTGGGAGAGCCCTAGTGTCGCCATGGAAGACACCAGGTCCAGAGCCTGTGAGGAGGGGGTGGCATCAGCATGGAAGTTGAAGTCTCCCAATACCAATAGGTTAGGGAACTCCAAGGCCCAGCCGGCCACCACCTCCAGCAGGCTTGACAGGGTGGCTGCTGGTGCGCTAGGTGGCCGGTACACCAGCCAGACAGCCAAGCTCTCCTCGGAGCCCCACACTAGGCCAACACATTCAATGCCGGGGATCGATGGCGATGGTAGAGCCCTGAAAGAACAATCTTCCCGGATTAATAATGCCACCCCTCCCCCCCGGCCCACAGTCCGTGACTGGTGGAGGACGGAGAAACCCGGGGGCGCCATCTCTCGTAAGGTAACAGTTACCCCTTCGCGCACACAGGTCTCCGTCACACAAGCCAGGTCGACCCCCTGCGAGGTAAAGAAATCTCTCTATTGTTCAGGTCAGGCCTCACCACAATAATGTAGCATTTAGGGGAAAAAATGCAAGTCAGTAACCCAGCACCAGAAGCAAAGATGGAGAAGATCTCCACAGCCACCATGTATTTTCCTCTGGTGCTCAGATAAGTTGGAATGAAGGAGAGCCAAACACTGCAGAAGACCAGCATGCTGAAGGTGATGAACTTGGCTTCATTGAAGCTGTCAGGCAACTTCCTGGCTAGGAAGGCCACCGTGAAGCTGATAGTGGCCAGGAAGCCCATGTAGCCCAAAACACAATAGAACATAGAGACTGACCCTTCATTACATAGAAATATGATTTCTTCCGTCATTGAGTGCATGTCCACATCTGGGAATGGGGGAGAGGTTGCCAGCCAGAGGACACAGATCCCTACTTGAACAATGGAGCAGGAAAAGACAATGGAATAAGCCAGTTCTTTGCCTACCCATTTCCTCATAGTGGATCCTGGTTTGGTAGCCATGAATGCCAAAACCACCAATATGGTTTTGGCTAAGATGCTGGAGAGGGCCACAGAGAAGACAATGCCAAAAGCAGTTTGTCGGAGAAGGCAAGTCACCATATTAGGTCTTCCGATAAACAGCAAAGAAGAGAGGAAACACAAGAGGAGGGAGATAAGGAGACCATAGGTGAGGCTTCGATTGTTGGCTTTGACTATGGCTGTATTGCGATGCTTAATGAAGATGCTGAGCACCAGAATTGTGATTAGAGCGAATAAAAGTGCAGAGGAAGATGAAAAAATGGCCAAGGTTTCATCAAAGGCTAGGAAGTTTGGAATCTTAGGAATGCATAGATCCTGGCCGCTGGTTGGATACTGATCTGCTGGGCAACTGACACATGTATCCATGTCTGAAAATACATAAACAGTGTGTGACCATTTGAAGCAACCAAAAGTATTCTTAAGAATTCCTTCATCACTAGTCCATTTAGTATAGTCTTTTCTACATCAGAATGTATACGAGCTTCAAGTCCAAATGCTTTTGTACTAGGTGTATCAAAAATAAAAGTTGTGTATCAATTCTGGAATTTTCTACATGGGTAACGTCTCTTTTTTCTTTATTGTCTCCCTGCTTTTTCTTAGAGCCACATAAACAGTACAGCAAAATGAGAAATGCATTACAGCTGAAATCTTTGGATCTCAGAAAAGTGAGTTTGATAAGAGTTTCACCCTATTGTCAAACAACCTCATTCTTAGAGGAGAAAACACCACTTCTATTCCACCCTATTTTTTTTGATGCTGTAGGTAAAATATATTAGCTTCCACCTAAAAAGAAATCTTCAAGATGTTTTAAAGATTAAAATATAAACAGTGAGAACAACACATCTGTTAATTTAAGCCTTTTCTCCTGCAGCAGTTTAATGTCAACAAAATTGCCAGGAGCCCAGAGGTTCTGCATTATCTTAAGATGTCATCTCTAACCTTTCTCATTTGAAATCATTCCTTCTGGACATGCATCACAATCATAGCAGCAAAACTTCTTTCCCTCCTTCTTTTTCTTCCCGTAACCAGGATGGCAGTTGGCATTACATACAGAAAGCGGTGGCACCTATCCAAATGGATAGGAAAAGTTTAATATTATGATATTGTTTTGAGGAATTTATCAAATATCCACTATCAGGAGATTTAACAGTAAATAGGAGGACTAATAGCGTGAAATGATTCGTAGGTACACAAGTGGCACATACAGTGGGGTAAAAAGCTGCTGTTCTAAGCACCAGACAAACTTAAGAAGATGTCAGTATTCCCTTACCTTAGTGAAGCGTCTGTGCCATTTGATTCTGTCTTCATTAATGGTGAGCACTTTACCTGGAGGGGCCTGAGGATCCAAACTTCCCACTTTGACCCTGACATAGGAATTATTTGGGAAAGTGACCAAGTTGGTAATATCAAAGCCAGCTGCTAACTCTCCATATTCATTTAATGTAATTTCATCCCCAGCACTGTTGTTGAATGAGATTCTCTGCAGGAATGAGTGGAGCTAAGTGGAAAGAGAATCAAAGTTGAACACTTCAGTTCACAACGAAGAGCATCCATATTTTAGTTGCACATACAGGAGGAGTAGGAAATCATGAATCAGTGTCAATTCAACATTCAACAGACTTGCATCAAGATGGAGAGACCATAGTCCTGCTTGTCTGAGACCAGCCTTTGTCTGTATCCAAGAAAGGGATGGAATTTGAGAAGTCATGTAAGAGAAGAGATGGGAGCTTATGTTCTCAAAAGATAGGAATGCAACATGAGAACATCGGACTCGACCTTTCCATAGTTTATAGAGTGGAATTGAGCATGGTTGGATGTTGGATGCAGAGGAGTGGTAGGAAGCAGCAGCTGGAGAACCCGAAAGGGACGCCGCAAGGGGGCTCAGAGCCAGGGGATTGGTGGTGAGATGACAAGGAGTGGTCAGTGGGAGAAGAGGGAGCAGACTGGGAGGAAGAGGTGTCAGAAGCAGAAAAGGCAACAGGGTTAAGGGAGCAGGAAGAGGCTGTGGCAGACGGAAATCCAGACTCAAAGGCAGAAGAGGAGAAGGGAGAAATTCAGGGTCTAGAGACAGTGATCAAACAGTTGCTAGCCTCTTCTGGGGACCTACCAGTGAGGCCAGAAACCCCTGGTGATTGGCAGACAGGGAAAGATGAGGAGCTGGGGACAGGGCCTTCCAAGATGTGCCCAGGTAGTGGCAGCTCCCTGATGGGCTGCTCTTCTGTTTTCTCTTGGATATGAGGATCCCTGCAATAGCCAGTGCCTGGGGTTGGGGTCCTGGTTGTATTTGCCCAGAATTATGCGCCTGGGCCCCCCAATCTTACACCACTGGGTAACTGGACAGGTAAGAGAGACAGAGAGAAGTGGGGAGGGATATTTGGAGAAAATGGAGGGGTTTGCAGTGTGAAGGAGGTAGTTGTTTGTAGTCTGTTGCATCTGAAAGTCGGTGTCATCTAAAGTCTGTTTAGTATCATTATAGGAAATATTCTAATTCCCATCTTTCATACAATAAATTTACTTAAGGTTCATTTTTAATTTCTTAAGTTTTATTCTTTTATTTCTTTACTGATGATTAAATGCCAACTATCATAATGTACCAATGCAGTGAATGCTTTGTAACAGAGAACAATACCTGCCAAGGTTCTACATATTGAGGAGAGAGTCTTCCCCTAGCACCTCTCCATTTGCAGATGACTGCAGCCAAGTGCATGCTATTTAAGGCATGTGCCAAAGCATAGACAGCATTATAAACACTGTAGCTGTGGCCAGTCATGCTCATTTCAAAAAATGGTGCAGGAAGGCTCTCCAGCATCTCTTCCCCAGTACACATAGTTGCTGAGAGAGTGGAATTCGGAAGTGAACAACTGAATGCATCTTCCCAGAAATCTTGGAAAAAACCATCTGTCTCTGTCCAATGAGGGTATACACTCTGAAGAAAGTCTTGAAAGTTGTGAATCTCCTTGGAGTGAATTGCAAAGGATATAGCACCATGGAGCATTTGTATTTTAACATTAATTTTTTTTTGAAGGCTATATAATATGAAATCAATTTGAGTAGTTGTAATCCATACTTTTCCTACATGTGACTTCTTTTGAGGAAATAGTAGGTGATATAACTCCATTGTGCTTAAAGCAGTTGACAACCATATACTAAATCTACTTCCTCCATGTAGAAGAATTGCATTAGCTTTGCTTGTTGTGATAGTTGGTAACAAAATCCTTGAGTCCTCCAGCATTTCTAGTAAGTTACTGTTATAATGTATATTGGGTTTAACTCTTTCTGTAAATGCTGAACAGATTCCATTCTTGAAAAGCATTGGCTCAATTGTCTGTAAGAAACGTTCCCCAGCTTCATTAGCTGGAGTGATGAGCCCAACCCATTTCCATCTGAAATGCAGAAGTAACTGGATAATTCCCTGATACTGAAGGTCTTCATTGGGGACCATGCGGTAAAAGGAAGGGAACTTGGTTCCATCATTTATGGCTGGTTCAAATGAACCATATGAAATCTGGAAAAAGCAAAAGCCAAATGTTTCCAAGTGGAAACAAGAACTCCTGATACTCCAATTTATTCAAATATAAACACGTACACGCACGCACACTAAAAATATTGAATATATACTGAATCTGTATGCCAAGTTTACCAAGTTTAGGGAGACCACCAACCCCAGCTTATATAGGAAAACACAGATAACCTTGCTCCATGTTTTCTCTTGATATTTATTATTATTATGGCATCATCACAGCTTCATTCTTGTACATATTGATTGTATCCAAGGATAGGGGAGCATTTGGAGGAGGAGCCTCCGGTGAGCTGCGATAGAGGATTGCTGAATCCCATCACTGCCGTACATTTTGGAATCAGAGTCTGAGACGGGAGTAATCAGCCACCCTACACTCCTCAGGCTGGGGAGTGACAGCTCATCCGCAGATCGCCAACACCTGGCCCCAAATTCAGAAGGAGGGGCTGGGGGCAGCTGGGTGGAAAGCCTGGATCGTTTCTTGGCAACTCTCCAAAGTCGCCTCCAATTAGCAGCAAGCTTCCAGTTCTTAAAATGAAAAACTGGATTTAAGTATTGGACATGATCTGAGCGAAGGGGAAGAAACTACTCTTCTAATTAATTCATCCACTGAGGTGCTAAAAAGGATTCGAAAGGAAAAAGGATAAACATCTATGTTGACTTGGTATGTTGGAACTGAAGGGGGGGGTTTGAGCCTCCTTTGTTATTATATTTCGTTTTCCTATGTTATGTGGCAAAATCCTCCTCTGAAAGAACCAGCTGCCTGATTATTTATAGCAAGCGAGACTGGAGAGGTGGTTTATTTGGTGATATAATAGTCTAATTCTAATAGTCATTAACTGTGTGGAAATAACAATTATTCAAAGGTGGAAAACCAAGTTCAAAGTATTCGGCTGCAGATATATTTGGAAGAGGATAAAGAGTTTCCCAACTTTGATTTGGAGAATGACTGGAGAGACGCCAAAAACACTTAGGAGGTTTGCCTAGAATTAGAATCGGAATGACGCAGCTTCAACGAGCGGCCATGTCTGAAAGTAGATCAATTTGTCAAATTAAATGCAGAGCCTTTAAATTCTTACTTAATATTTGCATTCCCAGTTTTATATGGCAAAAACCTTCCCTGGACAGGTTAACCATTTGAAGGACAGCTGGTCTTAAAGCATTGGGCAGATGCCTTGCTTTGATTTTATCTGGACTGACTTGGCTGCTGCCCAAGTTGAGAAGATTTTTGGACTGGCTTGGTGGAAACATCATTTTGTGAAGAGACATTGTGAACATACGGAGGGAACTCGGGATGTAAATTCCACAAAGAATATATTGTTTTGTTCTATCTCGCTTGTTCAGAGGCTGTGAAATGTAATAAGTATTAACATCGGAATGATTTATGGGAACTATCGTGAAAATTATGAAAGCAGCAGAAGAATGAAATGATCAGAACCACCCCAGCCTGAGAACATGGGAAGATACCGCCAATTTTTTTTTTATAATTTGGCCTAATATTTGGACTGTTTGATGGTTGAATAATATGTATAATTTGGAATGTTTAATATGATTTTATTGGATTGTTAAAGTGGAAAATTTAATAAATATTATTTTTTAAAAATAGAAGAATAGGGGAGCATTTATCATGGCTCATGTTAATATACTAAGTGGATGATGAACCAAAACTCCAAGGTGTAAGTGGAGTGATAGAAATTGTTGTTCATGTACTTTTGATCTGTAACCTTTGTAATGACTGTAGGGAGCGGTTGATTCTCTATTTACTAAGAACTCTCTCAGGAAGATTTCCTGGGAAATCCTGAAGATCTCCATTAGATTGTATATAGTATTCATCTCTGAGCACAAAACCAAATCATATAAAATATCAGTAAAATACAAAATACTGTACCAGCACTATTTAAAACAACTAAAATGAAATACAACAATGCAGGAGAATAGCACAATGCTGACACCACTATATAAGGCTCTGAAGTGAGAGATGACAAATGCCAGAACAAAGCAAGAAAACACTTTTTCAATTAGCCTCTGAAAATGAACAATGTTGATTAACATCATACTTTGGGAAAAGACTATCTTGATTTTTAAGGGGAAGAATATTTTTAGTTAATTTGTTCTCAGTTATTTTTGCCTATGAAGCCAATGTCAATTTCATATATTCAGTAGCTCACAGGCAGCCAGGGCAGTGCGTTCAGGATTGACGTATATGAACCAGTCTAGGTGCCTCCTTTACAAACCTGGCAGCTTTACAGAAATCTTCTATTACATCTATTAAACACAAATTGCCCTTCTTACACACATTGTTGGATATGCATATTATACCCCTTTTACTTTGTCTATTTCCCCACTCCATATTTATGAATCAGTAGATTCCTAATGCAAGGACAGCATGAAATCTCTGTTTTTCAAGATCCATATTCTACCTGTGGAATCTTGAAAGGACCTAAGACGTTTGCCATGCACCAGGAGGTATCAGAGCTGAGTCCCCCAATGACCCCTATGACATTTTTCTGGATGCCACACCTGTAGTTGGGAACAAAGTGATGCGATTTAAAGAGCAGGTCCAGAGTGTTTCGGTAGGTCATCTTTGAATCATAATAGCTATCATAGATGTGGAAGCCTAGAGAGACATTGGGCAACATCCTTGGATTCTCATTGATCTCATCAACAGCAAAGACCAAAGCCAGGATTTGCTGGTAGAACTTTGTCAACACCCTGCAAATGAAGTGAGATTTTGTTTAATGGGAAAATTAAACAGTGCACAGAATCTAGATAGGAGAGATTCACCTGCCTCCCTATAAGGAGAGGATGAAGCCAGCAAAGTTTATTTACTTATTTGGGCAATCTAAGAATACTGTGTAATTTTAAAAGCTGTTGCATATTTCTTCATCTCTTCAGCAACCCGTGTTAGTTTTTGCCACCTTGAAAATTTAGGTATCATCAAAAACTTCAGTACCATACTACTTTGCTATATACTTTTCCTATTTTTTCATGCCATCTGTTTTCTTTTTTTTTTTTTTTTATAAAATTTTTATTAGGGTTTTTTACAGAATAGAGTACAAAGACAATAAACAACCTTACTTTTATCTCAACAGAGTTTCATAACTTCTTTGGACTTCCTCACATCTCCCACTGCCATTTTCATCATCATAAATTTTTTCCAAGCAATTTATCATCTAGTTTGCAAATTTTATAACCGCTTATTTAAATATAGTCCTCTGAAAATTTGTTTCTCTTAGTCTCGCTTTACATCCCATTCCAATCCGATTTTGTGATGGCCAATTATTTATGATCTTTCTCCTACTCTCTTTTCTATCTCTCTTTACACAATTAGACTCAAAAAAGCTTATTGTTCATCGACAATATGCACATAGCCTTTATGTACAGATTTCTAATAAAATCTCTCCACACATTTAAAAAATAAAGTACTATAGCAATCAATCAAAGTTATTTTCTGTCAGATATAGCATATAAGGAATAATTAAAATAATATTAATTAACAGTTACTTACATTGGGGCATCAATGAAGTCCTGGGAAGGGTGTTTCTTGAAGGATAATTTGGGGTGTATGTAACAGATATGAGATGCCATTGCACCAATGACCAGGTCACCTGGCTCATACCACTCGTGTGGAACATGAACAGGATTATTAGTTGCGCATTGAGCGCTTTGTCCTTGGGACACTATATTGGGGAGCAGCAGAAGCAGCAGGAGCAACATCCTGATGGCAAATTCCCTTGTCTGCATGGACTCCCCTGCTTCTCTCGACAGTATTATTCCTCTCCTCCACCTGATATGAACAAGACAAATTGGGTGGCAGCTGACTCTGTCAATTTGGCACTGTAAGGGACATGTATCCACCTTATTGTTAGCTTGAAGATTGTCACAACAGAATGCCTTGGATGCCAAATAAGATGCAGTGGTTTGATATGAAAGAGGGAAACTGATAACTGATAAGTAACAGAGCCCAGCCTAGTTGTCTATGGAGCACTGAGGAGCTTATAATCATTTCAGGCTTGCTTGTTGATTCCTTTTTTCCGCTCCGGCCTTTGGAAGTTCAGTCAGGTGGATTGATTATTGTAATTTTAGTAATGATAGGGGAGAGAACCAGTTGTGCAGGGTTTTTGGATTCTATGGCGCATCAGCAGTAGGAGAACTGCCAAAATATTACTATTATTATTTTTAAATATATATTTTTATTGATTTACCAACATTGTTCTAATAGCGACTTCAATATAACAATACCAATTTTATCTAATTAATGCAATTATGAATGCCAATTATTCAAATGTCAATTATATGATTTAATTAAATGTTTCCCCTTGCATGCTAAATTTGATGGCTTCATTCTTCTTCATGATTTCTGTGTTCCACTATGTTAATAACTTCCATTGCATTCCATGTACATATAGCAATCTGTTAGATAACAGCTACAGACTTGTGATTTCTATTTGTGTTGGTATATTAGGTAATTTATAAAGTTTCAATTGAGGAACTCTAAGTGCAATCCTTATTTCTTCCTGCGTGTGACAATTTCTCCCCCATGATGTTTTCCCGTTCATATATGGCCCCATCCTTACCCTACTTCCAAATTTGTTAGTACTGGGGCATCCTTCACTCTCCCACCTATGTAACACTGATCAGACATGCTTTGCCATCACATTAACTGAATGGTGGCAGCAATTCTGGATAGCACCCTTGCCTTATCAAGAAGTGGGAGCACTGGATTATAGCATCAATGGGATATCAGATGCACACAAGGCATGATGGAGAACAGCAAGAACTTGGAAAAGATGGATGCGCCATGCTTGACGCCTCAGTTACTGCTCACGCCCATGTGCCTGCTCTCACTTTAATATATTGCTCCCACTACGCCAAACAACTTTTTACCCGAAGGCTTAAAAAAAGCCCCCTAACAATCCCAGCATATCCTGTGAGGGATCTTTGTGAGGGGGTAACCAAAAAGTTGGAGTCTCATGCAGGTGTTCTTTAAATAAACAATAATGATTTATTTTTTAAAGCAAGGTAGTATAATATAAGTCGAGAAACTTAGGTTATTTCAGCAATAATAATATGCTAGTTCACTTCAATTCAGTTTCTAAGGTTTGGGCTTTATAGTTTGGTTCCTTTCTAAGGCGGGACTTTCCTTCATTTACCCACCCCTTTAACAAATGCAGCTCCTGAGGTAATTTCAGCAATAGTCTTAAGGGCTCACCCCCTTCCTTCACTGGGATTTGGATGTCTCCTTCTCCTGCTTCATCAGTCTCCCAGAAAGATTTGGTCCTTTTACTCCTGCAGGACAATACACTCAGTCCTTCACGGTACACTCGGAGTGGATGTTTTATTCCAGAACCAACTCTTCCTCCTCCACACTCCTATCCTATCTCCCTACCTAACTCCCAACCTCCCTCCTCAACCACTTCAACTCAACCCCACTCTTAACCACAGTCTAACCCCATCTCCCGTGAAATCGGCTCCTTTTAAACTCTCCCTCCTGGAACCACAGCCAGTCAGAGGCAGCTGCTATTTATCCAAATGCTAGCAGGAGAAAAAAGTAAAAAGAAATACTTGTGGAACTAACATTTCTGTCACAATAGACACAACATTTTAGAAGGACTGGAAGAAACACTATGGACAGCATATCTGCTAAACATTGGAAGAACAAGGATGTAGTTTGAGTGCCTCATTTGCAGTTCTATGAATCAATGTGTCAATACAAATAGAAAATATTAATATTGCAGTTGTTGTATAAGGGATTATTATTTTGACTGGAATATAATAGAAATTAATAAGATTTTGGAATGCAGAAATAAAGGAAATCATCTAGCATGTGGGGAGGGGCACCTAAATTATATGATTCAGTATTTGAGTGCTTAGTATTAGTATTACAATTTGATATTGTTTTAATGATGCTATTATTGGATGGTAATTGAAAATTAATAAAAATTATTATAACAGAAATAGACTTTAGAATCAACTTTAGAAACAACACATCTGTATTCTTAAAAATGAGCTTACTTGAGATATTCTCTGAGACCTCTCTTTCAAACTGGTTAGAAGTATAATTCAGAAATAAAAGGTTTGTCCTATTAGTGTTAGTAATATCCAATGTGTTTTCCTCCAGATAGTGTTTCATATCTCTGCTCCTTTTCTTTGTTAAAACTATTTAAAAAAACAAGGGAAATGGCTGTCTTAAACTTCTCCTTCTTCTATTCCTCAGCTGCCTTGTGTGTTAGAGATAAAGAATGTAGAGCCCTTAACTATTTCACAATGTTTTTTGTTTCTGGTATGCTTTTTTATCTTCAAGATGAATTTGTAGATACCATGAAGTAATTGATAAGAGACTTTTTATTAACAATCATTTATACAGTACATGTAGAACGTTGATCAACTGAACTTAACCATTTCTAAATGAAAAGGCTGAGAGTTTTGCTATTAAGATTCCATTTGCTATAAATATACAGTAAAACATGACAGGTTAGTATAGTGGTAAGTATCCCCGCCTGTCACGCGGGAGACTGGGGTTCGATTCCCCGATGTGGAGAGGCACCAATGTTTAAGGGAC